>NC_138901.1:36211007-36918507 GCF_965194825.1 Balaenoptera physalus
CCTTAACCTCTCTGAACCTTGGTGTCCTTTTCTGTAAAATGGGGATGTGATAACCTAATGCAATAAAGGATGTAAAATGCTTGGTAGACTACACTGAGTAAAGCACACCTAAGGTTCTATTATCATTTAACCTCAGAAGGTCACCAACACAGACGAGAAGAGAGGAAACACCGCCTTTATGCAGGAGTCTACACAGCCTGGGGAGGCAGGTGAGGAGTGAAGTGTGTGTATGAAGTGTGGATGAAGACATGGGCTGCCTCGTCCTGTTTCTTCATCACATTATTATCCTAGAGGGAGAAGATGCCACTTTGCACTCTCATTGGTGTTGGGTGTTACCCAACTACTACGTCTGGCTTTTCCCCCTCCAAACCTTCTTTTACCGTCTTGAGATCTTTCTGTACACAGGCCGCTACATAAAAGGTCTCTGGAGTTCAAGGTGGGACTAAAAAGCAAGAACAACATTGTCAAATTACTGGGTGTTAAGATCACCATTGTAATCCAGGTGTAAGCTGTAGTGATTTAGCTCAGGATACTTGCTGAGCTGGGTTCCCTCTGCCCATCTCCATCTCCCAAGGGGAAGAACGTTAGAGGGTTGGAAGGAAAACAAGAAAGCAGATGGTGAGTGTACCCGAGAAGGGACCACCAACCCCCCTCCCCAGAGTCAGCTTCAAGGGGGGTGAGATGAATGTCCCCAGGTGAGTGTGAATATCCAGGAGTAGGGGAGCCCTGCCCTGGGCCTGGGACCCAGCGTGCAGGTGTTCCTTACACCTCTGTGGCCTGAGAGCAGTAGGTAGAGATTATTATGCCAGAGGCTGAGAGTAGAGAGAGTCCAAAGCAGCCACTCATAGTTTCCTAGGCTCCACAGGAGCGTGGGAGAATTCTAAATTTCCTTGTGTGTCCAAGAAGGATTATGAGAGACAGCCACCTGGTAGACCCTGATGGTGTCTGCGTCACAATGAAGCAGATGGTCAGGAAACCACACCTGAGGATCAGGTGGAGGCCAGCACAATAGTGACAGGTGCCACCCAGGCATCTGATGCCTTCCCAACCTCTAATGCCCACTCAGCATATGATGCTTAGAATTCAGACGCAGTCCTAGGAAGTGTTAGGAAGGAAAAGTAGAAAACACGGGATTGACTGGGACAGCCTGGAGTTGGCTTGACTAAGAATTCAGTCAGAAGTGGGTGAGGCGGGGGATGGAGACTTTTATAGAGATTAAGTCATGTTACAGAAGATAGCAAAGTAGAGATGTGTTTCTGGCATCCATGAGATATATCACATCCTCTGTGGACAGTTGTTTGTGTGCCTGGATCCCTGCTAGATTGTAAACTCCTTCATGGCATGTTTTGTGTCTCGTGCACCCTTGCTCTCCCCAAGCCCGGGGTCTGCACATCAGAGGTCCAACTGAGAAGTTTGCTCTGAAATGAGATGAGATGGAGGTATGTTTGCCTGGCACACCTGGGCTGTGTCGTGTCTTTTCCATTTGTTCACCTACTGTCACAGCTCAGGAAATGTGTGTGCATTCCTTCATTTGCTCACTCATTCATTCACTCAGAAAATATTTATCGAGTGCTTGAACTATGAAGCTTTACAGAGTGAGTTAGGAGGGGAAAGGAGATTTAAAATGTATTTGCATGGTTTGTTTTTAATTTTCTAGAGTCCTTTCCTACCTACTGTCTCACTTTTGCTTCACAGCCACAGTAGAGGTAAAGGGGAGAGGATTGTGTTAACTTCACTGTACAGGTGAAGAAAAAAGAGAGACAAGTTGAGATTTGACCAAAACAACACAGAAACCTGTGGTAGAGGTGGAGAGGGGGTGGGGTGGGGGGAACCTCTGTTCTTCTGGTTCTTTGCTTCATTGCTCTTAGGTAAAAAGACATCAGAATGTATATTCAGCCAATGGAAAGAGTTCCGAACGGCCAAAACCAGAACAATCCGAGCAATTAAAATAAAGTAGTATTGGATTATATATAGTGATAGAAACAAAGGATTGAATAAGTAAATGGGAGAGAATAGCTAACTTTCCCTGCAGAAGAATTCCAGATAATTGATGTAGATATTCTGTCCTCAAGGATGGGGAGCAAACTCCCCGCTCCTTAGTGTGGCTGTGCATGGTGACTTCCTTCCTAAGAGCACAGTGTGGAAAGAGAGGAAAAAGGGTAACTTGACAGTGGAGAAAGCCGACAGGCACTGCCTCAGCCAGGTGACCCAGGCCAGCGTCAGCAGTGGTAGGTCATGTGGATAGTAGGCACCTCTGGTATGACGTGATGAGAACGGCACTTCACCTCCGTTGAGATCCCTCTCAAAACCCATAACCCTGTCTAATCATGAGAGAGACATGAGACAAATCCCAGGTGAGGAACATTCTACAGATACCTGACCAGTCCTCCTCGGAACTCTCAAGGTCATGACAAACAAGGGAAGTCTGAGAAACTGTCACAGCCAAGAGGAGCCTGAAGAGACACGATGACTAAATGTATCTTGGATGGGATCCTGGAGCAGATAAAGGGCATTAGATAAAAACTGGGGAAATCTGAATAAGTATAGACTTTAGTTCATAATAATTTATCAATTTTGATTCATTAATTGTGACTAATATACCATCTTAGTGTAAGATGTTAATAATAGGAGAAACTGGGTGTGGAGGTACATGGGAACTCGATACTATTGTCGCAACTTTTCTGTAAATCTCAAATTATTCTAAAATTAAAAGCTTATGGGAAATGAATTTTTTTGTTGTTGTTAAAAATAAATGACTTTAATCCCAATCTCCCAATTCATCGCACGAACACCACCCCCGCCACTTTCCCCCCTTGGTGTCCATACGTTTGTTCTCTACATCTGTGTCTCTATTTCTGCCCTGCAAACCGGTTCATCTGTACCATTTTCTAGGTTCCACCTATATGTGTTAATATACGATATTTGTTTTTCTCTTTCTGACTTACTTCACTCTGTATGACAGTCTCTAGCTCCATCCACGTCTCTACAGAAAAAAAAAAAAAAGGAACGAAATTGGGTCATTTGTAGAAATGAATTTTTTTAAAAGATTAATTGGGACTTCCCTGGCAGTCCAGTGGTTAAGACCCCGTGCTTCCACTGCAGGGGGCATGGGTTCGATCCACATGTTGCACGGTACAGCCAAAAAATAAAAGATGAATTGCACAATGAAAAAAAGTGCTGTAAACTTATTGCTGGCATCATTAGGGTGGGGGTGGGAGGCAGCTGCTGTATAAACCTTTATCCTACTTTCCCATGAGTCAAGAGGGATTCAGTCAGCTTTGGTTGAAGTAACACAGAAAAGAGCTCTTGTGTTCCTGTCACAAACATGTGGTCCCTCCGTGCCTGGCTGATTCTGGATAAACACATTTTCCACACCATCATCTCCAGAATCTTTGCTCTCCGAGGTCAATAAGGCTATGAACATCTCTTTGGTTGTTCCTGGAGCCTGAATATATACTTCATGAACCAGCTTATTTTCAGAATCCAGAAAAGAGTGGGAGACTGGGAGTCAGAGTGCCTTTGAGTATCACCTGATCGCCATGCTCCTTGACTTGACCTTTCTCATTCCTTACTTCTTTATCCATAAACTGACGATAATGATGGCCCCAGGGGTAGTACAAGGTTAAATGGTAGAAGGTATGTGAAAGCTTTCTGTGACCTAGAAAGGGCTGTGACGTTTTATTTTGGAACGTCTTTGGTTTTGGGAGACTAGGGCTTCCGGTGTCTCATCCCTTTTTAAGCAGCGCTCTGGCTTATTCACTCAATTCACCTCCACAGACATTTGTCAAGTATCATTAATATGTCAGGCACGTGAAGAAGTGACTTACCTGGGTAATGGCAGCCCTGGAAAAGTAAGAAGTGGAGAAACTCAGGTTTGTCAGAATCTTCATGGCTTTGAAGAGCTGCACATTGCTGGATGGATAAGCTGCTTGTATGGGGATTATAACACACAAGAGGCATTCATTAGTCATGATGACTTTGGTTGTTGGGCATTGAAAACCCAAATCAAAATGTCCTGGACAAGCTGTTGGCTCACCTAACTAGGATGTCCAGAGTTAGGTGGGCTTCAGGGTTCAATGATGCAGTGGCTTAACCACAGCACCAAGGATACAATTTTTCCATTTTCTGTTATCTATAGGGTTGGCGTTATCCTGTAACTAGCTCCTTTTAGGGTAGGGGATGGCTGCCAGCAGCTAGTGGAGCTCTTAGCTTCCTTGTTCATGATGAGGCAGGGTGGGGAGGGCACTTACAAAACTAAAGCCACCACTCATGACCTTGGCCATCCTATATTAATTAGCCGCCCCTACCTCCAGTCTCTTGCTCCAGTCTCTCTGCATTATCTCTTTCACAATTTGAACTATTATTTATTTTTCATTTTGCTTATTATTTATTTGTATGTTTACTCATTTATAGTCAGCTCCCTTTCTGGAATATAAGCTTCATGAGGTCATGGATTTCATCTTGTTCACCACTGGTCCCTAAACCACCTTCTAAGCAGATTGGGGTCCCTCCTCAACACACAGGAGAGAGGCTGAGTGTGCAAAAGGGGTCTTCCTTCCCTGCCATCCTTTCTAAGCTCACGATGCTTGCTGCCTGGGTCATGACTACTGACTGGGAGGAGGTACTGCCAATCAGAATATCACTGGAATATGAAGATCACAGGTGCCACTTGGAAGAGATCTTTCTAACTTTTTCTTTTTTTTTTTTTTGGCCATGCTGCGCAGCATGTGGGATCTTAGTTCCCTGACCAGGGATCAAACCCATGCCCCCTGTAGTGGAAGCACAGAGTCTTAACTACTGGACCACCAGGGAAGTCCCAGAAGAGGTCTTTCTAAACAAAGGCAATCTGAGTTGGTCTAGTCTGGGTGGAAAAACAGAACTGCGGACAAGAGAAACCTAGGTAAAGTTGGGAAGACAAGACTGATGGACAAATTATCCTTGAAGTGAGAAGGAAAAGAAGTAGTGGGCAGCAAGGTTGGTAGTCAAATGGGTGAAAAGCAAAATGGCATGAGATGACCGGTTCAGGACCAAGTCCAAACAGAGGGGGGCATGGCAGACAGAGCTGCTGTCCCACAAACCTCTGTCTACGTTCCTGAGCACATTAACTACACTTTTGCATACACCTTGGCGACGCTCCAAGGGCCCTGTAAAAGATTAATAATAGCTCTTCGCAGTTTAAGAGCATTTCGTAACTTACCAAACATATTCCCAGACATTATCTCATTTCATTGTCATAGCCATTCTGTGGGGTTGGCTTGATTACTCCTATTTTGCAAGTGAAGAAACCAAGCCTCAGAGCGACTTTCCAAAAGCCATGCAGTTCAGAAGAGGAAAAGCTGGGTGCAGACATTTCCCTTCAAATCTTGAGTTCATGCTGCCTCAGTGTAGTTGAAGAAAAATGGGCTAATGATTTCCTGAGATGAAAATACATACTTAGGCCTAGGTTTTTTATTTTGCACTATTTGTCTTTCTGTTTAGAGTTGAGTTGCTGTGTACTTTTGTATACATATGTAATTTTCCATAATGAAAAATTTAAAAAATTGAAAGGATAGGGCTGAGTGGCTTGGGCAGCCCTCAGCAGAGAGAATCAAGGGAAGGTCAGGCCCCAAGAAAGTCAGGTGCTGAAGTGTTTGGGCTTCAGTGATTTAAGATTTCACTTATTTAAAAAAAAAAAAAAGAACATTTGGGAATAAGAAATAAGAAAAAATCATACGTGTGCTCAAGCAGCTAAAAAAAAGGCACAGAGGAATGAGTTGTTCCCTCCGGGTTTTATATTCCCTTGCCAGATCCTTTAATTATGCTTCTATTCCCAAATTTAATTTTCCCCCAGACTTAAATAAAGAGCAGCTGATGCTTCATAGAAGACTTGGTGAAGCAGACTTTCAGAGGTATTTTTGCCCAGGTGCAGGTCCTGGTTTGATGTCCGTTTCACTGTGTGATCTTGGGTTATTATTTCCCTCCTAAGACATTCACTTTCTTCAACCGTAGCAGAGGAATTATGTTATTTGCCACCAAATGGCCTCCCAAGAAAACTGAAAAAGAAAGCGGGGTGATAGCCATGAAGGCTCTTGGAAAATTTCCAAAGTAGAATGTCTTAAGCTGGGAGACATTATTATTAGAGCATTCCTTGAACTCACCTGGGTTTGTGGGTTACTAGAGTCCAGGGCTCTGGTAGCCTCTGCTGCCCTGGAATTAAATCTGAAAGGACCTTATTGATTGACCTGTCTGGAATGGGACCTCAGAGCTTTGGAAGCTGGATGCCTCCTGGTTGATTTGGTTGGTTGGACACAGCTTTCACCCCATAAGGTGTTATGGATTTGAGCTGATGCTTCAGGAAGCAGAGTGTCCTGAGAAAGAGATGTGGTCTGTCCTTGATTATCCATGCTAAGGGGCAGATCAAAATCTCAAAGTGCAGATCATAGTCTCAAAGGGCAGATCTTCTCGAGGAATGGGATCATTTTAATTCAACATTGCAATACTACTTTTTTTTTTTTTTTTTACCTCCTTAAATTTGTTTGCTCAGGCTTAGCTTTGCAAAACAGAAGAGAGATGTGGCCCAGATAGATACTGAGTGGGGGGAGGAAAGTCATCTGGGATTAAGCGTGGCTCAAGACTTGTCTCTCTTTGCTTTCACTTTCAAAGACTTCAGTACATGTGCTGATGGCTCATCTGACAGCCTGGTCTCCCAGCTTCTTGTCTTCTCAGTGTTACTGATGTTCTTTCAACAAATGTTCCCTTCAGTGCCACTGACCATCAAGTCTTCATTTAATCGTTCATTCATTTGCTTATTCAATGTATGTTCCAAGTAGCTCCTATGTGTTGAGAACTTCTTAAGGATCAGGTGTACAAAGATTAGAAACCTTCCTTTACCTTGAGGTCTGTTGTGGGAAACAGATGAGAACCGTATGGTGTGATTAATAACTATCATAGGGGAATGCCTCTGGTGACTGTGAAGGAGGAGCACTTTCTAAGCCCAGTGGAGTCAGAAAAGACTTTCAGGAGGAGGTAACACTTGGACTTGAAGCCTAAGTAGGAATTTATCATGTGGATGGATGAAGGTGAAGGTGCAGGGAGGGAGGGCATTCTAAGAAGAGGGCACAGCATGTGCAAAGCCATGAAGGCATGATATAGCAGTGGCATAGTTGAGGAACAGCAAGCATTCTGAGTGGCTGGAGGGTACCTGTGGAGTGGCAGGAGAGATGAGTAAGTAGGTAAGTAGGTGCCAGATCCAGCACTAGGCTTATCCTGAAGGACATGGGGAACTACTTTGGGGAATTGAGTCAGATTCTCATTTTAGAAAGAATGCTCTGGCAGAAATGTGGAGATTAGAATAGAGACGTGTGAGATTGAAGGAGTGGGGTGGGTGGCAGAGAGACCTGTTGGGAGCTTTCACCATGAACCAGCTGAGAATGGATAAGGGCCTCCACTCAGCCAGTGCTGGTGGAGGAGGGGAGGGTTGGAGAGAGAGATCTGAGCGGAGGGTATGAGACTCGGGAACTGATGGAATGTGGGGGACAGATGTGAGGGAGGGAAAGTCTAGAGTGGCTCCCAGATTCCTGGTGACACTGAGCAGGGCCCTGTGGGGCTCCTGGGCACAAAGCCTTCCTGTGTCCCCATTTCTTTGATTACCTTCATTCAGCCTCCATGACCTTCCCTGTGTTCCAATGGGCAGGTTCAAGCAGTTGTTCATTAGGGAAGGGAGGGGATGTGAGACCAGAGAGAAACAGTCAAGAGAAAAAATAGTGCAGCCTTGGGGCAAGGTACTTGTTCCCCATCAACAGATACCCACAACAATATCTTTGAGCTGTTTTGCAGATACTGAAAGCCTTTACAGGTGGGAGAAGTTAACGATTAATGATGGTATGCTGCCGACAAACATGTAGACCCCAGGCCAGCTGGATCCTGAAGGTTGATGATGCTGACTGCTACTTACCGCACCACCAGCCCATCAGAAGAATGTCCACGAGCCGATCACACCCTCTTTGAACCATTACTTTAAAACTTCTCACTATCCTCTCCAAGTTGGGATACATAGTTTTTTGAGGCAGGAGGCTGCTGTGTCCCCCTTTGCCTGGCAAAGTAATAAAGCTATCCTTTTCTACTTCACCCACAACTCTGTCTCCGAGATTTGATTCAGCACTGGTGTACAGAGAAGCTGATCTTTCAGCGTCCCTGGCTTAGGTGACTGTAGATGATCAGACTGCTGGCACATAGGACACACATGAGGAGAATCCGGTTTGGGAGAAAGATGATTTATTTAGCTTTGAAAAGATTGAGGTGAGTATGGGACATCTATGTGGAAATAGCCAGTATGCAAATAGGTTTGAGGATTTGGAAGACAAGAGTGTTTGAGACTAGAGACCCTCACCATGGGCCTCAGTGAGATCACTGAGGCTGAGTAAGGGAAGAAAGGAAGCAGGAGGGCTGAGGAGGACCCCAGGAAACCAACATTTTAGGTCAAGTAGAGCAGGACGATCCAGGAAAGAAGACTGAGAAAGAGAGTCCAAAAATGCAGGGGGGAACCACGAGACAGCATGCCAGGGAGGACAGGGCAGATTTCAGAAGGGAGAGTGGACAGTGCTGTCAGGTTCCTAGGGAGGGCAAGTCTGATGAAGGCGAAAAATGAGGGGCGTGGTTGGTAGAGCATGGGCCCCGTAGCTGATGGGCTTGAGGAAGAGCCTTAGCTAGGAGGAGGGCCACCCTTCACTAACGTGGGATGAGAGGAGCTGGGGAGGAGAGCCATCTGCCTTACCCTAGTTCCTAGACAAGATCCTAGCCAAGAGCTATTTCACATTCTCCAGAGCACCTCTGATGAGGAAGAGCAGTTGGAAATGGAATTCGGCACCTAGTGATTGTCAGGTCCTGTGTTGGACATTTCATGCAAATAATCTCACCATAGCCCGGTGAGGTGACAGCATAATCTTCCCTTTCAAGCCTTGAGGACATCAAGGCTGAGTCAAGTCACTTATTCATCTTTCCTCTCCACTGGCCAGGTCACAGCCCCCAAAACAGATCTCTGAAGAGCCAGCCTTTCATCTCTCACTGGCTCAAGTTCCTAAAGCTGATAAAGAATAAAGATAGGCTTGGGCCAGATACAGAGTAGATTTCCACCACTGAGGCCTCCACATGGACAAGTTAAATCAATGGGCAGAAGAGAGGTGGAGACCCTGCACAAAGCAGCTTTCTTTTTCAGGAGCAAAGATAAGCCTGGGAGGGGTGGAGGTGGGGGTACTTGTAGGGGAGGAAGTTCAGCTCCCTACATGACTTAGCTGCAAATCTCCCTCCTAAACAATTAGACAGTTCAAGGCTGCTTGGGAGGAAATACACAGGACCACTTTTTATCTCTAAGACTGGTGCTTGTTTTTACATGAATACTTTTACCGTGTTTCACTATCCTCTGAGGTTGGTCTTATTACTAAAATCTGCATTTTAAAGATAAACAAACCAAAACTCAGGGATTTGCCCATGTCCTTTCTGCTATGTAGGAGCCAGAACTCAATTCATTATGCAGAACCCAGCTTTGGGATCTCTCTAACCCTGAGGTGTGGATGATCCCACGAGGAATTCCATCACTAATAACAACCCCTCACATGCACCCAGGGACCTTACAGTGGCTTCCAAGGCCCTATGTATCCGTCATTCCGTTCCCCTATTAAAGAAAAAATTATCCATGACGCTTGTTAAAGATGGGAAGTCAGACTTCATTCAGGGGCTACTGCAGTGGGGTTTTGGAGTAAGGAGACTCAACTCAATACGACAAGTGAGGAGTTATAGCCCAAAGACCGGGGGGGCGGGGGAGGGGGGTGGCCAGAGGATGGAAAATTACTAAGATATCAATGGTTGGGGGATGAGGAATTTCATTAGCTATCAAGGGTGGGGGATTTTCTACTGAACTGACCCAGCAGGATTCTTGCTAAAACTGGACTAAATGAGCCAAGGACAGAGCTCAAGGTCAGGGACTATTCAGAAAGAGGACTCAGGAGGCTGACAAGTTTGGTCAAAGGAGATGATAGTTTTTATCAGCTTCTCTGACCTCATCTCCAGAACTGCTCTTCCCTTGCTCAAAATGCTCCTTACAGGCCTCCTTCTGTGCCGGGCACACTCCACCCTCAGGCCTTCCCAGGAATGCCTTTCCCAGCAGGAATCATGGCCCCCGAAGGTGTTTACTCAATCTCCCCTTATCAGAGAAGCCTTCCCGGGCCCGTCTGTGAGCGTAAGTCCACCCCTGCCCTCGCACTCCCCCTGCCTCTTTCCTATTGATTTTGCTCCATAGCACTTATCACCATCTAACACGCTGAGTGTTTTACTTATACATTTTATTTATAGTCTGTTTCCCCCCCAGGAGAATGTCAGTCCCATGAGGCAGGAATTTGTGTCTGTTTTGTTCACTGTTGTATCCCCAGCACCTGGAACAGCATCTGGCACGTAGGAGGGGCTCATTCTTTGTTGAATGAATTGGATGCCTGGATGATGGTCTCCATAATAGCCTCAAATCTTGATTATCGATGTCAACAGCAAAGGATAACAGTCCCCAGTGTTGGAAGACCCATCCAACCAACTCATAATGTATTTTACCATGCGTTATTTCAAATTTTATACAGTAACCCAGGAGTTAGCTCAGATGAACCATGGAATATTTGCCTCCCATAAGAATTCTATGGTGTTATGTGCTTAGGAGAGGTTAAAAAAAGGAAAAGGAAGCCCAGAAATACTGGAAAAAAGAAACCCGTCTAGGATTCAGAGTTTGTGGCAGAAAAATCCATGTGAGTATGGGATCATCTTCCTCGCTCTCCAAAAGAACAGATGAGTCAGTCTCCCTCTCTCTCTCTCTCTCTCTCTCCCCTCTCCAGAGAGATCATGTATAACAGGCCCTTAGTTGGCACTCAATCCATATAAGCTGTTACTACTATGTTATCATCGTCTTCCCTCCAGACACCCTATGCGGCCGTTTCCCAAGTGTACCCCATGCTGTTCCTGAAACTTGCCCTGCTTTCAGCTGCCAGGTGCCCCTGCACTTGCTGTTCCTATGCTTGGAATGTTGTCTTCCCCCACCCTGTCTCTACCCACTGCCCCTTCACTTCTCGTCTCCCTAGTAATTCTTCACACACCCTTCAAGTCTCAGCTGAAATTGCCTCTACAGGGAGGACTTTGGGCTCCCCTGGGTAGAGTTAATCACTCCTCCAGTAATAGCAGCCAATATAAACACTGATTAGGTTGCATTATAATTGCTAGTTTGTTCCCTTGACCTCCCTAGGAGAATGTGGGAGCCTGGAGGGCACAGACTTACCTTATTTGGTACTGTCTTCCCAGCCACTGACACATGTCTGATACACCCCAGGACTGGGGTGAACAATGGGGGTCTACAGGCAGCCCAGGCACTGTCAACACCAAGAGAAACATCTCGCTGGTCAGGTGTTTCTCACTCCTCACCCTTTGCCTGGGAGGCTGGGGAAAGCCTGCTTCAAAGGCACCCTGACACACTTGAACTTATGAGCTTCTGGGGTGCAAGGTGGCTCGCTCCCTCTCAGGGGTCACACATCTGAGGGCAGAGTTCACACAGGGTTCCTCTAAAGCATAAGCTGCTTTCAGTGCTCTTCCAAAGCAAGAACTGATTTTCAGACAGGGAATTCAAACCCGGCCCAGCAGATGCAAACCTATTGAACCAAGCAAGGCACCCCTGTTGAAAAGCTAGTTAAACCAGCATCACTTTCTACTTGCCTGTTCACACTGTCGTGTTCACTGGCTACATTCATCTGGAAAGTGCCAAAAACAGGTCAGCAAAACCCCACCAAGGCCTCGGAACCAGATAAGGGAGTGGAGCCAGGGGATCATCTGGCCTGAGTGACAGGCAGGGGTTTTGTCTTTTTATAGCATCCCCAGTGGTGGATCAGTCCCTAGCACAGACTTGACACCCATTAAATATTTGACGAATGAATGTGCAACTTCACTGGGAAAGAAACAAGATGAAGGAGACATTGTAGCACTGTAGTTAGAAGTAATTCTTTAACAAGCCAACGAAGGTGCACCTGGTAGGTGAGCCTCCCAAGTGGCACGCTCAGGTAACAACAGACAGTGACCACATTGCTATCCAAGAGTGTGGGCCCAGTTAACTAGGGGCCTTTGGGTTGACTAAGTGGAGGAAGCATCCTCTCTGTGCACAGAAGTAGAACTGCCCAGCCTTCCTTGTCCACCCTTTGTCCACATAGTGTTCAGCGTCTGTTTCAAGAAATATTGAATATTGAAAGAACATTTGTTACAGAGGGCACAAAATCATTAGAAAGCCAGGGGTGACCACATGCCTCCGTGTAGCTTTGGCCACACTTCCGTACATTTTTAAGAGCTAAAAACTGCATAAGACTTTTTAAGAGTGCTACTAACTGTTCCTTCAGGTTGCTTCTGCATGTAAATCTCTGCAGGTGGGCTACAATCATTTTAAAAGCTCAGCCATATGGGAAGGAAGCTAACATTTGTCTAGTGCCAGTCACATGCCAGAATGCATGAACTAGACACTTTGGGGGTATCATTTCATCCTAGGGCTGCACCACGAGGGACGTGCTGGTCCCCTTCTGCAGGTAGGAACGGAGGCTCCAAGGTCACGAGGGACTTGCCTAAGTTCACCGGCCAATCTGTCCCAGGCTGGCTGATTCCACGCTGACTCAACACACAGCTCGCAGATGAGATCAGAAAACACTCATGATTTTAAGAGAACCAAATCTTTTTGATGGATAAATTTTCCTGACCCTTTCAGTGGCTGCCACATTTGTTTGGGTGTACTAAGTTTGGCCTGGCACAGAACAGCAAGGGGACCTGTGACCTCTCCCAGGAGATAAGGTAAGGCTGAAAGCATGTTTCCCAAGTCCCCCTGAAGCCTAGCCAATGTTTTGACTTAGTCTGAGGGACAGTGAACTGTGTAGGAGAATGAGAATGTGCTGCTGTGTTGAACAGGCCCCTGAAGGGAATAAACTCCCTTTGCAAATGGCTACACTGCACAGTGGCACTGTTTCTTGGAAAAATCACCCATCACTGGGATGTAGGAAGATGCACAGAATGTAAGAACAGGTTGGCACTGTCTGTTCCAACCAGCAAAAGCAGCAGAAAGACATGAATGCAGTAATCCTAACCTTGTTAGACTAAAGACATTCCTTGTGTCCTCTTGGGACACTTTATTTTGCTTCCCAAGGAGGGAGGTGAATCCGCTTCCTCGAGGTCAGTTTCATTTGGAGATTTTCTTCTTCCACTCTCCATTTAATTGGCACATGAGAAGAGCAGACATAACCTGAAGATGCCAAGTAAAAATCTGTAGGTTTGGAATGAGTTTTATTTTTAAAAGGTCTTCCTTTGGGTAAACCCATTAATAAAACTTTGACCCAGGGATTACACTCCTGAGAATGAAAACACTAAGACTCCAGGCTTCCTGGGTTTAGTCAGGCGCTAACACTTACCTTGGACAAGGAAATTCATTCATCTGTGCTTGTCTCCTAATCTGTAAAATGGAGATAATAAAATTATCTACCCTTGAGGTTTTCTGTAAAGAGTGAGATAATCCATGTAACTAGCACAGGACCAGTCCCCCAAACATAGGAAGCACTCAATTGTTTCTTATTATTAACTTAAAAGTTGTTTCTTATTATTACCTTAAAGACCCAGTCACAAACATGGACAAAGCTTTATGCAAAGTTGTTCATGCAGCATTGTTTACAATAATGAAAAATCTGAATCTAAAAACCCCAAATTAGGTGAATGACTAAGCAAAACTGGCTGCATGTCTGGTCCGGAAAGATGATGGAGCCATTAAAAATTCTGGCTATGAAAACTATATAATAGGGACTTCCCTGGTGGTGCAGTGGTTAAGAATCCACCTGCCAATGCAGGGACGCGGGTTTGATCCCTGATCCAGGAAGATCCCACAGGCTGTGGAGCAACTAAGCCCGTGTGCCACAACTCTGAGCCTGCATGCCACAACTACTGAAGCCCATGAGCCTAGAGCCTGTGCTCCGCAACAAGAGAAGCTACCACAATGAGAAGCCTGCATACCGCAACGAAAAGTAGCCCCCGCTCGCTGCAACTAGAGAAAGCCTGTGTGTAGCAACAAAGACCCAATGCAGCCAAAAATTAAAAAAATTTTAAAACTATATAATAATTTTTTAAAGTGTTTATAATGTAGTAAGTGGGAAAACGCAGTGTAATAATTGCAAATGCGGCATACTTACAAATGTATAAAACAAAAACCAAATCCCATAAATAGAGGGGCAAGAAGAATGGCAGGAAATACATGAACATGCATTAGGAGGAGTGAACTCTATGTAATTTTTAGTTTTCTGAGAGTAAAAATATACAAAATAATATGTAGAATTATGTTAAAGTTGTTGCTTTCTGAGTGCAGTCTGCACCGAGGTTCAAGGGTTGCAGAACTGAGTGCTATTTCAGTTTATTATTATGTTCAGAGAAGAGAACCAGAGGGATGCAGGGTAGGCAAAATCGTTTTCCAGACTTTTAAATGATGGATAGTTGGTCCTCTGGACCCTTCAGTAAACAAGCTTGGATTTTTCCTTATTTAGGACACACTGTCTAATGTTTCCACGCCAATTTTTCATCAACTCTGCTGTGGTTGCTACAAATGTTCTAGCTGGCCCTTGGTCAGGGAAGCCAGTGAGGCCAAGGAACTGAAAGTCAGGCTTCAGCCAGTCAGTGAGAGCCACCTTGACTTTCATGGACCAGATCAACAGGGTGAAAATCAAGTCCACCCTAAAAACACTTTATTTTCAGTCTCTCTCTTCCGTGACGCCATCCTCCAACCCACCTCTCTCTCTCTTCTTTCATTCCCAAGCCCTATTTCCACTCCTACTGTGAGCCCAGAGCTGTGCTGGGGACAGAGGTTGTCGAGACTCAGCTCCTGCCATGAGAGAGGGCAATCCCCAGCCACAGAGGGAGCAGACAAGCAAATGCATCCCAGTGCAACATGACAGGGGCCACGAAGGAGCGTCAGTGCTGCAGCGTCAAAGAGGCCTGGGCCTGGCTGGCATTGGTGGAGGTTTGGACCCAGCAAATGTTTCAGGGCAGGGAAAGGGCTGGGGTAAAGGCATTCCAGGCTGAGGAACAGCAGGTACAAAAGCAGAGTTACAAAAGCATCATGAGGGCAAGGTGTTGTCGTGGGACTGGTCTGTGGGGTTCAGCAGGGGAGAGGATCAGGACGAGTTAGCATGTGACGAGGCCACGAGAAAGAGATTGGCTTGAGTCATATAGACTCATAGTCAACGGCAGTTTTGAAGCAGGGGAGAGACATGCTCAGATTCTTTCAGGAAGATAACGCTGGTAAGTGTGGAGGATGAGCCTGATGGGTGTGACCAGGGCAGGGGTACAATGAGGAGGTGGCTGCAATAGTCTAAGGACAGCAAACTAGGGCTTCTTAGGGCCCTGCAGTGGGAAGGGGGTGAGAAACTAGATCAGGGAGTTGGGCCTAAAGGGGAGGTGACAGTTCTGGCTGACTGGTTGGATCTGGGGCGTGAGAGAAATCAAGGATGTAGATAGCTATGGCCATGCCATTAACCAGGATAGGACGCTTCAGATAAATGGGTTTGATGGGGGAAGAAAGAAAGATAATGCACTCAGTTTGGGACAGGGTGAGTAAAATGTTCCGGAGGTGGGGAAGGGGGGCATCTGGGCAGTTGATTAGAGAGGTCTGGCCTTCAGAAAAGTTTTAGGCTGGAGATGCTGATAAGGAAGATGATAGCACAGAAGTGGGGGCAGATGCTGCTCTAGAGAGAGATGAGGTTACCCTGCTGGACTAGACGACAGAATTCTTGGGAAGAATAACGCTTCAAGACACTCAATCTTCAAAATTAGACTCGATGGAGGTTTCCCCGAGGGTTTTTTTTAGGCTCTAAACTGCGTGACTATTTGTTTTCTTTTCCATGTGCATGCTTGATGAATTTTCAGTTCAATTTTTTGGATTCATTTGTTTTTGCTGACTCTGACGAATTTTCAGTTCAATTTTTTCGATTCACTTGTTTTTGCTGTGGTGTAAAGTGAATAGGAGGCTTCAGAGCTGGAGAGACCTGGGTTCCTGTCTCAGTTCCCTAAGCATGAAGCAGTCAGAGCAGCTCTGACTCTGTTTCCCACACTGTAGAAGAGGGAGAATGAAATCTAACAAACACTCACAGAGTTCTTACATTTGCAATATGTGTGTCTGCTTGGTAACAAAAAAACGTGTAACCTCAGTCCTACGGTGTATTATATAAACTAAACCAAAGGTCTTCTCTGGGATGAAGATACATCATCTATAAAATTTATAATCTTTAGGCCCAGACTAGTATATTTTAAACTGAAAACGTGGTTTGATTTTAATGTTTGCACTGTTTCTGGCAATTCAATTATTAAAAAGTGGACTAGGGCTTCCCTGGTGGCGCAGTGGTTGAGAATCTGCCTGCCAATGCAGGGGACACGGGTTCGAGCCCTGGTCTGGGAGGATCCCACATGCCGCGGAGCGACTGGGTCCGTGAGCCACAACTGCTGAGCCTGAGCGTCTGGAGCCTGTGCTCCGCAACGAGAGGCCGCGATAGTGAGAGGCCCGCGCACCGCGATGAAGAGTGGCCTCCGCTCGCCGCAACTGGAGAAAGCCCTCACACAGAAACGAAGACCCAACACAGCCAAAAATAATAAAACATAATAAATAAATAATAAATAAAAATTAAAAAAAAAAAAAAAAAGTGGACTAGAAAATTCTAGATGTCAGGGTACATTTGTTTTTCTTCCCATCCTGGCTTTTCAGAAAAAAAAAAAAAGGCTACTATACGAATTACATATGCTAGATGAGCTCAGGCTTTCAAAAATGCATTATCATTTTCACAGTCATCTAATTTAGAGACAGTGGAACAAATCCAAGTAACAATTTTATTTTAGTCTACAGCACTATTTTTTACATACATTTTAGTGGTTTTGACAGTGGTACTTTTGAGCAGACTTTAAATGAATCCACAAAAGTTAATACATTTAAAATAAAATATACACAATAAAACAAGGGGCATCCAGATGTTCAGAATCATGCAGAAGGGGTGGTCTGGCTGGTGCTATCACTGGATACCTTGCCTATTTAAGAATTCACCAGCAAGAGGCCGTTCTTCTGTTCTTCATTCCCACATAATTTACCAAAGTCGGAGAGTTCTAAACATACACACACAAAATAAACCCTCATTTAAAGCTACATCAGTACAAAATTTCAATGAATTGACTTCAATGTATTGACAAACCAACAATTCCAATGATCAAACCCATCACTAGAAAACAGGCAATATCAGCACCTGATCTAAATTTAGGCAAGGTTATCTCATTTATTAAAACACCAACAGGAGATTAACCAACAAAGCAACTAATATGTTAATCTTAATATAAGACACTGAAGGAAAACCAAAAACAATATATTAAATACCACTCCACTGAGCCAGGATATAACCCATGGACGACAGACACATGAGTTTATCTGTCAAACAGTGCTTTAAATACTTTTCCATGAAAAAGAGGAAAGTGTATCAGAAGATGCAAAGGAAAGGTAGAAATGTGAATTTATGCATCTAGTTCCATAATTTAAAATGACTATCAAACTGATAATATAAAGCTAAGTGACAATGACAACCATTGGGCACCAAACAGGCATGACCACTATTCACTGTAATCCATAACACTCTTCAGGAGTTTTCAGTGGATGGCCAACCCAACAATATTCTCTTAGTACACACTAGATACTCATCCGCTGTTGAAAAGGACCCTGAAGAAGACATGGCAAAGGCATAGAGAAAAAGTTTAATCTTTTGAAAAAGTTAATGATATCAAAATACTTTTCCATCGCTGGGAAACCAAACTAGGTCAAGTATACAGCCCAAAGCAACATGGAATTCAGAGTCAGAGGCTGGCAGAAGAGTTTTGGAAAACTTGTAGTTTTTAAAAATTGGCAATTTCTCCATGCTTAATAAAACTATCAGAAGAGGTATAATGTTTGTTCATTTGTGGAATGTTGACAGCTTGCTGCAAAAATTCACACGAATGAGGAACTGCAGAAATGCGTTTCAATGAAGTATTTTTTAAAAATTTACAAAAAACTGAAGTTTCTATTTAAAAAATAACCATGTTATGCCAAGATGAAACATGGTAAAAAGTAGTGTAAATTCTGTCCATGATTCTTTACACAGCTAATGGGAAAGTGATAGAAACCATTTTCTCTTAAAAAGGAAGTTTTGTTATTGCACTGACTTTTACAGCCTGACCTGGTAATTTAGAAAAATTATGTAGTAAAATCTGTAAAATTAAAATACAAAATTCTGGTTTGTAAACATCAGTTGGCCAAGTCTATCCAGAGTACTTCAGATAGTGGAATGGAATGAATAATTAATTCACTACCTTATTTATCTGCTGTGAGGGGGAAAATTCCAGAACACAGCTTTTATACTTTCACAGTAATTATATTCAAAAGATATAAAGTCAGTACAGCTGTCTTCTTTTTTTCTTCCCTCTGTGCAGTTTTCAGCTCTTACCCCGCTCCTAAGTGCCATAATTGAAATAATACTGGTTTGGAGACCTAGTAAAGATTGGTCATAAATGTCGCATAAAGTCTGTAGGACTTCGGTAAAGATATTTCCAAATGGCATAGTAATGCACTGCAGCTGCCGTGGCCACGAACAGGTGCCAGATGGCATGGGCAAATGGAATGATGCCATCGCTCTTGAAGAACACAACACCCAGGCAATAAATTAAGCCCCCATAGGCAAGTTCCTGAAGTCCATCGGTGTTACTCTGTCAACAGAGGAAAAAATTTAAAAGGTTTTGATGTTATTCTGATATGACAAGCTAAAGAGATCACTGCAATATCCCCTAAGTCTCCTGATTTTCTAGACAATGAAGTAGCTCTGAACAGATAGAATCCTCATCTGTAAACATGAATTACACTTAAGTGGACCTGGGTTACCCTCTGAATCGGCCAAGCAGTCAGGGTACAGGTCCCGTGGGAAAAAGAAGCACCTTCTGCTCATTTATACCATGTTTAAGCAGACTGCAATCGCATCTACAAGGAGCAACAGTTCATTTTAATAAAGTACAGTCCTTGGCTTTCATATTCCTCCTTAGGAGCTTTCTTCCCTACACCCATGCCACTCCATTTATAATCCACATCTCAGCCTGGTTTTCACTCCCTTTGTCCTCCTCAAACACTGTTCTACACTAATCGCTTTTCCCAGACTCTTCACTTGCTTCTGTGAGCTTATGGCTTCCTTATGGCTGACACAGGAAAATCATAGCTAGGAGTGACCTCTGAGATCTGAGACCATGTAGCACAATATATTTCCTAACCTTCTAGATGTTGCCAGGCCTTTTTGTCTTTGTGCCTGGGAGTTTCTTAGCTTAGGAGGAAATTAACAGTCAGGTGTGCTTTAGCACAAAAAGGAATATTTATAGGCTACTCTTGGTTTTCAAAGACCTCGACCCATCTACAAGATTAGACTGGGCTGTATGAATGAGAGGGGAAGAGAACAGAGGCAGGGCTTAAGAAGTTGACAGAGAAACAAGTCTGGATTTCTGGGGACCAGGAATAGAAAGGTCTCAGGTTCTGCAGGGTGAGTGGAAACCTAAGCCAAATCGTGGCAAGGCCTTGGAAGGGGACAGGTGTGTGGGTGTCCCAGAGGCCTGGGCACTGATGGCTGTAACGCTGTTAGCCTTGGGGCAGGTCCTGGTGGACAAGTCCAACAAGGAACATGGGGAAGCTCCAGTGCAGCCACCTACTTGAATGGCCCCATGGGCCTCGGCCAGAGCAACGGCTGCCACAGACACAAGCTAAGAACCAAGCGTGAGGATCCAGGGCCAGGGGTGAGGATTAGCCCTATTTTCAAAGTTCACATAAGCACCACGGTTTTCGTAAGATCAAAAGATGAGGAAGGAGCCAATCCAAACTGACTGATACTGGACTTCTCCTTAACCTTGGTAAGATGGCACATCAGTCAGATTTCATTTTATTTAAAAAGTAAAACATAGCAAAACAAGACACCAGCTACATTTATTAGTTCCTAGAGGTTATAAAACAATTAGTATCCATTAATTATACAAAATTCTCTGTGTATGTGTTATTAGAGGCATTTTCCTAGAGAGGATTGAGGTTTTCATGGGATTCTCACAGGGGCATCTGACTCCCCAGTGAAGACTCACTCATCCAACACAACCTCCTTAATTTAGAGATGAAGAGGCTAAGGCCAGAGAAATAAGTAGCCTGAACAAAGTCACACAGCTGGTTGCTGCCCTGAAAGACACCACTCCTTCTTCTTCCACTAAAAGAATAAACAAGAGACCAAACCAAGCACACAGTTTGGTTTTGACATACATTCTGTTAATAGGTAGTTCCTCAAGATACCACATCTGCTTATCAACTTTCAAAGAACCAGACATAGTTAATCCTAAAACAAACAAAACCAGGTATGTTTTCTTCATTATCAATGTCATTACTATGTTTCTATGTACCAGGACTTGTTTGAAGCACTCATTTAATCTTCACAACCCTAACTTAGGTACTAATTTACCCCAACTTTACAGACGAGAAAACTAGAATACATAGAGGTTAAATAATCTACCAAGGTCACGTAACTTTTAAGTGTCAGAATCAGGATTTGAACCAAGAACTAAAGTGTTTTATTTCCTGAACTTATATTCCTTTTTTGGGGGGAGGGGGTGTTTTAAAAATTGATGATTAATTTACATAGTGTAATGCATAGATATTAAGTGAACAGTAAGGTTTGCCCTTCCACTAAGGCAACTACTGTTCTTACTGCAATTACCACAGACTAAGCCTCTCTGTTCTAGAACCTCACATAAATGGAATTATACTGTATGTACATTTTTGTGTCTGGCTTCCTTTTTGCTCAAAATGTTTTTGAGATTCATGCATGTGCGACTGTATATCAGTTATTCATTCCTTTCTATTACTTAGCATTCCACTGATTTATTTAACATAATTTGTTTATCCTTTCCATTTTGGGGCTATCATGAATAAAATTAACATTTATATTGTTTTACAAGTCCTTTTGTAGATATATGTTTTCATTTTTGTTGTCATAAATTTATGCTTAATTTTATAATAAACTGCTAAACAAATTTCCAAAGTGGTTATACCATTTTATACTCTCCCCAACAATGAATTAGGGTTCTAGTTATTTCACGTCCTTGCTGGGTTTTGGTGGCATCAGTCTTTTTAATTTAATTTTAACTATTCTATAGGGTGTGTAGTGGTGGCATGTTGAGGTTTTAATTTTCGTTTCCCTGATTTCTCTGATGACTAGTTACATTGAGCAGTTTTTCAAGGGCTTACTGGATACTTGTATCTCTTTCTCTTTATAAAGTGTCTGTTCAAGTGTTTTACCCATTTTTATAGGATTGGCTTTTTATTATTGACTTAGAGTGCTACAATATTTGATATACATCCTTTGTCAGATACATATAACTGATCTTTTCTTCTGCCGTATCCCATTTGTTGTTAAACTCCTCCAAATAAATTTTTTTCTTAACATATAGTTTTCAGATCTAGAATTTCCATTTGGCCCTTCTTGCTTGTTTAGTAGTATTTGTTTGGATAATGGATGCCGAGTTGTTAGAGTATAGATTTTGTTGTCTTCCTCGAAGGAATGTTGAGTTTGTTCCAGTAGGCAGTTTATTTACCGAAGGATCAATTTTATCCTTTCGAGGTTTCTGGGCTTTGTTATGGCAGTGCCAGAGCCGCTCTCACTCTAGGGCCAGAGTAGCTCTTATCCTAAGGTATGGTCTTGCTAGGGTCAATGGAATACCTAAGTTGTTCAGCATGGTCTCCTGCTCTGGCTGGCTGGAACTCTGGTATCTCCCAGTACTAGGCTCCTTCTGGAATCTCCATTTATCTCACAGCCTTCCAATAGCTATCCTCAGCCAGTGCACACAGAGTGTTGCCCTGCACAAATGCAGCTTAGTATTCGGGCAAGGACTCAAGGAAACCCCTTGTAGATTTCTGGAGACTCTCTGTGAAGTTCCCTCCTCTCCAGTACCCTGCCCCAAAACTGCAGCTGGCTCGGGAGCTGAAATGCTGATTTGTTTCCTCCACCCAGACTGCTGCTCTTGGACTCCATTTTCTTTCGCAGTTTGGAAAGCATTCCGGGGAGAAAACTGCAGTGCGTGTGAAGCTCATCTTTTGGTTTCTCTCCCCGCAAGCATCATAGTCCTATATGTCTGTGTCCAATGCCAAAAAATAGTTGTTTCACATACTTTTCCTACTTTTATAAGTTCTTTATGGTAGAAGGGTAATTCCGATACCCATTATTCTGACCAGAACACCAAAGGTTTGAGTCTTCATCACTTGTACTGTTTCTTTGTTCCTTCAGATGGCCTGTGTGGTTCTTTCTGATCTGGTCTCTGTCTAGCTCACGAGTTTTATCACGAGACTTGTGCTACCTGCATAATTACACCCCCTCATGCATATATGCATATTCAGATGCTCGTGCTCTCCGCATCTCTGGGGCTTCCTTCATGCTGTATCCTTTTCCTGTACCACCTGCATCACTCCTTCCATCTCTTGGCTCCTATTTGTCTTTCTGAATCAGCTTAAATAGCATTTCCTCTGGTACATCTATCACGCGCTCCCATAGTAGGCTGTACTTTCCCCAATCAAAGACATTGTAAAACTTTATGGTAATTTCTTATTTTATATGAATTGTATTTTTCTGCTTGATTCTAAGTTCTATCTGGGCAAGTGTGGGGATTTTCCTGTTTGATTAACATAAACATTAGTCACCTGCTATTGTACTACTTGAAAATGTCAATGAAAGATTTAGGCTAGTAAAAATACTGGATAAACTTGCTCTTATGATACCCAGAGGGAATTTACTTGAAGTTCCACTCTAATGATTAGTGACCCATCAACACAGACCTTGCTCTGGGTGTCTTCAATCCCCCTCTATCTATATGGCCTTCAAGGCAGATCTTTTCATTTCTGACTTTCACCTCCCTCTCCTCACTATTCCCTGTTGCTTTTACCAGCTAAACTGTATGTATTTTTGCTACGAGGTAATTATTAAAGCCACTATAAATCTCATATCTCAAAGAACATATCTTGATACATTCTCATAAGACATACCCTCTGAAAAAACATAAGCAAACCTATAAATCCTAAACCTTTTACAGGTGTTTTTGTGACCAGGGCAAGAACAATGCACAGCAAAATTACATTCTTATAACTTGCCTATGAGCTCAGGAGGAAATTATAGGTACAATTCTGACCCTTGTAGGCTGAGAAGAGAGTTCAAACTAAACACACAGTGGCTGGTGCCCCAAAATGCAGAGTGTAGGACTGGGAAAACATAAGCTAAAGGCACAAGTGACCAGTAGATGGGATCGTGAGGTTGTTATGTTATTGTTTTAAATTGAGAGATAAACATTGATTTCTCAACAGTAATCAGTCTGAATGGGAGTACAAAACACATATGTGCAAATGCCTACTAAAGGTAATGAATGCCACACTTTCACCCATCAAAGTCCC
This sequence comes from Balaenoptera physalus, assembly GCF_965194825.1. NCBI lineage: Eukaryota > Metazoa > Chordata > Mammalia > Artiodactyla > Balaenopteridae > Balaenoptera > Balaenoptera physalus. The sequence goes on from NC_138901.1 coordinate 36,234,535, forward strand.
CAAAAGAAAATTTCAAGCAAAGTTAAAAAAAAAAGCACTTTCCTGAGAAAGAGAAATAATATGACTTAAAAGCAAGTGAAAGGAAAAGTAAGAGTGAAGGGATTTGAGAAATATCCAATAAAATGTTGAGCCAAATGACCTTTTGAGGTCCTTCCAATTCTTAAGTTCTAAGAAGTCACGGGACTTCCCTGATGGCACAGTGGTTAAGAGTACGTCTGCCAATGCAGGGGACACGGGTTCGAGCCCTGGTCTGGGAAGATCCCACATGCTGCGGAGCAACTAAGCCCGTGCGCCACAACTACTGAGCCTGCGTGCCACAACTACTGAAGCCCGTGCGCCTAGAGCCGGTGCTCTGCAACAAGAGAAGCCACCACAATGAGAAGCCTGCACACTGCAATGAAGAGTAGCTCCCGTTCGCAGCAACAAAGACCCAACGCAGCCAGAAATAAATAAATTAATTAAGAAAAAAAATTTCTGCTCTAAAAAAAAAGAAGTCACTAATTTATATTTTCTTCATTGTAAGAAACCTCCAAATTTACCCTCGCCATGGATTTAGGGTTAAGACACTAAGTAATCCAAGTAGAAATTCCCACCTTCACATAATCTCACAGCTCTTTGGGAAGAGGGTGGGAGTGGAGGTGGGGTGAACAGAAGGGTTATCCCAAAGAACAAATGCAGCAGATTACCATATGGAAGGAGTCACACTTAGATGTATAGCTTTTCCAAACTACAGACAGTAGGTAGTACAAGTTGTGGCACTTTGTAATTTATATATTTTTTCTTTTGAATCTCTAGTTATTGGACATGTCATAACTTCAGAAAGAAAAGCTTCGGATCGTATCTATAGACATATTAAGAGTCACAGCGATTTAAAAGAAAATAAGGTGAAATAACTTAAATTATAAAGCAACTTCTTACCATTGATGTCACCACCAAGGCTGGAGAAAACCCCATTGTGAGATAGAAAAAGAGCTCAACCACCTTATACCTGCAGAACAGAAATGTGTTAATTTAATTTAAATTAATTTAATATATCTATTCCTACAACACTCAGACTATTTCTTTACCAGTTTTTCCCTTTTTCTTCTGAAAAACAAATGTAAACTCTTGACTATTCAAATGAAATGTATTTTCCCTGTAGGAGACCATTAGGGCTCTAACTGAAATACTGTAGCTGAGTAACAATGAACTAGCATTTCTTTCAGGATGGATAAGGCATCAAATTCCACATACTACATGCAAAACGTTCTCTGCCAAAAGCTATCATTGAATCCAGTTCACCATGCATTTTCCGTTTCTGATCCCAGAGTGTTTGCCTTCATCGCCATTCCAATCCATCGTTATGAGACACTGAAATTATGAAGCTGCACAGGGAATAGCTTGGAGCAGTTTATCAGTGGCAAAGGGATGGGAGCCCTAAGGAACTAAGGGCATGTGTTTTTTGTTGTTATTGGTTTTTTTTTTTTACTTTTTAAAAAAATTTTTTTATTTTTTGAGGGCATGTGTTTTTGATTGTCTCTTAATTTTGTATCTGTACAAACTCCAGTTTGTAAGGCTCATCACCTTAGGTGCAGAAGTCTGAAAATGCTAAAAAACACACTGTACTGAAATTCAACTTATATTTATGCCTAATCAAACTAGACTCTAAGTTCCTCGAAGGCAGGGACCAAGTTCTGTTTATGTTTGGGTCTGCAGGGCCTAGAACAGTACGTGGCACCATTTACGTTCTCTGTAATACCTGCCAAACCCAATGGCCAAGGGTGACTCGCATCTCATTCTTAGTGTTTTATACTTAAAGTCCACCATGAAGTAATCATATCAGGGAACTGGGGAAGAATGTGGGTTTGGTTTATATTAGAAGGCCTGGAATAGGAGAAAAGAGAGTTGTCTTACTTTACTTCCTAATTTATCCAAGGATATAAATTAGGGGTTTGAGCCTGAGAAGCAAACTGTTCCCTGGGATATATATATAAAACGCATAATACCACTCAGAATTGCTAATTATGGGCAAAAATGCATTTAAGTGAATTTCAAAGTCAGAGAGAAGTTAGCTAAAACTACCACTTTCTTCTGAAAAGAGAAAACAATTTATTACTTTGTGACAAACACAAGTTATGTTTAATTCTGAGGGCCATTCTGCCAAAAACAATAGATAAAGAATTTAATAAACTGTATCCAATGACAATTATTTCACAGTTGTGAGTTTCTCAAGTTCAGGCATGTGAAATAATGAAAAGAGCCATGGAATAGGAACTAGGACACATGGGTCCTAATTCCAGATGAGTCACTAATTTGATGCATGTACTAAATGTTCTCATTTTTTAAACATGAAGCACAAATAGATGACCTTGAAGGTCTCCTCTAGAACTAAGCTGCTAAATTTCAATAAGTTTTCTTTTTATATTGCTTCACACTTAAGACTAGGAGATATGAATAACGGGTTAAAAAAGGTGTGTCCCATGGTGAGGATACTAAGGGTTTAGATGCCCTTCCAAATGTACCCTTTCTCAGGGAGTCCTAGGTTGGAACATCCTCTGGGTTCCTATCTAGGTGTTCTGTGGGGGCTTAATAGCTATTATCTTCAACCTTCAAAGAAACTTAGAAAAGCAGTTATTTTTCTCATGTGGTAACTTAAGTCACAGAGGATAAGGCTAGTTTGCTGATAAGACTAGCCTCGCTGAGGATGTGAAATGAGGTCTGACTGACTCCAAAACTGTCATTTTAGATGAGGGACAAGTGCACCCTGTCTTTCAACTATGTCATATATCACACAGGCACCATTCATTTCTGTCTGCAGCAGTCTGTAGACCAATGATGAATATCAAATGGTTCTAAAGATTTGTTAAAACAATATATATTCTATTTATGTATTTCTACTATTTTGAACTGCAAATATAAATTGTACTGTAATGTAGATAAAATTTAGGAAGTTAATTTTAAAGCTATCAAATGTAAATTATTTTCTCTTACTTTTCATGGTAGAGAAATACATAAATGGTTCCTCCAGCTGCCATGAGCCAGATAAACCAACGCATATGAGATGCCAGGGGTCCAAGTTCACGGAGATTTAACCTAAAAATGTAAACATGACAACAAAGAACAGAAGTGATAAATGAAGGGAATTCATACAACCTGTGTTTTCCTCTAGTCTTGAAAACTGGGAGAGAAGGTACCAGGACAAGACCAGAAAGAAAAAGCAGTCAACATGTGGTTGGAAGTATTTGGGCAATTGGGATAAAATTAATAACTCAAGGATAAAATTGTCGTTCAAGCTTTAAGACTTAGAATTAGTTCCAATGTGGTTTAAAAATAGAACCAGCTAAAAGGAGACTTGTAGAAGTAAGTCCCAGCACATCTGTGATGCCCGACTTTCCTTATTAGGCAGACTGCTGTAAAGGCTACTTGCCTTGTTGTTCCTGACTATGTATTTGGGAGCAGATTGTTTACAAAGCTTACTGAGAATGCAACAAAACCCTGAACCAGATCACATACACACAGTGGATACCTAATACACAGACCAAATGTCTCCATTATCAATTTCTCCACCAAGAGAGAACATGAGAAGATCTAGCCCAATACATGTTATGGAAGATACTTTGTAGGTTAGAATTTAACCATGGACTCTTGTGAGGCCTGAACTTAAAATGCTGCAAATTCACCTGTATTAAATTCAGATTAAGAATAGATAAGAAAATAAAATGTTCTGAATGGCTATTACTACAAAATTAATATTTCCAAATGGAAAAGGTACCACCTGCATATCGAAGAGTACATGCGAACAAACTGCCTACTGTAATATTTGATTCCTCAGTCTACATTTAAAATTTTTATTTACTTATTTTAAATTGAGGTATACTTCACAAAAGCCTTTAAGTATTCTCGCTCCAATATGATTCAGACCTATAATTTAGTAACAGTTACTGGGGAGAGACAGCACTTACTCTTTACTCCAACAGATAATTAGGTTTCTTTTGAATGATGGATGCTGCATTAGTCAGAATCTAGAGGCCTGCTGTTTCTAATGATATATAGTTGATGGCATAATATGAATTTCTGAGTGGTTAAAACTGGACCATATCTTGACAGAGGAAAATCAATGTTTCTTTAATTATGGGCTTCAGAGCAGCAAAAGACTCTATCTGATCTATACCAAAAAGGCAGGAAGAACAAGGACATTGAACTGAATACTAGGTATTTTAAATAGCTAACTAATTAGGCTAGTTCTCTTATTCATATAGCTAAAGAAATGAGAAATGCACTCCATACATAGTAGCTACTGTGCTGTGAAGACCAACAGTATAAATTTCAAAAGTGAGCTTGTTTTCTTTGTACGTATTTACAGTATTTCCACTTAAACAATTAGGTGTCCAGGTTTTCTGAGCAGCAGCAGAAGCATATACAAAGAATATGGAAGGCAAAGGTAACATATTTCAAAAGTCAGCGTGCTGCCTACACACAACTTAGTAGCACTTCTCTCAAACAATCCAGTGCCAGATATGTATTCTGAATGGCAGTAACATTCTCCCCTTAAAATCTGCAATCTGACCCAAGTAAATCAAAATGCGAAAGAAAAAAAAAGCATGTACGTGTGTTGGGGTAGGGGAACCGGGGAGCAGGGATAGGAAGAAGGGAGGGAAGAAGGACCGAGATTTCTCTCATAAAAACACTATCTTCAAAAATATAAAGACTGTATCTTACCATGGGGCGTAAGATGCAGCAATGAAGAAATAGATAACCATTCTATCACACATGTGAAAGCAATGCTCCACTGTCCTGTTGGGGGGGGAACAAGTTAGAGTTTTCAGAAAATTTTACGACTGGAAGTAGGGGTTATCACTTCACTATGTCACAACTGCCACTCTTGTTCTTGGTTCTCATGGCATTTATAACTTGGCCTTCAAAGTCGCACAGCTATTTTTAATAATATGGAGCCACAAGTAAAAGCTTTATATTATTTTTAAGATTGCATATACCATAGATCCTCTCCATGTAAGAACCCCACAATAATCAGGAATTCAAAATCTGTCTTTTCTGATATTTTCTATTTTTTTTAGATCCTATCTAATAGGAAAATGAAATTCCTTGAGGGCAGACCACCTCTCAACCCCTATCATAGTGCAGGGCACAAAATCATGAAGGCTCAGTAAATAGTCCCCAAAGCCACATTCTTTTTAGAATGTCTTAGAAGCAGCTTTTACTCCAAATCTTAGTGTAGACAGTAAGCTGCAATAAAGCAAATTTAGAAACTAATTTAGGAACGGCAGTAACACAAACCAGAAAAAAAAAAAAAAAGGCGCATTTGCTGTCAAGAGGGTAGCCACCTGGGCTGCTTCTTCTTTTTTTGTTTTAACAAACTTATTTATTTTATTTATTTTTGGCTGCATTGGGTCTTTGTTGCTGCGCGTGGACTTTCTCTAGCTGCAGCGAGCGGGGGCTACTCTTCGTTGCGGTGCGCAGGCTTCTCACTGCAGTGGCTTCTCATTGAGGAGCACGGGCTCTAGGCGCACAGGCCTTAGTAGTTGTGGCTCACGGGCTCTAGAGCCCAGGCTCAGTAGTTGTGGCGCATGGGCTCAGTTGCTCCGTGGCATGTGGGATCTTCCCGGACCGGGGCTCAAACCCATGTCCCCCTGCATTGGCAGGCGGATTCTTAACCACTGTGCCACCAGGGAAGCCCCGTGATCTGGGCTTCTAAGCAAGTTTTTCCTTCTAAAACTGAAGAGTCAGGAAGTGTACAAAGATTTGGCTCACTGAGGTCTATTCACAAAACGGATTAGACAGAATCCGCCCTTTACTGAGGTTATTTATTTATTTATAAATTTTTGGCCACACCGTACAGTGCGCAGGATCTTAGCTCCCCGACCAGGGATCAAACCTGCACTTCCTGCAGCGGAAGCGCAGAGTGTTAACCACTGGACTGCTAGGGAAGTTCCTGAGGTAATTTAAAAGTACAAATGCATTGCATTGTCTTGAATCCATTTCCAGTCCAAGGGGTAGTAGCTGTGGTTTGGTGGTGCACAAGTACTAGATTTTGCCTCATCACACACTCTGTGTCGACCAAAGCAGGCTGAGGATGTTTTAGTCACATGTTAGTGAAGAAGTGAAAATAATTTAGATCTAAAAAAGCAAACACTAGATTAATGTTTCTCAAACTTAACTGCCTTTCAGAATCGCCTGGGGAGCTTATAAAATACAGTCACAAACTCCAGTCCAGAAGATCCTGATTTAAAAGGGCTAGCAGATGAGGTAGAAGATGCAGGGAAGAGAAGAATAACTCCTTGGATGACTGTGATTCCAAGCCAGGTCTGGGGTCTTTCTAATTCTGCTTTCTAGGCTGTTATGCACTGTTGCAGCAGGTATAGTCAAGAGTGCAGTTTTATTCAAGACCCACCACCCATCTCTGACCCACACTCTCCTCAAGGGTGAAGCAGAAGTAATATCATCTCTATCACAGAGTGCGTGTGAACATTAAATGAGACGATGTAGCCATGCATTTAGCACAGCACCTAGCACGTAGTAGGTACTCAATAAATGCTTGTTCCCTTCCCTCTTTTACTTAAATTTAGGCTATACTTGGGATATTTTACAGAATTAATGCAGAGCAAAAATCCACATGTGGCTTATGATTCTAGCAGTGCTATTTCAAGGTTCAAGAGAGACTAGTTTCTATTACACTTTCTTCTCAGGCCCTGGCAGGGAGGCCCTGAATAACGAAGCAGGCACCTACAACTCTTTGATTCAGATATCTAGACAGCAAAGCCAAGTCAGCAAAGGCAACCACAAGCACTGGATCGGGCTAAGAAGATAATGAAGTGCTCCTGCCTCTGGGCTCTGCAACAGTGCATCCTGAAGAGCCAGGACAAGTACTTTTGAGGCTTGCTTTTGAGTGTGTACCACAGCTCCCTCGTGATTCAATGCTGTAGTTTTATGTTAAGCCCTGGGAACTGTCAGCTTATAGGCAAAGGTAGCAGACTGCAAACTATAAGCAATATTGTAAAGGGTGCAGTGGAAATAAACCTCAGGACTGGGAGTCAGAGATCCTGGGATGATCAGATTCTGCTGGAATCACTGAGTCTCAGTTTCCCCAGGAGCAAATTATGGGGTTTGGATCAGATGTTCCCTAAGGATCCTTCCAGCTCTAAAAGTCTGATTTTACATGTGAGGAAACTAGGAATCATCATATGAATACCAAATCCTGCTCTTAAATAAAGCATCTTTTTAATATTAGATTGTTTGAATAACGAGATTTTTTTGCACATTCTATCTATAAAACCAAAAGTTACCTTGTTTTTAATTTTATTTATTTATTTTTTGACTGTGTTGGGTCTTCGTTGCTGCACGCAGGCTTTTCTCTAGTTGCGGCGAGCGGGGGCTACTCTTCGTTGTGGTGCGCAGGCTTCTCATTGAGGTGGCTTCTCTTGTTGTGAAGCACGGGCTCTAGGCGCGCAGGCTTCAGTAGTTGTGGCATGCGGACTCAATAGTTGTGGCTCGCGGGCTCTAGACCGCAGGCTCAGTAGTTGTGGTACACGGGCTTAGTTGCTTTGCGACATGTGGGATCTTCCCGGACCAGGGCTCGAACCTGTGTCCCCTGCATTGGCAGGCAGGATTCTTAACCACTGTGCCACTAGGGAAGCCCCCAAAAGTTATCTTCTAATATTACATTAAATCACTCTAAGTCTGTTCTGCGTCCTCCTTTTTGAAAAGAAACTTTGCCCTTTTGGGTTGTGCAGAATCCATTTCATAAGCAACTAGATGGTGTGCTGCTACCTTTGTATCGCCCAAATTAACCCTTCATTCAAAGGATGAATGCTTTTATGTCCTTCTCATTGGGAGGCTAAGGATCACAATATTGTTTGGAAAGTGCTTGACAGCTAACTGTAGCAACATATGTGAATTTTGTTTGAGTAGATGCACGGGACCTAATTCTGAAAGCTGAACTTTGCAAAACAGTAAACCCTAGCTGTAATATACCTGTAGTACAGCTGTAGTGATTTGTAATTTTCAAATCATTCTCACATGCATCATCTCATTCACCTATCACAACAGCCCGCCAGTCGGGCATTACCATTCTCATTTTAGTGATGAAGAAACTGAGGCTACACAAGGCTAAGTGGCAGGGCTTGGACTCAAAGCCCATCTGGTGACTGCAAGTCCAGAGCACTGGTCATCACCCTGCAGCTGCCATGCTCTTCCTTAGTGTGCCGACACACTGGAAAACAGGTGTCAGGATTTTACACTGTAAGTCCTGAGGAAGCAATGTGGTTTTGTTCGGTTTCCGAGCAAAGGCCTGCTTTCTTAAGACACAGATAGGGGTGCTCAAATTCTGTCCAATCCATAGGAAACTTCCTGAGTGTCGGGACAGCATTAGACTCTACCAGGCAGGAAAATGTCCACTCTTTGCCTCACCTGACCAAAGCATGCCAGCGTGAGAGGCTAACCCGAGCCAACTATTGTGAGTGACCTGTTGAAACAGCGTACCATCCACTGTACCTTAAGTGGCTCTTTTTCCATGATACGATGTGAAATACTGTGGAAACAATGAAGAGGGCACAGAGGCCCATTCCATAAATCCATGCTGTTATCTTTTCCCAGCAGTCATCAGACAGCCGGTGGAGGAGGGCACTGCCCACAATGGCTGGAACAATGAGGAACTGAGAGAAAGGGAAAGAAAAGTAAATATTCAGCAAAACACTGAATTGAGAACTTTATTAAAAATACATAGGTTTACCAGGGGCAATTTTAGGAAGATCATTTTAAAACAAACATTTGCCTTTCCTGGATAATCATAACGAGAGCCAGATGAAGTTGTCCGTTTACGGCACTGAAAACAAGTACTGCTGTTTAGGGCCCAGGACCTGTGTCCACCAATGGGTACACAGTCAAGCAGTAAGAATGAAACATTACTCAATTGTTGCAAAACAAATGTCCTCTATCCTAATTTCGTTAATTAAGAACACATTTCATCGTATTCTCTAATGTGATTTAGGGTAGGCACTTAAAATATTCAAATGGCAAGCATGTACCCAGATTTCCCAGGGAGGTCTTGATCTTTAAATATTCTTTCCTGTTTCCCCCATGTGCTACTGAAATCCCAATATTCCAGCAAAGGGTAACTAAATGAATCAAGTCAGTAACTATTATGTACATACCACACTCAAATAAATCATTTGTTCAAATCATATGTCCTGATTTCTAGTTTGGATATCTACATTCCACCAATTTGCGAGCTACTGCAGAGTGAAAGGGTTATTTCATTTTTAATAGCACCTTTCATGTAGGCAAGAGTAATCAACTCCTACTTATTCAAATAATTTTAAGAGACTAGAATCTTAGAGAGAACTTTGCTTTCTGCACCACATTTTACACTACATATGGACACAAATTTCAATGTCTAGTCATATCAGTGTGACTAGTAAACATTTTATAATAACAGAAATCATCAGAAGAAATAAACTACTTTATTAGATAGCGGAATAAACATACCTGGCAAAGAATGCAAACTTTAGCAATCTTATCTTTTTTGTCTCCAACACCTTCTATTTCCCTCTTGAAACAGAATATTAAATCCCCCAGATGAGATCAGCACTGAATTTCAAATGCTGAAGTATTCAATGGCCCAGAACAAAGAGAAAATTAAGGACAACAAAGATCTTCAAAAAACAATTTAATTAATTTTGAGATTATGTCCTTTCTACTTTTTTCATGTTAAACTATCTTCTCTTTAATGAAATGATGACATTAGATGGAAGTTTCTTGTTTTGTCAGTTTTAGAAATTTTACTGCTCTCTGAAATCCAAAAATCAGGGATACAGTTTAGTAAGTTTAATAAGATGACATTTTCTGTTCTAAAAAATTAATGTGGATGTTTTGTCAGTTTTTCCTTAACTTTGGTTTCTACAAGTGTTCCTTGTGACAATCCAGAAGAGATAAACTAAGGGATTATTCAGGTCTATCTCAAGCAAATATTATTCGTAAAGGTGAACTGTGCATCTCAACAGCCAAACCATTATATTTAAATGCTCAACATTATGCTAAGTAATAAGCATTTCATTGGTTGTTTTTTTAAAAAAATTTATTATTTATTTATTTATTTTGGCTGCGCTGGGTCTTCACTGCAGCGCGAAGGCTTTAGTTGTGGTATATGGGATCTTAGTTCCCCGACCAGGGATTGAACCTGGGTCCCCTGCGTTGGAAGTGTGGAGTCTTAACCACTGGACCACCAGGGAAGTCCCTCATTGGTTGCTTTTATTGGTCAGTATTATGAAAACTATCAGAGCACTATTTTTGTAACTTTTATCAGTGTTTTGCAGTTGGTAAAGGCATATCCATAAAATGGTGGATGTACATTGGAACAATAAGTGAAGGAACAGGCCATATAAACTGTTATTCAAACTTCTATATTCTTTATATCCTAATGCTGACCTAGATTTAAATACACACACCCCTACATTTTCTTAGGGGCCTGTGGACAATTAACTTCAGAAGTAGCTTTAATCTCTGTTAAATTCATCAGACATTTAGTTAAGAATAAAAGATGGAAAGAAACCAAATGCCCATCAACAGATGAATGGATATATATATTACACACACACACACACACACACACACACACACACACTGGACTATTACTCAGTCTAAAAAAGCATGAAATATTGACAGTTTGCAGCAACGTGGATAGACCTAGAGATTATCATACTCAGTGAAGTAAGTCAGAGAAAGACAAATATATGGTATCACTTCTACGTGAAATTTAAAAAATAATATAAATGAATCTATATACAAAACAGAAACAGACACAGATATAGAAACTTAAGGTTCCCAAAGGGGAAAGGGAGTGGGGGATAAATTAGCAGTATGGGATTAACAAATACACACTACTACATATAAAATAGATAAGCAGCAAGGACTCACTGTATAGCACAGGGAACTATATTCAATATCTTGTAATAACCTATAATGGAAAACAATTTGAAAAATATGTGTGTGTGTGTGTGTGTGTGTGTGTGTGTATGTATATATATATAACTGAATCACTTTGCTGTACACCTGAAACTGACATAAAATTGTAAATATTATATTTATACTTCAATTAAAAAAAAAAGAATAAAAGATGGATATCCAGGCAGGTATAGCTGACAATCAAATTAGGCTGTGCATTCTTTAAAACCAAGTTTGGACTCTAAACATTTTGACCCTCTGGTGTTGTGAAGCTCACTTCACAAAGCATTCACTAATGCAAAGACAGGGGTCAGCTCAAGTCTAGAGAATTCCACTAAATCCTTCCTGCCCCGAGAATCCAAACCATGGGTCCAGGGAGACTGTCCACTAGTGAGGTTACTCCAAATTTCATTATTGAAGCCCTTTTATGGAATCCAGGGCAGGCATGTCAGGTACAAACTTTTTTCTAAAGAAAAAAAATTTAGTAAGATTTCAGCATATTAATTATTTAAATAAAAATCTTTTGAGCATCTAAAGAAAAAGGACAGTGATGAGAATAACGTTTCAATATTACCAAGTAATATTTGAATTCCACTATTACAATACATAAAACTGATACTTTATAAAGTTTGATTTCTGCTAAGTAATGACTAAACAGCATTGTTCTATTAGATTACAAAGAAATCCACCAAAAACTAGCTTATTTCAGGTTTATTTGGCATCATGACTCCTTTATAGAAATACTGACTATTCTTTGAAGAAGGGTTCAAGAAATGAAAAGGCACAACTTGAATTCAAGCAAGTTTTATTCTAATAACATATGTATATAACCTACACATTGTACTAACATTGTCTAAAATAATTAAATTAGCCTGTTCTAACACTTCACTAAAGGAATAAATTGGCCTCCTTCTCTAGTTCTTGTCTTCAGACTATACACCAGCCACCATTTTTCCCTCGAAAGTCTCACTAAATACAGCTTTCAAAGGGAATAATGAAATCATAGATAAAAGGAAATTTATAATGACACAAGAAAATGCCAATAAAATGAAATTAATAGGAAAACTATGAAAATACACACATATTTACAAACACCACAGACAAAAAGAAGAAATGCACCCAAGTGTTAACAATTTATTTCTAGGTAGTTCTGTTTTTCTCATATATTCTTCAGTATTTTCTATGTTTCTTATAATGAATGTTTTGTTTTTATAAGGAAGAAAAAAATTAGGAATTTAGGGATTAAATCAGCCTTTTCTTCTACTATCAAAAAAATTAAGAATTTAGGGACTAAATCAAACTTTTCTTCTACAATATGGACTAACATCTGCTCTGAGAAGCAATGACCACAGTGGTGATGGAGAGGATGTGGCTACCTGTTTTAGGGGATCACTCAGGGAAAAAAAAAAAACACCTTTTTCAACAAATGGTGAATTCTTCTTGCCAATAAACACAGCTGACTGTCTTGAAAAGGTGATTCATTTCATTCCAGGGGTGACAGTCTTCATAGTTTTCTTTGGGTTTTTTTTTATAACTAAGGTACTTACTATTATTATTCTTTCAAAGACGATCTTGTCTGAGAAAGCAAGTCCAGGATAGACAGAGCTGACTGTAGTCAGAGCACTCAAAGTGTCTGACATGCTCACAGTTTCTGGTGACATGACCTAGCACTGACACTTTGGAAGGTAAGGTCACAGAGATGGGTAAACCCGACTAACGGGGCTGAGGTTAACAGAGATGATTGCCCCTTCCTCCCACCAAAGCCCTTTGGGAAGGACGGAAAAGGCAGAAAACTCATACTCACTGCATGTGTGTAACAGTTAGCAGCATGTTCATAACAAGTTGGTTTGTAGCGGCCATTGGCTGGGGCCCGGTGGTTCATGAACCTGTAGAGACAAAGACATCACGTGAGAAAAGCTCAGAGCGTGTAGAGAACAATGGTGAAGCTTGTCAGTGGTTGTCTAGTCTATTCTAACTGAAGAGGTGACTGCTGGAAATACCTAGTTGCGGGAACAAAACCAAAGCCACTAAACAGTTGTAAACTGAGCCAACAGCCATAATCCTAAAGCGAATGCCCTAGTTTAACAGATTAAGTATTCTTTCAGTTCATTTAAAAGAAAAACTTTCTACCAACCAAAAACAAACAAAAACCATATCCACCCCCTTCAACTGGTATCCCCACAGTAAAAAAATTAAAAATAAAAAAATGGTACAACCAAATCTTATATCTTAACAGAAAAAAAAAATCAAGGTCATTTTTCTAAACTTAACAAATACCAGAAACCACCATTTAATGCAAATTCAGTGTATTTGAAAGGTTTCTATTTTTTCTCTTAAAATGTATAAAGCTTATACATGTAGATCTTTAAAGCCTCCATCCCATGATTAGCAGGCCTGTTGAACTAGTTTCCCTATATTGCATTACTTGTTCTGGCACCAGACAGCTTAAATAAATGATACCTGGCTGCCTCGTGGCACCTGAAACAAGAGGTACGTTTTCACCTGCATTCTTCCTGAATTAAAAGAGTTTCCTTCAAAATCTAAATATGTGACTAGCACCTGATACACTGTCTATAAAATTCATACATACACACGTGTGTATGTATCTAAATATCAAAATCTGTTACACATATAGACATATGCCCATATTCCATATCCCCTTTGGGCTAATTTTGTGGCAACCGGCAAAGCAGTGAAAAGCACAAATACCATCGGACACGAAGAGATAAACAGCCTTCTTCTATTTCAGTGTGTGGGTGAGGATCCCCCCAGCCCCAATTCATACCCATGCCATGTTTCATGAGGGATTCTGGTTTAGTCTGTGTGTTCTTTAGAAGGAGGGAGATGTAAACTCAGGAAGATAAAAAGGCAGCTGCCTGAAAGAAGCAGTTGCAGAGAAATAACGGAGGTAAGAGAGCCATGATGGCATTCAGGTCTCAGCATTCCTGTGCTTGGGGCACGCAAGATGTCAACAGCCTTTGCACAATAAAGTAGCTTTTTGCTTGAGCTAGTTTAAGGGGGTAGGGGGAGGAGATTTTGCTATTTGTCACTAGTCACACCTTACTAATTAATATGATGAAAAAATGGTACCAGGCTAAACCAAACGGCACAGCCAGGTTGCCAAAAACTGACTAAAACACATGGTCAAGCGATACCAAACAGTGCCCATTTTAAGAACAAAAGACTAGCCAATACTTTCTCCCTGAATTAAGAAGGGCCTGTTATCCCTAGAGCAAATATATAAAGGGGCAGTCCCTGCTAACCCAACATAGAGAGTTCAAGTGGCAGATCCACTAGGAAATGGATTTGGGACCTTGAAGATACCTTACTTGGACCACCAATGGGTAGCTATCTAACTAGCGTGCAAAATATACACATATGGAATGGAATTCACCAGATGGCTTGGAAACTGCTTAAGAGAAATGTGCAGTTAACAGCTTCAGAATTATTCCAAGCTATTCTCACACATAGATAAATAAATCTTTTCTCCCCTGACAATCCTTTAAATAATTTTACTAAATTTCCTAAGGAACGAGAGTGTTGCTATATGGCAGTTATTAGTAAAAAGGAAAATAATTACACTCTTGGGAAGGATGCTTTAAAAGTGTCCCTAGCATTCAAGGATCTACCAAATCATTAGCCTGAGACATAACGACAGGGCTGTAAGTAGCATATCCTATTAGGAATTGCAAAGGGTAAAGAGCAAGGCTCCGGGATGGTTGAAGGTAGATTAAACTGCGAGCACTCTGTGCAGGGCACAGTAAGTAGGGTCTGACTACCCACCACCAGGCTGCAGACTAAAATAGCAATTTATATCTCTGGCAGCCCAATCTAAAAATAGTCAGGCTATTACACAGTGACAGGGATAGACTCAAATTTTCTCCTAAAAGCAGAGAAGCTCAGTGGCCATGTTTGTGACAACTTAGTCCCTGCCCACCTGGAATCACTCAGGTTAAAAATAAACTCAGAAGTTGCAGAGAAAAATATCCCACCCATGTGACTTAAGGTAGTTTCTCCTTAAGGGCAGGGCCAAGATTCCGGCAATACGGAAAGGGAAGAGCAAGTATTCCAGGCACAGATCACTGTCTGGGGCCCCATGGGACAGCACATGGTTCTGCCGGGAAATTTACAATGCATTTTTCCATTTCTCTCTGATCTGCCAGGGTACAATCAAGCCTCCAACAAGGTCTCCTGCAGAAATCACTATGAAGAAATTAGTCGCCCAAGACCTAAATGGAAAAGCAGATGTAAAATGCAAATAAACTCCCACACACTAAACTCCCACACAAAGAGCCTATTCTCTTCCCCCCAAAAAGAATGAGGAAGGTTATCAAGAGTTATGGGAAATAGCACCCACTTATGGAAGACACCTCTACTTAAAGCAAAGCCACCCTAATGGTTATCCAGTGCTAGAAGAGAGCATCCAGCCAGCTGCAGAGGGTTTGAGGGAAGGTGATTAAAGTTTTTAGTTGACGAGGGTTTGTTCATTCATCCCCTCACTTTCTCTTTCAACACTCTCTCCGCTTCCCCTGGCCCAGTGTCCTCATGCTCTCCCCATGATAGAATTTCAAAACTATGAAGAGAGGGACCTGGGGACACTCCTTAGCACACTTTAAATTTAGCTCAAAGCAGTGGCCTTCCGAAGGTAAATCTGCAACCCACCAGCAGATCTCAGAGGCCTAAGATCAAATCTCAGAAGTTGTCCTTGATTCCTCTGTGTTCCCCATATTCCACATGCAAGCGCCATCAATGCTACCTTCAAAATATATTCCAAATCAGTTCCCCTCTCTACAGTTCCAAAGATCCTAACTTAAATCAAGACATCAACACCTCTGGTCTGTAAACATACAAAGTCTCTGGTCTCCCTGCCTGCCCACACATGGACTCTCTTCTTTACTCAGCAGCCACAAGTCTATCAGCACCAGATCACATCAAACACTAACCACAGCTTAAAATCTGTCTGGCTTCCCAAAGTGCTTGGGATAACACTGCATCCTCCGCAGGCCACAAGCCCTCACCACTTCTCCAGCCTGGTGCTACCTTCCTCTCACTCTCCGCCTCCAACCAACCGCATCCTTTCTGCTCCTCAAACCACCCAGGTCTTATCTGCCTCAGGGTGTCTGTGTTTGCTGTTTACTTCTAACTAGAACATTCTTCTCCAGAATGCCCAGCTCTCCTCTCACCGGTCAAGCTCAGCTCAAATGTAACCTCCTTGGAGAGGTTTCCCTGACCATCCTACCTAAAGTATCACTTCAGCCCTCCTCACTCCACCAGAGCCCTTAACACAATTAGTAAGAATTGGACTTTTTGAACTTGTTTATTTTTTATTTCATCTTCTCCCACTGTAATGTGAATTCCATGAAGGCCATCTTGTCCACCATTTCATTTCCAGTTCCAAACACAAGGCCCAGCTTATTGCTAGAGTTTAATAAATAAGTGCTGTATGAATGAATAGAAAGACAGACATACTGCCTGCTGCTGAAGTATTTTATCCTACCCGAGAAAGATCCACTCGTCAATTAGTTTCACTGGGGATTCTGTATGCAACAAAGAAAAACAGGCAGTCTTAGAGCAAAGAGAATCCTCAATCTCATGAAAATAAAATTCTCAAAGGCCAATACCATGGACATTCTAAGGGCTCCTTCAACATCACCTGATGGGGCAACATAAGCTGACCCTGTGCACAACCTTACTAATTAGCTTCCTTATATGAATAAGCATGATGTTTAGGAAAAGTGTCTGCTGCCAG
Organism: Balaenoptera physalus; assembly: GCF_965194825.1. Lineage (NCBI taxonomy): Eukaryota > Metazoa > Chordata > Mammalia > Artiodactyla > Balaenopteridae > Balaenoptera > Balaenoptera physalus. The sequence continues at coordinate 36,251,219 of NC_138901.1, forward strand.
AGGTAGTGATAGTGGTGGGATACATTTAACTTAAATAAGGGAAATGGCATACATAAGGAAACTACCCCATGCCTATGATTCAGTGCTCTGAGAACATGACAAAAAACAAACAAACAAAAAAAGGCCCAGCTCCTAGAGAAATGGAAATAAAAACAAAAATAAACAAATGGGACCTGATGAAACTTAAAAGCTTTTGCACAGCAAAGGAAACCATAAACAAGATGAAAAGACAACCCTCAGAATGGGAGAAAATATTTGCAAATGAAGCAACTGACAAAGGATTAATCTCCAAAATTTACAAGCAGCTCATACAGCTCAATAACAAAAAAACAAACAACCCAATCCAAAAATGGGCAGAAGACCTAAATAGATATTTCTCCAAAGAAGATATACAGATTGCCAACAAACACATGAAAGAATGCTCAACATCATTAATCATTAGAGAAATGCAAATCAAAACTACAATGAGATATCATCTCACACGGGTCAGAATGGCCATCATCAAAAAATCTAGAAACAATAAATGCTGGAGAGGGTGTGGAGAAAAGGGAACACTCTTGCACTGTTGGTGGGAATGTAAATTGATACAGCCACTATGGAGAACAGTATGGAGGTTCCTTAAAAAACTAAAAATAGAACTACCATACGACCCAGCAATCCCACTACTGGGCATACACCCTGAGAAAACCATAATTCAAAAAGAGTCATGTACCACAATGTTCATTGCAGCACTATTTACAATAGCCAGGACATGGAAGCAACCTAAGTGTCCATCAACAGATGAATGGATAAAGAAGATGTGGCACATATATACAATGGAATATTACTCAGCCATAAAAAGAAATGAAATGGAGGTATTTGTAGTGAGGTGGATGGAGTTAGAGTCTGTCATACAGAGTGAAGTAAGTCAGAAAGAGAAAAACAAATACAGTATGCTAACACATATATATGGAATCTAAGGGAAAAAAAAAAAAGTCATGAAGAACCTAGTGGCAAGACGGGAATAAAGACACAGACCTACTAGAGAATGGACTTGAGGATATGGGGAGGGGAAAGAGTAAGCTGTGACAAAGTGAGAGAGTGGCATGGACATATATACACTACCAAACGTAAAATAGATAGCTAGTGGGAAGCAACCGCATAGCACAGGGAGATCAGCTCTGTGCTTTGTGACCACCTAGAGGGGTGGGATAGGGAGGGTGGGAGGGAGGGAGATGCAAGAGGGAAGAGATATGGGAACATATGTATATGTATAACTGACTCACTTTGTTATAAAGCAGAAACTAACACACCATTGTAAAGCAATTATACTCCAATAAAGATGTTAAAAAAAAATTGAAAAAAAAAAAGGCAATAGGCAGTCCTGGAAGACTTCTAATGCTTTAGAATTATATGCTTTGCCACATATTCAATTTGAAGCTAACCAGTGGTCATGAGGCTGGGGCTAAGGAAAGGAGCATCCTTTTCCTTGGATTTTTGGTTGCCAGACTGGAGAAACGAGCATGCACCAATAAGATACCAATAAGATATATTAGAAGCTCTGGGTCCTAGGCCTCTGTGCTGTCATACAGATGTTGTGATGTGGGTGGGGAAACAGAGGTGAATGGCTGCATGGGTGGTAGAGAGGGACATGAAATTGAACCCTTCAGTGTGCCCCTTCCTTGCTGTGTGATGATGGCAAGCTCTCTTTTATTCTCTAACCCTATTTGTTCTTCTATTAAATGGGTATAAAATTTGCCTTCTAGGGTTACAGTTGAGGATGAGCACCAGTAAGCACTTAATGTTAGCAGGTATTCTAATCAGTCAGAGATGCTGTGAAAGGGAGAGAATGACTCTGTGTGGAGGGGGGTTGGGTGGGGGGGGTGGAATCAAGTGTGGAAGGGATAAAGCACAAAAGATAAAAGATGTCCCACTGGGATTTTTCACATCCTAAGCTTTTTGAGAAGCCATGCCTGCATAAAGCCCTCCACTTATTACACTGGGCTAGGCATCCTTACAGCCCTCCTCCACAGATATGTCAGAACTCTGGAAGTTGATCCAAAGCCACAGTGACCACCAAGTTTCCATTATGAACAAACCAGCAAGGTGTTCAGGTTTTCTTATAATTTAGACATAGCCACAAACTATGGCCTAATGAAATGTTTTTACTGCAGTCAAATGCTCTTCAATGGAGTCCTGGTAAATCTATCAGAAGGAACACATGGGTTCAAAGACGGTGTGTTCCTCTTTCTAGTTCCTCTGTCATTTACCTACTTGTATGGCTCCTGAATGCTCAAAAGATGTATAATAAACACAGCTTTTAAGAGATGTATAACAGTACTCTCAACATGTTAATGTATGGACCACAAAAACCATGATTTTTTTTGTTATATTACTTTTTATTTGCAGGCTTTATTTCTAAGTTCAAATTGACTCTTAGAAATATCTTTCCACTCTAGCCTATAATACAGAAAAACAAGAAATTATGGGATCATTCACTGTTCAAAGAAAATTGGGGTAGGTCTAGATGTCATCAAGAAAATAACTGTTAAATATCCATTGATATTGTGCAGCCGCTGAGAAAATTACAATGTCTATGCTGCACTAAAAGAAAACGCCTGTATTTTTTCATTTTTAAATGAATGAAGTAGAACGCAATATCACCTTACAACTGTGATAATAAGGACTGGATAGATTAGTGTCGAGCAAAAAGAAAAGTTCAGGGCTTCCCTGGTGGCGCAGTGGTTAAGAATCCACTTGCCAGTGCAGGGGACACGGGTTCGAGCCCTGGTCCAGGAAGATCCCACATGCCACAGAGGAGCAAAGCCCATGTGCCACAACTACTGAGCCTGTGCCCTAGAGCCCGTGAGCCACAACTACTGAGCCCACGCGCCACAACTACTGAAGCCCGCGTGCCTAGAGCCCATGCTCCACAACAAGAGAAGCCACCACAACGAGAAGCCCGTGCACCACAATGAAGAGTAGCCCCCACTCGCTGCAACTAGAGAAAGCCCGTGCGCATCAACGAAGACCCTACGCAGCCAAAAATAAATAAATAAATAAATTTATTAAAAAAATAAATAAATAAAAGTTCCACCAGCTGAGATTACGGTAGGGTCCTAAATAAGGTTTGTTTTTCATTTCTCTTAACACTTTTAATGTTTGTGCGACAAACAATAAAACAGGTTCCTTTTCTGTTTCTTCTTTCTAGAGAAGAACTGAAAGGATAGAAAAGAAATACAACTCTTAATCTAACAAAAACCAGTAATTTCACAGAATATTGCCACTGTTCTCTGAAAACAGGAAGAGCAGAGATGTGCAGAGAAGTAAAACCAAATCAAACAAACCACATGCACAGGGCTTTGCCAACCATTACTGAACCTGTGTTACATCCTCCCTTAAAGCCCCTCCAGTCCTCGTGGCTGACTTCATGTTCTCAAGCCAGAACATCATGGTTTCTTTTTGCCTTTAGAAGTACTGATATGATATCCCACGAGGGGAATACTGCCAGGCATTCAACACCCTGAGTGATGAGCAATATTCGGAAGTTAATCCAAGTCTTCAAACTGATCACCCTTCTGATGGCACAATCCACCACAACTCTCTCTGCACATTTCCCTCCTTACCCTGTGGGACTGGAGGAGGAATAAGATCAGAATGGGAGAGGGGGCGTCAAGGGATTAGGAAGTTGGAAAGAAAAAAAAAAGTGCACTTTAAAATCCTGAAATAAAAAGCAGTGCCTAAAAACTCAACAATAACCTCCTTGGAAGATTTCATTCATGCATTCTTTGTCTTTTTTCAAATTCCCCCTGTCACTGCACACTAAGCTAGCCTGCTCAGGGTGAGGGTCTGGGAATGGGGATGGCTGCCTGATTCAGACAAAGGGATGGAGAGTTACCACAACACAGGAGAGGTGAACTTTCACCCACTTAAACGAAGGAGATTAGAAAAAAAAGCCCAGAGCTTCCTTTCGGAACTATGGCCAGCCTCCATCCATTGCTAAATGGCAGAGACCCGGGGTCGGGATTAAGGCCACGGTACCTTCCCAGGCTGGCGTTACCATCGGCTCTCCAGCGAAAGGGCAGCCGGCCAGCCTTCCGGTGGTGCCTCCTCGGTTCCTCCTCCTCGTTTCCTAACACCGGCGCCTCAACAGCAGGTCTCACCACCCGGACGCTAACTTGCCCCTTCGCGGCGCCCCAAATAGCACGCCCTGGGACTCTAAGCCTGAGTACCCTCAGGGCCCGGACCTGGCCAGGCAAGACTAAACCAGCAGAGCCTGCCTCAGTTTCCCCGTTGCTACGGCCGTTCAAAGACAAAGCACCTAAAACGGCCAGCACCCCCGCTTTACCACAACTCTCGCTGCAGGGCGCAGCAAAGAATGGGCCCCGGTTCCGCGCGCACCGGGAGCCCTCCAAGCTCCCGGTAAGGGATGGAGGGCAAAGCCGGGGTCGGAAGACTCGGGGGCGGCGCCTGCGGCTGGGGTTCGGGTCCTCAGAGCGAGCAAGAGCCCCGCCTGGATGGGGTGAAGCCGGGTGAGCAATGGGATACCACGGGAGGAGGGCAGGCTCGTGGTCCGAGGTCTGGGAATCCGACGTCCGCAGATCGCGAGGGGGGACCCGGGTCAGGCACGAGATCCTGGTCTTTGGAGGAAGGGGATCACCCAGGGATAGCAGGGAGGCGAATACCCCGGGAGCCGGTCCCCGGCCGAGGCGCGGGATCCACAGGGGATGGACCCAGGTGAGGAGCCGGGACCCACGCGGGAAGAGACGGGATCCGGGACCCGGTCTCGGCACGGGCGGTGGGGCGGGGGCGCCATCCCTCTCACCGCTGGAATCGATTCTGGAACCGCATTGATCCTCTGCTCCTCCTCGTGGGCCAGGAGCTCGGTCTCGTCAGCGCCGGCGGCCGGGCGCGCGGCCCTCATGGGCTTGGGCTGCTCCGGAGGCCGCCGCGTGCCCGGCGGACCACTCAGCCAGGCAGGGTCGGAGTGGGCCAGGCCGAGGGTCGGGACAGGGCCGGAGCCAGACCAGGCGGCTGGGGGCGGGAGGGAAGCCGCTTAAACGGCCCCAGCGCCTCCCGCCTCCAGCCTCCCGGCTCCTCCACCCACGGTAGCCCGCGCCCCGCCCCGGCGCGGAGCCCGGCCCCGCCCCCGTCCGCCCCGCCCGTCTGCGTGATCCCGCGGCCGTCGGCGCGCCACCGCGCCGGGCGGCCAATCAGCGCCCAGAGTGGAGCAGCGGTAACTCTGCCATTCATCCCGCAGCGCCGGGGCGGAGGGGAGGGGCCTCGTGGCGGAGGAGAGGAGCACGGGGAGGGGCGGGGAGCTAGAAGGGCGGCTCACTTGTAGAAGGGGTGGAGTTGGAGCGAGAAAATAGAAGAGCCGGAGGTCAGAGGAAGAAAAATTGTAAAGGAGGAGGTGAGACACGAAACTTGAAAGAAATTGTAATGAAAATAGCAGCAAACAAGGACCTCTGTCTGCGTTCTAGTCCTGGCTCTGTGTCATTTATTCCTTCCTCATCATTTCTCCATCCCTCCTTTCATTTATTCCTTCGTCATTTTCAAGGTCAGCTACACCTAGGCTGTTGTGCGAGGTTCTGGGGTAGATTTTAAAAAAACCTTTCCTTGTCTGTCATATGACAAGCACTGTCTAACTCAGATTCTATGAGAAACTCAAAGGAGGAAGTCCTCCTCAGGGATGCTTGTGTTATCCTTTTATTTATTTATTTAATCCAAGCAGCTTCCAAATAAACCAAAAAGTAGATTTGAATCAGGGTCCTGTGGGAAAAACCTAAACTCAGAGGGCTTGCTGTATAAGAGGTCCAAAGGATAGTGAATGAATCGCTGATTTTTTTGGGGGGGGAGGGGTAGGGTTCTTGGGATGAACTAAGCTATGTACAACTTTTAATCATCTTCAAAGTCGTAAATGATAATGTTTGTTTTTATTTTTTATTTTTGTTTTTTTAATTTTAATTTTTTTTGGCGGTGTCACGTCACGTGGCATGCGGGATCCTAGTTCCCCGACCAGGGATCAAACCTGTGCCCCCTGCAGTGGAAGCACAGAGTCCTAACCACTAGATGGCCAGGGAAGTCCCAAATGGCTGATTTCTTTCTTTAAATAAATAAATAAATAAATAAATAAATAAATAAATAATTTTGTGCTCTGTTGGGTCTTCGTTGCTGTGCGCGGGCTTTCTCTAGTTGAGGTGAGTGGGGGCTGCTATTTGTTGTGGTGCATGGGCTTCTCATTGTCGTGGCTTCTCATTGCAGAGCGCGGGCTCTAGGCGTGCAGGCTTCAGTAGTTGTGGCACGTGGGCTCATTAGTTGTGGCTTGTGGGCTCTAGAGCTCAGGCTTAGTAGTTGTGGTGCGCGGGCTTAGTTGGTCCGCGGCATGTGGTATCTTCCTGGGCCAGGACTCCAACCCGTGTCCCTTGCATTGGCAGGTAGATTCTTAACCACTGTGCCACCAAGGAAGCCCTATGGCTGATTTCTTGATCCTTTCCCTTATGACCCCTGGAATGTAGATGTGGCCCCCTCCAGGTAGCCTATCCACACCGTCCCACACACCCTAAACTTCAGACTCTCAAGGGGACATTAAGCCAGCCTGTTAGGAGTGTTTACTTTGCATGCAGTGAGAGCTTTGGAAAGCGGGGAATTCTTTCACCCATAATTCTAGTTTCCTTTCCTTTAACACCTGCCAAGTTGGTGAGCTCTAGAAGGGTGCTTTCCATGGTTATTTCATTAATTTCCCCAAGAACTCCAGGAGATAAACATTATCTTACTCATTTCACAGATAAGGAGGCTAAGAGGTTTAGAAACTTGCCAAAAGCAAAACTAGGATTTGTACCTAGCTTTGTCTAACATTAAAGACTCAGATCCCTTCAGTGTGCCAGACTGCCTCTCCCTAAGTTTCAAAGTAGTATATTTCTTTAAATTTTTTTTCTAAAAGTCAGAAAAATGAACATGGATTGAAGGTTTACTGAACTGCTCTGTCCAGCCCCTGGGCTCAGTGAATTGGTGGGAGAGGGAAAGGTCACAAAGGAAATAACTAATAAAAATAGGTAAAACATAATGATATGAAATAACATAGGAAAGATTAAGAAAACAATGAACCAGCAGATGTCAGGTCACATCCTAGCAATGACTTAGGAACATGCAGAAGACAGTAAGGAGCTAGCAAATTGTGGTGAGGCTAATTAGGTAATGGGATGCAGGAGAGAAGGAAGTCTGGGGATGGATTTTGAAAGAGATGATGGGCATGACGACACACAGCCTTTCATACAGTACAACAGCTTGGTCAAAGAGGGGATGTGGTCAGTATGGGGAAAATTTGTGAATGGCCACCTAGGTTTAGAAACATCAGTGTGAATGGCATTTACCCAAGGGGGAAAAAAATGAGTGAGATAAAAATTAGATCAAATAAGAATAAAATACCTTGACCTACAGTGGTGTCTTCCATAGAAATATTGAAGGAATATAATATGCAGGAGTATTAACTGAAAGTGGCTTGTTTAAACAATATGATCACAAATTTAAATCAACCTCATTGTTGGTGACTCTCCCCCAGAAGTGAAAGCAATTCTCAAAAGATAAAAATAAAAACCATGAAACAGCTTAAGATTATTTACATAAACACTGCTACATTTTTTTCTTTTTTTTTTTTGGTGAGGTGTCCATTTGAATCTTTCTGAGGAGAAGTCCTGAGTATGTTTGCAGAAAAAAGGTACTAAAATCTACTTAGAGATTAGCGTTTTGGAGTGGAAGAAAATGGAAAGTTTTTCACATTAGTAGGATGTGACATTTTTGTGTAGCTCAAAAATATACGAGTTCTTCTTTCTGCAGAACTGCAGAAAATTATTTGCATAGCCTCTGCCTAGAAGAAAGGATTTGTGAAGGAGCAGATGCCAGCTGCAGAGGAATCTCTTGGGAGAACACCTGCCCTGCTTGTTGAGGGACACAGAGTTCCTGGACTGGATGCTGACCATACTAGGAAGCACCTGGAACCTAGTCCTTCGGCTGCCATCATCCAATCAGAAAGTAGCAGCTCTGCTCCAGACTGTGACTCCAGATGCCCAGGAAGGTTGCGTGAACCTCTGATTGCAAGTCTTGTTCTGGGACTGGCTTTCAATATGTCTCTTTACGAATATGACAAAGTAAAGCAATTATTAAAATGTAAATGCTCCCATCCTTTCCCCTTTCCTGAAAAGAGGAATGCTATCTTAATCTTAGTCCTTAGTGTTTTGCCCACATTCCCTAATTGTCTATGCCCTCATCCCAAAATGCATATGTTGAAATACTAATGCTCAATGTGACGGTATTGGGGGGGGGATGCTGAGAGGTGATTAGGTCAACCACCACCCTCATGAATGAGTTTAATGCCCTCATAAAAGAGGCATGAGAGAGCTCGCTGGCCTCTTCACCATGTGAGGACACAAGAAGTCAGTCTGCAACCCAGAAGAGGGCCTTCATCAGAACCTGATCATGCTGGCACTCTGAACTTGGACTTACAGCCTCCAGAACTGTGAAAAATAAATTTCTGTGGTTGATAAGCCACCCAGCCTTTTTTTTGTTGTTTTTCAATAGTGGCTCAAGTAGACTAAGACACCTGACCTTCGAGGAGTACCTGCCTCTTTCATGCCCAGTTCCTAGACTTTCATGATGAAAACAATTGGAGAAACCAATGGGAAGAGAGATCCAGAGAGAAAAAAGAGGCCTTGGCAGATAGGCTGTTTTGGTTTACATGATGAAGATGAGTGAGAGAAAAACATTCCATAATCTGGGGCATATTGACCTTTTTTGACCCTTGTGCCTTCAATTAACTAAAGCTTGGACCCTGTTGACTTAAGCTCCAATTCTATTCTGAATTCCCCTCTGCTTAAGCCATGACTATGAATGTATATGCATGTACCCTTAGCTTAAAACTTCCCCAATTTTGCTGTTTGGGGAGACATTCCTTTGGGAGAGATCCCTGGTGTTTTCCTTACTTGCTGCAAGTAATAAATCCTTCCTTCTCCTGCTCTTTGGCTTGGTTGTGTCTTTTGGCTTGACACCAACCAAGAGGTGAACCCAGTTTTCCAGTAACAAATTTTGGCCCAGATGGGATATCTCGCCTAACCCCCTTGGATTCCTCCAGCTCCCAATAGGCTAGGCAGTGGGCTGTGGCAGCTCACCCAGGTGAATTTATCTATGTTGCTGGAGGACCTGTGGGGAAGGGCATAGGAGAATCCCTCTTGGCACCTGACTTGTCAAGTCTGTGCACCTCAACTCACTGAACAGGCTCAATGGCCACTCTGGACATCTTGATTTAAGGAGTCCCTTGGGGAGAGGTGAGTGACATTTATCCCACAAATTGGCTTCAGGGCTCTGTCCCCATCTCAAGGGGGGTGAAGGATGCCTTATTGTGAAAGCCTTCAGTGAGACAATCTGTGTCTCTCCTGGTACTGGCCCTTGCTAGGGGGTCCTGGTAACTTGAATTATTTCTAGAGGGGTGCCAGTTTGGTATACCTGAACAACCTGCATATATACTTTTAAACTATTGATTAGAAGAAATTATTACTAACTCTATAGAGAAGAAAATTTTCAGTGGGCTAAGGGTGGCTGAATCTGTGTCTCCATCAGCCCTTATTATAGACCTCTTGGTAGTTGAAGACAAATCCTCAACCAAGATCTGAGGATATGGGGAAACAGATATTTGTTCCCTCAGACAGCCAATTAGCGTGCATTCTGAGTCATCAGAAACTCTGTAGCTATACCCCCAATGACAAAAAACAACTTATTTTCTTTTGTAATACTGTCTGGCCACAATACCAACTAGGCAACTAGGAGAAATGGCCAGAGAATGGCTCATTAAATTATAACACCATCTTTCAACTTGAACTGTTTTATAAAAGGAAAGGATAAAAACCCCTCCACCTTTTTGGAGAAGATTAGAGAATGACTTAGGCAACACCCCACCCTGGACTCTGAGGATCCAAGAAGTGCAGTAGTAATAAACACCTAGTTCATATCTTAGAGTGTTCCAGATATTTGCTGCAAAGTTCAAAATATTGCAGTGGGACCTAACACCCCCACCTCCCAACTAGTTGAAGTGGCCTTTAGAGTTTTCAGTAACTGGAACATGGTGAAAGAAGAAAATGAAGACAAAAAGTGAACCACCCCAGTATGGATGAATGGCCCCTGCCCCCAATGTGAGACATGCAGGCCTCCAGCAAAACTGGGACCTAGTCAATGCACTTACTGCAAGAAAGGGGACATTGGAGGAGGGAATGCTCTGACTCTCCCCAGAGAGGGAAGGCCTGAGCTCACCACCCTTCCTTTCAGCTCCCAGTAGCCAAAGAAAAGGACTGATGGGGCCTGGGGGCTCCCCAACTGGATCTTCAAAACACCATCCCAATCTCCCCTGAGGAGCCCTGGATTACCTTAGAAGTAAGGGAAGAACCAATTGAATTTTTGTTCTATACCAGAGACACACTTTCAGTGTTGACAACCCAAAGGTGTTCCCCTCTCCAAGAGGGAATACATCATCAAAGGGACGTCAGGAAAGAAAGATACTAGGAAATCTCACCCTGGAAATGGCCAAGATGGGGCTCCTCTGACATTCTAAAACTGGTTTTGCTATGCAGTTAATAACAACTGGCTTTCTAAAAGTAACCTGCATTTCTTTCCCTGTGCCTTTGAGATGTAAATGTTCTACCCAGGCTCTCAGGAACTTTTATCTAGACCATTCTTAATTCCTGAGACTGAAAGAAGAAGAAGAAAAAAAAAAGAGGACTTTTTAAACTCAAGCAGGAAAACTATGAGATCTCTGTGTCTGTGTGGATGTAAGTATGTCTTTGTTCATTACAGATATGAAATGTCTTTACCCCTGGATGGTATTATCAAAATTAATTTGTTTTTTTTGTTTTTTATTTTTTGGCCTCACCGCACGGCATGTGGGATCCTCGTTCCCCTACTAGGGATCAAACCTGTGCCCCCTGCAGTGGAAGCATGGAGTCTTAACCACTAGACCACCAGAGAAGCCCCAAAATTAATTTGTGAATGAGCTCTATTTAGTTGTCCTAAAGCAAATTAAGTGCTTATATAAATTCTCAGAAACATAAAAAGAAACTGACTAGAATGAATTCTGGGTTCATGTGATCTGGAAAATATTTAATATTAAACTGATATCTGGTTTTGAGGCTAGCTTAAACTTGTTGGTTTAATTAATATAGACATGTCTTTAGAGTCATCAACATTAAGTATAATACTTTTATTGTACCTAGGTTTTCTAGAAGTCAAGTAAGATTGTATTATACCTGTTGCAAATTTGTCAGCAAGGAAAATAACCTTATACAATGAAACTTTTAAGTAAATTAGATGTGAGATAAGAGTTTTGTTTTGTTTTGTTTTAAGGTGAGCTTGTTAGGAACAATTATGTTTTATGAATTTCTACTTTAAAAATACTCTTTCCAGATTTTGGTAGCTTGAAACTAAATTAAGTTAAATGAATTAATTGACTAGGTCATTTCAAATAAGATAAAATACTGGAACATTAATTGCTAAATAGGTCTAAGTTTACCTACTTTTGTCTTCTTATGAGAGGGAAACTAAAGATGTTTGGGTTTATTAAATGCATGTCTTATACCACATTAAGGAAAGATATTCTGCTATGAGAAAATGTATGTTTCTAGAGGTTATAGAATGTGTTCATAAGTTTGCCAATCGGGAAGTGCTGGTGGAACAAACAGTTCACAATTACTTGCTTCTGGTTTTTGTTAGAGATTAAGGTTTTTAAGGGTTAAAATTATATGTAATTAAAGTTACTAAAATCATAGGGGAAATATTTCAGTATGTGAGTAAAATAGGAAGCATGTTTTGAGTAAAAGAAGGTATGAGGAATAGAAATTCATTTGCTAAAGGAATAAAAAGGTATTTTGTTCTAGAACTAGTTGTTTCTGAATGGAAAAGAAAATAAGGGGCAAAGTATATGGATATAGAAAGTTATAGAAGATTTGTAGAAAAGGAGCACTGAGAAAAGAGTTTTGTAAATGGTTAGGATTGGCTAAGATTAGATTGAATTTAGTTAAGTAAATGAACTTCGTTATTAAGAGTAGGCTGATGCAAGACTGGAGTTTGGTTTTCTCTCTCTGCTGGGAAAACAGTTTTCTTAGAGTGTTGAGCTGCTTTTGATAATAGATTATAAGTTTCTTTGCCTTTTGAGAGATCTGATTGGAACTTTCTGTATTTGCCTATGAGATCTTTTATTATCACTTTGGTTAAGTGAATGGGTATTTCACAGTGACCTCTGATCCTATTTGACCAGGTGTTTTGAAACTTTTTGATATTTTTTACAATCTTCCCAAATATCAAATACTAATTGAAGTTCTTTTGACCAGCTAACTTTGGGATGCTTTGGAGGAACCCTGAGACATCTCAGAGAGAGACTAAATTAACTAGGATTATTTGGTATGTTAAATTACATGGGAAGTATTGTAAAATGACTGGTGATAAGCCTTCTTAGGTTATGCTGTATGGGTAAATTTTATTAATATAGGTATTCTAAAAATCATTCCTAAAAATCTGTATGGGTGTATGGGTAAATTTTATTAATACAGGTATTCTAAAAATCATATAAATTCCTAAAAATCTGGTATGTCCTGATAAAATATTATCAGTCATAATTCTAGTTACTATAACCAAGTTTCTTTGTCAACTGCATTGTGATCAGGTGTTTCATCATGCATTTAGAGTCTTCTATCATTCATAGGCAGCTTTTGCTTTACTCCAATGTTTTTGCAAAAGTGCTTTATCTTCAAGAAGATTCACAGGAAGGAGTTTTTGACAATTACAGGTTTCTGATAAATTTCAGATCATACTGCTGAACTGGGTAAGAAATTAAAGAATCTTAATGAAAACGCTGATGGCTTCATAAAACTGTTAACAGAAAGGATTAATTACCTTATGAAAAGTTTCAGCACAGTCAATTTAAAAGAACCTATGTGGTCCATTAGCCAGACTTATTTTGCAAGCAAATTAGTCTTAATCTGGCTATATTTGGTAGAAATGAGGGTAATTTTAGAAAGAAAAAGATTATGTTTCTGTGGATATTAAATTCTAGTTTGTTAACTGAGGTCTGTGTTTACTGCCTAACACTCACTTCCCAGATAGCTCCTTGCTGCTATGTTATATTATTGTAAAGTTTAATTGAATTATTAAAATGACTTTTGTCAGAAGGGACTCTGCATTGGACTGGTCTATACAAAGGACTGCTTACCCCAGAGGACACCCACACCAGAAAGGGAAAAAGACAACAGCAGTGGTAGGCAGCTGACCCGAAAATCTGGACGAGGCCTGTAAGACCCATCCTACTAATTTAATTGAGTTGTTTACAAAACATTTGTCTCCTTATCAACATTGAAATTTCCCCCAATGTTTAGGATGGGAAGGAAATTCTCTAGTGAAATTGTCACAGCTACTCATGGCATGTATCATGGCTTGCTTTAAGTCTACTGCTAAAAGCATGTGTACAATGTTAGTGTGACAATTCAGTATAATAACATGTATAGCCTATAAAATGTTTCCCCATTAACATATCTCTGAGCTTGTTCACTATATCTGATTAGTTTTCCAAAATGTGGATAACTAGGCAAATATATGAACAAAAAGAAGGCTTAGCATTGATGGACATGATGGACCCATGGCAGGCAGCAACCACCCTGTCATGTAGGGACAGATATTTTGATCTATCAAAAGATTTGCAATCAAAAGGGGAAATGATAAAAGAAATTTTCCAATTGAGGAAGTCATTCTGATGAATACATAATTTAACTCAAACTTTATGCTGACCAGAGTGGCCTGTTTTGTGGCCTATAAACATGCATTGTACATCTGCTTTGGCTGTTGAGGAGGGGAATGCATTTAGAAATAAAAAATAGAGGATATTATCACTCACATAGAGGCCTTAATGCATATTACCCAGCAAGCCTTAAAATGATAGTAATCAGGTTGTCAATCTGCTGAACTCAAATGTTTCTATGATAAAAAAAAAAAAAAAAGTGGTCCTACAAAAACGCATGGCCCTTGATATTTTAACAGTCTCTCTAGGAGGAAATTATGCTATAATATATACCAAATGCTGTTTTTTATACCTGATGAGTCTTCTAATGTGATTCAACTTATGATGCATATGAAAAATCAAATCTCCTCTCTGAATGATCCCCTTCCTAGTTTAGGGAAAATATTAGAAAAATGGTTTGATTGAGGAGGCTCTTGGCTCATATCTCTGCTAATGATGGTTGCAAAGTTGCTGTTTATTATCTCTCTTGCTGTGCCTCTCCTACAACTGCTAGAATAATGCTCTTTAAGCGAGGTTCAGACTCTGCTTCAGTGGACTCCAAAACTTATCAGCTCTAGCAGCAAGAGAGTTTCACTCCTCTAACTAGGGAGACTACATCACCCATTCTCAGCAGGAAGCAATTACAGAAGACTGACCTTTGGCCCTGTACCACTCGAGATTGAGGAGTGAAGTATCTCAAGGAGGGATTTTGTAAGCAGTTAAGGTAGAGGGTCTTTTGGCTTGACACCCACCAAGAGGTGAACTCAATTTTAGGGTAACAGAGCACAGCATATGCAAAAGCATGATGTGATTCAAGACCTGCAATTCCACATGCTATAAGTAAAAGGCGTTTGTGGAGAATTGTAGTAGATGAAGATGGAGTCATAAGAAGGGTTCAGATTAAACAAAGGACTGATGTGGTAAACTAAGGAGATTTGGAGTTTATACTGAAAGCAGTAAAGACCTGTTGAAAAACTTTAAACACACAAATGAGGTGATCAGTTTATATGATGACATTTGTATGAAGAATTGGAGGGGTGTGAACAAGATTGTTGGTTGTCTATATCAGCTCTATCCAGTGGAACTTTCAATGTTGATAGAAATGTTCTATATCTGTGCTGGCCAGTATCATGGTATGTAGCCACTTACACTCCTGAGCACTTGAAACATGGCTAGTGCATCTGAAAAACTGAATTTATGCTGTTACTTAATTTTAATAAATTTAAATGTAAATAGCCACCTGTGGCTAGTGGCTACCATATTGGACATCACTATTATATATCCTTCTCCTTTTTATCTGTCCTAATAGAGACCCAATTTTTTAGCTGGGCACATGGCTGTCCAAAATAAAGACTGCATTTTCTAGCTTGCCTTATAGCTAAGTGTGGGCCATATGACTAAGTTCTGGGCAATGGGATATGTGAACTGAAGTGCAATTCCTGGGTTATGCCTTTAAAGGTACTGCCCCCTCATCCATGTCCCTTTCTCCACAGACTGAACTGCAACATGGGGAGTATGTGGCAGAGCAGAGCAGAGCAGCAAGATAGAAGGAGCCAGGCCCCCATGGTCCAGAGCTGCCACGCCAGCCAGATTTTTGAGCACCAGAGAAGTTCTATCTCATTTATATCACTCCTCTTAGTCTGTGCTTCTCTCACATGCAAGTTATTCTAACAGATACTGTAACTGAAACTGGAAGTAGAGTGACCAGGTGAAACATGATTAGAATAATCCAGCCAAGAAGTGATGAAGGTTAGAACTAGGGTAATGCCATTGGAGTGGAGAGAGAGGAGCTCATCTGAGAAGGATAAAAGGGCTATTTATACAAAGCCTGAATCTGTGAAAACTCAGGGAGGAATACAATTCCATCCATGACTGCTTCTGTGAGCATTAAGTGAAACTCACAATTCAGTATCATTTAAAAATAGAAATCTAATGAGTAAAGGGAAACAAAAATAGGACATATGCTCTTCCCCAGACCCAGCTCAGACTGGCAGCAATATAGATATGATTAAATCAATGTAGTACCCTGACCTATTCAGAAACTGAGAAATCTTTGTATTTGGACTAAGGGAGGGCAAGCTGAGAGCTAACGTACAGTACAAATTCTAGAATAATTTAAGTATCTGTATTTTGTGCCTGTAAATCACCAATTCCATGTCAACAAAAACATTGATGGCAAGTCTTAAGAGATGTCTTAATGGAAAATAAGATTCATTTTAAACTGCAGCATGTCCATTGCTTGCCGACAATTTCTTAAGACAATGATATTTTAAGCAAGTTAAGCAAATTTTCTATTCCCCTTCTTACACTCAAACTTTGCATCAAATGCTCTTTCTTCACACTGTAAAAAATTCTGGTTGGATACAATTTGATTATGAAAGATCTTTTAGTATTTTGAATGAATAAAGGAATTGTCACCCTTGCTATGCAGGCCAGGCCCCAGGCCCCAAAACTGTTTTTAACCATACAGGCTAGTTGTGTTTTATCAACAGGATGCCACAAAGGCCCCCCACAAAACCAGACTTAACCAGCTAGATCGAAGATAGTGGGCAAAATAGGCTAAAGGTCACCACTTTCATTGCCTCGATTTATCTCTGTGTTTGTTTCAAAAGTTCCTGGTGTTTGGCAGAGATGCTTTGCAGCTGTACTTTGAGAGATATATGCTTTGAGATATTTACAGTGGTCAGCTACCTCAAACTGGCTCTGATTTGACCACAGGAATGTACCTGTGCAGGTGAAGTCTGGAGGTGTTTGAAAGTTACCTTTGCTTCATTACCATACTAAGATCTCCACCCAAAGGGGAGATCTGTACTCTGCTAGGCACAATTTGTGCCATGTGCAAGGGAGCCTGAGGGACTGCATGTGCCATCTGCTTCTGGAAGTCTCTGTCCTTCTCCCCAGTTTCTGATGATGCACCTGCCCCTTACACCTTAAAAGTTCCCCACTTTCCTCCCTTTGGGAACATGAGCTCCTCTTCTACATTCTCTGGCCATTGAATAAAAGCCTGTCTTGCTTGTACCAAACTCAGTTTTGTTATTGACAGCGTGAATGTGAGCAGGAAGGTATTCCCTGACCAAGGCAGGGGACTTCGGTTCAGATAGGGCCCCAGGAGGAAGACCTCACATCTAATGTGATAACAGGAGTGTTATTTGTTAAGCACAAGTTCCTGTGCCAGGCACTTTTGAAGGTGAGAAGTGCAAAGAGATCTGGGCACAAGAGGACTCCATTCAAACCCCTGTATTAGAGGCCAATGCTCTGTGGCTTCCAGCGCCTAAGGCCATGTTCCTGGGATGACCCAGCCCCCTTTTGAGTTCCTGCTAGAGAAGCTCAGGGCTGTCAAAATAACTTACTCCCAGTTCTAGCCAATCCTTGACAATAGGCCCCTGATCTCCCTTTCTTAGAGCATTTACTAAAAAACCCTTACAACTGTAAATTCTTCCTCTGTCACTTTGAGATGTATATGTATCTCCTACAACTCAGGAGTGTTTTTCTCAAGGACCTAAAAGCTATTACTTATTTTGGCTGTGCCAAGAGGCTTGTAGGATCTGAGTTTCCTGACCAGGGATCGAACCTGGGCCCTCCTCAGTGAGAGCACAGAGTCCTAACCACTGGAACGCCAAGAATTCTCCTAAAAGTTATTCCTTTGAAATGGAATCCAGAGCCTCAGTCTCCCAGTCTTGGTGGGAGGATAGATTCCTTGTTTCAGTAATTGCCAGCTAGCTGACACAGCTGGCTAGTCGATTTACACTAAGCGTTTGTAATTTTGCACTTCCTCTATTGGAGCCCCCAATTGCCCCCCTCAACCTCCACTAGCTCATCCTCCCTGCACAGATCAGAGTGGAGTTCAGCTCTTTCCCTAACTGTAAGTACTTATTGAATAAAACGTTTTCACCACGTTAATGTCTGGCTTTGTCTCTTTGACAAAGGTCCACTCATCTAACAATTCTGTGATGTTGGCTTTATCATCCTTACTTTGAAGATGGGAACACTGATCCTTTCATAGATTAAATCACTCACCCAACATCACATTTGTTGTTCACTAGTATTTGAGTCACAGAATTATGTAATTATGGAGCTGTAGGAAACTTGAGGGTTCATCTTGTTCAGACTTCTCATTTTATAGAGGATTCTGAGGACTGCAGAATTTAAATGTTATCTGTTAATAAGAGTCAGAATGGGATAGGGTTGCCACATTTAGCAAATAAAAATATAGTTAAATTAGAATTTCAGTTAACAACAAATAATTTCTTAGTATAAGTTCATCCCATGGAAAATTGGTTGTGTCGGCTGAAAAAAAAAAGCACAGCCTAAAAGTTGAGAATTATGTTTTTTAAAAAATTAATTTATTTTATTTTTGGCTGCATCGGGTCTTCGTTGCTGCGCGCGGGCTTTTCTAGTTGTGGTGAGCAGGGGCTACTCTTCGTTGAAGTGTGCAGGCTTCTCATTGTGGGGGCTTCTCTTGTTGCAGAGCACGGGCTCTAGGCGCACGGGCTTCAGTAGTTGGGGCTCGCGGGCTCAGTAGCTGTGGCTCGCGGGCTCTAGAGCACGGGCTCTAGAGCACAGGCTTAGTAGTTGTGGCGCACAGGCTTAGTTGCTCCACGGCATGTGGGATCTTCCCGGACTAGGGCTCGAACCTGTGTCCCCTGCACTGGCCACCAGGGAAGCCCGAGAATTATGTTTTATTTGGTGGACATATTGAGGCCTTAAGCCCGGGAGACAGCCTCTCAGGTATTTCTTAGGGACTTTTCTGAAAAGGTAAGGGGAAAAAAAAGAAAAAAGGTAAGGTAGGAGCCAGGATATATAGGAGTTTTTGCAAAACAAACAAACAAAACCAAAACCAAAAACACAAAGAAAAGATAGTTAAAACAAAAGATTACTGCTAATTAAAGAAAAAACAGACACCTCAAATTAATGAATTTAGCGCTTTTCTATGTATGGGAAGATGCAAGAGTCTGGGCTCATTGAAATCATTTCTTTGATAACTATCTAGAGCCAGTATCCTGTTTTTCTGTGTCCTGAATCCTCTCGGGGTGCA
Source organism: Balaenoptera physalus (assembly GCF_965194825.1). Taxonomy (NCBI): domain Eukaryota; kingdom Metazoa; phylum Chordata; class Mammalia; order Artiodactyla; family Balaenopteridae; genus Balaenoptera; species Balaenoptera physalus. The sequence goes on from NC_138901.1 coordinate 36,270,040, forward strand.
CAGTGTACTTCTCAGGGGAGTGGCTGCAATGACTGCTGGCTTAATGGCTGCCACATCCTTTGTCTACTGATACGGCAGGAGACATTTTCCATCCACAGTTGTTTATTCATTATTTATCTGAAATTCAAATTTAACTTGAGGGTCCTGTGTTTTATCTGCCAGCCTACCTCGGGGCTCCCATGTCTCAGGATCCTCCCTACTCCCTAACTTAATAAAGCAAGCATAAACTATCTCGTCATTTATTTATAGGAAATTTGGGTTATGTCTGCATGAGTTACAAAATAGGAAGACTATGATTTAGTGACTTTTGGAGTTTTGCTGAGATGATAAACATTTCTGAAGTTGGGAAAACCCCACAAAATAATATTTATAAGGAAGGTTCATTTACTAACAAACCCACCAAAGAAATTAAACTAGATTTAAAACCCCTCTGTCTTGTATCACAAGATACAATTGATCTTAATTATATCAGAGAACCACACAATTGGCCTGACTCTCAAGCTAATATCTGTCTCCGCCATCTCTTTGTTGTCAAGTACGTTTCTTCCCGGTCAATTAAGGGTTCCCTGGACAGCAATCACAACTCTTGTTGGGGGTGAGGAGGAGGCCATATAGGCCCAAGTTGGCAGAGTAGGTAAGGTCTGGTGAAGCAGAGAAATGGGAAGACTCGGAGCCAAGACTTGGGAGAACCAGCCCAGGAGTGTGTTTCCACTCATGAGTACACAGAGCAGAGGAAAAATAGATGTCTTACTGATAGAGACTGGTGCTTCCAGAGTTGACTCATTAGTGAGAAGAAAGGAATGTCAGTATTTTCTGGCAATACCTGTGACCTTGTAAACAGAGACACGAGTAAGGGAATGCGATGGTGATAACATTACCATTTTCTTTACTGACTGGCCCAGCACCAGTGATAAAAGCCGTAGTTTACAAACAAGCCCTAAGGAATGCTATGCTTAAAAGAGTGCTCCATATTTTGCACAGCCTCTTCCCCTACTCTGTTAACTTAGTTAAACTGCAACCACAACTTTTGGCTGGAGGCAGGAGGCAGGACAAATGTTTTGTTGTTGGCCATCCCCTCCCCGACACCCACTTTATAAATGAAGCGGTTAAGTTTCAGACACATCAAGGACCCAGTTCAAGGTCACACAGTTAATAAGATGGCTGAGCTAGAACTGCGACAAGGTCCTGTGACTCTGAGTAAGGAATTTTTCCCTGAGCCAGAGTGTCTGCAGAGTTGGAGCAGGGCTGAGTTGGGGACCATGCAATGAGTGGGGCCTCTGAGTCCACAGGTTGAACATGCAATATGGAAACACAGGCTTTGAACAAGTGCACACGGGTTCTTTTCATTGCAAAGAAGCCCCACTCAATTTAACTCATACCAAAGTCAGTTTATCATAAGCAGCTGGGTTACAAAATTCTATGGCAGGAAACACAATACTGCCAAGCCCCTGGGAATTTTACAGCTGACGGGAAATGAGGTCTTTCTGCCACTGTGTAATCTTTCATTTACGTTTCTCTCTTCAACCGTCCTTCTGTTGTTGTTTTGTTTTCCTCCGAAGACTGGCTTCCTCCACTTACTCCTTGGCTTGTCTGTGACCTTCAAAGCGTCGTCTCATCTCTCAGTCTTCAGACATTTCACCCTGCCCTGTCCTGTCCTGGGGAAACAAACATTTCGGCACAGAGGTTAAGGGCATAGACTCTAGAGACAGACTGCTTGAGTTTGACTCCTGATTTATCACTTAACTTCTCTGTGATCCAGTTTCCTCATCTATAAAATGGAGCTAATAACAGCCTCAATCTCACAGAATATTGTGAGGAGTAATTAAGATAATGTCCTTAAATACTGAACATAGTCATGACACATAGTACATGCTCAATAAATACAGCTGTGTTGTTGTTATTATTACAGCAACTCTGGTGTTTATAGCTCTTGGTTGAATACTTCAAGTCCCAGTTTGACATTCTCAGTGGGAGAGCCATTGGCTGAGCTCATCTTGTCTTGTGAGGCTATGGGTAACCAGGCTTTCTGTGAATTGGCTGCCCTGATCCAATCAACTCAGGCTGGAGGGTGAACTATGGTAGAACAACACAGTTGACTCATCCACCATTTCATCAGGATCTCTGAGTAGGGGAAACAGTTCTTTTAGAAGGGGGTGTGAGTGTGGCTAGCACCTAAAAGATGCCTAATACTACATGTGTGCAAGAATTTGTTCTCAGATGTTGAGTATCAAATTTTAATAAGTGGTTAAGCCCCTGGGTTATAGTTATATGCTTTTTCTTTTCTTACTTGGGCTACATAGGAAATTCTCCCCCATCTCCACACTTATGTTCTCCTATACCCCAGAGATTCACAGACCCAGCCTGTATTTGTCAAATACCTACAGTGTATAAGGCACCATGGCCTGCATTGTGAAGGTGGTGATGGTGGGATCAGATCAGAGGATGGGATGTAAAGATGAATAAGGGGCAATTTCTGTCTTTCAAGGTACTTAAAACCTAGTGGGCTTCACAAAATAACTCTAAACCAAGGGAGTATATGATTGATAGATATGGTAACGGTGGCATAAAGTGTTGACGTCACAGAGAAGGATAAATGCATTCTGTCTGCTGGGGTTATAAAGAAAGTCTTCATGGAGAAAGTCATTTGGCCTGGATAGTGAAGGGTGGGGAGATACTGACCAGTAAAGGTGAGTAAAAAGTATATTACACACAGGTTTAAGTTTTTAGAGATAAGAAGGTATAGAGCCCATTAGATCACAGTTAATGGTCCAGTTAGGTTCTAGTATAGGTTATTTACTTAATGGGGAAGAATGTGTCATGTGTGTAGAAATGTTGGCATCAGATCATAATGGACTTTGATGCCAAGCTAAAGAGTTGGTGCTTAATTTTAAAAACAAGTAGAATCTATAAAAGAAAAGTAATAAAATACCCACTCTCTAATTTTGTTTTTGTTTTATGCTCTTATTTTGTTGGCTGCATGTGTTGTAGAAGTGTGTCCTTTAAGTGTATCTTTCTCTCAGCTCCTACAAGGCAGGAATTATATAATAACTAATGTAGCCTGAATACTCATCTTTGTACCTGCCAGGTGCTAATCTAAGCACTTGACCTGTATCATGTCCTCATACTAACCCTCTGACATAGGTACCATTATCCTCATTTTACTGATGATGAGGCTGGCATTGAGCAGAAAGCAACCTGTCTTAGGTAACTGCCTGGAAAGTGGCAAAGCTGACACGTGAATGCAGGCACGCTGCTGTGTCACACTGCATCTTGCTAGCAATGAAATCCCTTTGCAGCAACACCTAATCTAGGCCAAACAACAATTCTGGGCTTTAAGGAAAATAATGTATTGCAAGCTATGCACAAGGTGATGCTTTTGATAATCATAAAGATACGAGATCGAGGAGGCCTAGTTACCTATGGCCTAATTATCTATGTGTGGCCTTTCTCTGCATCTGAAAAATAAATGCAGGCTTGACCCAGACTTGGGCTGTAAGAGAAGATCCCTGCCTCAAAAGACCAGAGAGCAATTCTCTAAAGGACTTCAAGCCCTGAATAATTTATGTAGTGATTCATTCTCCCTCTTAATAGGAAGCTTTTACTTTCAAACCAAAAGAACAAACAGAAGCACAGGTGTTTTCTTAGAATCACCAAGTATCAGAGTTGGAAGGAGTTTTAACTGCTGCTGGTTCGACATCCCCACTCCAAATTCAATTCTTGGATCCCCCTCTACCATGGTACCATCTGTCTCAGCAGTTCAAAGTCCTTTTTTTCCACTACTCCACACTTGATGGATGATGCTACCTGTGAGATACAACACCTCTGCTGATGAGGTTAAGAGAGTTAGTGGGTTGTGTGCAATTCCTGGCATTAACTTTGTGCCACGCCTTTTTTTTTCCACTCAAAGTGAATCAATAATGCAAATAGTTAAGAGGAATGCTGTTACAGAAACAGGCTTGACTGTATTCTAAAGTATATTTTTAAAGTCATTCTTTTGCAAAGGTTGGCAGTTTAACTCCTAATAGCCAAAATTACTAGTAACACCCTGCTAGGCTGTTCTTGATACCTAGGTTTTGTGCATGAAAAGTGCTGATTTCACCAGTGGTTGAAATCATCCAGTGACAGAGGTTCACCATTTCCGATGGGAGCCCATGACAACTTTGGACAGTTTTACTGTCAGCAAATTCTTCCTTTTATTCAGTTGAATATGTCTCTAACTGCAACGGGCCCTTTACAGCACTGGGAAATCCCTTTGTCCGCTGCTCTGCATCTTCTCCTAGTGTTCTGAGAACCTGTTCTGAATTTTCACAATTTTCTTCAAGTCCTTCACTCCACCTGCATTTCCCACACTCAGTAGATGACCTTCCCTGGGACATGCTAAATGCTCAGGAAGTGTTTGTTGGGGGAATATCTCTTCCTCTACCAAACAGTTGACATGAATGCCCCAACTTCCAGATTCTATCCTGACAATGATTTTTAATTTTAGCTGCATATCAGAATTACCTGCAGAGCTTTAAACAAAGCTGATGTTCAGGTCACAACCAGACCAGTGAAATAACAACTTCAGAGGGTAAGGGTAGGAACCAGGCGTTGTTGTCATTCCTCTTGGGTAATGGTATTTTTAAAGCTCTCCAGGGGATTCCAGGGTGCATCCAAGGTTGAGAGCTTCTGGTCTAAACTCAATCCTTGCTGCTCAAAACATGATTCTAGACCACCACCATCATCACCATATGGGAGCTGGTTAAAAATGTAGAATCTCAGGCTTCCCTGGTGGCGCAGTGGTTAAGAATCTGCCTGCCAATGCAGGGGACGCGGGTTTGAGCCCTGGTCCGGGAAGATCCCACGTGCCGCGGAGCAACTAAGCCCGTGCGCCACAACTACTGAGCCTGCGCTCTAGAGCCCGCGAACCACAACTACTGAAGCCCGCGCACCTAGAGCCCATGCTCCGCAACAAGAGCAGCCACCGCAATGAGAAGCCTGCGCACCACAACAAAAGAGTAGCCCCCGCTCTCAGCAGCTAGAGAAAACCCACGTGTAGCAGCGAAGACCCAATGCAGCCAAAAATTAAATAAATGGATAAAAAAAAAATGTAGAGTCTCAGGCCTCACCTACTGAATAAGAATCTGCATTTTAACAAGACACCCTGCTGATTTCTATGCACATTACAATTTGAGAAGCAGTGGTTTAAACCACACTCTAGAGCAGGAGCCAGCAAACTAAAATCCGTAGGTCAAATCCAGCTCACTGCCTGCTTTTGTAAATGAAGTTTTATTAAACAAGTCCCCCTCATTCCTTTACACACTGTCTATGGCTGCCTTTGTACTACAGCGCAGAGCTGAGTGATTGTAACAGAGACCTTACAGCTGACAAAGCCTAAAATATTTACCCTCTGGCCCTTTACAGAAAAAGTTTGCCAATCACTGCTTTAGAAGATGGAGTGCTTAAGTCCAACCAAGAAAGCATCTCTGGGCTTTTGTCAGGGCATGGGTGGAGGGCAGGACAAGATGTATCTGCCCTTATGCTGGTGATGCCCCTTGTGAGGACAGTTCTAGAATATAGGCCTTTTATATGCACTTACCAGGGTCATCCTGTCAAAATGAGCCTGTTTTTTCTAATATAATTAATTCTGGATCTATTCTCCAGAGAGACAGATGGGCTGGCACAAGTCTTCCCTCAGAATCATGCTCAGACACAAGCAGACATTTTATGTCATTTAAATGATGTTGCAGAATCATTTGACTAATACAATATTGCAAATATCCTCTGCCAGAAAAACAGGATTGCATGAGTCAGAAAGATGAGCTCTTGTGCCTGGCAATCCAGATGGTCTCTTCCACTCTACTTCTCCACAAAGATTAAAAGGTTTCTTTGACCCCCACCTGGCTCCCATATCAGCTTGATAATATCTTTTTACAAATGTGTGTCTTTTGCATTAATTAACCACTGGCCTCCAGTTAGAAAGTCAGAATTTACTTGGTTTGCCCAGGAAAGGGGCACTTGAGCTGACCTGCTCTACGTGGCACACTTTTGCAAGATACCTAGCACAGATTGGGAAGGTTCCAATCTTTCCTCTGTAATCATGGAACAGAGAGAAGCTTAACTAGGTCATGGCCGTATAGATCTATGACCTTGTTCCAATGGACACTATATAGCATTGCTTCTCAAACTCAAATATAGTAGAAATCACCTGATCAGCTTGTTAAATTGCAGATTCTGATTCAGTAATTCTGGGCCTGGGCCGGAGAACCAGCCTTTTCTAGCAGGGTCCAAGGTGAAGTTGATGATCCTAGGATCATGCCTTGAAAAATAAGAGTCTAGGGTGGGGGTGCCAAAGCATGGCCTACGGACTCATGTGGCCTGCGGTCTGTTTCTGTAAATGAAGTTTTTTTTTTTTTTTTTATGACTTATTTATTTAATTATTTACGGCTGTGTTGGGTCTTCGTTTCTGTGCATGGGCTTTCTCCAGTTGCGGCAAGCGGGGGCCACTCGTCATCGCGGTGCACGGGCCTCTTCACTATCGCGGCCTCTCTTGTTGTGGAGCACAGGCTCCAGACGCGCAGGCTCAGTAATTGTGGCTCACGGGCCCAGTCACTCCGCGGCATGTGGGATCTTCCCAGACCAGGGCTCGAACCCGTGTCCCCTGCTTTGGCAGGCAGATTCTCAACCACTGCGCCACCAGGGAAGCCCTGTAACTGAAGTTTTATTGGAGTCCAGCCATCTGTTTCATCTCACATTTTGTCTGTGGCTGCTTTCATGCTACAATGAATGCAGAGTTGAGCATTTATGGCACAGGCTATCTGACCTGCCACACCTAAAGGAGAAGTTTGCAGCACTGATTTTCTAACAGTGGTCCAAGAGTAGCCCACACCAGCATCATTTGGAGGGTTTGTTACAAATACTGATTCTCAGTGTCATCCCAAAGTGCCTCCTAAGACAGTCTGGGATGGGTCTGACAGGCCCCATGGTTTTCAAGCTGCTCAGGTGATACCATAGCCTGCTACTGAGAGAACCTGTCAGAGACATGGTTGGGGTGGACATTTGCCTGGCATGAGATGCATTTCTTTAAGGAACTCCTACTTCATTAGATGCCTAAATCTGGGTCTTGCTTAGGCTGTTTGAGCCCTACTTGCCTTTCCTTCCTGCCATCAAAGTCCTGATGGAAGGTGGGCTATTAGAATCACAGTGGTGCTGGCTGGGTCCTCAGGAAGCTGACTCTGAAGTGGAAATTGGTGTGCTGGAGGTTTTTTAGCGAGTGCTCTTGGATTGACACCTGTAGAAGGGAGGGAAGGGGGGAAAGAAGTGGGGAGGGGAGCAGAGGGAAGTGGGATTGGGGGAGGAGGACAGCCTTAGCCGACCCTACAGGAAGCTCTGAAGCTGAGGTGACCCTTCAGACAGGTCCCCATATTGGGTGAGAGGGTCAGACCTTTGTAACCCTGGCCCCTCCACAGCTGCTGGAAGGATGGGGTAAGTCATTGACATGCTCTCTCCAGCCAAGACAATTCCTGAAGAGGGCTGAGCATTCTCAGCAGCTGGGGAAATAATTCCTTCCTTTATTCTGGAAGGGGGAATCTGGAAAGTGCCTCACAACCGCCATTCCACAAGGTGCCATTTTTATAAATGGCAATTACCATTCATTGGACTCCCATCAGGTGTCAAATAATACCTTCACTTATTTCATTCTCATAGTACCCTCATGAGGTTGGAATTATTAGCTTACTTTTAAAGATGGCAGGACAGAGACTCAGAGAGGTTCATTAAATTTCCCAGGGCCCCACAGCAAGTAAACAATACGATGGTGATTCCAATCTAGATTTATTAACACCAAAGGTCACGATTTTCCATTAAACCTGCATTTCCCAGTTTGTTTTCTTCAGAAGAGATGTTTATAAGTGCTGAATAAAAGAGAAAAAAAGACAGTACGGTCAAATAGCTTTTGGAAATCTTGCACTAAACTTAAACAGCTTTCTGGGCTTCCCTGGTGACGCAGTGGTTAAGAATCCACCTGCCAATGCAGGGGACATGGGTTTGAGCCCTGGTCCGGGAAGATCTCACATGCTGCAGAGCAACTAAGCCCGTGTGCCACAACTACTCAGCCTGCATCTAGAGCCCGCGAGCCACAGTTACTGAACCCACGCACCACAACTACTGAACCCGCATGCCTAGAGCCCGTCCTCCACAACAAGAGAAGCCCCTGTAATGAGAAGCCCACACACCACAACGAAGAGTAGCCCCTGCTCGCTGCAACTAGAGAAAGCCCGCACGCAGCAACAAAGACCCAATGCAGCCAAAAATAAATAAATAAATTATAAAAAAAATAAATTATAAAAGCAAACAAACAAAGAAAACAAACAGCTGTTTTTCTCAGAACCTTTAACACGTCAGTGTGAATCTCTGAGAGTCAGGAACATGCATTATTCCCCAACCTTATTTTAAAATGAAATTGTTTGGTAGCAGAATATACATGGACCACCTTTGGGGCATGATGCATCACCCTAACCAGTCTCCTTTCAAAGTCTCCTTCTATGGGGAGATGGAAGGATTTGCCCTGAAAGCAGGCAGCCAGTGGTAGCTCCCCCCATCCCCACCCCCTTTTCAAGAAGAGAACTTTCACAGGACTCTCTTACAGAAGGAATGGAATGTAGAGTTTACACTTTGTTGCGTTCGGTCCTGATTTAGAAATACTGGTGCTGTGTCCTGGGCAGAGGGAGGGAGGTCAGCCTCTGAGCAAGGATGGCAGAGTCAAAGTGGGGCAAGGCCTTTCCACGTTCCCACCCAAGTCTGGCAACCAGAAAGGTCTAGTTCCCACGGCTGCTGGGGGGGGTGGTGGTGGTAAAGGGACTCCCCCCGACCCTGCGGGGCTCTGGGTTTAGGGCTACATCTTGAAGTTGACAATATACATATCTTTAAAACTAACAATGGCAACAAACAGTAGAGGCAACCTTAAATCCCTTCCAAAAGAAGTTTGAAATGCCTCCGTTTCATATATATATATTTTTAGTGTTTGTGCGAAATAAAGGTGAAAAATCAATCACAATGCAAAGTTACTTTTGCTAAAAACCTTTCCCTAAGTAAGAAAATGCTGAGGAAGCACTCCAGGAGGGTGCTGGAGTTGGGGCGGGGCTGGTGGCAGCAAGATGGATGGAAGGTTGGCAGGTGGGTGGAGTTTGGGAGCAGTCATCTGTATGGCAGTTTGCTTCAAGAGTTCCAGCTGAAATATGGGGGTAACTGCAGACCCGCCTGCAACGTGTAGAAATCAAACCCGTTTGATGATTCAGTTAGAGGATTAGAATCCATATCACCTCTAACCACTTGGAGAAGTTGGCCTTGGCCACACTCACTGACCTGAAGATGGAACGGCTCTTTGGCTGGACAATTTTGAAGACTAAACAGATTTGAGCAGAATTCTTGTGCTATTTCTCCATCTGATGGTTCCTGACCTGTGAGTAGTTTAAGGTGTACGTAGTGCATTTCCTACTATTAAGGACATGAAATTGAGGTGAGGAGGTTGGGACTGAGCTTAGCATTTCAGATGATTTCTGTTCCGAGATGCAGGCTTGCAATTTAAAGTGCCCCTACCATGCCCGCATGTTTGAACCTTGAATCTCTTGCCTCAGGTCACAAGGGGTCTCTACACTTGGTTACCAGATAAACAGACTCATGGACCATAAAAGGGGCCAGGGAGCAGCTGTGGAGGACACTTTTAAAATAGAACCATAAAACTTCCCATAGAAGGGAAGGATTTGCTCAGCTCTGAGAAACTTTGTTTAAAAAATTCCATAATTGAACAAAATAGAACTGATTGGTTGTGAAACTGACTATTCTAAGTTCCGGTTACAACAAGGCCAAGTTGGAAAGAATCTTATACTTTTTTGGCCAAACTCTTCATTTCACAAGAGAAGGGCCCAGGAAGGTAAAATTATGTCCTCCACGTCCAAGCCCCACAACTGTTAGTTGCAGAGTTGCAATAAATGCAGTGCTTCCCCTTCTTGCTATCAAAATGGAACGAGTTGACCCTTAAATTAAAAACTGAACAATATTCTGGTAGGATAGAGGTCATTTTATTATACAGCTTCCTAATAGATGGAGCTTTAGTGATATCAGTAGCTGCATTAATGAATATTTAAGGGGTATAAATGGAAGACATGAGTTTCCTGGGTCAGGAGAGCACTGAATAATCTGGAATTCAGGTGGCTTTCATTCCAAGCTTGCATCATGTCTGTTTTTGGCATTTACTGTGAGTGGAATCATTCACCATCAGAAACTGGCCTTGAAATGGCCCCATGTTCTTTCCTTGAGAGATCTGTACTGTATAACTGAATATGTTCCTCATCACTAAAGTGAGAAGAACATTAGAATCTGTCTCATAGAGTTGTTATGGAAATTAAATAAGCTGCTAATATAAAGTCTTAGACCATTGGCTGGCACATGGCACACAGTCAGTAAACATTAGCTATTTTTTGCTGTTGTAATTTTGATTTTTATTTTTTAAAATAAATTTTAATTTGGAAAATGTTCTAATATATAGAAAAGTTGAGAGAATCGTACAATGATCACCCAAATGCCCAACATCCAAATTTAACAACAGTTAAGGTTTTGCCATATTTGCTTTCCCTACTCTTAGGCACATGTGTGTGAGCATGTGTACTTTTTTTTGCTAAACATTTTGAAAGTATTAGACATTGTGACACTTCAGCCTCACATACCTCAGCATGCATGCCCTAAAAAGAAGGACAATTTCCTTCGTACCATATCATTATAATAATAAAAACATGAAAAATAATTCCCTAATAACTAATTTTTAGTCCATAATCAGATGTTCTTAATTGCCCATTTTATAGCTTTTTTTGAGCCAGAATCTAATTAAGGTTCATATAAAGTATTTTGGCTTTATATTTCTTTAATTTCCTCTAATCTAGACCAGTGGCCTCCTCTTGCTCCCATGGTATTGATGTTTTGCAGTAGGAAGGTCAATTGTTTTGAGGAATGTCTTACATTCTGTCATTATCTAATTGTGGTGTGATTTAACTTATGTCTCTGCCTTGTATATTTCCTATAAGTTGGAAGCGAGGTGTAAAGGCCTCCTTATGTTCAGGGTAAATATTTGGGGAAGAATACAGTGCTTCACAGGTTCTGTTGGCCCTTCATGTTTTGTCACTTCTGTAGGCACATCGTGTCAGGCATGTCCTTAGCTATTCTTACCAAGAAGTGATACAGTACTTAAACCTTCCTCAGTGGTCCTTTGATGAACACACCCAGGACATGGTACCAAAAAGCAGAGTTAACCTCTGTGTGTCATATGGTGGTAGTAAAGGGGTGAGAGACCACAACCACCACCACCAGCAACAACAGAATCACTGATTGCCGCTAGAGACTTTGGATTATTCAGTATCTAGACTGGTCATATAGAATATCTCCTGTGAGTTTTGGGGTTAAATTTTCAAAATTTAATTCAATTAATTAAACATTTCCAAATATTGCTTTTGGCCAGATATTGTGCCGAATACCTGGGATGAGAGACAAAGCTGGACCTGAGCATTACAGTCTAGTGACTTCTCAAAATTCTCTCAACAGTGGCTAAAGGGGATTACTAATTTTACTCTCATTAAGGCCATTATTTGAAGGCTTTAGGAGCCAGGTTAATACATTTATCTTTAGTTCTTCAATTATTCTCAAAGTTCAAACAGAGCTGAACCAGGGGATAACACAGCAGATGAGGCCATCTACAGAAGAGACTTAGGAGGATGTGGTTAGATAATATTCAATGAGTGATGAGTTAACTAACATTCTTTCCACTCACCCAGCCGTCATCTGACAACCAACCTCAGGGGTAGACATGAGAAGCTAAAGTTTACTCAATTGCAGTTTCTGCTTTGTCTGGAGATTAGTATTATTCTTATCTATGGATTTTTTTCTCCACATAATAATTATCACATGTCAGTTAAGTGGGTTCAGACCCTGGGTTTCCCTTTAGTGGCAGTGTGATTTGGGACAATTAACCTCATAGGTTCCATATCCTTTTTTTTAGTTGTCTTAAAATATACATAACACAAATTTTTACAATTTTAACGATTTTAAAGTATACAGTCCGGCAGCATTAAGTACATTCACAATGTTGTACAACTCATCACCACTCTCTATTTCCAGAGTTTTTCATCATCTCAAACAGAAGGTCTGTACCCATCAAAAAATAACTCCTGTTCTCCCCTCCCCTCACCCTTTGGTAACATCTATACTACTTTCTGTCTCTATGGATTTGTCTATTCTAGGTACCTAAGTGGAATCATATAATATGTGTCTGACTCATTTCACTTAGCACACGTCTTAAAAATTTTTTTTATTGCAGTATGGTTGATGTACAATATTATATAAATTATAGGTATACAATACAGTGATTCACAATTTTAAAGGTTATACTCCATTTATAGTTATTATAAAATATTGACTACATTCCCCATGTGGTACAATATATCCTTGTAGCTTATGTTATATATAATTGTTTGTACCTCTTAATCCCCTACACCTGTAATGCCCCTCCCCACTTCCCTCTCCCCACTGGTATCCACTCGTTTGTTCCCTATATCTGTGAGTTCTAAGCATAATGTTTTAATGTCTCATCCGAGTTGTAGCATTTACTAGAATTTCCTTCCTTTTTCAGGCTGGATAATATTCCAGTGTATATACATACCACATTTTGTTTATCCTTTCATCCAGTCATGGATATTTGGGCTGTTCCCATATCTTTTAAAGGGAACAATAATAACTACTTCACAGGGTTGTTGTGAGGCTAAGATAACCAGGAAAAGGCCTGGTACATAGTAGGTGTTCAGTTAATGTTATTTTCTTCCTTTCTCTCTGGTACAAAAGTTCATGTATTTCTTCTAGCACTTAAGTAAGGGAGTGTGATGAGAAGGACAGGATAATTATTTTCCTTTTCCTGTGCCTTTCTCACCCTCTGTTATAAGTCCTCTAATTAATAGCTTGGCTCTTTAAATTATTTATGGGAGAAAGTTTTCTTGGGGATATGCTGGGTGTGGGAGGGGGGATGCAGAAGGCAGGATGAGGCTGGAAGACAGAAGCAGGCATCCAGCGGGCTATATGTTGCTGGGCTGAAGAATACTTGTTAGCTGAAGGATTTGCTGGCTTTTTCCAAAACAGCAATAGAGCTCATGGTAGAGATAGAGATCTTTGAAACTTGACCCTCCTTATTGCAAAAGCCTCAAGTGTTCAGATCTGGGCCAGCAGGACTGGAAAATGAAGATTTTTATCTCGCTTCAATGCTTTTCTTCTTTCTAGGGCAGGAGCTTCCCCCCAAATTGCAGTAGAAAAGGGCAAAAGGCTATGTTTTCCTTCTGTAACTTAGAGGAAATACATGTTTCAAAGGATCCTCAGAAAGAACATACTTAATTTTGAGTTCGAAGGGGTTCAGAGCATGCCACCCCTTAAGATATGCCACTCTGACATAGGATTATTTTCAGCCAAAGGCAATTGAGAAAAAGCAGACACGAGGAAAACTCCCTGCCCTCCCCCTCTCTACTTGGAAAGGCAGGATGATTCTTAATCATTGGAGACAACTCTGGACTCTTATCAGCTCCAAAATGGCACCAGAGGAACCTAGGTAACAAACTTTGCTAACTAGCCCTTATTTTCCACTGGTTTTCCCCATGTATTTACCTTCTCACAATTTGCTGCCCCTAAAAACTTAAAGTCCTCTTCCTTTGTCTTGTCACATCTCTACAAATGTATTGTTCTTTTGCTAAGTTGCTATATAAACCTAAATTCTAACCCCCCTTTGAGATATTTATCACTGAATTCTCTCATGTGTATGCATGATACACATGTTAACGAACTTCTGTCTCACTCCTGTTAACCTGTCTTTTGCCAGTCCAATTTGCAGGGCCCATGAACCTAAGATGGGTAGAGTAAAAATTTTTGTTTTTCTCCCTTACAAATTCTTCTTGTGGAATATAAGTGGTGTAAGAGCTTCTAGAAGCCAATCACAGTAGGCTTCTCTCTTTTAGACACCAATGCCCAGACAGCCGGAGAGACTTTTCTGCTGGGTCACAAAACAGACTGGTGCAGAGTAGTGACTAAAACCTAAATCTCTTATGCCTAGCTGAGTGCATTCTTTTGCTGCTTTACAAAGCAGCTGATGTCTAGCCGATTTTCCAATCTTTGAGTTGTAAGGAAAGTACCTGGGATACTCTTACTTAAAGCTTTCCTGAAGTTTCTGTTTGGGAGAAGTACTCATTGAATAACTATCTACTGTATGCAAAGTCTTTTACTGGGCACTATGAAGGAGAAGTGAAAGAGATGAAAGTCATGGTGGAATGGGAATCCTGGAAAGGAAGAATGAATACCTGAAAATAGTGTGAGGGCATATTAGTGAGGCAGTAATTGATATCTCTAGTGGGCTTAGTGATGGCCCCCCAGAAAGATATGTCCATGTTCTAATCTCTAGAAACTCTTTTATGAGGTAAAAGATTGCATATTACTTTCTTTATATGGCAAAAGAAGTGATTAAGTCAAGGATCTCCAGAGTAGGAGCTTATCCTAGATTATCTGGATGGGCCCTAAATGCAATATCAAGTATCTTTACTTATTTATTTCTTTAAAAAATTTTTGGCTGCACCATGCAGCATGTGGGATCTTAGTTCCCCGACCAGGGATCGAACCCCAGCCGCCTGCAGTGGAAGCGTGGAGTCTTAACCACTGGACCACCAGGGAAGTCCCGATATCAAGTATCTTTAAAAAAAACAGATGGCGGGAGGTTGAGACAGAAGAGTAAGAGGCAACAGAGACTGGAGTGATACAGCCCAAAGCCAGAACTCCTGGAGCCACCAGAACCTGGAAGAGACAAGGAATGGATTCTCCTCTAGAGCCTTTGGAGAGAATTTGGCCCTACCAACTCCTTGATTTTAGCCCCCAGGATGTAAGAGAATAAATTTCTGTTGTTCTGAGACACTCAATTTGTGGAGATTTGTTACAGCAGCCACAGGAAACTGATGTCTAACCTTTGACTTAAAAAAAAATTGCACATATTTAATGTATATATTTTGTGGGTTTGAACATATTTTGGATAAATACCCAGAAGTGGGATTGTTGGATTATATGGTAGTTCTATTTTCAATTTTTTGAGGAAACTTCCTGGTGTTTTACACAGCAGCTGTACAATTTTGCATTTCCACCAAGAGTGTACAAGGGGGGGCTTCCCTGGTGGCGCAGTGGTTAAGAATCCGCCTGCCAATGCAGGGGACACAGGTTCGAGCCCTGGTCCAGGAGGATCCCACATGCCATGGAGCAACCAACCCCGTGTGCCACAACTACTGAGCCTGCGCTCTAGAGCCCGGGAGCCACAACTACCGAGTCCACGTGCTGCAACTACTGAAGCCCACGTGCCTAGAGCCCGTGCTCTGCAACAAGAGAATACACCACAATGAGAAACCTGTGCACCGCAACAAAGAGTAGCCCCTGCTCGCCACAACTAGAGAAAGCCTGCACACAGCAACCAAGACCCAACACAGCCAAAAATAAAATAAATAAAATAAATAAATTAAAAAAAAGAGTGTACAAGGGTTCCAATTTTTCCACATCCTTGCCAACACTTATCTTTTTAAAATTATTATTATTTAATAAAACCCATTCTAACAGGTGTGAGAGGATACCTCATTGTAGCTTTGATTTGCATTTCCCTGACAATTAGTGATGTTGACCATTTCTTCATATATCTGTTAGGCATTTATATGTCTTCTTTGGAGAAATGCCTGTTCAAGTCCTTTGCTCATTTTTAAATTGGGTATTATTATTATTATTATTTTTTTGCTGTTGAGTTATAGGAGTTCCTAGTATATTTTGGATATTAAGTCCTTATTGGATATATGTTTTGCAAATATTTTTTCCCATTCTCCAGGTTGCCCCTTCAGTCTGCTGATTATTTCCTTTATTGTGCTGAAACTTTTTAGTTTGATGTAGTTCCTGTTTGTCTAATTTTGCTTCTGTTGCTTGTGCTTTTGGTGTCATATCCAAGAAAGCATTACCAAGCCCGATGTTATGGGGTTAATCTTTAACCTTTATTTTTCTTCCTTGTCATCTCTCAAGGGATGTGGAGCAAATCCCTAGTTCCCTTCTCTCTGTTTAGTTATGTCTCTCCCTGCCTTGAGAGGTGTAGAATGTAGATATCAGAATCATAGAAGTAGATCACTTAGTCCTTTGGTTTCACTTTACAGATGAAGTGAGTGAGGCCCAGACAGGTGAAGTGACTGGTCCACACTCTCACAGCTGCTTACTGTGAGCCCAGGATTGGAACCCAGGTCTTTTGATACCTGGATTTTACTCTTTGTTTTCTGCTTAGAGTCTAGAGAGAGGGAACTCGCAATTGAGTTAGGAAACAGAGGTTCACAACCACAGAAAGATAATATGAGCAGAGTACAGATAAAGTGCCGAAGCATGAGTAGAGTCTAGACAGTAACCGGGGAGTTCCATAGGCTTTCCTACCAGGACACATTTCTTATTCACCCGCTTCACTCCATCTCCCTTGGCCCTCACTACTTAAAGCCCCCTAGGGGCTTCTTATCCTCCTTAGACGAAGATCCAAATTCCTGATTGTTGCCACCAGGCCTTACGTGATCCAATACCTGCCTCTTCCCCAACCTCATTTTCCACCACTGTCTTCATCCCTCACTGCCCTCCAGCAACCCCAGCCTGGTCAGAACTTGACCTGATCCTGGAGCAGCCCAAGATCTTTCCTGCCTTTGGGACTTTGCACTTACTCTCTTGTTTGTCTAGAATGTTTTCCTCATGGCTCTTCCTGTGGCTGACTCATGTTTATCTTCAAGTTTCAGCTCAAATACCTCCCCAAAGAGGCCTTAAAGTGGGCCCTGGCTGTTTCCTCTGTATGTTTCTTATCACATGCAGAATCTGTCTTGTTTACTGGTTTATTGTCTCCTCTCACCACTAGAATAAAAATGCTTTGAAAAGGACCTTGAGAAAGATATATTCTCCAGGCACCTGGAACAGTGCCTGACACATAGTAGGTACTTGATAAATGTTTGTTGAATGAAGGCATTTACCAGTTTTCCTAAACTAGGTTGCCTGAGGAATTACTATTCCTACAAAAAAGATTTAAGAGTTTTTGTATCCTCTGGAACATCCATAATGCATATCAAAATCTCTGAGAAGTTCTAAAGTAAACACTTAAAAAAACTCAGCAATCCCCAAGTGTATGTGACCACATATCCTTTTGTCAAGGAATTAGTATGAACATCCCTGAGTATAGTTGCTCCAC
This sequence comes from Balaenoptera physalus, assembly GCF_965194825.1. NCBI lineage: Eukaryota > Metazoa > Chordata > Mammalia > Artiodactyla > Balaenopteridae > Balaenoptera > Balaenoptera physalus. The sequence continues at coordinate 36,287,321 of NC_138901.1, forward strand.
AGAACACAGTTTGGGAATTTCTGGTATAAAAATCTTGCTGCATTCTGTTAAACTACCAGTTTGTTTGAAAATAGCTGGTTGACTCCAGACTATACACATGTGTGTGTAAACACAGTTTTGTGCATGGAAACAGCAGAATTAAGTTGGTAACAGAGCTGGCTTAGTGATGGTGACACAGGAAGGAAAATTCACAGGATGGAGAAATAGAAGACTCTAAGGTCGGCCCATGGATCACTAACACTGAATGGAGGGAAAATGGGTGGGACAAGTTCTCAGCTTCTCAGTGGGACTTTGACCATGGCCTGGACACACCAAGAAGTTGCTGTGAACAGCCCACTGAAAGCTCCAGCTCTGCTGCTCCAAGTGCTTCACTTCCACAGAGGCTGTCCTGTTCTGGAAAATGGGCTTTGTCATCACATCCTGTCTGGGTGACCTGAGACTCACCTAAAAATGTTTAACTTTGCTTTCTAATAAGAAAAATGATCTGTCAGTAATTGCTGCATTTTTTTTAGTACTCCCCCCCCAACAAATTATGTTTTTTCTTAAATACCCCAGTGAGAACAAAGCCCTTAGGTCACGGTTAGTAAGATCAAATATTTTCCTTTTCTAGCTGGCCAACCTGAAGTTCAGAGAGGAAAAGTGAGATGCTCAGCGATCTCCGTGGTGAAGGCTAGAATAGGAGGCTTTGTTCCCACATGGCCACCTACCCTTTTCTCTGAAGCACACCACCTGGGCAGTTCCTCAGAATACGAGGCCACACAACTTGGTTTCCAAGCATACAGGTGTCTTTTATTTTCCACTCTCCTTCTCCCTTCCCTTCACTCTCAAGTGAAAATGCAAACCATAGACATTACCCTACACGTCTCTTGGTCAGTTCAGCACTGGTCCAACTGAGGATCCTTGCTCTGGGGATGATAATAGTGGTCTCCAGGTAGGTTTTTCTTTTAAACTTTTTATTGAAATATATCATATATATTAAAAAAGTCATATAGGTAGACTGAATGAATCTTTAGAAGCTGAATACACCCTTATAACCAGCACTGAGAACAAGAAACAGAATATCACCAGCTCCCCAGGAGCCCCCATCACTCTCTCCTCCCTCTGCAGGCGTGGAGACATATACCACAGTGTATTAATCCAGTCTACTGTTAATGGCAGGTCCCTAGGTTTTAGTAGTAAATTCCACAGATGTTCAGTGTAGTTGATCAAGACTATTTAAGTATGGCAGTGGGATGGGTCTTCATTGGGTGATATGTGGAATAACCTATAGTTTTTTTCCTTTTGAGGGTCAATAGCAGAGCCCTTGTTTTCTCAGAAATATCTACCAGCTTGGCATTGTGGGCATTTGCCTTCTGGTGTGACCCCATCGGTTCCCTGTGCGAAGACATGTCAGGCTGGGAGGACATCAGGGCAAGTTAGAGTCAAGCCTACTTCCTCTTCTCTCTCATTACCAGCTGATCAATCAGTGTCATCTGGTCAGCAATGGAACTTTTGACAAAACCAGAAGTAACTTTCTTAGGAAGTAGGTTTTGAGTGTGTGTTTGGTGGGAATCTTCAGAATCTTCATATTCAAAAAAAGCTGTTTTGTAGATAAGCTAAGAGGTAAATGAAGCCCCTAAATAAATTATCCCAGGCAAAATAAGTCTTCAGAATAAGATAGGAAGGGATGAGAAAGAGAAGTGTCCTGTGATATTTGGATATGCATTACAAAAGAGAAGGAACTGCTGAGTGGTTCAAAATCATCCTGGCTAGGTTAACTTCCTCACTCAGAAATAACAACACTTCGGGGATTACCGTCTTTTAAAAAACAACATCTGTATTGTTTTGCTTTTAAAATGATCACTTGTTACCCCAGTAAAAATTTTTTAAAAAATGATCACTTTTTATTTTTTTCAACCTAGAAAACATAGAAAACCAGAGCAAAATTTTTTAAATGCTAATTTTGCAATTCGGCATTACCATTATTAACTTTTTGATGAATATCCTTTTAATCTATATACATCTATTCATATGCCTTTTTATAAGGATAATAGTATACTTACTGCTCTGCAACTTGCTTTATTTCTCTAAATGTGTGTCATAGGCTTTCTATGCAGATAAGGCACACAGGCAGGTTAAAAACCTCTGGTTTCTCATTTGAGAAAAACACAATAGGGAAGGTAAAATGTAAACAAATGTAAAATATTCACAGTTTATCACGAACATTTCCCCATTAACTACTCTTCTACAGTCTGATATTTAATGATCATATTTTTTCCCTCTTGAAGAGGTTATTTAACATCCTCTATGTGCGGAGATGAGGCAGTTTCTAATTATTCACTACTAGAATGAACACTGCAGTGGATAGTCGTAGGAATCTCTATGCATGTTCATTATTGTTTACTTAGAATAAATTCCTAGAAAAGGAATTGCCCAGTCCAAAGCTATGCACTGTTCAATGAATTTTGATACTGCTTCCCAAATTGCCCTCTAGAGAGGTGGTACCAGTTTACAGTCCCACCAGCAGCTTTTATGAGTGTTTACCAGTGCTGAAAAAGTGTGAGCATTCAAAGAAATCTCTGGAAATGTGACAGGGGATATATGGTACTTTGTGGATTTTTTAACTTGTGTTGTACATGGCATGTCTGTTCTCATCCTACCTCTGACACCTTTCACAATAGGGCCACCGCCTATTTTTCCAGTCCTGTCTCCTATTCTTACACACACACACACATGCACACACACACATTCATGTGTTCCTAACTTTATTTTTCTTGCTTCTTTTCCCCAGATGACACTCATACTCCATCCACTCTCACCTTAGCCTTCCCAATAATATGTCTCAAAATCCATCATTTGAGACTCTTTCAAAGGCCACGTCCCTCATCAGGTCTTTTTTGACACTCTCAAACAAATGTAATCTTTCCCATTTCTCCTGTAGTTCTTTTCTGTTACTTATCTATCTTACTCTACCCTAGTCATAGCCATAGTTAGTTCCAGAATGAGGGCTGTGGCCCACGTCTTAGTGCTACCTGGCACTAGGGGCAAGTCATAGTTCCCTGCTGCACCTCAGTTTTCTCATTTGTAAACTGAAGAAGACTAATTCAGCTTAGATGGCTTTAAAATACCATTTCACTTTTAACAATTTATCATTCAGTCTTTATATATGACTTATCTCATGACTAGGCCAGAGATCCTTAAATTTCCTGAAGCCACAGATGCCTTTGAGAATCTGATGGAAGTTCTGAGCCCTATTTTTTTCCCAATGGATTTAGAAGTATGAATATTTAATAACAATATGGTTATTAAAACATCATTCGAAGCCCACATAAGGCCCTGCGGTTAAGAACTGTGGCTCTTTAAGTCTGTGTTTTGTTAATTTTTGTTTCTCTCTTGAATATAGTAGGAAAGCTCAAAAAATGTTTGTTACAATGAATCATTCAAACAGGAAGGTGGTGAGACTAAAACATGATGATGTGAGTTTACTCTTTGGGGTTTAAGGATAAATTTCATTCCTTTCTAGTCACCTTGGTGTTAAATCTCTACCCATGTCAACACATAAAAAAGGCAAATTGAGGGGCTTTCAAAATACATTTGAAATAGACCATGACCTTTAGTCTTTTAGACCCTCTTAAACGGCAAGCATTTTGGTGAACCCTACATAGCAGTTTGCAGTTTCAAATTTCCTGTCAGAGGACTGCAGATCAGCGAGCAGTTATACTGTAATGGTTTTCCTCTAACACGAGGACACAGATTTTTAAGAGTTCATAGGGTAGGAGTAGATTGGGAGAGGATAAACCAGGCATTTTTCACATAAGTCTGCATTACTAGAAAATACAAAAATGCTCTCTAAATGAAGACCAGTATTTACACAGGCTTGCATTAAAAACAAAATCCTGTTGACAGCTCCCAAGATCTTTATCTGGCTCTATCACTAAAGGGAAAACATTTGTGAGTGCCATTAACCCACAAGCAGATCTCGCTCTTGAGAGTAATGGGAGTGGAGAGTTGGGATCTGCCTGCTGCCTGAACTAACTGATATACACTCTTGTATGTGCTCCCTGTTTTTAGACTGTTTCCCGTTTGTTCCTCCTTCTTACTTCATATTAAATTGAAATTAATGCAATATAAAGTGCTTAGTCAGTTTGGGGGCATTAATCCTTTATTCTGAACTTGGGTGCAGTTCAGTGCTAGAACTGAGAGCAGTGACTTGATCCTGTGTCCTGAGGCTGTGTTACTTACTTTCTCTAATTTCACCTCCATCCAAGCAAACAAACAGGCCCGCACTCTGACCCACCATGCATGGCAGTAGGAACTTAATATTTCTTTTGATGATGTTGGCATGTTGTGACAACATGCACTTGCACAGGATGAGAAGGTGACGCACATTATTGATGATTCCAGTTTTCAATCATCTGTGTTGCTCTGTCATCTGAATCACCCGGGTTTGACTCATCTCCCCACAGTAGTCATTGGACCCAATTTTCTGCAGCTCAGTCCTAGATTTCTTTTGTTCAAACTTACCCTTCTGAAAAAAATGCAAAACCCATCTGGTATATGAACAATATATGTGGCTTATATGTGTAGAAGCCCTAGCTTAAGGGGCAAAAATTGGCTGAAGTGCCCCTGCCTCAGGGAAACAGCCCCTGAGTCTCAAGATGAGGTTAGGCCCTCCTGTTAGAAACTCTCATACTAGAGAATAAGAAACTCTCACATTTCTCCATGAGGAATTGTGTCTTTTTTTTAAAAAAAGATTTCTCTATACCTAGGGTTTAACAAAGTAGATACTCAAAAAGATTTCTTGAATAAATTATTATTATTATTATTACTACCACCACTACTACTATTAAAAGTAGTAGTAGAAAATATTTGTAGAGTTATTTACAGTTTACAAAGTACTGTGCATTACCTTGATAGATCTTAAAAACATAGTGCTGAGTGAAAAAGAAATCGTTCAAGCTCTATATCACAATACTCTTTACTTATATTTAAAACACATAAGTAGGGACTTCCCTGGTGGTGCAGTGGTTAAGAATCAGCCAGCCAATGCAGGGGACATGGGTTCGAGTCCTGGTCTGGGAAGATCCCACATGCGGTGGAGCAACTAAGCCCGTGCGCCACAACTACTGAGCCTGCGCTCTAGAGTCCGCGAGCCACAACTACTGAAGCCCGGACGCCCTAGAGCCCATGCTCCACAACAAGAGAAGCCACCACAATGAGAAGCCTGCGCACCACAACGAAGAGTAGCCCCTGCTCCACCGCAGCTAGAGAAAGCTTGTTTGCTGCAATGAAAACCCAATGCAGCCAAAAATAAAAATAAATTAATTAAATTAAAAAAATAAATAAAACACATAAGAATACAAATCAGCACTATATAGGTTTTAAAGATTCCCATACACCTAAGCATGTATAATAAACATGTTAGAGAGAGAGAGTCTGGGGGGAGAACAGCAGTTGTGTAGAGAATAAATTGAGAAACATATAAAATTAAGCAGGAGTGAATCCTCACACAGACTAAGGATAATAGGAAATTGGGGACTGAGAATCCCAGAGTTGAGAGTGATTATCTCAACTCTGACCTAAGGCCAAGGAGAGAGAGATGGGACAGATTCAACTAGATTAGATTTTGGGAAACTCTAGAGTAATTATTTGTACTATATTTTGAGTACATTCAATTTCTCAAATACCTGATTTTTTTTTTTAAAGAATAGTTACCTTTTTTAAAAATTTTAAATTAATTATTTTTGGCTGCGTTGGTCTTTGTTGCTGCGTGCAGGTTTTCTCTCCTTGTGGCGAGCGGGGGCTACTCTTCCTTGTGGTGTGCAGACTTCTCATTGCAGTGGCTTCTCTTGTTGTGGAGCATGGGCTCTAGGCATGTGGGCTTCAGTAGTTGTGGCACGTGGGCTCAGTAGTTGTGGCTCATGGGCTCTAGAGTGCAGGCTCAGTAGTTGTGGAGCATGGGCTTGGTTGCTCCGTGGCATGTGGGATCTTCCCGGACCAGGGCTTGAACCTGTGTCCCCTGCATTGGCGGCGGATTCTTAACCGCTGAGCCACCAGGGAAACCCTCAAATACCTGATTTTTGACTCAACATCCCCTTACTCCTCAAAACCAATGTCCTATTCCTCTTCCTTCTCTCTCTCTTTTCTCTTGCTCATATACTCTCAAAACATCTTCATCAAAAATAAATGATTATCCATGCAACAACATGGATGAATCTCAAAGCATCATGCTAAGTGAAAAGAAGCCAGATTCAAAAGGCTCTATACTGTATGATTCCATTTATATGACATTCTGGAAAACGTGAAACTATAGCAACAGAAACGGGTCAATGGCTACCAGAGACTGAAGGTGGGGAAAGAGGATTGACTACAAAGAGAGAAATTTTTGGAATGGTGGAAGTATTCTATATCTTGATTATGGTGGAAGTTACACAACTATATTAGTCAGCTAGGGCTGCTCTGATAAAATACCACAGATGGGGTGGTTTAAACAAATAATTTCTGTGAGTATCCAGAACAATACAATTTGTTCATGATCTATTTGATCTATTTCTTTAATGAGGAAAAAACCCTAGACATCTCCCCTGCAGTGGTAATATTGAATCAGTTAAGTGTATCCTTGAAGTCATATTGTTTTTGATTCTGTAATATGGTTAATAGAACAATTCAGGGCAGAGAGTTCTTGCAGAAGAAAGTTGCAAATGTAGGCTACATTAGGAATCCATTGGGAGATTGGTCTGGAGGAGCAGATGGGAAAGGCTGTAGATAGCCTTTGGTGGTAGCCAAATTCCTATTTTTCTGGGTAACTTGTTTGGGGGTTAGTTGAGGTCAAACTTAAAATAATTGAGGACAGATTTTGGGGCAAGCAGGCTGGTACTGTGGAAAGCGTATGGCCTTGAAATAAATCTTGGATTTAGAGGGATAGACATGGGTTTCAATACTGGCTTCTCCATTTATTACCTTGGAAATGTTATTTAACCTCTCTGGATCTTTATTTCCTCATCTGGAAAATGAGCAAATGAAAGCTAGCATGCAGTGTTGTCATGAAGATTTGAAATAAAGAATGTAAAACCCCAGCGTGGGGAGCTTAGTAGGTACTCAACAATCTATAACATTTACTCTTCATTGTGATTTGGACAGCAGAATTCAGAATAGGTCAGGCTCAGAGGTAGAATGAACACCTGGGCCTATGGAGTCATGGGTCTCTGATGTGGTTTAATACTTTGGAGAAATCCTTTGGATGCCTGTTTCTGTGTCTAAGGAATGATGGAAGACTTTTTTTTTTCTCCTCTAGAGCCCCATAGCTACTTTCTGGAACTCTCTATTAAGAGTCTTTCCCTTATTAAGACAAATTTAGTGCCTAAAGAGGTGGGGGCTTATTTTTATTTACCCAGGAACATTTGGTCTCTGAGTCAAAAGGAAAAGGTCTTTCTTCTGCCCTAATTGGGTCTTCCAAGGGTCCCTCCAGGCTCCATAGTAGTACAATTATGGGGGTGAACACATAATAGGAGAGTGTTGATTGGTAAGTCCGCTGCTCAGTGTGGTAGGAGGTGTTCTGAATTAGAAAATAGGAAGGCTGGGTCATTGAGCTTTTTTTCCCCCTAAGTAGGTGATTTCAGGTAAATAATTGTTCCTCTTTGGGTTTCATTTTCTGACTATGTGAAGAAAGGACATTGACTTAAATGATTTTTAAGGTCCTTTCCAACTAAGATATTCTAATATTCTATGGTTTGAAACTGGAGAAGGACCTTGATTGATTTATACAAGGCCTGACAGCATCCACCTGTGCGGAGCCCTGTGCTGTGTTTTTGACAGACAGGGATGAACAAGCCAGACATAGCCCACTCCCAGCCTGAGCTTGTATCTCTGTCACACTGCTGTCTGTCCAAGGTTGATTCCTATTTAACACTTTGATTAGTGACATATAAGGCATGTTCATTCCATTTTCGGGAAGTTCAGAGCTGGGCGTGTTGACATTGTAGAATTTGATTCTTGCAGTATCAGGGTAAACAACAAAACAAAACACTTTTAAAATGTAAAAAGATGGACCAAAACTCACAAGATAAATACACGAGGTACAATTAAGTACAAATAGAAGGAAAATCCTTAACTCAGGTTTAAAATAGATCAATTTACAGGTACAGGATAAGACATACTGGGTGGTAGCTTTAAGCACCTGACATGCTCTTCTGCTCTGCCTCTGAACGGTACAGAGTCACAAAGTAACATTGGTCACAGAGTTGGAGAAGGATTGAGTCTCCCTAAGGTCTCTGTGCCTGACAGTTTTATAACACCAGCGATATGGTTGGGAATCAGTTCTGCCATCTCTTCCACTCCCACCCCTTCTTTCTTCTCTGTGCTCCTTTGAAAGCAGGGTGTGCCTTACCTAACACTGTATCCACTCCTGCATTTCTAGTCCACAGTTCTTTGACTTGCCCATGATAGGCAATTTTTTTTTTTCAGTGAAATTTGCTCTTTATTTGGGGACCAAGGAAGGACCAGCCCTCCAGCTCAGGGGGCGGGGCCACCAAGAAATGGAATGAGGACCCCACCCCGAACCCTCCCTAGATGCAGCAGGTGGGGAGAGGAATCCCATGATAGGCAATTAATACAATAGAAATACTACATGATTTTACCGCAGTCCATGTGAATTTTAATTGATATCAGTGAACCATGTGATAGAGCTGTCAGGAAATACCAAGTTCATCTTGGCCTGTGTTAACAGAAGTGTGCAGTGGGCAGTAAGAGAACTCTGTATTCTGTGCTAAGCAGAAACGTTCACAAACATTGTGTCCCATTTTGAATATCACATTTAATGAGAGACATTAAAATTGGAGACTGTCCAAAGAATAATGAACAAGTTGGTGGCAGCATAGCAGTTAAACCCATCCACTTTGGAGTCAGCAGACTTGCTCAGGTCCAAGCTCTGACACTTACTGTGTCATCTTGGGGAAGTTACTTAACCTCCCATAGCCTCAGTTTCCTTATCTATGCAATGGAAATAACTGTACCTGTCTCATGGAGCTATGGCAAGCATGATGAGGATGATGATGAATTATGATCTATATTTGAGGGAATTAGAATTGTTTAGCCAGAAAATTGAAGATCTGATGGGAGGGGATGAGGGAAGTGAAAGGGAGGTGAGATCTATCTTTCTATATTTGAACAACTACTATTAGGAAGAGTTAATGGATTTATTTTGGGTGATTCACATGACAAAATTAGGTCAAATAGTAGGATTTGCAGAGAAGAAGATGATATTGTCTCAACACATGGCAGAAATTTTTGACAAATAGCATTGTTAAAAAATGCAATTCAAGACCATTACCAGAGTGTTCAAGCAGGTGCTGACTTCCATGTCTTAGGATGGTACAGGGGGGAGTCCTGTATTGGGTGAGTGAGTTAGGGCTCTTAGGTTCCCAAACTTAGCTGTGCCTCAGAATCATCTGGGAGCAGAGTTCAGGCATCTCTAATAAGCACCTCAGGTGGTTCTGATAAAGTCAGTACCTGAACAGGCAATTTAGACCCCTTGGACTGGAGGATGGGTCCCCTTGTACCTATTTAAGCTGTGACCGAATTCTGGTGGGGAAGTGCTGTGAGCCAGGAGATAGGAAGATAAAAAAGCGCCAAGCATATTTTGGAGTCTCTGGGGTCAAATGGAGGTTTCATGTAGAAGTGTGGCTGGGGTCTGGTTGGAAAAAAGTTAGGGCCAGTGCGTGGGGAGCTTTAGATGTGACGTGTGGGAGTTTGAGGTTGTATCACACAGGGTTCCATGATAAATGTAATGCAAAGGAAGTTACAAAAATTCCTCATTCTGGAAGGGTGAATAAAGGCAGTTCCAGACACTACATTTCTTTCCTTTTGGAGTTCACCATCTTGGAACCTATAGCTTGACTCGTCACCTCCCATTTTCTTCATTCCTGAGCTACTCTTAGTTGGACAATGTGTGGTGATAGATCCATGATGCATCTTTAATGCACCTTTGCATCCCCAGTATGTGGAAAGAAAGTGAAGACTTTCACGTAGGTAGTTCTCCCAGGTAGTAGAGGAAGCACCCACAGGTCTGCTCAAGTGGAAAGCAACAGCTTCAAGATCACAGTCTTGATGATGTCAGAGGTGCCAAGGGCTGGAAGCCAAAGTTCAGAGATTTCCTCTTAAGGGACAAGTTCTTCTGCCTACGTCCAACCTACTGAATTCCATAATGTAAGCACTTTTGTTTTTATCTCAAGGCAATTCTTAAGTTAATTAGTTGCAATTATTAGCTCTACTGCAGTAGAATGCACAATAACAGGGGGAAATGAGGCCATGGGGGAGATACAGCATAGATAGGAACTGCAACTGATCACACTGACCAATTTAAGTCTTGAAAAAAGTCTAAAACCAAAACCTATTCCTGAATCCTCAGGAGCCAAGGATATGTAGAAGTGCAACATATAAGGCAAATACTGTACTTTCACAGTGTTCCTTCTCATATCTGCCCACATCCTGAGGCAATGATCCTGAAGCTGGTTCAGCAGGCAGAAAGAACAGTGGGGCTTGTCAGAAGCTCTGTGTTTAAAGGCTTGCTTTTCTTTACTAGCTGTGGGATTGGGGCCAGTCAGTTCCATTATCTGTTTGGAGGTAGAGACCTTGTAGAGTGTTGGGAGCCTTGTGTGTGAAGCACCTATGACCATACTTATAGTTTGATAAATGCAGATTGAGTCTGTGATGGTCTCCACTGTAACCTGGCTCTCTGGCTAAGCCAACACACGATTTGTTTGGCCCTACCTTTGTGCCTTCAAGAAGACACCACTATTTTCTAGGATTGTCTCCACTATTCTAGTAATGTTCCTAGCCAAATATATCTAAATTTGCATCTTTTCAGTGAGTAGTATAAGAAGGTGTTTAAGGTTTTGGGACTTCTATTAGTTTCTTAGAGCTGCTGTAACAAAGTACCAAAACCTGGGTGGCTTAAAACAACAGACATTTATTGTTTCATAGTTCTGGAGGCTAGAAGTCTGAAGTCAAGGTGTCAGCAGGGCCGTGCTCTCTCTGATGGTTCTAGTGGAGAAGACTTCCTTGCCTCTTTTAGCTTCTGGTGTTTGCCATCAATCCTTGCCATTCTCTGGCTTGTACATGCATCATTCCAGCCACATAGCTGTCTTTTCCCTCTGTGTCTCCACATCATCTTCCCTCTGTGTGTGTCTGTGTCTGTGTCCAAATTATCCCTTTTTATAAGGACATCAGTCATGTTGGATTAGGGTCCACTCTAATGACCTTGTTTTAACTTAATTACCTCTATAAAGAACCTATTTCCACATAAGGTCAGAATCTGAGGTAGTGGGGATTAGGACCGCAACATAACTTTTGAGAGGATGCAATTCAATCTATAACAGGAGCAATACACATCTGGGTTCAAATCTTGGCCGTACCATCTATTAGACATGATCTTGGTCAAGTTATTCATCTCTCTAGGCCTTGGTTTCCTCATCTCTAAAATCAGGACTATGTTATTAACCACCTCATGGGGTTGTTTCGAGGATAAAAGGAGATACTATTTGCCAAGTGTCTGGCAAGTGATGAAGGAGAAGGGCATTTTCATGGACATATCACTTTTTCTTAGAGAGAGGAAAGCCCTTTGTAGAAGCCCCCTGAAGGGGTGGGTCACATTCTCACCTCCTCAGTACAAGTGAGGCTGGGAAAGTGAATATCTGATATTTTTAGTCTCAACGATGAGACATGGGCCCTGCTAGCTACAAAAAAGTTAATAAACTGAAACCTCAATTAAATAGAGTTGGGAGGCCAGGAAAGGATACTCTCACGTCCTGTAATGACAGCAGAGCCCAGCGGGAAGGAGAAAGACTCCTCTTCTTTCCTGGCAAGGACTCAGCCAATGAAAAGCCCCAGACTCTTTTTTTACTACAGAATCCCACCCTCCTTTTCTTCTTTTATAAAGCATTTTCCTTCCCTTGCCCTGCGGGGACTTGCACGTGGCTTGCCATCGTTGCAGACCCCAAATTGCAATTCTCCGCTGCTCCTGAGTAAACCCATCTTTGCTAGAGAGGTATCTGGCCATCTATTTGTTTTTGTTCAGTACAGCAATGAAGAGGTAGGGTATGGGTGGGAAATGATCATTAAGTAGGCAGTCAACATTGTCTTCCCTGTAGACCCTTTCCTTTGCATTCCCCCTATAGAAGTCAGAGTGTCTCTGAATATTGTATTCAGCAGGTGCTCAGGTATGAGTTGACTACAGGTGGACAGTGGTAGAGTTGGCTGGTGTTCCTCTCCCCAAAGTACATGGACCTGAATGGTAGTCCCCTTCTGTCCCTTGAGACTTGAAGCTTCATTGAAGATGTGTCCCTTTCCTCAGAGAAGGGTACAATTTTGCCATCAAGGGTACCTGATACATTGATCCCTTTACCATCTCAATAAAGGGCTAAGATAGAGACCAACCAGCTGTGTTGGAAACTTATTGTAAGGGGAGGTTATTCCTCAGATTTTGTTCAGCCTCAGAAAATAGGCCTCAGGTCTCCAACTATCCAGAAGTTTAGGAATAATAGCAGAAGAATTCAGGAGGATAGAAAACAGTTATTTTCAAGCATGTTTCTTAACATGGAATCTCTCCTTCAAATAGAAGCTTACAAAGGAGCCCAATATATAAAACGTATTTCAGCAGAGCTTTTCTGGTTGATATAGGGTTAGTTGGGAAGACCCAGGCCTGATGCATTTACCCTATTCCTTTGCAGTGTCTCTTAAGACACTTTTGTGGAAATACCCACATTGGGAGTTCAAAAACCACTGGGTTAAATGCTCATTGGTGAGGATGCTACTTCCAACCCATCTCCATCATGTCGATATTTGTTCTTGAGTCTGGGGAAGGAAAATGGAACCTCTCTAGAGTAGCAGGGAGCCCATAGGCCAGTTCTCCAGGTCCTGCAGACCCGTGGGCAGCCTGCTTCTCTGTGATTTCTTCTGAATTCTATAGCGCTCCATCTCCCTGACAGAGAGGGCTCTCTGTGTTCCCAATGGGACAGCAAGACCCCACGTTTCTCCCAGGCACTGAGTCAGCCTCAGATCCTGCGCTGACTTCAGGGAAAAGAGGACTTCTTGGTCTTCTGATGCATAAACAAAGCTTCTAGCCTGTGTTCCCACAGGGTTCAGTATCCTTACAATGCCGCCAAAGTATACGACCAGAACTGACCTTCTCCATAGCATGGTTTAGGACCACAGTCAGGCATGCAGATCCTTACAACATCTGAACGTGGATTCAGATCACATTCTGGCACAAATCTGGTGGTGTGCCAATGTAGCCCAGTGGCTGATATTAACCTACATCTGCTGTGCTGATTTTGAACCCAGCTTTGCCTCTTTCTAGCTGTACAGACTTGGACAAATTACTTCTCAGCCTTAGTTTCATTACGTATAAAATAAGGATAATAGTATTCCCATCTTAGGACTGTCATGAGATTTAAATGAGGTGATGTGCACAAAAACACTTGTTCCAGTGTGTACTCTCAGTAAGCCCCCCTGCTGCTGCTGGTGTGGCATCGGCAGGTGGGCCTCCAACCCCATTGCATGCTTTGAGTTCCCAGCTGGATCACCGTCAACATTTTTACTGTTAACGTTACCTTCGACCATTTGACCTTTCTTTCAGAAACATGATAATTGTTGAAAAATTCTCAACCTTCCTGTGAGGCATGGCCCGGCTAGTGAGAATGTCCTGTAGTAACCTCGTCACCACATCCAGCTGAGCACCATAAGCAAAGGTAGAATCGAAAGAAATTGGGTGGCATCTCATGCATGCCTAGATATTCTGTTATTTTGTCACAGGCATGGGTGAAGGGGCTGAGAAGTACACAGTGAGCTGAACAGGAAAGGCAGGGGCAGGAAGAAAGATGTGCTGTGAAAAAAACAATGACCTTCTGACTATCTAAAGCCCAGGCCTGAATACTAAATGGCTGGGAACACAAGGCAGTTGGGTTTCTCATAAAATCAAAATCTGGTGTGATAATGGTACTGTAGTTATGATGGAGTTGGATGCTTCAGTACTTAAGGGTGAAAATCTCTTCCAAACTTCTGGTCCCAATCCCAGATCTCCTAAAATAGACTTGATAATGGGACCTGAACATCCATATTTTTAAAAAGTTTTCCAGGTGTTTCTGTTTAGCACACACATTGGTAGATTTTTGAGATACATTGTACTTACTCGAAACTCACATCCCTTGGTTAAATCCCTCCCCCAACCCCAATGTGGTGTAGAAGTACAGAGGTGCAGGATTTCCTTTGATTTCTAATAATAATTATCATGTGGGTAGCATTTTGCAGTAGTTGAAGGAACTCTGGTTTGGGATCCGGAGACCTCAAGTCTAATCATCATTTTCTTTCAATTTCCCATGGGAATTTAGACTAACCATGTAACTGCTGTTTCTCAGAGATAATGGTTTCTCCTTACACTACCTTATAATCATCACAGGGTCTGTGTAATAGCAGGGGCAACCATGATTATCTCTTATATGCAATGTTACAAAATTTCTTCTTACTTAGATTTTTCAATGCTTCTCAATTTCTTTAGGCAAATTATAGACTGTCGCATTTTACTTATCTTGCACTTGGCCTGTCACATAATCACAGTAAAAAACCATAAGGGAAAAGCACATTTACATGTGCGCACACGTGCAAACATACATTTTCTCTCTCTGTCTCTATCTCTGTCTCTCTGTCTCTGTCTCTGTCTCTCTCTCTCTCACACACACATCCCTTTAATTAAACAGCCAGACCAGATGGCACTAAGTCTCAAGATACTTTACATGTAAGTAATCCTCTTAGACCCTTACTCAGAGCTTATTTACTCTTACTTTACATGTAATTCTAACAGAACTTGGTGATCTGACTTCCAGGCCTCATGTTGATTAGAAGCAGCAAACAGAACAAAAATGGGATGAGATGGGTGGGGATGCTGAGACTATCAAAATCTGAGCTTTGAATGCTCAGCAACAAGGCAGAAAAAAAAAGAAAAAAAGGATAACAAACAGAGCAATCTGGAGTCACTGAGTTTTGAGATAAATAATCCTTTGTGCTCCCATGGGTCCTGGCAATGCTGTGATACAGCACAGTCTGATCCTTTCTGTTTTTGAGGCTGACTCTGAATCATCAAGGAGGCTAAATTAAGTTCTGTATTTTAGGTTGGGAAGCATGGCCATGGGTACTCTAGCTAAGAAAGATTTATATCTAAAATGTTAAAAACCTTCAGAGAAGATTTGGTTTCTGAGAATCATTGGAATCATATAGTTTTAGAATTGAAAGCATCATAATCATAATAAAATTATAATTTATTAAGTAGTTATTTGACAATAAACTTCTCCGTTGAGCTGACCGACCAGATATGACCTTCTGCTACCCATTAGTAGAAGCTGGTGGGCTAGACAGAGGAAGCCTTTTTGCCATCATTAGATGAATCTTAAGATCCTCTCCAAAATTACAGAGAAGGAAGTTAGAGGTAAAGGAGCGAATTTGTAATTTGCCACAAATAGCACATGTCCAAACATCGTTCCTACTTCTTCCCTTCAAGAACCTTGTATTCTCCAGCACATTTACAACGCCCCCTCCACATACCATCTGCTCCGCCTTGCCTGCCCTCCCCCCCCCAGGCCCAAATCTATTCCTATTCTTCAGTCTAGCTCAGTGCCACCTCCTCCAAGAAGCTGTCTGGAACTTTCAGTTGAACTTGATCTCTCCTTCCCTGAATTTCCATGGGATGTCACTTATCTCTCTCATTGTACATTTCAATGTCTATATTGTATTGTATTTTTTTTTTTTAATTATGGCTTCTTCCTGTTAAGAACCTGTAAATTGCTTGAGGAGAGAATCTAGATTTGATTCACTTCTGTGCCTCCAATAGCATCTGGCATAGTGTCTCACATATACTAGGTGTCTGATAAATGCTTATTGAGTAAATAAATGAATGAGTCAAGCCAGTCAGATACCCATCATTTGCATTTGTCAATGCTACATGGTTGACATACAGAAATAGGGACTCTAGGGGAAACATGAATTTACAGACAGAGGCATTAATATGGAAAATTAGTACACTGATTCTTTTTCCTTTAGGGAAGTAACAACTTTCCCTCTTCTTAAAATGTGAGGCTAAGAGTGGTGGCCTCTCTCAAATGAAGAGAAAGTCACTGACCATCATCATAATTTGGCCTTGCACTTACGGCTGCAGCTTTAAAGCACATTTGCTTGACACTCTGTGATTCGTTGGCTGTTAACAAAAGTAGTCTAATAGCACCTTACGTTTGCCTAACATGCAGAGCTTTCAAAATGCTTCAATAGACATAATTTCTTTTGGCTGTCATGACAAAGTATAATGGCAGGTAGGACAGATGTTATTATCCTTGATTTTCAGATGAAGATTCTGAATCTCAGTGAACTAGTATAAATTACACAAGAGAAGTTACATGAGAAGTGCCAGAACCAGCACCATTTTTGCCAACACTCAGTCTAGCACCTAAGCCAGTAGAACACACAGAAATGACTAATGCAAACCTTTCTTGTTTGGTTCAGCCCAAGAGTTCTTCTGCATCTGTGAACATCCACAGTAAGCATTAATTCTACAACTCATTTTGCATTTCCTAACTTGTATTGCCAGTTTTTTTTTAAATAGAGATAATGTGATGGTTAATTTAATGTGTCAACTTGGCTAGGCCATGGTACCCAGGTATTTGGTTAAGCATCAGTCTAGATATTGCTATGAAGGTATGTATTTTTAGATGAGATTAACATTTAAATCAGCTGGCTTTGCATAAAACATATTACCCTCCATAATGTAGGTGGGATTCATCCAATCAGTTGAAGGCCTTAACAGAAGAAGTTTAAGGCTGCTTCCAGAAGCCTTAAACTCGAGTTGTTCGGCTCATCTCTGGTTCTTCAGTCAGCCAGGCTGCCCTGCAGATTTCAAACTTACCAGGCTCAGAATTGTGTGAACAAACTTCTTAGAGTAAATTCTCTCTCTCTCTACATATATATACAGTATATACACACACACATTCACTGGTTCTGTTTCTCTGGAGAACCCTGACTAATACAGACAGTTCCTAATTTAATAAGTATAATTTGTTTTATAAATGTATTTAGATATAACATAGAAGAACTCAATGAATTCATGATACCAAAATTTTAAGAATGAAATAGATAGACGTCTCTCTTCCCACCAAAAACCAAGCAAACAAAAAACTTCAGAAAAAACCACCCCAAAACCCAAAAAACTCTGGGCACCATTGTAAGGGTTTCAACTCCTTACTCTGAAAATTGACCATTACAAGGAAAGAGTTCAGCATGTATTCTGTCCTTCCTATATAAACTGTACTAGAGAGTAACCCAGCCCTAATTGATGAGGGACAGACTTCTTTACAAAAGAATTCCAGCCAATAAATGTGGAAGGAATGATAGAGCTAGACCTATTTTCTAACATCTAATGCAATCATTCAGGCAATGATCAGCAATTGATGAAACCATGAGATGAAAGTTTGATGGAGAACTTTATGATGGCTTGACCACGTGGACACCACCTGAATCCACTCATCAATTTGCTTATCACTAAAAGTGGGACAACCAGACATTGCACACCTTCTGATATGAGGCAATATACAGCAAACAGAACCACCTATGAAGAGTTCTTGCCAAAAAAGAAGTTGAACCTGAATAAGCCTTTAATAACTTCAATGTACAGGAAATACGGCATCTAGAAGAACAAATTAAAGGAAATAATGAAACAAGTGAGTAAACTCCAAGTGGGTAGGGTGACCGAGAATGAAAGAGATGTTATTCATAGTTATGCTGGGACAAAAGACATAAACTGGGACTGTACCAGGAAAGACTAGAAGAATTGTCATCATAAGAATTTGAGTTTGCTGATTGCAATGACATGGCTGAACTTTGCTCATCTATTTCCTTCTTTTGGCATTCAATCAACATTCAAAAGTCTGTCTCCCGAGTCAGGCCATGACACTAGCCCCATGTCTGCTGAGTCTGCAGTAGAGACTGAAAAAACCTGCCCACATGATCCTTGGAGGCTGGAAGCACTTGCATCTCCTCTGTCTCGCAGGCAGAGGTGTCCCCATGCCTGGGCGTGGAGGCTACATTATGAAATGCTCCCCCTTTGCCTTTTTAAAAAATACTTGTAATAGAAACTCATTGTAGAAAAAATTGAAAGCTACAGCTAAGTACAAGAAGAAAATTTTCACAATTGCCCAGGGTGCAATACTATTAATACTTAAGTGCATGTGCTTTTAGACATACATATGTATATTTTTTGTACCGTAATGTAACCATACTGTATATGCTATTTGGAAATTTGCTTTTTCTCACTTAATATTATATCATTAACATATTACCATGTTAATGAATTCACTGCTACAATGAACGCCTACTATTCCATTGTAAAGATGCACCATAATTTATTAAACCATTCCTGTTTTTGAACATTTAGCTTGTTGCCAACATTTTGCTCTGTATTCATCTTTGTACGTATTTCTTATATACTTACACAATTTTTTCCATAGAAGAAATTTCTGAAAGTGGAACGGCTGGGTCAAAATGCTTTCAAATTTTAAAGGCTTTTGGCATATGTATCTGGTCAAATTGCCTTATAAATAACTTGTATGAATGTATATGCTCAGCAAGAGCATGTGAGCACTCATCTCTCCCCCCAACACCCCCCAACATCATCATAAAAGCTAATGTTTATTGAGCTCTTAGTATGTGCCTGGCAAAGTTATAAGCATTTTATTCATAGCAATTCACTTAATTGTCACAATTCCTCTGTGGTAGTTGCTATAATTATTCAAAATGTATGATGAGGAAACTGATTATACATAATTGTATTTTCAAAACAGAAACATAAGAGTGAAAAAAGTAAATAAAAAGTTATTTCCCCATCTTAAAATCCCACTCTATTGAATAACCACTGTTAAAAGTTGGTGTGTATTTGTGTACATATTTTCTATTCATACAAAACATGTAAATGTGTGAATGTACTTTGTTTTTTTAAACACAGAAGAAATCATACTACATATACTACCAAACTCCTCTGTGATCAGCATTTTTCTTCTAATGATATATGATGGGCATGGCAGTTCCTGCAGATTTACCTCATTCCTTTGCAGTTGCATGACATTCTATTGTATGAATGTGCCATATTGGCTCATGTCTCTCTCATCTCCCCAACCAGGCTGTGAATTCTATAATCTATAGCACAACTTTTTGTCACTTAGCAAGGTCTGAGCTCATAGCAAATGAACACTGGATGGAAAAACTTGTTTTCTGTAGAGTGTATATTTTCTCTGAAAATCCAGGTATATTAAATGGAATCACCCATCTGAGAAATGCCACCCTAAGCAAGTTACCAATCTCTAGGCTTTAGTTAATTCCTTTAGCAACTGGCTGCATTTGGCTGTGTATTTTCTGTGGGACTCATAACACCTTTGAAGTTTAGCAATCAGTTGCACAATCCAAAGCTTCTCAAGTAGGTTAGAAAATCACTAGAAAGGGACTTGGGAGGCCGGGGTCCTCGTACTGACCATGCCATGTGACCTTGAACAGGGCACTTTTCCTTTCTGCTTCTCTCCACTGTTGCATTAGGGGTTGGGCATGGGGACATGAAGGCCTTATCTAGCTATGAGATCCTATGAATTTACAAGCCAGAGCAAAATCCACCTCTGTGAGCCATGCAGTAAGAATGGGCATGACAGTTCATGTTCCCTGAAGAATCATTTTAACTTTTGGCATGTACACTTGACATTTTTTAAGACGGAAAAATACAGAAAGGAGAGCATATGATATAGCCTTAGAGTGAGGGTGAGAAGTGAGCCAGATCTGCCGTATGGCCTCCCAGAAGCAGAACAGGAGAAAACCAGTCTGTGCTATTCATTCTCTCCTACTTTAAGCACCTTCCAAACAGCTTTGCAACCACGATTTGGAATGCTCTGTTATAAGGGTGCAGGGAGACGTTAGGTAGGGTCATATGTAAATTCACTTATTTTATGTAGAAAGTAAAAAAAAAGGTACGAGCTTATACATACACTATGATTACTAATATGAAAAATATACATAAAAGTGGCAGAAAATGCAACAGAATAGTATAATGATTATCTCTGGGTTATGGGTGATTCCTATTTTCTTTATACTTTGCTCAAAGTTTCCCTAATGGATAGGCATTCCTTTTATAGTCAAAAAAATACAATCAGAAAAACACAAATACTAATAAAAAACCAAGCATGCAATTACACTAACTGCTACTGGAGATCACTTGGGGTAGTTAAAATCATCATTATCTCTTTCTTTTCCAATTCTAGAGCTTTCAAGTTTACCTTAACAAACAGGTATTAATTTTAGAAGGAAAAACAACCCCACTAAGACAGTTGCCTATACCAAATTCATTCTCTCCCTTTTCTTTTGTAATGAAACCCTGAATTTGGTTGGGGGGAATGTCAATGTACCCTGCAAAAATCTGCATCTTCCAGGCTTCTTTGCAGATGGGGGTAGACATTTGGTTAAGTTCTAGCTCATGAAATATAAGTAGAAGTGGTTGAGTGGGCCTCTCAGCTGACTTGACTGGTATCAGCCCATTTGCCCTTCCCCTCTTATTCCTCTCTCTCCCTGCCTGGAACTCAGATGGAAGGTTTGGCACTGCAGTGGCCATCTTGTAATGAGAAGACAACTTCAGAGATAGAAATCATGAAGTAAAGCTGATGGGGCAGAAATAAATGTACCTGGGTCCTTGGGGGTATCTTAGAGCCACTGTACAAAGTTGAACCATCTCCCTCCCAACTTCAAGCTGCAGGAGAGATAACAAAGTCCCCATCATGTTTCAGCCACTGTGTTTTGTGTCTTTGTTAGTCATAGCTGAGCACAATTTCTAACTAATGCATCCTCTTAAAAAATTTTTTTTAAATTCCTAATCACTGCAACCATGTGAAAACAAGGTTTTAAGGGGAAGGCAATTGAAATTCACTTAGGATGGAAATAAAAGGCAATGTTCTACTAAAAATTAAGGATTGTCTCCGAGGCTCCAGTAAATCTAATCTGTTTCACATTGTCAATGTTCCACGCTTGGCAGTAAGTTCATTATTTTTACATTTGGGGACAATAAGTTTGTTAATACATCCCAGCAACTAGGAAATCAATGCATCACCATATGCCTACACTGAGACCATTTGTCACGGTTTATGCTCCTTCCAAAGCGTGCAAAAGAGACCTTGACTTGAAGAAGCACCAACGTGGGGATAGTTAATTGAAATGTCAGATGAAAAACATGTTAGAAAATGGGGTGTGTGCATGCCTCCTGTGAAAGAAAAGGACTTAGCCCTCCGTTAAGCCTCGCTTTGCAGCTCCCTGATCAATAACAATGCCACAACCAAAGGCAGGTTTTCGGGACAAATCCTCCTGTCTATAGTTTCTTCATTCTAAAAGGCCAGTAGAGAGGAAAGTTCAGGAAAAAGGAGAGATACGGGGTCAAAAATGCCGGAGCTGGAAGGACCTTGGATGGTTGTTAATTAACTTCATTGCTTTCTTTCTCTAGATGAGCAAGTGGGGCCTAAAACCTCCCAGGAAGTTAGTGACTGGGTTAGAATTGGAACCTGGGGCAGCAGCAGAGTCTAATGGCACAGAGGGACGTGGCAGGAGCAGGTCCAGGAGGACTTGCAACCATTTTCCTGGTGGTTCAGTAGGGGCATCTTCATAGAGGAAAAAGCAAAGAGGGAAAGAGGAAGTTGGGTGATTTTGGTGGCGCTGGGGCCAGAACGGGTAGAGAGGTGGAAGGACTCTTTTCTATTGCTCTGGTTTCCCAGCCTCCTCTCCACTGTGCCTGTGAGGGAGGGGGGCAGCCCTGGCATCATCTCGGCTGCTTCATTCATTACAAGACTATGTGCTGCACGTTCCTAGTCTTCCAAGCTTGGGGATGTCAGAGCAGCCCAGCCACCTCCCTCCTGTGTCTGGGGCACTTTGTTTCCACAGAAGAGTAATTCCTATTCTACAGTTGAAGTAAAAAAGTCTTCCTTTCTCTAACAGGATGAAGATTTCCTGATGTCTTCAGTCCTTTACTGGGTGCTGCAGGGCCTGAAACAGGCATACAGGACACTCTCTCTTTTGTTGGAGGTACTTAAGATCCAGCCAGGAAAGAGAATTCAAAGTAAATGAATAGGATTTACAAAGTAGAAGAACTTATCTTTACATATTAAAAAACTCATCAAGGAATTTTGCCAAAACGTCCTTAACAGTACAAAGATCTAGTCCAAACTTGAAAATTACTGCTCATTATTAAAAAAAAAAAAATTTCCTAGATCAAGTTCTTAGACAAGGTTCCCATCCCCACTCATCCAGAGCAAGGCCTAGGGTTAGGCTGGGGGAGATTGGACGTAGATTATTGCCGTTATACATAGACAAAATCAGGAGGCAAGGTGGTGGAATGGTGTGGAGCAGTGGTCTCCAAGGTGAGGTGTACAGGCAGATCCATCAAGTACATAAAATGGTACAAGTATATGCATATGTGTATATATAAAGTGTAACTATCTACAGATCTAGACTTATTTAAATATGTATTATTTAAATATTCATAAATGTATACTTATTTAAATACACACACACAGGTGAGTACTAAAGTTTTCTTTAGTGAAGGGAATGCAGGCTCAGAGGTGTTTGGAGGCCGCTGGTTTGGAGAATGGGTTTTAGAGTCTCAGCTACCAAAAATTCATAAGATTGGGAAAAAAACAGTGCCTCTTAGGGTTGTAGTGGATAGACAGACAATACATGAAAAGTGCTCAGGAGTTTTTCCTGCTACTTGGCAAGCTTTGTGAGGACAGAACTTGCATCTGTTGTGTGCTTAATGTATCTCCTGGACCTGGCACGAGGCCTGTACAAAATAGGTCAAATATTTGTCAAATAGATGAGTGATCAATAGCTATGTGCAATTGCTTCCACACTGGAGTACACAGGAGTGACAATGGCATTAGGATTGAGATTACCTTTAATTCACCCCCTATTTGAAAATAGGTAAGTCATTCACAAACTTAGATAACTTATTTTTAGTAACAAATGACTTGCAGACATATCATAACTGATGGTGATTCATCAATAGGCTATGACTGTGATCACCAAACTTATGACTGTGATCTAATCTGATTGGATTCTTTCATGAGACATGTTTATACCAATCACCCTATAAACAGTGCTTTTTTAAAAAAATAAAACCCAGAAGGGGCAAATGAGAGAAAATGAATGTAGAGTATAAGAGGCAGAAGAGATTTAGGTTAAATTTAGGGAGACTTTCTTGTTGCCATTTAAGAAACCAATCGTTTCCTTATCTGGACCTTCTGGTTTTCCTCCTGAGTATCTGTCTAATGACTGTTACATTGAAATTTTTCCCCAAAATTCTATCATAATATAAGTTTTTCTCCCTCACCTAATGGCAAGCAACTTGTCACTGATAAATTTCCATGGTAAGAATGTTCTTATCAGTTCTGACAAACAGTTCAGATTCCAAATTCCACTGCCACGTTTCTTCTGCACGCTTGTTGGCCAATTTTAAGCACACCCCACCCCAGCCCTTGGAGCAACAGGCTTTTCTCTCCCTTGGTCCCCTTCATCCTAACCAAGTCCTCATTCTTCTAGTATCTCCTAAGTCTTGCATGCCTTTCAACCTTAGATTGCAGCTGAGGCCACCAGGCTGTAGATACGCCAAACAGAGAACCAGCAGATCCCAGCATATGGCTGATGTTTAATTAAATAACAGTCAAGTACAGAGAAGCTTTGAACAAAAAATAAGCATGTGCAGACAACTTCCCACTATCTTGGGAGGATGTGAAATAGCTGAGATCTTTCTTAATCTTAGTGTTGCAAAACCCTTATCTGGAACACTGACAGCCCAAGTGTTCTTTTACTTTGTATACTTCAACCACTACTGTTCTCAGGGAAGATGAAGTAATGAGAAAAGGGCTGTCCTTGGTACTCTTTAGCAACACTGGACTGTGCCCTCTAGTTCTCAGGGGCTTTTGCCCTCATCAAGAGGTTTGTGTTATCGGTGCTCCCTGAAAGTAAAGGCAGTGAGAGACAGATTGCAAAAGTGTGCACTCAGCAGGCCCAATCGCTCTGCTACTCTGCATAGATTCTGGGCTGTCATGGAATTATAGGCAAACTCAGGGCTGAGTCAGGATCCCAGGGGTCTGCTAATCCTATTCTGTCCCCTAAAAGTTCAGGCAAGACAATCTGAAACTCCCTTGTCTCTAAAATAAGAATAAATGTTCCTCCCCCTACAAATTTTCTGGCAGATTAAATGATGTGTCTGGCACTCACTAAGTGGCTTTTGAAGTATCTACGGGATATCTGGAGGGACTTGGATTCTTTAAGGCTAGTTCTGAGGCTTTTTTTTTTGGCTTCAACCCAGTAGGTTTACACTTGGACTCCATAACATCTTTTCTCTGTGACTGGCCCCTTCCTCCTCTTTATAGAACTTATTCCCCTCAATTATCCTTTACATTCTATTTAGGAAAACCATAAGCACATTTTCCTCCTCAAGACATTTCTCCTGTATTCTACCCTCCCTAAAAACACAACAAATTGTTACTCTGCTTGTGCATGTCTCTTTCCCAGGTAACTCTGATAAAGCTTAGCTTTCTAGCTTCTGCCCAAGGCCCCAACTCAGTATGGTGTCACATCCAAAAGAATCATGTCACTGACTCCAAAGGGCCTTAAAATGTTAAGCATCCCATTATATGTAGTAAACATTATCTTTCGACACTGTATTAGTTTGCTAATCTTATCCTAACAATTTACCGCAAACTAAGTGGCTTAAACAACAGGAATTTATTGTCACACGGTTCTGGAGGCACGAAGTTTGAGATCAAGGTGTTGGCAGGGTCATGTTCCCTCCAAAGGTACTAGGGTAGGATCTGTTCCAGACCTCTCTCTTCCCTTCTGGTAGTTCCTTGGCAAGTGGTAGAATAACTCCAGTCTTCACGGACATTCTCCTGTGTGTATGTCTGTGTCCAGATACCCCTTTTTCATAAGGACACCAGTCATACTGGATTAGGGGTCCACCCTGCTCCACTATGACCTCACCTTAGCTAATTACACTGATACTGATCCTATTTTGAAACAGGATCACATTCTGAAGTACTGGGGGTAAAGACTTCAACATATGTCTTCAACCCGTCACAGATGCTTCCCCCTATTTCCCAATTTCTGCTGTGTGTGGCAGCTCTCCAACCTCATCCTCCTTCTCCTCAGTGGTCCCATAAATGAGCCTGAATCTGCAGGAGCAGTCTTTGCCATTGAGTGGCGAGATGCGCTACCTTACTTTCACCTTATCTGCTGGTATTATAATAATAGTGGCTTTCGTTGTGTTGAAATCATACCATATGCCAGATATTTTACATATATAATTCTAAACCTTATCGACAACATTGTATTTCAGTTGAGCAAAAGGCTTAGGCAGTTAAGTGATGCATAAAAGTCTCAACAGCAGGTAGCGACAGAGGGTTTTGAGCTTGGCATTTCTGGCACCAAGCCCTGCCTTAGGCCATTCCATCTTGGTGTCTTTTGGAATATCAGAAGATAATGTTCTGGCCAAATTATCACAATTTATTTTTTCTTTGCTGGAAATCTGAAAAACTGTTATATGATTTAACAGCTTTTTCTTGAGCAGCCTCCCAGGTATGTACTTCTAGCATGGGAGAGAGAAAAAGAGGAATAAACATGGGTTTGCTACTGCCCTTGAATGGCTGAAAAAAATAGAGAGCAGAGGTGACACACCTACAACTGAGTTCAGATGCTGCCTCCTGCATGGACCCGCTGTGGACTTGCACAAGCTCTAGTGCTTTTCTGAGCCTCCATTTTCGTATCTTTAAACTACTTTTAATTGTGTCTGTCTCATAGGGGAGGGGGAGGGGGAAAAAAGGTATCTGGCATGTAGAGATTCCTGACAAACCTCCATTCTCTCCCTCCCTTCCCTGGACTTGGAAGAGTTTTGTTTATGTCCTTCCCACAACTATCATCCAAATTAGGCCAAAATATTGCATTTGCTTTGATAAAAATTGTGCATGATGGGAGAATAATGAATTAAAAGAAGGTGGAATAAAGGAGTCCTAATCCCAAAAGGAAACAAAAATAATGCTGTAGCATTTGACTGTAAAAGCAACTCCTTGGTTCTAGCTGGCACCCATTACACCAGGCTTTAAGACATTAGTTACAATTTCATAGCTGTGCAACTAATAATTCCATTGGGAATTAAAGCTTTATTTAAAAAATAAGAAATAAATCACAAAGTTTTAAACTGCAAACAGGTAAGAGATAGTGTTTACCTGAAAGAGGGCTGGGGGGCAAATAGGAAAAAGGGAATAACAGGATCTTTGTGTCAGTTCTGAAGCCAAAGCCTCTTGGGAAAATCACTCTTCTTTCTGGGCTAGTTTCCTTGTTGGTAAAATTCTTAAAGATACTTCTAGTTCTTATAAGATTCTAAGTGTACGTGCTATACAGAAAAGATTGTTTTAAAAGCTGAGAAGCTGGTTCCTGTTGGAGAACACAACTCCAGATGAACCACAAATCAGAGGAACAACAGGCTTGGAAAAGCTTAATGCCCTTTATTCCAACATCCACCCTAGAGTCTTTTTAGTTTCCTTCTTTCCTTCTTTTTTCTCTCCTCTGACTTTATTTCTGTTCCCTTTTCTGTCGTTGTTGTTACTTTAACTCTCTGGTTTTTTGTTCTTCTCGTTCTCCTTCTTTCTCTTAGAATTTATTTTTCTTTCCTTCCATTTCTGTTAATTTTTCTTCTTCAATTGACCGCAATATGGAATTGAAATATAATTGAAACTATTTGTTTATCTAAAAACTATCAATGAATGATTATATCATATTCTTAACTTTAAAATTAGATGAGATAAACATTTTATATTTCTCTCTCTCAAAAAGCTATGATTACAATTATTATTGTTGTCAACACTTTTCTTGTGGTCCTTGGATTTTTTTCTTCACTGATGTATTTTTTTCTCCACTAATTTATATGTATTCCCATGATGGGGAAATAAATAAGGTTAGTCCAGGTGAAGTTCACACTAGGGAAAGTGCAGGTTCTTAGAAGCTGTCTGTTAATTTACTCTATTTTCCCATTAATTTTATATTTTCACTATTAAGGTAAGGATGGCTCCTTGACCATAAAAGAAAAAAAAAATTTCTCTGAAAGATTCTCAATATAATTTTCAAATCACATATGTAAGAGAAAATATGATTTTCTGATAAAATATAAAGAAAAATTTTTAAATATTAAAAATCCGAAAACAAAATTACTGGGATTTTGTTTGTTTTTGTTATACTACTCAACAATCCAATGTCAAAACAGTGCCCATTGCTGAAGCTGGCAGGGCAGGCTGAGCCAGTACCTCCTCTTCAAGTTTTCTATAAGTTAAAATGAAACTTAATTTCTCACTTTTTCTTCCAAGTTTTGGAAGCCATCAGACTGTCAGTGAACTCTACAATTTCTGCTTACAAGCTTTGTCTATATTATCTCTTCTGTCTAAAATACCATCTCCTGTCCTACTTCCAAGCCCCCAACACATTTTTGTCCTTCTAGAAAATAGCTGCTTATCTTTCAAGACAAATCATCTCATCTTTGAAGCCTGAGTCTAAGATGAAATTGTTTATTCAACATTATGCAAATGTTTCTTGAGCCCCTTCTTAGTGCTAGGCACCCGTGTCTCTGCAGACTCCTGCACTCTAGGTAGACTTCTAGCACAGAATCTGCAATGCTTTCTTGTCCTTCATCCTCTGAGTCATTCCTGACTCCTCCTCTTCCTGTTAGGCAGCAAAGACCGAAGAGAGGGTCATGACACACTCATTTCTTTGTATTTCCAACAGGGCCTGATTAGAAGAAAGGGTTTAGTAAATCACCAAGTGAACATGTAAGTTGCTCTGAGCTCAGAGCAGGGAGGATTAATAAAAAACATACATACACAATGGAGATACTAATTCAAAATTGTGAAAATAAGTGAGGGAGCAGAAAAACAAACTTATAGTTAGTAGCAGCAAAGAAAGGGAACAGGAAGACAGCAAGTAGTGCTGGGGGGACTGATACACCAAGCCATGGGACCTCAGTAACTTTGCATTGGACCAGGTCAGATTTGAGGACTGGAGATTAAACTTCTTGATTAGAAGTATGAAAGGGAATAATATTAATATTCATCATAACAGCTAACCCTACGTGCCAAGCACTGTCTCAGGTGTTCTCAGTGAATTCACTCATTTAAATACTCCAAACAGCCTGGAGGTCCTCCCACTAGTCCTGAGGCACAAACAAGTGGCTCTGGTCACACAGCCAGTAAGTGAAGGAGGCAGGGTCTGAACCCAGGCTCCAAGCTTTGTCAGTAAACCACCATGCTCTACGGTTACTGTGTTCACCATATTGACTCACAGTGAGGAATGAATGTGAAGGCTGGTACCTATAGAAATAATAAAAAAGTCTGGAAAAGTTCAGTGGTTGCCTTGAAAAGAAAGGATTTGCTAAGTATAGGATAGATTTGAGCTAGTCCCATTCCTCACCACACACACACACACACACACACACACACACACACACACACACACACACACATACCATTGCACTTGCTTCTTTAAACCCTTTCTCAAATGTCAATCTCTCCTAGAAGTTGCAAGGAGAGCTTCATCAAGAATGTACTTGTAACCAGCTTCACTAAGAAGCTGAGATTTTGCATCTGGAGATTGCTGAGATTTTGCATCTGGAGACCTTGACCAAAGGTCGCCGTGGGCTTCTTACCTTAAACAGTTGCTTCACCCTCAAGGAGGATGACGAGAAAGCAGAAAGGAAGGCAGAGCTCCCACTTACATAGCCAAGCAGGACCTGTATGCTGAAAGAATTGTAGCCATGTGGGGAAAGTTTTGTCCAGATTGTCTAGTGCTCTCTCCCCAGTATCCTTCAGCCAGCCTCACACCATTGTGCTTTTCTTCCCTAGTGGAGCACAATTCCCAAAATGAAGGCCAGGGCCCCTTGCCCAGTGGGCCCGCGGAGCACTTTGCTGCATCACCACCAGGTGGATGGAGGACTGGGCGTCCAGGGTGGCCTCAGAAGCATACTCCTTACTGGGGTCCTTGCCTCGGCAGTCATACAGCACGCAGGAGATGAGGAAAACCAGGAGCAAGATGACGTAGCTCGCAATTAGGATGATCAGGTTCAAGGTGACAGGGTCAATCTCCAGGTAAAATTCCATCGCATCCCTCACGGTTGGGAAGTGGGTCTAGAGAAAGGCAGTGGGGCCAGTTTGGGGGTTGCTGGGAGCAAACCTTAGCTCGAGGGAATAACTACATTGGCTCTGCAATAAAAATACATTAATCCTCACTGCTTCAGGAGACCTCACAGATTAAAGCTGCCTGGTTTAATAACTTAAGCTCTTCTGTTAATACTACAGCCACCAAAGCACAGAAACTGTCTCATCAACTCACCTATGCAGAGAGAGAAAGAGAAAAAGAGAGATGGTTCATGTTACCAAAGTGTGGTATGTAAGCAGGAGGTCCATATAATTCAATGTCCAAACAGGGAGTTTTGGTGAACAAAAGTAAGGGCTGTTAATAAGCACACTGTTAAAAATTGGATTGTCCTGGAAAAATTGTGAAGTATGGCCACCCTTTATATAAGGGAAGTTTATTTATTTCATTTTATTTTTCAAATTAAATACAATATTTTATTAGTTCCAGGTGTACAACATAGTGATTCAATATTTTTATAGGTTATACTCCATTTAAAGTTTTATAAAATATTGGCTATATTCCCTGTGCTGTACAATATATCTGTGTATCTTATTCTTTTTATACATAATAGTTTGTACCTCTTAATCCCCTACCCATGTCTTGCCCTCCCCCTACTGGTAGAGTTTGTTCTCTGTATCTGTGCATCTGTTTCTGTTTTGTTATATTTATTTGTTTGTGTTTTTTTTTTTTTTTTTGATTCCACATATAAGTGATAATATACAGTATTTGTTTTTCTCTGACTTATTTCACTAAGCATAATACTCTCCAGGTCCATCTGTGTTGTTGCAAATGACAAAATTTCAGTCTTTTTTATGGTTAATATGTAAATATGTGTATATACACCACATCTTCTTTATCCATTCATCTGTTGATGGACACTTAGGTTGCTTCCATATCTTGGCTATTATAAATAATGCTGCTATGAACATTGGGGTGCATATATCTTTTCAAATTAGTGTTTTCATTTTCTTTGGATATATACCCAGGAGTGAAATTTCTGGGTCATGTGGTAGTTCTATTTTTAGTTTTTTTGAAGAATCTCCATAGTCTTTTCCAATGGCTGCACCAGTTTACATTCCCACCAATGGTGCACAAGCGTTCGCTTTTCTCCACATCCTTGCTAATATTTATTATTTGTGGTCTTTTTGATGATAGCCATTCTGACCGGTATGAGATGCTGTCTACTTGTGGTTTTGATTTGTGGTTTCCCTGATGATTAGCAATGCTGAGCATCTTTTCATGTGCCTGTTGGCCATCTGTATGTCTTCTTTGAAAAAATGTCTATTCAAGTCTTCTGCCCATTTTTAAATCAGGTGGTTTGTTTTTTGATATTGAGTTGTATGAGTTGTTTATATATTTTGGACATTAACTCCTTATCAGACATATCCTTTGCAAATATTTTCTCCCATTCAGTAGGTTGTCTTTTTGTTTTGCTGATGGTTTCCTTTACTATGCAAAAACTTTTAATTAGGTCCCATTTGTTTATTTTTGCTTTTGTTTCCTTTTCTATCTAAGCGAGGTTTTTGGTTTTTTTTTTTCTATTTTATTTATTTATTTATCTTTGGCTGTGTTGGGTCTTTGTTGCTGCACGCGGGCTTTCTCTACTTGTGGTGAGTGGGGGCTACTCTTTGTTGCGGTGCGCGGGCTTCTCATTGTGGTGGCTTCTCTTGCTGCGGAGCACGGGCTCTAGGTGTGTGGGCTTCAATAGTTGCAGCACGCGGGCTCAGTAGTTGTGGCTCATGGGCTTAGTTGCTCCGCAGCATGTGGGATCTTCCTGGATCAGGGCACGAACCCGTGTCCCCTGCATTGGCAGGCAGATTCTTAACCACTGCACCACCAGGGAAGCCCTCTAAGGGAGATTTTAATGCCAAGTATCCATCTTTGGAGTGATTTGTGCTTTGGGAATGGATGTGTTTCTTTAATAAGAGGAACACGCACAGCGCCTGACATTTTCACCCTTTCTGCCTTTGTTGGTTTTTTTCGTTCATTAATTCAAAAATACTTCTTGAGCACCTCTGTTTTCTAGGTACTGTGCCAAACAATAATGAGATAGAAGCATTTAGTCTAGCAGGGGAGACAGACATTAAACAAATAATAGCACAAGTCACCATTTAAGAACAGTGGGAATAAATTTATGAAGACAAGGAGAGGGTGATAGGAGAGTGTGTTCCAAGGTGGGTCAGAGAAAGCTTCCATGAGGAAGAGACATTTAACCTATGACCTGAATGATAGTCAAAATTTAGCCAGGTTAGGACAGGTAAGGAAGATTTTTCAAGCCACAGAGAATGGCATTCATGAAAGGTCCGAGCAGAAAGAAACCTGGAAAACTAGAAGAAGTGAAACAAAGGCAGTGGACTGCAGTATAGAGAAAGAATGGGGAGCATAACATGAGAGCCGTGGGCAGGAGTCAAATTACAAAAGGATGTGCTAGCCCTGCTCAGGGCTTTAGAGTTGATGCCGGATCTATGGGCACCACTGGATCAGTTAATGCAGGGGAGGGACGGGACAGATTGCACTTTAAAGAGATCACCTTGGCTGCTGTGTGGATGCAGAAAAATAAGCAAATTGAAAAGAAGATCAGATAAAAATACAGCTATCCCTTGATTTATAATCATCTTCCTGCCTCAGTGGTAGCCTGTCCCAATAATCCTGTAGAGGGCCAACCTCACGGGCATGGGATCTGGGCAGTTGTACAGGGCCTCTTGCTCAGAAGGGCCGCACACTTAGTTTAATGCCCTGCTGTCTCCATCTTCAATTTTTTAATAATTTTTAATTTTTTACTGGGCTCACAAATTATGTATCTGGCCTTGGTCTCATGGTCTCGTGTGTGTGTGTGTGTGTGTGTGTGTGTGTGTGTGTGTGTGTGTGTGTGTGTATTATTTATTTATTTATTTATTGGCTGTACCACACAGCATGCGGGATCTTAGTTCCCTGACCAGGGATCGGACCCGTGGCCCCCTGCAGTGGAAGTACGGAGTCTTAACCACTGAACCACTGGGGAAGTCCTTCACGTATACATTTTTGACCAGACAGGGCCATTTCTCCAAGAGCTAATGGGATTCTTTTGATACTCCTGGTTAAAGGTCAAAGGTCCCAGAGGTCTGCTAGTTTCTTGTGGCTGTTAGGCTTTAATGGTCTAGCAGCTTCCCGTCTAGTCCTTGATGCCCAGCTTCCCTGGGAACCTGAGGGTTCAGGGTTGCTGTAAAAGGCATTCTTATTGATGTGGAGACCTTTTTCAAATAAAATATTCCGTGGATCTGTGGTTCTGGACTAAGTTGTGGAATTATACTTAGAAAGATGAATGGTTCTCAAACACCTCAGGTGTAGAGCCAGGCTCGTTGGAATCAACTGGGCTTCTTAGGAATACAGATTCCCAGATCAACGCCAGATCTATTGAATTAGAATCTTTGGGGCTGGAGTCTGCGACTCTGCATCAGTAACAATCTTCATGGATAATTTTGATATGCAGCCAGGATGGGGAATCATGGCCACAGATGTGTGAAAGAAGGGTGTGTAGAAAATGGGTCACCAGAGCTGTGGTGCCACTAAGACATGTCATCGGAGGCATTCAACACAGACATGACACCAGTCCAACAGGCTCAGATAGTTCATTTTGTCAAGAGAAAGTCCTTTTCCTGGTTGCAATTCACATTTACCAAGCTCATAGGAGACTGATGTTTAAAACAGAATACCGATTTATTGTTACAGTGAAACATACACCTGTCACAAGTTTGGAAGGTCTTATGCTGGAATGACCATAGCTTTTTCTCCCTGGAGGCAGATCTAAAGACAAAGTCCATTTACAACAGAAAGTTTCTTCGTGAGCACCGAATCTCAGCAAGTGGAGTTGTCGGGTGCTTCTGTAAGTCACATCAGTGCTCCCAGATTACAGCAAGGCTTTAAAAGGCAGCAGTATGTACCAGGTGGTTATTACTATCTGCAGAGAGTGTTTTTGTCTTTGTATCTACCAGTGCCCAAAGGTCATTTCAAATTCAGCCTTGTGGAGGCTTTGCTTCCTTCCACTGTGTTCGGTGAAATGCTGGCTACCTGATTTGTTAAATTAACCCTGGGGGTGGCTGCCTTATTCGTACTGTAGCTCAACGTCTCCAAAGCACCTTTCCTTCATTCCTGATCTTTAAAGAACTTTCCTCTTGTGCCATCTAGTGGCCAAAGCAGAGACTGCTAACTAAAGAAAAAACTGGCAAAGGCAAGCTGGGAGGGCGCTTTGTAATCAACAGCAGAGGGTGACAGAGGTAATAATAAGAAGCTACAGTTCAAAACAACCCCTTGACATAGTCCGGACATAGTCTTTCCTTCACTCATTTACAAACATGTATTGTGCACTTACCATGTGGCAGCCTGCTCGGTGCTTTGGAGCTTGACAATGTGATAAATGCTGAAGCTACACTGAGTGCCTGGTGATAGGCAGAGAGCTCTAATGAACAGGAGGAGCATCAGCTGCGTCTTAGGATGAGGAAACCTAAGCTCAGGGAGGCAATGGAATTCTAATCAGCTCATTCTTATTCCCTTTCTCCCTCTTACCCTTCCACCTCTCTTCTCCTGCCTGAAATATAAATCAAATATCTACATAGAATACCCTATGCTATGTGCTCTGGGGCATTTGAAACCTAATCAGATAGATATTCCCTGGGCTCTCATTTGTGTACACACTTATTCACAGTCTAGTCCGTTTTGTCTACTGACCTGGGACGTCACCTAATAATGCCAGATAATGTGCTCCATGTAAATGCATTTCCAGGCGACTAGAGTTCATTTCTTAAAACTCTAAAATATTTTTGAATTTTAATTATGCTGCATAGGAGTTTATCTCTGACATTACACACTGCCTTGCTTCTTCAATAAAATACAGCATCCAAAAAGCCTTAGTGTAGTTTTAATTTTCAGTAACTTCAGAGGTAAAAATGTCACAAACTTACAAAAGGATCATTGGAAGTCTAATTATTTTACAGTTGAGGACATGGAAGCTCAGGGACGTGATTTGCTTGAGTCAAGCAGACGGTAAATGATAGAAATAAGACTTTAAGCAAAGTTTTGAATTCTGATCTAGTGCTTTTTCTCTGGAGCTATTGACTAGGTAGAGAGGAAGATGAAAGAGGTCTAGATGTGATAGATGTTGGAAAAGCAAGAATGACAATCATCATAAAAACCAAATGCTAGCCATCTATATTTTCAAAAGTCTACTTGACCTAAAAATTTGCACTCAGAGAACATAACTACCTCCAACCCATGGCCCCTCTCAACTTCACAGTCAGAATCTAGTGTGTGGCTCACCTGGGACTTTCTGGAAAAATACTTCCATGTATTATCACAGAACAACTTCAAGATATTTTTTCCACCTGAACTAGGTTGAATAGAGTCTCCCTCCAAATTCATATCCTCTTAGAAACTCAGAATGTGACCTTCTTTGGAAATAAGGTCTTTGCAAATGTAATTAGTTAAGATGAGGTCATGGTAGATAAGGGTGGGCCTTAAATCCAATGACTGGTGTCCTTATAAGGAGGATAGATGAAGACACAGAGATACGCAGAGAGAAGGCCATGTGAAGATGGAGACAGAGATTGGGGTGAGGCAGCTACAAGCCAAGGGATGCCAAGGATTACTGGCCACCACCAGAAGCTAGGAGAAAGGTACAGGACAGAGTCTCCCTCAGAGACTCTAGAAGGAACCGACCCTGCTAACACTCTGATTTCAGACTTCCAGTCTCCACAACTGTGAGAGGATAAATTTCTGTTGCTTTAAGTGGCCCAGTTTGTGGTATTTTTGTTACAGCAGTACTAGAAAATGAATGTACCATCTCTCTAACGCTTAGATAAAACAAGGCATGGCTTGGAGCAAACTGGGAGATAAGCAAAGCTCTACTTTGGATATACCTACCTCTACTTCCTTTGGGTACTTGCCCTTCTAGCTCTGGTTTTGGTTCCTGGATCCTTTGCTAAGTATGGCTCCATGAAGAAAATGCCTGAGATGAAAG
Source organism: Balaenoptera physalus (assembly GCF_965194825.1). Taxonomy (NCBI): domain Eukaryota; kingdom Metazoa; phylum Chordata; class Mammalia; order Artiodactyla; family Balaenopteridae; genus Balaenoptera; species Balaenoptera physalus. The sequence continues at coordinate 36,322,575 of NC_138901.1, forward strand.
AAAATTCCTGTATGTGAAATTTGCTTCCATAAAAAATAAACACAAGTTTAAAAATAGCAACTGGTTGGCAGCCCCTGATGTAGCCTTTTATATCTTCCCAATAAAATTCCTTGGAAGATACAGAAAAATATAAAGACCTACAAAAGAAATAAAAAAGCAGTGTAGCAGGGGGTAGTATTTTAAAGGCGTTAAACGATTGTTTCTTCCCTCTCCCCTTCCCAAGAATTATTTGAACCCATTTCTCTTCCCCTCCATCATCCAGGGTTTCTAAAGGTAGTGACTCTCAGGGGATATACATCCTGAAAGAGTCAGATTCATCATTCTTGAGCTCTTTTGTAGACTTCTGTAAATTTATACCAAAGTCCATTGGCTTAGAGCCAGGCATTGTGGGGAGAGCAAAGACCATTTTTAAAATTACAAAATATTGGCTTTGTGTATCAAGAGACTAAGAACCTAGAATTTACACCTCAGGCCAAAATATAGGAAAAAGAAAGTAAAGAATGTGAGCAACTTTTCTACTTTTCAGGCAATAAAGAGTTGAAAGGGGAATTCCAAGGGGAGGTAACAAGAGAGTAGATGTTAGTGTGCCCCTTTGAAGGCCCTTCCCTTCCCCCAAACCATCTATCAGTGGGGAGACTGTAGACTCACACAGATAGAACTCCAAAGCTGAAAGTCTTGGGATCTGATTGCATAGTATGTCTCTGGGAGATTGTCAGATTCTTGGAGAGGCCACATGCCCTATATGACACTGAGCAGCAGCGTGCTGGAATAGTAGAGAACAATTTCCAAGAAAGGTGGCTAACTGGACAAGCCAGGGCTACCTTACAATTGAGGGCATATCAGGATGGTGCAAGGAAAATAGCCAAGAGTTTCCAAGACCCACAAATAGGATTAAGGTGGAAGAGTTGAGACATGTTCAGTTGAAGGTCTCAGAGTTCTACCAAAGAGCACAGAGTGAACAGACTGCCAGCTGTGTGACTGGAGGCTTGGACAGGAGCAGTGAAGTAGCTGGTGCAGAGTCTGATGCCCAAGAACAGATGGGACAAGCCACACGTCAGTGGGGGACATTGAAGACAAATGAAAATATGTAGACCACATGTTCCTTCCCCAAAGCTGGGACCTAAGACCCCTGGAACTTAGGTGATTCCCAGAAAGAATGTGGGAAGAAGGTGACAAGGGAGAATCCAGAACTTGAATAAGTATTTACTTCCCCAAAGATGAAGCTTTAAACAAGAAGTCGTTGAACTCCTTTTTATTGGCAAGATTGGATTTTCATCATTGGCAGATGTGGAGGCTTCTGAATTAATTTATCTTTCTAACAAACAGAGAAATGAAGGAAAATAGGTTTCATATGCTTGAGTCATGCCTGTAAATTATACATGCATTAAAATAAGACTGAAAGACAACCCAATACAAGAATTTGAGAGACTCATGACATCAGGTAGATAGAGCTAGATTTAGCAGTATTTAAACAGTTTTCACTGCAGGGCATAATCAGGCCTTGCATTAATTAAATAGAGAATGTTTAAAGATAGTTGGACATTTGTCCAACCAAACCCACCATCTGCCCCTGTATCATAGACCCAGGACACATAGAACCTTATTGCTGTCCTCCTATCCTCAACATCTTCAATCCAAGGGAAGTGAGTATAGAAGGAGGGGGTGGTGGAGATGGTGGTGCCTTACATCATGGGCAGCTATTCCTCACAAGTTAAAGGTGTACAATGTGATGGTTTGACATATGTTATAGGTCAATTGTATCTCAGTAAGGCTGGAAAAAAATAAAATAAAAAAAAAAAAATAAAGAGAGCCAAAAAATAGGAGGAACCCTGAGAAAAGGCACAACGGGCAGCAGAAAATTCCATCTCTGTAACAAAGCTGTAGTAGATTAATGCAGGGTCAGATCACAGAGGGCTTCGTAAGCTATACTAGAGAATTTGGATTTTATTCTAATTGCCACAGGAAGCTATCAGAGAGATTTAAATAGAGTGACAGTGATCACACTTAATCTTGGAGAAACTCTCCATGTCTGATCTTCAGAGAATGAGTTACAGAGAGACAAGAGTTGGAGAAGAGAGATGGGTAAGGGAGACTGCTGCAATGGTGTAGGTGAGATGTGATGATGGCATGGACTGGAGTGTTGATGAAGATGCTAAGAAGTGGCTTGGATTTGAGAAATATATGTTGCACTTGCTGAGGATTGGCTGTAAGTGATGAGAGAAAGAGGATTTTGGCCTGAGCAACTGGGTATGGGGGGTACCATATATGGGGTTATCACTTAGTGACATGCACATGGCTGGTTTGGGGGGTGGTTCAAGAGTTCTCCTTAGGATTAGTTAAATTTGATATGCTGAGGATGTAGCTGGATATCTGAGTCTTGAGCTTATTGGGAAGATCAGTGTTGCAGGTACAGATTTTGGAGTTAGCAATATAGAGGTAGCATTCATAGTGACAGAACTGGACAAGACGAGATTGGGAGAAAGTGCCGATAGGGTAGAGAAGAAGGCTAAGGATGGGGTCCAGAGTATTCCAACATTTAGAGACTCAGCAGACAAGAAGGGGCCAACAAATGAAACAAAGGAGTGGCCAGTGAGGTAAAAGGTAAGCCAGGGGAGCACGGTATCAGGGAAACCCAGGGAAAATTAGGTGTAAAAAAGGAAGTAGCCAACTGGGTTAAAAGCTGCTAAGTGATTGGGTAATATGAGAATAGGGAATTGACCATTGGTTTTGAGACCCTGATAAAAACTGAAGGAGTTTTTCATGAAGGTGGGTGGGGTGAGGAATGAAACCCAAAAATGTAGGTTGAGAAAAGAAGGTAAGAAAATAGAGACTGAGTATAGATAATTTTGAGGGGTTTGGGTGTAAAAGGCTACAGAGAAATGAAGTAGCTGGAGGCCAGTGTGGGAGTGAAAGACAGGTGTTTGCTTTAAAAATTGTTTTAGATGAGTGATGTTAAAGCATGTATGTGAGCCAATGGGAACAGTCCAGTTGTGAAAGGGCAGTTGATAACACAAGAGAAAAGGGAAAACTATAGGTTCAAGTTCCTTGAGCAGGGATGAGATCCCATGTAAACATGGAAGAATGGGTCACAGCTAGGAGCTGGGACAATTATTCCGTCATATCAATAGAGGAGGAAAAGTGGGTTTTGAGTGGCTTTAGTGGTAGGAAGATGAGGTTAGTTTCATCTGATTCCTGAGTTTTGTTTTGTTTTTCACTCAGGAATGAGTCAAAGTCATCAGCAGAGATTGAGTGAGGAAATGTGTGGTCTGTTGAAAACGAAAAGTTCTGAAATATTTGTGTTGGAGAAAGAGAAAACAAATATCCTAGGGAAGTAGGGTAGGAGTGCTGGGCAGTGTTGAGTTGAGATTAGTCATCATGAATTTAAAGTAAGATGTTTAGCTCAGAGTAGGTAGATAGTTTGGTTAAGCAGATTGGAGGCTTAATCAGATGAAGAAACAGAGGGTAGGGCCAATAAGGGTGTTAGGAAGGAAATGATTCTCAAACTAGATCAAAGCTTCTAAGCTGGAGGTAAATGAGGACATACAGGGGTGGGGGGGGCAGTGTGGAGTAGTGATATGTGGTAGGGTCAGTGCAATGGCGGCCCCTGTGTCGTCAAGAGACGGTAGGGGCAGAGAATTGAGTCCATGAGCCGGGAGGGCTGGAGGTGGTGGATGGGAGGGGCATGACTGGAACTGAGATTTCAGAAGGTGTATGGTTATTGGTGATGATAAGATTTCGGGAGAACCATAAAAGTGTGGATGGCTGGAGTGGAGTGAAGGGCATGTCCTCTCAACTGAATAGTAAAAAATCTGCAGGAACAGAGGATTGTTGAAATTTCCAAGTAGGAAAGAGTAAGAGTGAAGAGAGTGAAGCCAGCTGAGCACTAAAGCCCTTGATGAGCGGGGAGTGGTCAGGAGATAGCCAGATCACAGTAAAAGGAAGAGGTGTCTGATGGTCAAGTCTGATAGATAAAGGGGAAAGATATGTTTAGAAGTAGCATTCAGGGTAACAAACCACCTACTTAAACTGCAGCTCTCAAGTATGTGGGTGTATTAGTTTCTTGTAGCTGCTGTAACAAATTAATACAAACTCTGTGGCTTGAAACAACAGAAATTTATTCTCTCACAGTTCTAGAGGTCAGAAGTCCAAAGTCAGTATTACTGAGCCAAAATCAAGGTATTGGCAAGGCTGTGCTCCCTCTAGAGATTCTAGGGAGGATCCGTTGTTCCTTGTCTCTTTTTTTTTTTGGAGGTTCTTGGCACTCCTTGGCTTGTGTTTTACATCTCTTCAATCTTCAAAGCCAGCATCTTCAAATCTCTCTCTGCTCTATCTTCACATTGCCTTCTCCTCTGTGTGTGTGTTAAATCTCTTTTTGCCTCACTCTTAGAAGTGTACATTTGATTGCGTTTTGAACCGACACAGATAATCCAGGATAATCTCCCCATCTCAAGATCTTGAATTTAATGGCATCTGCAAAAACTGCCATATAAAGTAACATTCCAGGAATTAGAATGTGGATCTCTTCTTGGAAGGCCATTTTTCAACCAGCACATGGAGTATGGAAAAAAAAAATCAGCTTTTATCTGAGAGAGCTGGTGGGGAGCCAGAGTCTTCAGAATGGTCATTTTTCAATTAAAATAGTACTAGTTAGTAATAGTGATAATTTTTACTTTTTTATTTTTTATCTGGCTGGGACCTTTATTATGTCAGAAATAAGCATTCTATGTGAATTGAGGTGGTAAGAATAATTATTTCTGGATTACTGTAATAAATCTTGTCAAAACACCAACTATCTTGATAATCATACACTTATTTCATTCATAAGAACTTCCAAAGATAACTCTTCTGTATCAAAAAACTTACAAATGGCACAAGAGAGTTAAATAATGGTCTATGGAGGAGAGGAGGAAAATTCTGCTAGGGGAAACTCTAATGAAGCGTTTTCTCCATTATATTTTTGATTGATATAGTTTATGAAAAAAAAATCACTTTGCCTTCCGCTTTTTAGTGATTCCTCTGAGAGGGGATGCAAGAAACCAAATCTGAGGGGAAAAACTGCTTTCATAATCTCAAATGTAAACCACAAACAGGCTTTAAAGCTTGAACAGATGAGAAAGGCAAGAATGTTTTCCTTTAAACATTTCAATAAATTTACTAAAATATTCAGCAATTATGAACATACTGTTTGTATACTTAAAAATGCAACAATTTTCATGCTTTGAGTATTTTTTCTTGAGTGTTTTAAGGATATTTTGTTCTAGACGATTCAAAAGTAAGACTCACATGCACACATACTATATAACAGGAATTCTCCATATGATTGGCATTGTGGACCCTCCTAACAGTGTCAAACAATGGGAAGCCAAACATGATCACATATGTACTCTAAGGACAGCCTTGACAATCACCTGTGTCTTTGTTTTCTGCTCAGTGCTTCTGCTAAGTTCAGCAGATGTACAGCCATGACTTGTTTCCAAATGTCCAACCCCCCTCACTGACTCACCACAATTACTAAGTTCTTAGTTCTCAGCATTCAAAGAAAGACTGCAGGTGACCTTTTACTTCTCTCTGGTCCCTTTACCAAACCCCTATGTCACTTGTGACATTACTTGTTAATAGACCACATTCAAAAAAATAAAAGGAGGTACACAAGTTTGTTAAGTTTCACCTAACCAAATAAATTTAAAAATAGATAAAATACTTAAATTCCTGCAACACAAACCTTGGTTTTCACACTCATTAGAACATTTTAGAATTACTCAAACATGAGAATTGAAAATGTGTGTGCTATTTGGAATAGAACTACTGAATTTATTCTGCAGAAGAAAAAGCAGACCTGAAACATCACATTACTGGAACACTTGAAATATGCTGATAAGTTCTTATCTTCTAAACTTCAATGAAAGCTGCTTGCACAAACTATTTAACAAATATCTGCCCCTATTAAACAAGCCAGATATCTGATGTATTAAGGAAGTCAGAAGCTGAGTCACTTCACTTCTTTCTGTTGCCTCCAGTTGCTAGAATACTGGCAACTCACATAAATATGTATAATGTATCCATGTAGATTCCCAGCATTGAATTGATGGGATCACATTTTTGAACTCCATACACTGGTCCTCTTCTGCACGCTTGATTACTTTCTGTGTGTCATACAGAAGAAACATGCTGAAAAGAACTAATCCACCATAAATTGCCACTGAGTACAGAGTGGCACCAGTCACAGTGGTAGGTGGAAGAAACATAGATCCCACTGAGGACACAAAGATGAGACCCAGGCCCACGCTCAGAGGTATTCCCATGTTCAGAAACTTCTCGCTGGGCGCACACATGGCCATGGTGGAGAGGCCTCCCACAATGCCAGCCGTGTACCATGCAGCTCTGATGAGAAGAGGCCCCCCTAATATCATCAGAGGGGCCACCACTGCACCCATCACACCAGAATGTAATAACCAAGGAAGATGCTTTGGGCCTGGGCTCCTGTCATATGATATCGACTGTACCAGCATTCCAGCTCCAATCATGGCTGCATGACAACTGGTGCAATCAAAGGTTGCACCAATTGTCACCCAAGAGCCTCTCATCATCAAGTTCACGAGAGCAGGAGTTCTGCTCACTGCCAGGGCAGACAAAGCTGTTAAGCCAATACTTCCTTCTAAGTTCATATAGGTGGAATGAATTCTATCCTTCACATACTGAGGTCAAATTACAGCCTTTTCAATAGCGCCAATCTCATTAGACATTTCCAAGTCACAGTAGCACAGAACACCAAAACAAACAGCAGCCCCTCTAGCAATAAAACATCTCAACTGATCAATTTTAAATATTTTTTCCAATGATGGTTCCAAAGCTGCCTCTTTTGAGTCCTTGGCCAGTTTTCCCATGCCAGATCCCAATTCTTGTCTTGGTGGCATATTCCCTGCTGGGTGTGAAGAGCCATCGATTCTTCGTGATGGAATTCTTCACAACAGGGGAGGCCTTGGTGAAAGCTGGGAGGAAAACCCTGGAAGGTAGCGTCCAGAGACAATACAAGTCTTGTGGCCAGTATGGTGGTGCACCTGGTTTACCAAGCAGATCTGAAATGCGCAGTTCGCGTTCCGGGTGGCGAAAGGCAACCAGGCGCACTTCCCGCGCCCTCCACCCACCTCTTACTCGATAATTTTTACTTAATAAAAATTGTGTTGAGCTAACCTCTCAGAGTATATGAACAAAAATCAGGGAAGGAAAAGATGAGTAGAACTATGCTAAAGTCTTCATCTTAAATAAGAAAAACTCAAGGTACAACTTCTTAACGTCAGCAATTAGAAAACAATTTTGTAGCTTGCTTTCAAAAGTATTGACAAGAACTGCTGCACCATGCTAGGTACCCACTTTTAGGGTTAGCAAATTTTATCACTTTCCTGGTCTGCCTTCCTCTCTTCTGCTCTCTTTTCCTTTTCTGGTTAGAAATGTTTCACATGCATGATGACATTTTATATTTCTTTATCCGAATATGATACCATCTGGAGGCATTCTGCATTCCTTTTGGCTTTGGACTTTTTATAACCTGTGATCAGAATATAGATGGTTAAAGATGCCTACTTTATCCAGTTTCCTATGTAGGATTTATGTAATGTTAGTGCTCATTTATTTTGATATGGCGATTGAACTTGGGAGGCTATGCATGGATTTAAGCTGTACACTTGGCTCCAGGATACAGAGAATGCTCAATGCAACTGAAACCTTGATAGTGCTGATTGGCAGGATGCCAAAGGCAATCTAGAGGGAGTTATAAGCACCAGAAGGAATAACAGAAATTCCTGGTGGTTCTACATTCGAAACATCAAGAATCTAAACCTTTCTTACTAACTTCACGGCTTCTACTTTACTGTTACCGTCTAACCTGACAATTGTAACTAGTTGACCTACTCACTCACCCTTCCCCACTCCCTTACCCAGTCTAGTCTCAACACAATAATCTGAGTGGAGCCTTTAAAAACAAATCAGACCATGCTCAAAACCTTCTAGTGAGATATATGCGCTCTTGATACTATGTATAAAATAGATAACTAATGAGAACATACTGTATAGCACAGGGAACTCTACTTAATGCACTGTGGTGACCTAAATGGGAAGGACATCCAAAAAAGAGGGGATATATGTATATGTATAACTGATTCATTTTGCTGTACAGTAGAAACTAACACAACATTGTAAAGCAACTATACTCCAATAAAAATTAATTAAAAAAAACCCTTCTATTGACTTCTCATTTCACTCCAGCAAAAACCAACGTCCCTACAATGACAGCAAGGCACCACACAGGGGACCTGACCTACCTCTACTCTCATTTCCAAACACTGTCTCCCTCACCTGTTCTGCTCCAGCCACATTGATGTTCCTAGTCACTCACAGCTCAGAATCTTAGCACTTGACGTTCTGTCGGCCTGAAATGTTCTTCCTCCAATTATCCGCATGGCTTATTCCCTGACTTCCTCAAGTCACTGCTACAATGTGACCCTAGGAGAGGGGCTTCCCATGACCACCCCTTATAAGGTAGTCATCCCCCTGCCCAGGGGGCTCCACTTCTCCCTTATTCTTCTTTCTTATTCTCCATGGCACTTGTGCACATCTGACTCACTCCAAGTGCTGTCATGTATTTTGTTAGACTATGGCACCCCTATTAGAATGCAAGTTTCACCAGGGCAGGCAGGTTGTTCCGTGTGCGGCTGGATCCAGGCACACTGCCCAGAATATGGCACAGGAAGCGTTGAGTATGTATCTGGGGATGGTCACCACAAGTACACCTCTTGGCTTTCTTGGTAAAGTCTCAAACTCTTTATTATGAGATAATGGTCATGAAAAGAGTCCTCCATGACAGGGGACTGGAGAAAATATTATAATGACGAGAAAGATCCTAGCTTGGTGTTGTGGGTTGAATTGACTGTGTCCCCCCAAATTCATATGATGAAACTCCAACCCCCAGTACTTCAGAATGTGACTGTGTTTGGAGAAAGGGCCCTTAGAGAGGTGATTAAACTAAAATGAGGTCATGAGGGTGGGCCCTCATCCAATATGGCTGTTGTGTTTATAAGAGGAAATTTGGACACACGGGGAGACACCATGGATGTGCACACAGGGGAAAGGCCATGTGAGGACTCGGTAAGAAGGCGGCCATCTGTAAGCCAAGGAGAGAGGCCTCAGGAGAAACCAAACCTGCCAAGCCCTTGGTCTTGAACTTCTGGCCTCCAGAATTGTGAGAAGAAAAATTCTGTGGTTTAAATCACCCAGTCTGTGGTATTTTGTTACGGCAACCCTAGCAAATGAATATACCTAGCTTCAGGGAAAACTGATATTTTGAGTTGGACTTACAAATGCCTGGCTCTACTTGTATGTATGAAGCCAAATGGAAACATAAGCTCATTAAAGGTTTCTAAAGGTCCAGTGGTTCTAAAGTTCATGATTACTAAGAGAGAAAGGTGTCCTACTAGTAGCAATTATATAGAGCTAAGTTGACTTCCATCCTGGAATAATGAAGGCTCCCCTTAGGGGCAGACCACAACTATCACTGTCATCACCATTGATACCAATGCTGCCCTACCATGTGCCAGGTCCTCTTCCAATGGTTCCCATGCGTGCATTGAGTCATACAATCCTCACAATAGCTCTGTGAAAGTTTATCACCTCATTTTACAGATGAGAAAACTGAGAGACAGGTTGACAAAGTTGCCCAAGGTCATATGTTTTAAGTGGCAGAGCCAAGGTTTGAATTAGGCAGTGTCTCTGAAGCCCGTGCTTTTAACTCCTGCACTCCACCTCCTTTTATATATCTTCCCCTGCCTGCAAAAGGCTTTTTCCTGCACATTTAGATTTGCTAGTCACTGGCCTACAAGGACAAGTTCTTAGCTTAGCCTTCTATTGGCACAAACCTACCTTTCCAGCTTTATTTTTATTATTCTCATACATTTAGAAAAATTGTATCATCTTGTCTATCAACTTTTCCTTGCTCACCTCCCCCTCCCCCATGTCCCTGCTTTCTTGGTCTTTGCCGTTTTTTTTTTTTTTTAGGTCATTCTAGTTTCCTATAGTGCCTTCTGTCCTCATTCTTACCTATTATCCTTATCTAGAATCTACTCTTGAAGACCAAATCCAAATCTTACCTCCACCATAAGATCTTACATTAACTCTCCCTCCTGAAAATTTCATTGTACACACAACTAATTTGAGAATTAATCATGTATTTTTTAATTGAAATTTTTCTATCTTTGGCTCAATATTCTGTATAAATATTCTTTTTTTTGTACACTTACTTTATTTTTTTTTTTAACATCTTTATTGGAGTATAATTGCTTTACAATGGTGTGCTAGTTTCTGCCCTATAACAAAGTGAATCAGCCATACATATATAAATATTCTTAAGGCTTTACTTTTCACCAGTTTTATGTCTCATCTTCAAAATAGATTTAATTCATTGAGGGCAGGGATAAACTATCTACTCCATATGATACTTTGAACATAATGAAAATAGAGATTTACTGATGTTCTTTGATTTGGAAAAACAGTCAAAACAGAAGAAGGAAATAATAAATGTGGTCATTCTAGTTAACAGCTAGCACCATGCTGAATGCATTATATACACTAGCTCATTTATTCCCTACAATATATAAATACTATCTATAAGTACTATCATTATCACTATTTTATAGATGAGGGAAATATGTATCTTAGAGGTACTATGTAGTTTGTCCAAAGTGACACAACTTGTAAATGTTGGTGCTAGCATTTAGAAGTGTTGTGATGGATTAATATGAGGGATTTATAATAATGAGGGATTTAAATAGCATGAGTTACCAGAAGGGAGAACACAAATTGACCTCCAAAGTTCTGGTAGCCACAGCCTAGAACTTGGTTGTTCACCAAATTCTGTGTTCTTCTTGGGCACGCGGCTGGACCACTGCAGTTAGGTGTGGATTTATGCCTGAGCTCTAGCCAGTGGGACTTGAGCACAAAGGATGGAGGCCATCTCTGGTCTTGTCTCTTCCAGGACTGGGCAAGGATGCTGCTGCTTTGACCCTGCAGAATGGCAGAGCCACAAGATGGAAGAAACCTGGGCCCCTGAATCACCATGTGGAGCACTGGCTGCTGAGTGGGGACATCACCTTGAGACTGTGACATGAGCAAGAAATGAGCTTATTGGAGGGGCCTACTTGTTACTGCAGCCTCATTTACCTAACTGCTACATTCTAGTAATTGTCAAGGCAGTCAGAGAGCTCTCAACCCTCCTGGCACTGAACCAAGTATTTGCTGAAGAGTGTGAAAACCGTCTTATAACACCTCTCACTCATCAGTTAGCAGCCTCTATTTCACAGGTAGTGGGGTGATACCAGTAGAGCTTGTTCAATCAGCGGTGGCCTATGATCTATTGTGCCACAAACAGTTTTAGGTAAAATGAAACAAACTGGCAAATAATACCTCTTATAGTTATGAGGAGTAGACATTTCCCATCTACCCCTAAATTAGAAATTCCCTGATCCAGGCACACCAGGTTCTAAGGTTTCTGAATTTAAATGACCCAAATACAACAAATACTTTATAGAACAATTGAGAATTTATAAGGCTCCATAAAAATTCAAATTACAGTACTTCTTGTTACCTTAGTCAGTAGTTCAAACATAAAGACTTTTAAAAATATCTGGAGGATTGATACAATTTATGAAAAATATTTAGATGAGTGACAGAGTCAGACATTTCTGTTACAATGACGAGCTGGAGGGAGACAGTTTTGGCCAGTTACCATCTCTCTCTCTCTCTCTCTCCATCATTTTCCCCCTTTTTCATTCATCAAGCACCTATCTGATGTCAAGAGCTGCCCTCCGTTGAGCACTTTTAGGCATTTCACCCATTTAATCACCCAGCTCTGTGGGACTCAGGAGAGCAGTGCTCTCTTCTGAATATGGACTCAACCTTGATTCCAGCCTTGGAAGGAACTTGAGAATTTCCTGTCCACTCTCTCCCTCTCACACTCCTTTCTTCTTTTCTCTCTTCTCATTATCTAATAGTTTATTGATTCTCAGGCCCAGGGCCAGATTCTGGCTTGGCGTCATTTTCTTCCTTAGTGCAGGCGGCTGCAGTCTCCCTCCATGACAGTAGAGGGCGCCAGAAGACCACAACCCCGTGTAAATCGGGTTTATGGTCCAATTTTCCTTCTCACATGGAACAGGAAATGGACAAGTGGTTTTGGATGATAATGGAGTTTTCTCATTTTCCATTTCTTTATATCACCAGTGACATTTTTTGGCAGCAGCTGAGAAAATAGACTAATTTTTCCCACGACCTCTCATAGTTTGCATCAATCTCCCTTCTCTCCCCTCTTCATACTCTGTCTTCTCCATTTGCAGAAACTGTTTTCGCTTCATGATGCACTTGCTAGATTATCTGTGGAGAATGTCCAAATCCCCAGACACCACAAATTTCAAGGATCCCTTCTCTACTCACCTGAGTTCGCTGGCTCACTTCAGCTCATTGTATTGAAAGCCTGAAAAATGAAATCATTTGTGAAGAAGCTATCCTCTGCATCTTGTAATAAACTCAAAGTGTCTTTTGGTTGATGTGTGATTTGGCAGATTCGTAGATTAAAATGGTGGTGGGAGTGTGTTTCAGGGAAGGATTGGGATTCTGCTGCATTTACATTATTTACCACCTCCAATAGGCTTTTTATTGCCAAAAAACATGAGAGGCAGAGAAAAGGAAAATTGTCTGGGCCATTATCTCTGGTGCTGTGGAAAATTCAGAGACCAAAGCTGCCACAGCCAGAAATGACATTTTTCTGCTGGTAGGGATTCTCTGGTTTATTCAGAGCCATCAACTCCTGCGAATGTGGTCCAAGTACAAACATTTTGTATTCGGCCAGGATGCAATGAGCCATATTTTTTCAGAAGACAGGGAATGTCAGAGAAAGGAGAGACGAAGGTCATTTAGTGCAGTTCACTAACTTTATAAACAGCTCAGAGGCCTAAGGACACTCAGCCAGTTGGGTCTCAATTCTCCTCAGTCTGTGGTTCTTTCTCCCACATCTTGTCTTATTGTTGACTAAGGTAACCTGTCAGGGAAATTGTATTTTCTTAGATTTGCCTGAGGATGAAGGCAGGCAATTCTTATTTATTTATTTATTATTCTTATTGAAGTATAGTTGATTTACAATGTTGTGTTAATTTCTGCTGTACAGTAAAGTGATTCAGTTATACATATATATACTTCTTAAAAATATTCTTTTCCATTACGGTTTATCATAGGATATTGAATATAGTTCTCTGAGCTATACAGTAAGACCTTGTTTATCCATGCTATATATAATAGCTTACATCTGCTAACTTCAACCTCCCACTCCATTCCTCCCCAACCCTCTCCCCCTTGGCAACCACCAGTCTGTTCTCTATGTCTGTGGGTCTGTTTCTGTTTTGCAGATAGGTTCATTGGCGCCATATTTTAGATTCCACATATAAGTGATATCATATGGTATTTGTCTTTCTGACTTACTTCACTTAGTATGATAATCTCTAGTTGTATCCATGTTGCTACAAATGGCATAATTTCATTCTTTTTAATGGCTGAGTAGTATTCCATTGTATATATATACCACATCTTTATCCATTCATCTGTCAATGGACATTTAGGTTGTTTCCATGTCTTGGCTATTGTGAATAGTGCTGCTGTGAACATTGGGGTGCATGTATCTTTTTGAATTATAGTTTTGCCTGGATATATGCCCAGGAGTGGGATTGCTGGATCATATGGTAATTCTATTTTTAGTTTTCTGAGGAACCTCCATAGTGTTTTCCACAGTGACTGCACCAACTTACATTCCTACCAACAGTGTAGAAGGATTCCCTTTTCTCCACACCCTCTCCAGCATTAGTTATCTGTAGACTTTTTAATGATGGCCATTCTGACCGGTGTGAGGTGGTACCTCATTGCAGTTTTGATTTACATTTCTCTAATAATTAGTGATGTCTATCAGCTTTTCGTGTGCCTATTGGCCATCTGTATATATCTTCTTTGGAAAATGTCTATTTAGGTCTTCTGCTCATTTTTCAATTGAGTTGTTTGTTATTTTGTTTTTGAATTGTAGCTACAGGCTGACCTCATTGTCCTCCCCCAGGCCGCCTCAGCATCACACTGAGAGGTCGTCCCTGAGCCTGTGGTTCCTCTAGTGGGAAAAGAGAGTCTGAGGGGACATCCAGACTCCACACCCCAGGTGTTGTGGGTCACTTCTTGGGAGCCCCGTGGGGATTGTAGGGACTCTGTGGGGCTTGACCACAGGGAATCTGCGACAGAGAAGGGGGAGGGGCTTGCAAAAACCAGCACTGGGGTCTTGGCAGACCCAGTCCCTACGTGCAGAGACCAAGTCCCGTCTGCAGAACCAAACTGGCGGCACAGTCTGATCAGGGAAGCATAGTCTGGCCCACTGCTGAGTGTAGTTCCAGAATATTATTCAGCACTAAAAAGAAATGAGCTATCAAGCCATGAAAAGACAGGGAAGAACCTTAAGTGCATGTTACTAAGTGAAAGAAGCCGATCTGAAAAGTCTATATATGATATGATTTCGACTATATGACATTCTGGAAAAGGCAAAACTATGGAGAGAGTTAAAAGGTCAGTCATTACCAGGGGTGGGGGTTGGGGGAGGAATGAATAGGCAAAACACAGAGGATTTTTAGGGCAGTGAAAATACTCTTTATAATGATGGCTACATGGCATTATATATTCATCTAAACCTATAGAATGTATAACACCAAGAGTGAACTCTAAGGTAAATAATCGACTTTGGGTGACTATGATGTGTTAGTGTAGGTTTATCCTTAGTAAAAAATGTACCACTCTGGTGAGTGATGTTGATAATGGGACAGGCTCTGCACATGTGAGAGCTGGGGGTATACAGGACATCTCTGTACTTTCCTCTGAATTTTGTTGTAAACCTAAGACATATAAATAAATAAATAATTATTTTTAAAAAATAAGAAATGTAGCTAAAAAGATTTGGACAAAGAAACCAGGACATCTGGGTAGAATTCAAGCTCTGCCACATACTTCCTGTGTGACATTGGGTGTCACTTAACCTCTGTGGGTTTTAGTGGCCTCATTTGCACCTTTAGGGGATTCTTTCAGATGTTTGTTCTGGTCTTTCTGGCACTCTTTAAAATTGCATGAGGACAACTCACAGATATTAATATTTATTCCAAAGAAATTGAGGAAGAATTGGTCGGAACCATCCTTTTCAGGTTTCCTCTAACTTCAGTACACAAGAGACATCCATACACAGATGTTAAAAAAGAGAATATGGTTATTTTATTTTAAGGGCTAGTTGGGTTTGAAAATAATCAGTTGAATTTCATCCAACAAGTCATAACTAATTTCATATTAAAAGTATTTTATCCAATATTTAAACCTAACTTTTCCTCCTAAATAAGTTAGCACGTGTAGATACAGCCCAGCTATAGCACATGAGTCTCCATTGAGGACATAGTTGTCCGCCTTGTTGAATCAACTGAGACTGTTTCCAATGTCATTCGTAAAAGACTCCAAGACAGCCCTTTGGGGACGAGGTGTTTAACTGATAACTCACCACCAAACTGAAAGCTGAGCTCTCCCCCAAAGCCCGAATGAAGGAAGAGAAACAAAATAAGAACGTTTGATCGAAAAACAACAAAATTTCACAAATCCTTCACAAGAATCTCTACACTCCACTGGGATTTGGCAAAAGATCATTTGGATGGATTGCATGTAAAGATGGTAGGAATACAACTTGGCTTTCCCGAGATTGTCAGGGGCAGTAGATGTCAGTGATGGTGGTTTGAGGAGGGTGGTGAGGATTGCAGATCACTTCAGCTCAGGGATGTGAACTTAGTGTTGCTTTCTGAGCTCAGAGAACCTCAGACTGGAGTTGATTTCATCCCTTCACTGCCATTTACAGGCCAAGCCCTGGGGTCCTCCCTTTAGTCGTCTAAATCTTAGTGGGGGCAGAAAGTTTTCTGCTTAGCAATTGGGATGGAAATCTAAGAGGCTGTAGAACTAATTAATGCAGACGGCTCCAGGAGGCAGTTAAAAATGCAGGAAAGCAGAAAAAATTGCTTGGATATAGAGCTCCTCATTTGGGAATTGTCCAGGAAAAAAGAAAAAGTGATTTTTTTTCACCCCTCCTCCCTTGGGCAAGTTTAACAGTCCATGTAGGCAGCCAGGCTCAGGGAATAAAGCAGAGGTATCCCATTTGGGCCTGGCCACTAATAAGAATATAATGTTCCTGCTCCCCTACAGTCATCATCATAGTGCAGGTCTTCTGGAGTTCCAGATTCCATTTCTATTTCCTTCCAACCCACCCTTTTAAAGCAACAATCCTCTTCGTCACTCTGGTCTTTATTAAGCTGGATCTCCATCATTCATGGATTAAAGGCAGAACATCTCAGTCATGTAAGGACCTTCAGAATCCCAACACTGCCTGCCTTTCCCTTTTCTCCTGCCAATTGATTTCCCTACATATCAAGCTTCCTGTTGTTTCCTCTTGGAGTGGTGGTAGCTAATAGGTTCATGCCCCCGCCTTCTGGCAATGCCCTTTCCCGCCTGTTGGCTTGGTGAACTCCCATGAATTCTTCAAAACTTGTTCCAGTTATCACCTTGTTTTGGAATTTTTGCATCTCCTTAAGCCACAGTCCTTTAAACTTCCTTACATTTTCTTAGTGTACTATACACACAGGCTTCCACTTTTGTTTTCATTTCTCTTTCCCTAATTAAATTGTGCCCATTTTGTATTTATCTTTATGGCCCTGCCTCCTAGCGGTATCAGTCATACAACTGAGGGCAATAAATATTTGTGGAATCAATGAATTTCTTGGTACCTAACTTTTGGTCTTGATAAAGTGGGAATGTTATTTCACATTGGTTACATACAGAGAGAAATGAATGCAGAAGGAAAAAAACTTAAATTATTTTTTCCTTTGAAATCCAACCCTATTTTGTATGGACTGCTTTTATTCTGGCTGCATATCAGTACTCAATCCCTGTTTTACGTAAACATGGACCCATAGGAGACATGATTGTTTAAGAACTGGAAGGTAACCATAATAATAAGCTAAGAGAACACAATAGTCCTGAATGGGACCCAAGTAAGAGCTAAACAAATCAGACAATGGTAAGATAAAGTTAAAGACACTGAGATATTTGCTGTCATGTGGAAGAAGTATTTCTCCATTGTGTAGGGGTAGGTCATTCATATGTAACCCAAGTGTCAGTTGTGTGGACCCCACAGTCCCCTCACCTTCTGGAGTCAATGTTTATTTTAAAATCCAAATAAGACATTGCTATGGAAAATCCCACCTGTGGATTTTTGCTGAAAAAAATGCTGCAATGTGCTTTCTAAATACTGTTCTTGGTTTCTACTTTCTTTTTCTTTTTTATTGAAGCTTTGTGGGAACTGAAGGGATTACAGCATAGCATCATGAAGACAGCAATTTAAAAATGAGCATTAGATTTATTGTCCTAAAATTCCCTGCTACTGGCTGTTATATGGAGATGATGTGGTGGGCTGGCCTTCCTTCTTGTGGCTCATGTCTTCTGCTTATCCCTTCCTACCGTCCTGCCTGGGTTGCCTGATGAGATTCAAAGTTCTTCTCACTTAATTGTGTCGAGCAATTCACTTCTAATTTTTCATATCCTTCCAGATTATGGCCTGAGGTGGGGTGGGGGGTGGACATTCACAGTGAAGTTCAACACAAGGCATGTATTTTTCTAAATGAACAGCATCTCCTCTGATCTGATGCTATTTGGCAGGTGTGCAGAAGAGACCACAATCTGTTCTAAGCGGTAGTTTTCTGCTTCTAGGTAACCATAGAAATAGTTGCTTTCTAGGCTCAGAATTTTCTAGAGCAGAAAACATGGAAGCCCACAATGTCTGATTTGGAAGCAATATTAGAACTCAGACAAATAGGATATATCTATGTCTTTTCCTTTCCTTTGTCCACATGTCTTCAACAGTATTTCCTCATGATGTGAAAAGGTTATAATGGTAAGTTTTCTTGTAGCATCAATATTGGCCATGACCCCAAAATGAGTCAGGTGCTACCTGCAAGCTTTAGTCAGCCCTATTCTTCCTTACTCAATAATCATTTAAGTTGATCCAATTTAATTATTCTGTTAGTGGAATTGAACTTGAATGTCTCAAAATACTATCATTAAATATATTCAGCTTTGATTACTGTTACAAACTTGTCCAACAAATCTTGTGAAATTTATAGTTGGTAGCGGTCAAACATACTAGCAGTGGGACACCCATAACTAGCTAGTCTGTTAAAAATATCCTCAGGATAATAAAAATAATAACAACAATGGCTATAATTAATTGAGCATTCCTATTTGTCAGGCACTCTTCTAAGCACCTTGTGTGTAATAGCTGCCTCACAACAACTCTGTGAGGTAGGTACAATTAGCACCCCCATCGTGCAGATGAGGAAACACAGGCACAAAAAGTTTAACAACATTTCTTGGAAGGAAAAAACAAAGTTTCCCTCCAAGAAAGGGAGGCATTAGCAGGTGGTCTATTGGGCTTCATTTTGGCCTATGGGTTTCATGTTGGATTTTTTCTATTCCAAATGAGATGAAGAGTCTAAGATCCACAGAGGCAAAGACAGTTGTAAAGCCTTGGACTCACATCAGCTGACACTCATTTTGGTGCACTTTGCATTATAGCATCTGCTCCCCTTTATCTGAAGGGTTTTGGAGTTTCAATTTTTGCAGAAGGGGGCATGTATTTTGCAGCTATTTGGAAGTAGTCAACAAATAGCAGCCAAGGGGCTCCAGTGGCTATTTTATTCATCTGTTAGTCGGAACATTTTGCCATTGCTTTCAGAAAATATTAATTATTATGGATTCACCTGTGACTGATTCAGGAATGCAGTTGGACATTCCAATAAAAAGTTCCACTGCTATGACCCTCTATTAACCTGATAAGTGCAGTATATCATCTTAGTTATACACTAAAGCTTAAACTTTGTAGAATAGAGACTAGCATGGAAAATAAGACAAAATTTCTAAATGCGCAATCATCTTTTAATAATCTGGGGCTCTGTGATACCAAGTCACTTTGTGTCTGAGCAAATTACAGGTTAATTCAGAAAAAAGAAAAAAAAAAGTAATCCAAAACATTTCCTCATTACAATTTTCAATTCGGTTGAAAAAGTCAGTTTAACAGTAGCAAATTTTTTTTTGCTGCTAATGATAGAAATTGGTTCCAGTTAGTCTAAGCAAGAAGGAAGAATTTAATATAATGACCTGGGATCCAGTGATAGGAATGCAGTTGTGACTCAAAAGGGACTAAGAAGGCCAAGGGAAGCCCAGAAAACAGGTTTTATTTATATTTTGCTTTCATTTCTTTCTGCAAATTCTTTTCTTTTTTTTGGTCTGTCTTTGCAAATCAACTATCTTTGCTACTTCTACTCATACGATAATGGCTGTGCCCCAGTTCTCAAGTTTATGTAGCTTTCATATAACTGAACCCAAACCCACATTGAGATTTCACTCTCTCAAGTTACAGAACTCTGATTGACTCATTTTGGCTCTGGTGCTCGGCCACTGCCAATCAAGTGAGTCCTGAACAGTGGTTATGTAACTAAAACGTGGCTTGGAGAATCAGAGTGGAGAACTGTTCTCAGGGAAGAGGAACTTGTGAGCAAGACACACACTACAAAAGTCTCTTTTATTACCATGTCAACTAGGTCTCTGTGTGAACCAGCCTTTAGAAATTCAAGGACTATGTTGAATTCAAAGACAGTGTCTCTTCTATCAAGCCAGGCGTGTTTTTAGACTAGATTGTTGAGTATGTAAATAGGTCAACAAATTTAAAAATCAGCCCGAATAAACCAAAATGTTAATTTGAGTTTGCTGTAAACCAAAAGTATATAATGGATCCTAAAGCTAAGTGGAAGTGCTTTGGATTATTCTTTTTTTTTTTTTTTTTAAACATCTTTATTGGAGTATAATTGCTTTACAACGGTGTGTTAGTTTCTGCTTTATAACAAAGTGCATCAGCTATACATATACATATATCCCCATATCTCCTCCCTCTTGCGTCTCCCTGCCACCCTCCTTATCCCTCCCCTCTAGGTGGTCACAAAGCACCGAGCTGATCTCCCTGTGCTATGCAGCTGCTTCCCACTAGCTATCTATTTTACGTTTGGTAGTATATATAAGTCCATGCCACTCTCTCACTTTGTCCCAGCTTACCCTTCCCCTTCCTCATGTCTTCAAGTCCATTCTCTATGTCTGCATCTTTACTCCTGTCCTGCCCCTAGGTTCTTCAGAACCACTTTTTTTTTTTTTTTAGATTTCATATATATGTGTTAGCATACGGTATTTGTTTTTCTTTTTGTGACTTACTTCACTCTGTATGACAGTCTCTAGGTCCATCCACCTCATTACAAATAACTCAATTTCGTTTCTTTTTATGGCTGAGTAATATTCCATAGTATATATGTGCCACATTTTCTTTATCCATTCATCTGTTGATGGACACTTATGTTGCTTCCATGTCCTGGCTATTGTAAATAGAGCTGCAGTGAACATTGTGGTACATGACTCTTTTTGAATTATGGTTTTCTCAGGGTGTATGCCCAGTAGTGGGATTGCTGGGTCGTATGGTAGTTTTATTGGATTATTCTTGACACCACACCCTTAATTCGTGGGGGCTGATGATTTTTAAGATTTAGCTTAAATGAGACTACTGCATTTCTTGCTGTGATCGATGGTCAGATCCTTGGAGACTGTAGGGTTTTCAAATGCCTGCATATAATTATATAAATCAATCTAAGAGGTGCATGAGTAGAGAAAGAGGAAATTCTTGTCATTTTCCTAATGTATCTTTTGTATTCTCGTAAGACGTGAAAGAAACTTGAGAGATGACCCAGTTAAGATCCCCTCATTTTACAGACGGAAAGTGCAGCACAGAGAAGGGAATTGACTAGTCCGTTATTAAATGATGTTTGAGTGGCAGATCTAGGATTAAAATCCTAGATTCCAGTCTTCTTTTTATTATGTCCTACTATTAATAGTACGATTCACAAAACATATGACGGTACTGCTAGGGTGTTATATTTTCACTAGTTTTTAAATTAATTTTTCCAACATCTGGACTTTACTTATTCAAGTCTAATTTTTGATAAACAGGAAACTGAAAAAAAAAGTTAAATGTAATGTGCCAATCTCCCTCGACCAAATGGTGTGGAGTTAGAGTTTTGAATTCCTGGATTGTAATTTGTCCAAGTTTTAAATATATATTGCATTATTTGTTTTTTCAATTTGACAGAATACCTTATTTGATTTGCAAATCGATCTTTATTTTAATTTCAAGATATTTTTTCTTAAAAAAAAAGCATTTGCTGGAAAGCCTAAGCACATTGGTGATTATAATTTTTTTTAAAATTTTAATTAAAATTATTATTAAAGAAAAGCAGACTCATATTATAAAAAATTAAAATAGGATTGCAGGAGTCCTCCTCCCTAACATTGAGTTATGCTCCCCAGGAGCAGAGACCTTCAACTCTTAGCTGACTCATCTGAATTTTATCTCCATATTTCTAATTATGCTGAAAAAATATTGATTTTTTTCAGTTTTAGATATTATTTTACCAACTGACTTTCTGTGCACAGCTTTTCCAACTCCTCTTCTCCTGAGCTACAGCTGTGGCAACATTTGCATGGTCATAATGTTATTACCACTGAATTTTGGATTTCACAAAATTGTAATATTGGGAGGGTAGGGGTAGAAGAAGCATGTGTATATGTATAAGTGAGGGGGCCTCATTCACACTCGACAACAAACCTGGGCCATTTCTGCCCTTCTTATTCTCATTTTATGATGAAGTATTGGTAAGGCGGGGTAAAGTCGCTTGCTTGAGTCCACAAAGCCAGTCAGTGGCAGATCTGGAACCTGACCCCAGGCTTTTTACCGCCTCTGGACAAGGTCTAAGTGCCTCTGAACACTTGACTGCGAACGTTCTTAAATGCGGGCAGCGCCGCCCACCAGTTACCAACACGTACAGTCAGCAGCTTTGCCTCCAAGGTGTGTCCTCAGGTTGCTCAGTCCAAGTTGCCTGAACGGCCCTAGGCCGAGGTCCTGGTGGAGTTCTGTAAAAGCTCAGGTGAGATTTGGCAGGCACGAGACGGTGAGGAGGTATGCTTCCTCACAAGGTGGGTGTAGTCAGGTCCTATCAAACCAGAGGGCACAGTTACTGTTCTTTGTTGTTCCTGTTGACTTTGACCCTCATACATGATTGTAAATAATAATCCCTTTTTTGCCTGTCTTACTCTGTAGGTTGGAGAATCAGCTGAGATAAGAGATTAGAACGTGTTTCTTTTCCCAAGTGCTGTATCCAGGTGTGCAAGTGGTGTGTTTACAGGCTTACAAGTGAGCATCAGGCAAGAGATGAGATTACACTTATAATTCAGATGTCAGGACATTTAACCATAGACAAATGTAAAAGGTTTTTCTTTAGCTCTGTTAATGGAGGAAAGGAATGACTGCTTTCTTGTCAAAATGAAGGTGTTTGGTTTTAAACTTACTCAGTTCCTGCCATTTTGAAATGTTGGCTCATTTCTTTTCTGCCAAGTAGGTGGGCATGGAGCATTCGGCTCAGGTCAGGCAAACAAAGCAATGTTAAGAAAAGACTTCTTTTCTAAAATGATGGGGTTTGGCAGTTTTCCCATGACCTGGGACCTCTAGATCCCCAGGAGGCAGCGAGCTACTTTGATCAGCCCCATGTAGGACACATAATCTCAGTGCCATTTACCTTGACCTGGGCTGTCAGAACGGGATATAAAGGCCTGATACAGGTAAGAAAGAAAGCCTAGCTCTGTAACTCTATCGAGGAGAGGCGAATGGATCTGGGCCTGGGTGTCAGAACTGCCGGTGGGGCTCCCTGATAGTGAGACAAGGCCTCGGCCCAGGTGCTCAGAAATGTAGCATTGGGCTCTGATTTTTTTCTTTTTTGTGGATGATACCATCTTGGTATTTATTGAGGCTAAGTGCTAAGTTCTCTGCTCGTACAGTGAGAGGGAATACAGAGGTAGATGCAATGGCTCTTGCTCTCAAGGTACTGACAATCTACCAATGATACAAGATGACACCTCATAGGTTCACCTGCCCAGCTTAGACCAAGAGCTCCGGAAAGCAGGGCAGCACCTTGCCCCTCTCTGCTGTCTTTCATGGCCTCGTACATAGTTGGTGCTCAAGCATTTGTTGTTATGATTTACTTTCATGATTAAATGCAAATGGTGCAACTTTTAACTCGGGTGTGGCAAACAGTTTTGACTCACCTGCCTACTCCAGTCTGGGGGCCGTGCCTGATTGGGCACCATGGGAAGGTGCATTAGGGTGCAGTGGGAGGTGTGCTGGCTGGAGACCAGCGAGGGAGGGTTGTCTGTTACAGGGGGCGTGGGGAACAGAGGCAGTAGGCACATGGGGGTCATTTGCCTTCCCCGATAAGTGCATCATGCTTACAAAAGAGGGGGCAGAGGAGTGCTCGGAGGAAATGAAACGTCCCAGTATTCCCTGAAAGGGTGGAGCAGGATTTAGATCAATAGAAAGAAGTGCTTTCAGTGATGGAGAAGACCAATGACAAAGACTATAGGGTCCAATGAGTCTGACACATATGTCAGGGTGTTATGGGAGCTGGCAGATATGAGTAGAGGGAGTCGTGGAGGAGGAAGGGGAGTCAGGTAGGATGGAGGCCCTGTGCCCGGTGGAGTAGCATATCAGTTGGTTGTTGGTAGGTAGAGCATAAACAAATTGTGTAGAGGTCTTTGGGGATGCCAGATGGATGACCTTAGATGTGATACAGTCCTACGCTTTTCAAGAATATTTCCCAAATGCTCCAGACACAATTAGTTGCTCTATTCCACATCTCCCCACAGGAGATCCCCAGGGCTCTGCTTTAGCTCTGATTGTCATCTGCTGTGTCTAGAAATGTTTATGTATACATCTGCTCTCCTCCTTAAGGATGTGGACGGTGACTTAGCTATCTATGATTCCTAGTGCTCAGGACTGCACCTGGTAGGTATGGTATACCCAGTGAATATGGTTGCATTAAGTTGAGATAGGGTGCCTGAACTGCCAAGCAAGGTGGGGTGGAGGTGGGCAATGCCTTCGTGGTGAAGCTGGGTGAGGAAGTGTACGGCTGCCAACCAGACAGTTAAGTTTCTTGAGACAGTATTTCATGACCGAAAATATTTTTATTCTACCCTCTTGTGTGATTAGTAGTGTGTGTGTAGAATTCTATGTGGAAAGTCATTCATTTGAATTTTGAAGACATTGCTTCTTTGTTTTCTAGCTTCAAGTGTTTCTGTAAAGAAGACTAACATTAATATGATTCACAATTGTTATGGTTTGCTTTAAATATACCATCTTGCTATTAGATTTGTATTTGTACCATCTATATTTTGTTCCCTTTTCCCAGTCTGCTGCCTTCTCTCAGATTAATTCAGTATTTTAAAAATTCCATTTTATTGGTTTATTAGCTATGTCCTTCTTCTGTGTGATGCTTTAGAGTTTATAGCATACATCTTTAACTTCTCATAGACTACTTTTGAGTAACATTAGACCACTTCACAAATAGTATAAAAATCTTACAACAGCGTAATTCTATTCCTCTTCTCTTGGCATTTGTGCTCTTTTTGCTATATATTGATATTTTACTTCTGTCTAAATTATACATCTCATATTACATTCTTATTACTTTTATTTTAAACAGTCTTTTGGTAATTAACCTTATATCTTCTGTGAGTCTTAAAAAATCTTTATTTTACGTTTGTTTCTGAAGGGTACTTTCTCTGGGTTTGGAATTCTAAGTTGGCAATTTTTTTTTTTCTTTCCATGTTTTAAAGATGTTCCACTGTATTCTGGCTTACATTGTTCCTGAAGAGAAGTCTGTTACTATTCTTATCTATATTCCTTTGTATGTAATGTGCTCCCCCCCCGCCCCCCGGCTGCTTTTATGATTTTCTCTTTATCACTGTTTTTAACATTTTGATTATGACATACCTTGACTTATTTTTCTTTATATTTCTTGTGCTTTGGGTTCATTAAGCTTCTTGAATCTGTGGGTTTTATAGTGATCATCACATTTGGTAAAATTTTTTGCCATTATTTTTCTTCAAATAGTTTTTCTATTTATCCCTCTCTCTCTTCCCTTCAGCGACTCCAACTAATTATTAGCCCTCTTGAAGTTGTCCCACAACTTACTAAAGCTCTGGGGTTGTTTTGTCTTTCTTTTTTCTTTGTATTTTATTTTGGATAGTTTCTATTGTTATATCTTCAAGTTCACAGATATTTTCTTTTGCAGTGTATAATCTGTTATTAAGCCCATACAGTATGTTTTTAATCTCAGACATTATAATTTCCATCACCAGAAGTTCAATTGGGTTTTTGAGAAATGTCTTCCATATCTCCACATGGTTCGTCTTACTTCTACCATCTTGAATATATGGAATATAGTAATAATAACTGTTTTAATGTCATTGTCTACTAACTATATCATTTTGTCTTTTCTGGGTCTGTTTCTATTGATTAATTTTTCTCCTTAGTATGGGTAGTGTTTTCTTTCTTCTTTGCATGCCTGGTAATTTTTGATTGTATCAGACATTGTTAAATTGTTGGGTACTGAATGTTTTTATATTCTAATAAGTATTCTTTAGCTTTGTTCTGGGAAGCAGTTACATTACTTACTTAAAGTAGTTTGATACTTTTGAGGCTTGCTTTTAAGCTTTCTGAGGTAGGATTGGAGCAGCCTTTTATCCAGGGCTAATTTTTCTCCATGACAGAGATAACATCTTTCTGAATGTTCTACCTAACTGACCATGACTTACAAGGTTTTCCACTCTGGCTGGTGAGAACACAAACTATTCTTGGATGTGTGAATCCAGTGATTGTTACCTCTTCTCCTTTGGGTTGTTCTTTCCACAGCCTCATGTGGTTTCCTCACATGCATGTGCTGGTCAGTACTCAGCTGAAAATTTGGGAGGGATCTTTTGAACATTTCTGGAATTTAATCTACCTGTGTAGATATTGTCTCTCAAGGGATTTGCCTTACAAATTCTAGGCACCTTTATCTCTTTGGACACCCAGCTCTCTCTCCTCAGTTCAGGAAGATGCATGAGCTCAACCTGGTTTCCACCTCCCTGCACTGTTGCCTGGAAGATATCTATAGATAGTAAACTGGGACAACTGTGCTTACTTTGATTGTTTGCTGTTTTTAAAGGAATCTCTGTCCTGCATTGCTTAATGTCCACTGCCTGAAAACCATCATTTCATATATATAAAATAAATATATACCTATATAAAAAAATATATATATATTGCCCACTTAAAAAGTTGTTTAGTGGAAGGGGAAATCCAGTCTCGTGTTACTCCATCTTTATTGGAAGTGGAAATCCTGTTATTCTATTTCTGTGATAAAACTTAAGCTCCTTGGTTCTAAATCACTTAGTTTTGCTTTAGAATGTTTACATAGGCCACTCTAGGTGGCAGCATTAGGCATCATGTCATCATTCTTAGCTTTATAAAAGCCACTATAAGGATCTTTATTTCTAGCATCTGTAAGGTAGTTCTATTCCTACCTAAAGAGATATTTATTGGGGGTTAGGTCCCTGTATGGTTAGGATGTAGAAGTGAAGAAAGCGTGTGAGGCCTTTTCCTTTAAGGAGAAAACATTAAATAAATAAACATAATACAATAGCATCCTATCACTATCTCCTTACCCTACCTTATTTTTCTTTTTTTTTGAATTTTATTTATTTTTTTATAAAGCAGATCCTTATTAGTTACCCATTTAATACATATTAGTGTATATATGTCAATCCCAATCTCCCAATTTATCCCACCACCAACACCCCCACCACTTTCCTCCCCTTGGTGTCCATACGTTTGTTCTCTACATCTGTGTCTCTATTTCTGCCCTGCAAACCAGTTCATCTGTACCATTTTTCTAGGTTCCACATATATGTGTTAATATACGATATTTGTTTTTCTCTTTCTGACTTACTTCACTCTATATGACAGTCTCTAGATCCATCCACATCTCTACAAATGACCCAATTTTGTTCTTTTTTATGGCTGAGTAATATTCCATTGTATATATGTACCATATCTTCTTTATCCATTCGTCTGTTGATAGTCATTTAGGTTGCTTCCATGACCTGGCTACTGTAAAAAATGCTGCAATGAACATTGGGGTGCATGTGTCTTTTTGAATGATGGTTTCCTCTGGGTATATGCCCAGTAGTGGGATTGCTGGGTCATATGGTAATTCTATTTTTAGTTTTTTAAGGAACCTCCATACTGTTCTCCATTGTGGCTGTATCAATTTACATTCCCACCAACGGTGCAAGAGGGGTCCCTTTTCTCCACACCCGCTCCAGCATTTGTTTTTTGTAGATTTTCTGATGATGCCCATTCTAACTGGTGTGAGGTGATACCTCACTGTAGGTTTGATTTGCATTTCTCTAATAATAGGTGATATTAAGCAGCTTTTCATGTGCTTCTTGGCCATCTGTATGTCTTCTTTGGAGAAATGTCTATTTAGGTCTTCTGCCCATTTTTGGATTGGGTTGTTTGTTTTTTAAATATTGAGCTGCATGAGATGTTTATATATTTTGGAGATTAATCCTTTGTCCATTGATTTTTTGCAAATATTTTCTCCCATTCTGAGGGTTGTCTTTTCGTCTTGTTTGTAGTTTCCTTTGCTTTGCAAAAGCTTTTAAGTTTCATTAGGTCCCATTAGTTTATTTTTGTTTTTATTTCCATTACCTTAGGAGGTGGATCAAAAAAGATCTTGCTATGCTTTATGTCAAGGAGTGTTCTTCCTATGTTTTCCTCTAAGAGTTTGATACTGTCCAGTCTTACATTCAGGTCTCTAATTCATTTTGAGTTTATTTTTGTGTATGGTGTTAGGGAGTGTTCTAATTTCATTCTTTTACATGCAGCTGTCCAGTTTTGCCAGCATCACTTATTGAAGAGACTGTCTTTTCTCCATTGTATATCCTTGCCTCCTTTGTCATAGATTAGTTGACCATAGGTGCATGGGTTTATCTCTGGGCTTTCTATCCTGTTCCATTGATCTATAGTTCTGTTTTTGTGCCAGTAACATATTGTCTTGATTACTGTAGCTTTGTAGTATAGTCTGAAGTCAGGGAGTCTGATTCTTCCAGCTCCATTTTTTCCCCTCAAGCCTGCTTTGGCTATTCGGGGTTTTTTGTATCTCTATATAAATTTTAAGATTTTTTGTTCTAGTTCTGTAAAAACTGCCATTGGTAATTTGATAGGGATTGCATTGAATCTGTAGATTGCTTTGGGTAGTATATTCATTTTCACAGTATTTACTCTTCCAATCTAAGAACATGGTATATCTCTCCATCTGTTTGTATTATCTTTAATTTCTTTCATCAGTGTCTTATAGTTTTCTGCATACAGGTCTTTTGTCTCCTTAGGTAGGTTTATTCCTAGGTATTTTATTCTTTTTGTTGCAGTGGTAAATGGGAGTGTTTCCTTAATTTCTCTTTCAGATTTTTCATCAGAATGCAAGAGATTTCTGTGCATTAATTTTGTATCCTGAAACTTTACCAAATTCATTGATTGGCTCTAGTAGTTTTCTGGTGGCATCTTTAGGATTCTGTATGTATAGTATCATGTCATCTGCAAACAGTGACAGTTTTACTTCTTCTTTTCCAATTTGTATTTCTTTTATTTCTTTTTCTTCTCTGATTGCTGTGGCTAGGACTTCCAAAACTATGTTGAATAAGAGTGGCAAGAGTGGACATCCTCGTCTTCTTCCTGATCTTAGAGGAAATGCTTTAAGTTTTTCACCATTGAGAATGATGTTTGCTGTGGGTTTGTCATATATGGCCTTTATTATGTTGAGGTAGGTTCCCTCTATGCCCACTTTCTGGAGAGTGTTTATCATAAATGGGTATTGAATTTTGTCAAAAGCTTTTTCTGCATGTATTGAGATGATCATATGGTTTTTATTCTTCAGTTTGTTAATATGGTGTATCACATTGATTAATTTGCGTATATTGAAGAATCCTTGCATCCCTGGGATAAATCCCACTTGATCATGGTGTATGATCCGTTGAATGTGTCGTTGGATTCTGTTTGCTAGTATTTTGTTGAGAATTTTTGCATTTATATTCATCAGTGATATTGGTCTGTAATTTTCTTTTTTTGTAGTATCTTTGTCTGATTTTGGTATCAGGGTGATGGTGGCCTCATAGAATGAGTTTGGGAGTGTTCCTCTCTCTGATATATTTTGGAAGAGTTTGAGAAAGATAGGTGTTAGCTCGTCCCTAAATATTTGATAGAATTCTCTTGTGAAGCTATCTGGTCCTGGACTTTTGTTTGTTGGAAGATTTTTAATCACAGTTTCAATTTCATTACTTGTGTTTGGTCTGTTCATATTTTCTATTTCTTCCTGGTTCAGTCTTGGAAGGTTATACCTTTCTAAGAATTTGTCCATTTCTTCCAGGTTGTCCATTTTATTGGCATACAGTTGCTTGTAGTAGTAGGATGCTTTATATTTCTGCAGTGGCTGTTGTAACTTCTCCTTTTTCATTTCTAATTTTATTGATTTGAGTCCTCTCCCTCTTTTTCTTGATGAATCTGGCTTATGGTTTATCAATGTTGTTTATCTTCACAAAGAACCAGCTTTTAGTTTTATTGATCTTTGCTATTGTTTTCTTTGTTTCTATTTCATTTATTTCTGCTCTGATCTTTATGATTTCTTTCCTTCTACTAACTTTGAGTTTTGTTTGTTCTTCTTTCTCTAGTTTCTTTAGGTGTAAGGTTAGATTGTTTATGTGAGATTTTTCTTGTTTCTTGAGGTAGGCTTGTATTGCTATAAACTTCCTTCTTAGAACTGCTTTTCCTGCATCCTACTGGTTTTGGATCGTTGTTTTTCATTGTAATTTGTCTCTAGGTATTTTTTGATTTCCTCTTTGATTTCTTCAGTGATCTCTTGGTTATTTAGTAACGTATTGTTTAGCCTCCATGTGTTGGCGTTTTTTATGTTTTTTTCCCTGTAATTGATTTCTCATCTCATAACGTTGTGGTCAGAAAAGATGCTTGATATGATTTCAATTTTCTTAAATTTACTGAGACTTGATTTGTGACCCAAGATGTGATCTGTCCTGGAGAATGTTCCATGTGCAGTTGAGAAGAAAGTGTAATCTTCTGTTTTTGGATGGAATGTTCTATAAATATCAATTAAATCTATCCTGTCTATTGTGTCATTTAAATCTTGTGTTTCCTTATTAATTTTCTGTTTGGATGATCTGTCCTTTGCTGTAAGTGAGGTGTTAAAGTCTCTCACTATTATTGTGTTACTGTCGATTTCCTCTTTTATAGCTGTTAGCTGTTGCCTTATATATTGATGTGTTCCTATGTTGGGTGCATATATATTTATAATTGTTATATCTTCTTTGTGGATTGATCCCTTGATCATTATGTAGTGTCCTTCCTTGTCTCTTGTAACATTCTTTATTTTAAAGTCTATTTTATCTGATATGAGTACTGCTACTCCAGCTTTCTTTTGATTTCCATTTGCATGGAATATCTTTTGCCATCCCCTCACTTTCAGTCTGTATGTTTCCCTAGGTCTGAAGTGGGTCTCTTGTAGACAGCATATATATGGGTCTTGTTGTTGTATCCATTCAGCGAGTCTGTGTCTTTTGATGGCAGCATTTAATCCATTCACGTTTAAGGTAATTATCAATATGTATGTTCCTATTACCATCTTCTTAATTGTTATGGGTTTGTCTTTGTATTTCCTTTTCTTCTCTTTGTTTCCCACTTAGAGAAGTTCCTTTAGCATCTGTTGTAGAGCTGGTTTGGTGGTGCTGAATTCTCTTAGCTTTTGCTTGTCTGTAAAGTTTTGGTTTCTCCATCGAATCTGAATGAGATCCTTCCCGGGTGGAGTAATCTTGGTTGTAGGTTCTTCCCTTTCATCACTTTAAGTATATCATACCACTCCCTTCTGGCTTGTAGAGTTTCTGCTGAGAAATCAGCTGTTAACCTTATGGGAGTTCCCTTGTATGTTATTTGTCATTCTTCCCTTGTTGCTTTCAGTAATTTTTCTTTGTCTTTAATTTTTGCCAGTTTGATTACTATGTGTCTCAGCATGTTTCTCCTTGGGTTTATCCTGCCTGGGACTCTCTGTGCTTCCGGGACTTGGGTGGCTATTTCCTTTCCCATGTTAGGGAAATTTTTTTTTTTTTTTTTTAAACCTACATATTTTATTTTATTTATTTATTTATTTATTTTTTTTTTTAAATCAGTTATTTATTTATTTATTTATTTATTTATTTATTTATGGCTGTGTTGGGTCTTCGTTTCTGTGCGAGGGCTTTCTCTAGTTGCGGCAAGCGGGGGCCACTCCTCATCGTGGTGCGCGGGCCTTACTCTATCGCGGCCTCTCTTGTTGCGGAGAACAGGCTCCAGACGCGCAGGCTCGGTAATTGTGGCTCACGGGCCCAGTTGCTCCGTGGCATGTGGGATCTTCCCAGACCAGGGCTCGAACCCGTGTCCCCTGCATTAGCAGGCAGATTCTCAGCCACTGCGCCACCAGGGAAGCCCGGAAATTTTTGACTATAATGTCTTCAAATATTTTCTCAGGTCCTTTCTGTTGCTCTTCTCCTTCTGGGACCCCTATAATGTGAATGTTGTTGCGTTTAATGTTGTCCCAGAAATCTCTTAGGCTGTCTTCATTTCTTTTCATTCTTTTTTCTTTTTTCTGTTCCATAGCAGTGAATTCCACCATTCTGTCTTCCAGGTCACTTATCTGTTCTTCTGCCTCAGTTATTCTGCTATTGATTCCTTCTAGTGTACTCTTCATTTCAGTTATTACATTGTTCATCTCTGTTTGTTTGTTCTTTAATTATTCTATATCTTTGCTAAACATTTCTTGCATCTTCTCGATCTTTACCTCCATTCTTTTTCCGAGGTCATGGATCATCTTCACTATCATTATTCTGAATTCTTTTTCTGGAAGGTTGCCTATCTCCACTTCATTTAGTTTTTTTCTGGGGTTTTATCTTGCTCCTTCATTTGGTACATTGCCCTCTGCCTTTTCATCTTGTCTATCTTTCTGTGAATGTGGTTTTTGTTCCACAGGCTGCAGGATTGTAGTTCTTCTTGCTTCTGCTGTCTGCTGTCTGGTGGATGAGGCTATTTAAGTGGCTTGTGCAAGTTTCCTGATGGGAGCGACTGGTGGTGGCTAGAGCTGGGTGTTGCTCTGGTGGGCAGAGCCCATTAAAACTTTAATCTGCTTGTCTGCTGATGGGTGGTCCTGGGTTCCCTCCCTGTTGGTTGTTTGGCCTGAGGTGAACCAACACTGGAGCCCACCCGGCTCTTTTGTGGGTCTAATCGTGGACTCTGGGAGAGCTCACGACAAGGAGTACTTCCCAGAACTTCTGCTGCCAGTGTCCTTGTCCTCATGGTGAGACACAGCTACCCCCCCGCCTCTGCAGGAGACCCTCCAACACTAACAGGTATGTCTGTTTCAGTCTCCTATGGGGTCACTGCTCCTTCCCCTGGGTCCTGATTCACATACTACTTTGTGTGTGCACTCCAAGTGTGGAGTGTCTGTTTCCCCCAGTCCTGTCAAAGTCCTGCAATCAAATCCCGCTAACCTTCAAAGTCTGTTCTCTAGGAATTCCTCTTCCCATTTTTGGACCCCCAGGTTTGGAAGCCTGACATGGAACTCAGAACCTTCATTACAGTGGGTGGACTTCTGTGGTATAGGTGTTCTCCAGTATGTGAGTCACCCACCCAGCAGTTATGGGATTTGATTTTACTGTGATTGCACCACTCCTACCATATCATTGTAGCATCTCCTTTGTCTTTGGATGTTGAGTATCTTTTTTGATGAGTTCCAGTGTCTTCCTGTCAGTGATTGTTCAGCAGTTAGTTGTGATTCTGGGAGTAAGAGCATGTCCTTCTACTCTGCCGTCTTCTTATTTTTCTTCATAATACACTTTGCCACCTGATATACCATATGTGCATTTTAAAATTTTTTGGTTTTACTCCAGTAAGACTGCAAGCTCCATGAGAGCAAGAACCCTGTGGTTTTCTTTGTAACTGCCATGTTCCCAAAGCCTAGAAAAATGTCTGGAGTATAGTGAATGCTTAACAAATGTTTTTTAATAAATGAGTGTTTAATGAAAGATCTACAGAGAGGAAGGCAAAAATATAATGAAATTTTACAACCTGGAATTCCTCTCAGGATGCAGTCCTTGGAAACATCTGCATCAGAAACATTTAAGGTGACAGAATTCCCTGGTGGTCCAGGGGTTAGGACTCTGTGCTTCCACTGCAGGGGGCACAGGTTCGATCCCTGGTCAGGGAACAAAGATCCTCCATGCTGCATGGCACGGCCAACAAAAAAAAAAACAAAAAAAAAAAAAAAAAGAAAAGAAAAGAAACATTTCAGGTGATTATTTAACATGCACATTTTGATCCCCTCCCCAGATCCACTGATGTTGAATTTCTGATGGTGAGGCCGGGCAATTAAAAATTTTAACAATTTTCCCATATAATTTATACACACCCTGAATTTGGAGAACCACTGGTTTGGGGTATAGAAAAGGTTGAAGAGAAGTAGTCATGTAAATGAAACTCTGAATAGTGTGTGTGTGTGTGCGTGTGTGTGTGTGTGTGCAACCTCCAGGTGGGAAGAAGCTATTTCAAGAAGTGTTTTTGGGGATTCCCTGGTGACACAGTGGTTGAGAATCTGCCTGCTAATGCAGGGGACACGGGTTCGAGCCCTGGTCTGGGAAGATCCCACGTGCCACGGAGCAACTAGGCCCGTGAGCCCCAACTACTGAGCCTGTGCATCTGGAACCTGTGCTCCGCAACAAGAGGCCGCGATAGTGAGAGGCCCGCGCACCGCGATGAAGAGTGGCCCCCGCTTGCCACAACTAGAGAAAGCCCTCGCACAGAAACAAAGACCCAACACAGCCAAAAATAAATAAATTAATTAATAAATTAAAAAAAAAAAAAAAAGAAGTGTTTTTAGCAGGGGAGTGACATGATTAGGTCTATGTTTTTAAAAATATCACTCTGGCTCTAGTGAGGTAGTTTTGTTTATCTCACAAGTTCTCCTGTCTTATAGCTGAGGTCCCATATATACAGAGATCACATGCTTTGCAGTTAAATGGACCAGACACAGCCTTTTATTAGCTGTGTAACAGAGAAAAAGTACATAACTCTCTTAGCCTTATTTTCCTCATGTGTAAAATGGGGGTAGTAATACTTTTCACATTGGGTTTTCTGAAGAATTGACTTTTAACTCATGTAAAATACCTGGTACATAACAGACCTGGGAATAACGTTGGTTTCTTGTGATCCTCATCCTCGAGGTGCTTTTGCCCTTTGGAAGAAAATCAGGGAAACACATCAAGCACTGGCATCTCCAGGGCCAATGTTGACAAGTTGTGAAATCAGTCTCAGATATGAGACATCCTGCACAGTGTTGGGGAGACCGTGGGTAGGTACAGACTCTTAGAGGCAGCATCTGGAAAAGGAGAAGAAAGTGGTGTGACCAGTTTGTGCTGGAAAAGACATGAATAATTTATGCACAGACAGCCTGTCATCAGGGACTGGGACTGGAGGCCAACTATTCAACAAGATCTTTGTCAAAGACCAGCACCAATCACTTTAGTTCCAGTAATAAAGTTTTCCAAGTACTTCATTAGATTTCTCTCTTCCCTGGTGATTTTTGCTCTTGACTGCATAGGAATAAAAATGTCAAGAACATTTTGTACCTTGTTTTCCTTTCTCTGTCCTCCCTTCCTTCTTTTCTTCTTCCCTGTTTCCTTTCTTCTTAACTTACATCTTAAACAATTAGCCTCTAAGAGTTGAACCTGTTTTATATTTTCCTATTACTAGAACTGAGTGATGGTTTGAGCAGAGATCCGTGTTCCCAAGCCAGCATCATGTTCCTCCCTACCACACACACCCTCCACTGTGTCCAATCATCTCTCATTAAGTCTCTTGTTATGTTTCACATTGCCTGAGTGTAACCTCTTTCCCTTTTGAGGCTGTCCTTAAT
The DNA here is from genome assembly GCF_965194825.1 of Balaenoptera physalus. Lineage (NCBI taxonomy): Eukaryota > Metazoa > Chordata > Mammalia > Artiodactyla > Balaenopteridae > Balaenoptera > Balaenoptera physalus. Next base: position 36,357,689 of record NC_138901.1, read on the forward strand.
GTTCACTGTAACCTACTTTCAGCTGGTTAGAATTAATGAGGAGATACATAGGGTAAACTTTGTTTTGTTGAGACATTCTTTCACTCAATTAAATTTAAATAAAGAACACATATACTCACATAATGCTCATTATGTGAGCATTCATACTCACATAATCTTGAGTGACTACTATGTGCCTGGCAACATTGATAGTAAGTACACATCGGTGATTAAAACAATCAGAATCCCTGCAGTCATGGGGGAGATAAAAACACACATACAAGTACATATATAATAACAATAAATGGTAATAAGTCCCATAAAGGAAATAAACAGGACACATTAATAGAGAAAAACAAGGAGAGAAAGAAGAAGCTTATTTAGCATGAGCCTGGAAACATCTCTGAAGATATGAATTTGCAGGCTAAGACAGGTCAGCCATGGAAAGAGCACAGAGACATGCACTCAGAAAAAGGAAATAGCATGAATGAAGGTCCTGAGACAAGAGAGAGCTTTATTTGTGTGAGGAATTGGAAGGAGATCAGTGTGGCTTGGCATCAAGCATAAAGGGAAAGAGTGACCCAAGATGAAGTTGTAAGGTAGTGAGGACCAGGGACTAGATCTGTGGGCTCTGGGTAAGAAGTATGAGTTCTATTTTGAGTGCACTGGGAATACATTGAGAGTTTTTGTGAAAAGGCATGAAATTATCTGATTTTTATTTCAGAAAGATTTACTCTGGCTTATCTGTGGAATGTAGATTGGAGGATCAAGGGAGAAATCAGGAAGCCCAGTATGGAGGCTGTCACTGTGATCAAGGGAGAGATGCCTGTGGCTTGAACCAGGATGGTAGCTAGAGCAAGCAAAAAAGTGGGTGTACATCATGCTTATTTTGGAAGAAGAAGTGAAAGAATGGATCTGGGGTTGAGAGGAAGTAATCAAGGATGGCTTACAATTTCTAGTCACCTATTGAGAAAAGGAAAGGCTGGGAGAGAAGTGGTTTGGTGGTTAAATCAAGAGCTCAGTTTGAAAATGTTAAGTTTGAGATGTACGGGAGAAATCCAAGAGTACAAATCAAATAAGTACTTAATTCTATAATTTTGGAGTTTAGAGGGAAGCTCAAGGCTATGATTACAAACTACAGCTTCATCAGTATGTAGATGGTATGTCAGTTGTGGCGCCAACCAAGATTTAAAAAATCAGGGCCCTAGCAGGACAGGAATAAAGACACAGATGTAGAGAATGGACTTGAGGACACGAGGAGGGGGAAGGGTAAGCTGGGACGACGAAGTGAGAGAGTGGCATTGACATATATACACTACCAAATGTAAAATAGATAGCTAGTGGGTAGCAGCCGCATAGCACAGGGAGATCAGTTCGGTGTTTTGTGACCACCTAGAGGGGTGGGATAGGAAGAGTGGGAGGGAGAGGAAAGAGGGAGGGGATATGGGGATACATATATATGTATAGCTGATTCACTTTGTTATACAGCAGAAACTAACACAACATTGTAAAGCAATTATACTCCAATAAAGATGTTTAAAAAAATTCATAGAAATTCCTAGAAAATGTGGTGGTTTTAAAATATGAGTGTTTGCAAACACGAGTAACATCAAAAACCAAAGCATTGAACTGCTATATGTTAGTTTTCCTCTGATTTTTTTTTACTGAAATATAGTTGATTTACAATGTTGTGTTATTTTCAGGTGTACAGTTACACACACACACACACATTCTTTTTCAGATTCTTTTCCATTATAGGTAATTACAAGAAACTGAATATAGTTCCCTGTGCTATTTTGTAGGTCCTTGTTGTTTATCTATTTTATACATAGTAGTGTATATCTGTTGATCCCAAACTCCTAATTTACCCCTCCCCCTTTTTTCCCCTTTGGTAACCGTAAGTTTGTTTTCTATGTCTATGAGTCTAATTCTGTTTTCCTCTGATTTTTGAAAGACAAGTTGATCTTATTGGAACTGATGAATCAGAGGTGATGATTGCCCATATTTAATATGTATTTTAATAAATGCCAGCATCTTCAAAAAAAAATGAGTGTTTGTTCTAGTATACATAAGATGGATAAACAACAAGGTCCTACTGTATAGCACAGGTAGCTATATTCAGTATCCTGTGATAAACTATAATAGAAAAGAATATGAAAAAAATATGTATATGTATAACTGAGTCACTTTGCTGTGCAGTGGAAATTAACACAACATTCTAAATCAACTATACTTCAAAAAAATTAAAAAAAAAAATCAGGGCCCTAATTACTGTGGATCAAGTTTATTTCTCATTCCCGTAATGGTTCAGAGGAGGTGGGTGGTCTGGGTTAGGTAGACAGCTCCACTCCACAAGGTCATTCAAGGATCCAGTTTACCTTTATCTTATTGATTTGTCATCCCCTTGAATATTATTTTTCTTTGAATGATTGACATTGGCTCACTAACACCAGGACCACATTCCATCATTCAGAAAAACGAGAAAAGACAGCATCTTCTTTTTAAGGAAGTGACACAGAAATCTTATATATTGCTTAGCTGCAAGAGAGGCTGTAACATACAGTCTTTAAACTGGCCACATGGTTGAAGTGTCAATTTCACTACTAAAAAGAAAAGAAAAATAGATACCAGAAGATGACACATTTTTTTTCTACCACACAGATAGTATATGAGGTCAAGGGACTGGTTATACAGGGTTTCTCAATGCTGGTACTCTTGACAGTTTGGACCAATAATCCTTTGTTGTGGGAGGCTATGTATTGTAGGATTATGTATTAATCATCAGTGTTTAGCAGCATCGCCATCCTCTACCCTCTAGATGCCAGTGACATCCTCCCAGATGTAACAATCAAAAATATCTTTCATAATTGACAATTATCCCCTAGTGGGCAAAATCAACCCCTACTGAGAACCCCTGGCTTAAATACGGAGAGAGGATAGAGAAAGAAGATGAGAGTGAGGCAGCTGGAGTTTGAAGAGTACCAATGTTTAGGGTTTTGGTAGAGAGGAGCCAAGTGAGCAAACGATACAGGCAAGGAATAATCAATGGGATATAATAAAAATCAGGACTGCAGGGTGTCACACAAACACATATAGAAGGAAATTCCAATAAGGTAGGGATGGTTGACTATTAAAATGCTACTCTGAAATCAACTGAGATGTGAACAAAATGCGTTCATTGGATTTGACAACATAGAGATGACTGGTGACCTAGACAAGAACATTTGCTATCTAGTGGTGTAGAAGAAACTCAGATTGTAAACAGTAAGTCAAAAATAAATAAATGAACACAATATTTGTAGACAACGCTTAAGCAAATGAAAAGGTACAGGAAAATGCAGCAGCAGCTGGAAGGTTATGAGAGTTCCAGGGAGTGATTTTTTAAAAAATAAACTTATTTATTTATTTATTTGTGGCTGCGTTGTGTCTTTGTTGCTGCGCACAGGCTTTCTCTAGTTGCAAGAACGGGGGCTACTCTTTGTTGTGGTGTGCAGGCTTCTCATTGTGGTGACTTCTCTTTGTTGTGGAGCACGGGTTCTAGGCACACGGGCTTCAGTAGTTGTGGCTAGCGGGCTCTAGAGTGCAGGCTCAGTAACAAGGGAGTGATTTTTTTTTTAATGGGAAATGCTAGATCTTGTTTTGTATGAATCGAAGGAAAAATCCAATATAAAGAGAGTGACTTATGATCCAGGAGAGGGAGGAAAAGACCATATGATCAAAGTCTTTGAGAGGATGGGACCCAGTGCACTTGTTGAGAAATTAGCCTTTGAAATGAGGTGGGATATCAGGGTGGTAACCGGCAGGAGATGAGGATGCAGTTATGTCTGTAGATTTGCTGATGGGAATATGAGGGAGCTCCCGTAGGGTAGGAATTTTCAGTGAGATTGGCTATAGGCTCCTGGGCTGAGAATGATGGGGTCATCCAGCTGCTGCGGCATTTGTGTGGCTGGTAGGGAATGGTTCAGGGATAATATTTGAGTGTAGGTCGAGAGAGTACAGTGTCGAAAGTGGTCTATTTGAGATTTGAGGTCAGGTGTCTAGAGCAAAATCAGTCTTCCTGATTGTGTGGATGCAATAGCAAGGGATAGGCTTGCTTAGAATTCCAAAGTGAAGTAGCCAACGGTGTGTACAGAGAGTCTGTCCAAAGCCTACCCTGGAGTCACTTCCCTCCTCAGTGGGTGAAAGCAACTCTCTTTGCTTCAATTTCTAGGAAAGGGTCTTGAAAGAGCAAGAAGGGTTGAAGTCTTATGCAGTCCTGGTGTACCAAGGTGAGAGCTTGTGAGCTGGTATGGACAGCTTGTGGGAAGTTAGACTTCATCCTGAGTGGAGGATATAGAGTAGGTCTTTTTACATAGATCCCTGGCATTTACTAAAAGTGATTTGAGGGACTTCCCTGGAGGTCCAGTGGTTAAGACTCCGCGCTTCCATTGCAGGGGGCACTGGTCGATCCCTGGTCTGGGAACTAAGATCCTGCATGCTGTGTGGTGCAAAAAAAAAAAGTGATTTGAATATCATAAAATAGAAGATTTAAAAACACGAGACCAGATATGCCTCATTCCAAAAGTGTATTACTAAAGATAACTAAACTTAATTGCAGCACTAATAAATCAAACAGAAGGCTAATTTCCTGAAGGTTCACCAGTGGCTCAAGTCTAGAGCAAGAATCCTCAACCCTGCCTGTGCAGTGCCATGTCTGTTTTTCATAGGAGAGCATCAAGGTTTGAATAAGTTAAATAATTTGCTTTAGCTCACACAGTTAATAAGTTATGATTAAGCCCCATGTCTACCTGACGGCAGCTGTTAAGCACTGTGTTCCAAGATTTACTATAGTCAAGACATATTTATTGAACATATTTGCAAGGTAATACGCTAAACACTGTGGGTGAGAGAAGTCTTAATCAGACATAACATATGCCCCTGAAGACTTTATAGTTTACCAGGAACATACTAATCCCCTATAATGCATGGTAGATGATGGATTTAGGAATGAGAACTCACCTGTTAGAAGACTCTCTGGTGGGTGTAACAGTGGAAGTGGGCCTTGGAAAATGGGTAAGTGTGGCCATACTTGAGCCAAGAGTGTATGGATAGAGAGGAAAGAGACAAGTTGGCAGGCAGAACAGGAGCAAAAATATAGAGGTGGCAAAGGCAAGGCATTTTTTCAAAAAGTTAAGTAGCCAGTTTGATTGGACAGAGAGTATATGTGTGGAAGTAGAGAGAGAGGATGCTGACAAAATACAGTGAAGATTTAAATGGTATGAGTAATAATTACAACTAATATTTGTCAGGCACTTAAAATGTGCCAAGCCCTGTCCTTGGAGCTTTCAATTCATTACCTCGCTGAAAGCTTCTAACTAAACTTTGAGATTGATGTTATCCTTACCTGCCATTTTACAGATGGATGAAGTGAGGTTTAGACAAGTCATTTGTCTAAGGTCACATGGAGAGTAGTGATGAAGCTGAGACTCAAACCCAAATTTATCTAATATTAAAATCCCCATGTTGTTATTCATGGAACTTTATGGTCACCCGGCAAATGCCACTATTGACATCAAATGGGCTCTTCTTCAGAGCCACAGTTTTAAACCACTGGGAACATTTTTCTTCTCCCCTGATTTATATTGGTCTGGTATAAGTTGTCGTTTGCTGCAAACTTTCAGAAGACTGTGAGGGAGGAGTTGGCCCTAATTTCATCCCAGTATAAAAAGACTAAAGAAATGAAGAGTGAATAGGCTTACTCTCTGCTGAAAAGTTGTCTCTGTTACCCAAACTAAACTATAAGAAATTAGGTCTTCACATTCAGGTGTAAGAGAATGGACTCATTCATCCTTACACTTACACTGGAAGGGAGATCGAGGACATCATTCTCTGAGGCTCTGGATAATATATCACTTGAGATGCCTTCCATGTTGGCTTTATTCAGGGTTACTGACTTAGGGTAACTATACATCCATATATATAAATTATATGGCCACTCTACTAAAGTTCAGGGTAACTAAGGAGGTTGGAACGGCTCCCCACACTGTCACTTTGGGTGAGGTTTCAGTCTTACAGAGAGTTGCAAGTGGGAGTATAGACCACAGAACTCCAATTCTGCTCCTTCACAATCTGGCAGAATGAATAATGCCTTAGGGATGCAGACCCTACCCATTAAGCCAAATGACTGATGGTGTCCTTGGCTACTCCACAGACAATGATGTCAAGTGCTCTTCCTGGCATTTGAGGGGATGAACTCAGGGTGAGGGAAGAGGAGAGACTATACTCATCCATGAGGTCACCAGCTTTGGGAATGGGAGGATATGGGCTGAGAACTTCAGTCTCAGGAGATCCCACTGAAATCTGTCATTGTGAGTCATGCGCTGGGAGACACAAATTATGCCTTGAGGTCAGGAGGCTCCTTAATGAGGCATCATGAAGCCCCCTTCCTCTATGTACCTATGTTAGAAGAGTTATTTGTACTCCTTGAAGTTTTCTACTAAAAATTAAAAAGTGTATAAATATCATCTATCTTGGTTTACCTCTTAACTTGGCATATTTTAGTTATTGATGATTTTGAGGAGATTATTTCCTCATGAATTCATTCACATTTGTTGAGTACAAGACGTTGGGCCCCTGAGCTTAGGGCTGAGATTGGGGAAAATAGAAACCAGAGTAAGATAACGTTGTAATGTTGTTCTTTCTCACAAAGCTCATTCTCACCATCCAGTACAATACACCACTTAAGCAAATATTTTTAAACACCCAGACAATACTGTATATTGTTTGTAGAAACATTCGTATACAATAAAAATACAAAAATATGCAGGAGAATGATGCAACAACTCTTGAATATCGGTTAACTTTAGGGAGGGTGGGAGGGAAGGAAAGGGATGGGCCTGGGCTTTTAGCTGCATTGGGAAGCATTTTATTTCAGAGAGAGAGCGAGAGAGAGAGCAGGCTGAAACAAAAATGGCAACATTTCAACAACTAAATCTAAAAATCTTATCACTGGTTTTATTTTCTGTACTTTCTAAATGTTCCAAATGTTTTATAATTAAACATTAAAAAATAATCCTATGACTGCTGTTTAAGGAAGATGGGTCTTTTTTTTCCCTTGTTCTCCCCTTCTGAACAGAAGATTTCCTTCTTTCTTTCTCTCTTTTTTTTAAACAATCCAGAAGAAAAATTTAATGATTAAATTTTAAACTCTTTCTCCCCCTGTGCTATACAGTAGGTCCTTGTTGGTTATCTATTTTAAATATAGCCGTGTGTACATTGTCAGTGCCAAACTCCCAGTCTATCCCTCCCCCCCACCCCTTCCTCCTGGCAGCCATAACTTTGTTCTCTAAGTCTGTGAGTGTTTCTGTTTTGTAAATAAGTTCATTTGTATCATTTTTTTTTTAGATTCCACATATAAGTGATAGCATATGATACTTGTCTTTCTCTGACTTACTTCACTTAGCATGATAATCTCTAGGTCCATCCATGTTGCTGCAAATGGCATTATTTCATTCTTTTCAATGGCCGAGTGACATTCCATTGTATATATGTACTACATCTTCTTTATCCATTCATCTGTCACTGGACATTTAGGTTGCTTCCATGTCCTGGCTACTGTAAACAGCACTGCAATGAACATCGGGGTGCATGTATCCTTTTGAACCACAGTTTTACCTAGGAGTGGTATTGCTAGATCATATGGTAACTCTATTCTTAGTATTTTAAGGAACCACCATACTGTTCTCCATAGTGGCTGTACCAATTTACATTCCCACCAACAGTGGTGTGTTAGTTTCTGCTTCATAACAAAGTGAATCAGCTATACATATACATATATCCCCATATCTCCTCCCTCTTGCGTCTCCCTCCCACCCTCCTTATCCCACCCCACTAGGTGGTCACAAAGCACCGAGCTGATCTCCCTGTGCTATGCGGCTGCTTCCCACTAGCTATCTATTTTACATTTGGTAGTATATATAAGTCCATGCCACTCTCTCACTTTGTCCCAGCTTACCCTTCCCCTTCCTCGTGCCCTCAAGTCCATTCTCTGTGTCTGCATCTTTATTCCTGTCCTGCCCCTAGGTTCTTTAGAACCATTTTTTTTTTTTTTAGATTCCATATATATATGTGTTAGCATATGGTATTTGTTTTTCTCTATCTGACTTACTTCACTCTGTATGACAGACTCTAACTCCATCCACCTCACTACAAATACCTCCATTTCATTTCTTTTTATGGCTGAGTAATATTCCATTGTATATATGTGCCACATCTTCTTTATCCACTCATCTGTTGATGGGCACTTAGGTTGTTTCCATGTCCTGGTTATTGTAAATAGAGCTGCAATGAACATTGTGGTACATGACTCTTTTTGAATTATGGTTTTCTCATGGTATATGCCCAGTAGTGGGATTGCTGGGTCGTATGGTAGTTCTATTTTTAGTTTTTTAAGGAACCTCCATACTGTTCTTCGTAGTGGCTGTATCAATTTACATTGCCACCAACAGTGCAAGAGGGTTCCCTTTTCTCCACACCCTCTCCAGCATTTATTGTTTCTAGATTTTTTGATGATGACCATTCTGATTGGTGTGAGGTGATATCTCATTGTAGTTTTAATTTGCATTTCTCTAATGATTAGTGATGTTGAGAATCCTTTCATGTGTTTGTTGGCAATCTGTATATCTTCTTCGGAGAAATGTCTATTTAGGTCTTCTGCCCATTTTTGGATTGGGTTGTCTGTTTTTTTTTTTTAATATTGAACTGCATGAGCTTCTTGTAAATTTTGGAGATTAATCCTTTGTCAGTTGCTTCATTTGTAAATATTTTCTCCCATTCTGAGGGTTGTCTTTTCATCTTATTTATGGTTTCCTTTGCTGTGCAAAAGCTTTTAAGTTTCATTAGGTCCCATTTGTTTATTTTTGTTTTTATTTCCATTACTCTAGATGGTTCAAAAAAGATTTTGCTGCGATTTATGTCAAAGTGTGTTCTGCTTATATTTTCCTCTAAGAGTTTTATAGTATCCAATCTTACGTTTAGGTCTTTAATCTATTTTGAGTTTATTTTTGTGTATGGTGTTAAAGAATGTTCTAATATCATTCTTTTACATGTAGCTGTCTATAGAAGAGAGTTTCTTTTCTCCATTGTATATTCTTGCCTCCTTTGTCATAGATTAATTGACCATAAGTGTATGGGTTTATTTCTGGGCTTTCTATCCTGTTCCATTGATCTATATTTCTGTTTTGTGCCAGTACCATACTATTTTGATGACTGCAGCTTTGTAGTATGGTCTAAAGTCAGGGAGCCTGATTCCTCCAGCTCCATTTTTCTTTCTCAGGATTGCTTTAGCTATTTCAGGTCTTTTGTGTCTCCATGCAAATTTTAAGATTTTTCGTTTTAGTTCTGCAAAAAAAGTCATTCGTAATTTGATAGGGATTGCCTTGAATCTGTAGATCACCTTGGGTAGTACAGTCATTTTGACAATACTGGTTCTTCCAATCCCAGAACATGGTATGTCTTTCTATCTGTTTGTGTCATCCTCCATTTCTTTCATCAGCATCTTACTGTTTTCAGTGTACAGGTCTTTTGCCTAAGGAAGGTGGGTCTTTAAAAATGCATGGCCCTTTTACAATGACAAAGACTGACCAGCAAGGAGGTGATGAGAGCAGAGATGGAAGAAGAGGGGACAGTGAGAGGGGATGAGGCTGGGACCAGCGAGTCTATGAAAAATCTTCAAGTATGGTTTGACTATTTCAAGTAAAGTGATCTCCATATGTACTTTGAAGTTGTGTGTGTAGTTCTAATATAAACATCTCTATCTACTTACACACATGTGCCTGGTGAGAGCTGTTGTTTTTTTAAACCAAGGAAGGTTCCAGGTTCTTATCTGGGTGACTTTGGTATAGAAATAAATAACATGGCAAGAGCAGGATTAATGTCCACATGGTTGTTGCTTGGTGAAAGCAGGATTTGAGAACCAGGTTGATTTTTGAAGAATCTACCTCTTGAGAAATGCACAGAAAATTGGAGGTGGACTTTGGAATTCTACAGGGAAGGCGTAAGAGGGAATGGAGTTGTGGCGATCTTCTCTAAAGCTTAAGGGCAGGAAGACCTCAGAGGACTCTAGGTGATAGTTCTCACCCTGGTGAGGGAGAAATTAGTAAGTCCTTCAACCATAGTCATCATGAGTGAGACTCTAAGAAAAGATGGGAGCAACTGGAAAAGTGTGGAGGGAGAGGAAATGTGAGGGAGACGGAAAGAAGGAATACAAATAGAAGAAAATGAATGTAAGAGGAACTTGCAGGGAGGCACAGGGGGTTCCCAGGGTCTCACTGAGTGATACCTGGGCAAGAAACAGGCCACCCAGTCAATTCTCATTGGCTAAGAACAGCCTCGGGTCCTGGTGGAACACGTGGATCAGTAGAAGATGCTCAGCGTTTGTGAACATTGGTGAGTTCTGAGGGAAAAGACACTGGAGTGAGTCTGCTCGGCTCATTCAGATGTCTTTTTTATAAATTAATTAATTAATTTTTGGCTGCGTTGGGTCTTCATTGCTGTGCATGGGCTTTTCTTTAATTGCGGCGAGTGGGGGCTACTCTTCGCTGTGGTTTCTCTTGTTGTGGAGCATGCGCTCTAGGCATGCAGGCTTCAGTAGTTGTGGCTCGTGGGCTCTAGAGTCCAGGCTCAGTAGTTGTGGTGCAGAGGCTTAGTTGCTCCGTGGCATGTGGGATCTTCCTGGACCAGGGCTCGAACTCGTGTCCCCTGAATTTGCAGGTGGATTCTTAACCACTGTGCCACCAGGGAAGTCCACATCCAGATGTCTTGCTTTATCCTGCCTTTCAAACTATGGGCCACCAGGACTCTCACAAGGAGTCCTACTTGCAAACACAGTGGCTACTTCCAAGTTGCTGACTTTTGACCACAAAATGGACTGAGGTCTGTTGTCCCATTAACAACATAGGCAGAAGGCAGTAACCTAGAAAAGGCAAAGGCAGGGGAGTAATATTTTGCCATCGGCTGCAGCCACTGACTGAAATTTAATGTTTTTTTTTTTTTTCTAGGTCTGGTATTAGCTAGGGTCATGTAGCAGTTTATTTTCTGGACAAGCAAGGAGTTGATGCAGTAGTAGATGGGGTGAGGGGTGAAATGGTGAGGCAGGGGTTGGGGACAGGGAGGAGGCAGGCCCCAGAAGACTGCAAGGGAGGAGAAGCAAAACAGGTTTCTTGGAAATGAAACTGCCTCTAATAAAGAACAGCCTGATGTGATAAGAACAAAGTAATCAAAAACAGACAGCTCACATTTCCCTGGAAGTGGAGAGCCAAACAGCAACTGGATTTTGACTGTTTCCAGATCATTGATTCAACCCAAGTCCTTCCCTGGGCCTTGGGTGGGGAATGGGGTGGGGGAATCTTTCTTCAAAGGCTCCCCACTAACTCTATGGCAGAGTGCAAACCTTGGGAACAGTGAGCCCTCCTTCCTCCACCTCCCAACCGATATGGTCCTATCAGCACTACAAACAGAGGGATGGAAAGTCCTCTTGCTCAGTCCCCTCCTCCTTCCAAATCCCCCTCACCTGATCCCTATCCCCCAGATGCTTCACTAAATCATCCAGCTCAGAAAGGACTGCCCACACCCTTGTCATTCACTCCCTTGCTGAGCGGAGGGCCTGTCTAATTGTAAGAGGCAGAAGGTAAGTGGAATCCAATTCACACAGCTCACAAGGAGAGGACTTCATTTGATAGCCTTTGTTCAAAGGAGTCAGTGGTGAGATTTGATATTGGATCAAACAGTTTCCCCCAACACTCCCTCCTAACCCTTTGTTTTGGCTGATTTCCTCCTAAGCAGGATCCCGAGAGCTTTCTTGAACTTGTACCAAAGCACAGTCTTTCTTACACCATTCAAAGACTGCAGATTCTGAAACCTTGGCAGGAGCAGTATGTTTCTTTGGCAGCTGGACAAGGGAAGGGGCAGGTCTCTCTAAGAAGAAAGTGGGACCTTGATTCTAAGCTGATAGCTCAGTGGACCTGGAGGAATAGGCCCAATGTTATCCCAGAGTCTTCATTTACTACTGAGAGTAGCACAGGGGCAATTCCAAAGCAGAGATAACTATGCAACAGCAAGGATGAACATCTGACATTTCAACTAAAGCCTAGTTGGGGTGATGAATAAGAACTGGCAGTTATGTAACTTTCCCACGTGTTAGCTGGAGATGAGTCTGGGCACTGGTCCCTCCGTGAGCTTCCCTCTCTTGATCCAAATGGGCTCTGGGTTTCCGAGTCCTGGATGCAACTTGGTGGAACACAGTCTCTCCTTTTCTTGTAATTGTCGTAAAGCCCAGCACAACAACAATGATTGAATTCAGAGTGTGTGTGTGGCCCTAAGAGGAGCTGAGTGCTGTGATGGCTGCTGTAAGAACTGAAGACATGACTTGTGGCCTAACAGAAGAGGAAGGACACATTGCCTGGTTTACCAAGGGTTTAGCTCAGACTTAGAAGATGTAGAGATGACTGCAAATTAATAGTGAAAGCATGGTACAAAGTAATCTATTCATCTGACACTTAGGAAATTTTATATAAGATTCAATATCCATTAAAATTTAATCTCTCTAGGTCAGGGATTTTTCTCTGTTTTATTTCCTGTTGCATCACCAATGCCTGGAATACTGCCTAAGTATACTGCACATATTAGATACTCAATGAAATTCTGTTGAATGAATACATCTACTCCAGGACCAAACCTTTTATATTAAGTACCTATTAGAAATCTTTCCTTAATTCCTTATAATTTTTATTGGTACCCTAAAAATAAGAGACAAAACTTAAATTTTGCTTGGTGACTCAGGGCTGATTCCAACCTAATTACACCATTATAAGAAGAGGGTAGATTTCATCAAGTACCTGTTTCATCATGTGCCTGTTTGTTGCTGTTTGCCTCTCTGCTAAATGGCCTCCGACTATTTTGAATTCTACTGTTGTATTTGTATTGTTTTCCTTTATTCTCCTTCATGGGTAAATTGTGGTTTTAATATTCTTTTTTTGTTCTTTGGGCATCTATCTATAACCTCCTGAGTTCTGATTTGCTGCTTTGAAACTGTGACTGAAATGCCCACTCTAGTGGGAGAAAGTGCAGGCCTTGAAGATCTGGGTTTGGTTTCACCTCTTAACTTTGTATGTATAACTGACAAGTTGATTAACCCCTGTGGGGTTCAGTGTCCTCATCTTTAAAATAGGAATAAAAATATCTCATGGTTATTGGGAGAACTCAGCAAAATAATAAATATGAGTCAGATGCCTGCGTGCTTAGAGCCCGTGCTCTGCAGCAAGAGAAACCACCGCAATGAGAAGCCCGCAAACTGCAACGAGGAGCGGCTCCAGCTCGCAGCAACTAGAGAAAGCCCGCGTGCAGCAACGAAGACCTAACGCAGCCAAAAATAAATAAATAAATAAATAAATAAATAAATAAATAAATAAATAAATTTATGGGAAAAAATGGATAAAATGGCGAATTTTATTTATATACATTTAACCACAATTTAAAAAATTAATAATGTATTATACCTAAACCATTGAATCATACACTTTATTTTATTTATTTATTTATTTATTTTAACATCTTTGTTAGAGTATAATTGCTTTACAATGGTGTATCAGATTCTGCTTTATAACAAAGTGAATCAGTTATACATATACATATGTACCCATATCTCTTCCCTCTTGCATCTCTCTTCCTCCCACCTTCCCTATCCCACCCCTCTAGGTGGTCACAAAGCACTGAGCTGATCTCCCTGTGCTATGCGGCTGCTTCCCACTAGCTAGCTATTTTACGTTTGGTAGTGTATATATGAATCATACACTTTAAATGGGTGAATTGCATGGTATGTGAACTAGATCTCAGTAAAGCTGTTAAAGGCACTATTCTTGCTTTATAGGAGTTCATGTTCAATGAGAAAATCATTCTATGAACAAACGATTATAAAGGACAAACGTATCAACACTGAATGGTTAAGAAGACATTTAGAGAGTCACTTTGCTTCAATTGAATCACTGCTTTTCTGTTTCAATGATGTAATAATTTTTTAATAATCATTATTTTATTAGGCATTACAGTCTAAGAAAATGAGTGACATTTCTTCATGTGTGTTTACTACTCTCACTTGAGCTGAGTTGTCATGGATGTCACAGTATCCATTCACTCACAACCTGAATGTACTACTGACAGGCACTACTTAGGGAGTTTTGCGTTCGGGATGCCTATGTTACCTTCTCCCCTAACTTCCAAAAGGTGTCTGAATTCCCTCATCACCTTTTCTATTTGCACAACTGTAAACCTTCATTCAAACAGTGCTCTGTGGGGTCATTTGGACTTCACTTAGTACCAATGCAATTATCACTGCAAAAGTGGTCCTGAAATTTTATGGGAGAACTTACTCTTAAAGTGGTTGTCTAGAACATGCAAATTACACTTGGATTAATTTTCAATGATGGGTCATTTATGTGGGTTAAAATTGTTAAATTTAGGCACAATTTTAAAATTCACATGGAACTTTAAGACCTCAGAATACATTTTTTTCTGGCACTCAGATGTCAGGTTTGTCAATCTATTGATATGTTGCAATGCTATGTCTTATTGATGTTCCTATGCTCTCACTTTCTGTTTTCCCTCTCTTTCTAAACTTCCTGTGCATGGGCTTCTACATCATCATGCTACCCTTTAAATCAAATGTCTATCTCTATTTCTATCTACATTTACATCCATCCCTATATCTATGTTTAAGGTAAGAAATTCTGTTAAGATAAATACAAACTGAGCAACTGTGATCCATAATGGATACATTCCTTAAAGTTCATGCTTAGAGTTTGGAAACACAGATTCCCAAATCTAGCATTGTGGTCCATATAGAATATATGACTGCCAAACTCAAATCAGAACTCTGATTCTTTTTTAGCCTCACCTTTATTTTCTGTAAATATGAGAGGACTGCACCAAGTAATTGCTGATGCTCTGATTAGGTCAAATATTCTTAGACTGAGTTTCTCATCTGATTTAATTAAGCTTTTCCATGGACTATGGAAGTGTCCCCACTGGACAACAACATCCACAAAGGTTGGATTTTATCTGTTTTCTTTACATTTATTTCTTAGCATGGAGCCTTGCCCAATAAATAAGGATAGAACAACCATTTATTGAATTTCATTAATATACCCTCAGATATCATATTTGTTTTGCTTCAGTCCACCAACCAGACAGATCTGATCATGCTATTCTTCCACTTCACAGTCTCTAAATGGACTCGCATTGCCTTCTTAGAAAATGAAATCTAAACCCCTTTCTATGGCATTTAAGGACATCTACAATCTGGTTCCATCTACATGATGATGTAGAAAATCATGCACAGATAAGACGTCAGCCAGGAAACTTAGGAAGAGAGGAAAAACAGAAAGTATTAGTCCCATTTCCTGCCACTCTGTCCCTGTACAACAGCCACATTAAACTACTTATTGCTATTTCATTGCTCCACCCATCAATTTTGAAAGTTCTGGCTACAAATTAGTGATTTGCATCTCCAACAAGTATGGAGAGCTGAGATTTTCCCATATATTTTAAGTAAGTGATCTTCTTTGCTTTAATTGTGAATGTTATGGGTTTTTCCCTCTTTCCCTTTTTAATGTAGGCATTTTAATAATTTGGGGCTTGTTTGATTCTTGATAATGTGACTGTTATTAATTTTTATGCAAAATTCTTTTCATAATCTTATCCCTCTATTCATTTATTCTTTGAACCATTGTCTCATCATTTTTTTTTAGTCTTAAATATTTTAGTTTGTGTAATCTAAATATTTTCTGGAAATATGCAAAAAGTTTACCTTCCCTAAGCAACCAAAATATATACTATTTGTTGTGTTTGTTATATGTTAATTATTAATCTTTTCTTCAATATGTCTGTGCAACTTTTATTAGTCTACTAAACTTATACCTTGTGGCATTTATATGCACTTAACATAATTAGTCCTTGAAATAATTAAAAGTTGTACAATTTAGCATTTCCAATTTCTCTTTCTCGTTCTTGTTTCTCACTTGATCTATTGCTAAACTTAGTTCTTTTAGCTCATAGTGGAATGTTTGAAAGTTCATCTTTTTAGGTCCACTTGGAATGTTCTCTTTATCCTATTCTTTGCAGGTGAAAAAAATTAGTTGCTGAATTTTTAAATTCCTTAAAAAAGCTTATTGGACTTTTAGGGAAAACTAAAAAGATGTAGAGATTTCTAGGCCACTAAAAGTTTTTATTTTTCTTATTGTAAAAGTAATTTTTATACTTCCATTAAACTAAATAATTAATAACATTAATAATTTCAATTTCTTTTATGTCATTTTAAAAGTACTTACTTTATGGCAAGTGGAGAGTTAGACCCTGAGTAAGAGAGGTACATAGCGATGCTCCTTCCCTTCAAGGAACTCTCCATTTAGCTAGGGAAGCAGACAAGGGACAGACAGTGAATTCATCAGGGCTCTCGAGAGAAACAGAACCAACAGGATGTGTATATATAAAATATATACATAAATATATATGTATAATATCTATATATGTCTGTGTGTGTATATATCTGCATACATATGTGTGTGTGTGTATATATATATATATATATATATATATATATATATATATACACACACATATATAGCAAGAGAGAGAGAAAGGGAGAAAGAGACATAGAGAGAGATTGAGTTTGAGAAATTGGCTCATGTAATTGTGAAAGCTTGGCAATCAAAAGTCTGCTGGGTAGGCAGTCAGGCTGGAGACTCAAGGAAGAATTGTAGTCCAAGCCCTAAGGCAGACTGCTGCTAGAAACCCTTCTGGCTCTGGGGAAGCCAGTTTTTGTTCTATTAAGGCCTTTAGCTAACTGGATGTGGCCCTCCTATCCAATCATAATCCATCCATTATGGAGGGTAATCTGCTTTACTCAAAGTCCACTGATTTAAATGTTGATCTCAACCAAAAAAATCTTCACAGAAACATCCAGAATAATGTTTGACCAAATATCTGGGCACCATGGCCCAGCCATTTTGAAACATAAAATTAACCATCACAGATAGTGACACTGCAAAGAATTTAGCACCATGCCAGTTTCATAAACAATAAGCTACATGAGCTTGTGGCAGTGAGGAATGGGGACATCTAACATTTCTTAAGTGGAGAATTCTATCATGGCTTCATAAAAGGAAGTTACTTTTCTGGAATTTTAAGAATAAGTGTTAATAAGATCAGTAATAAGAGGCTATTTTACCTAGATCATCCTCATAGTAGTGTGGCTTCAAGAATTTCACTTTTAAGTGCTTTAAATGACTGTATTTCCTTTCTAAGTATCCCACTTTTGAGGGCTACAGTGCCTTGGATTTTTCTCAGTGTCACACTACTGAGTGTGAACAAACCTCCTATTGTTTAAGGGATTGGTTATCAGGTATAGTGTGCCATTGTCACAAAGCTGTTTGCTTTTTAAAATTCTTTTTTATTTTTATTCTTTCTAACAGAATTTTACCCAATATTTTCTAAAGTGTGTTCTGTGGCACACTGGGCCTGAAAGACGCTCTCGGGAACAAAAGGTCAAATATATTTGCAAATAGCTGCATGTGATTCCTTTCTTAGAAGTTAACAGGGCACATGTATATTTATTAGAATGGTGATAAAGTGAGGTTAAAAATATCCTACCAGTAGACATTTGATTCCCTTTATTAAAAAAAGTATTATATTTGTTTAGTAAAATACCTTTCTAAGCTGCTAGGAGAAGGTGAGGTCCCAAGGACTTGGATTAGCAAGATACAAAGTCACAAGGGAGATGACTGAATCACTGTGCCTTAGAAATGCACAGAGACTTGGGGGATGGAAGGAGAGTAGAGGAGAGAAGAGAGGGAGCAGGAGAAAGGAGAAACCAGAGTAACTGAATAACGGTAGATTTCGTTATTTGCCTTTTTGCCATATAACTCCCATTTATTATAGCTTGTTTCACAAGCAATGGAATTGTGTGACACGAATGTGACTGATTTCTTCATTTGGGTCAACACCCGTCTGGAGTTAGAGGAATAGCTGTAAGACACAGCAGAGAACCAAAATTCAGGGAACATGGGGTGACATCAGAGCCAGAGGCAATCATGGGCTTGTTAGCACTGGAGTATTTCATAGAGATGCAGGAGGTAATGGATTCTCCCTCCAGGCAAAGACAAGGGGTTCATAACCATCTTTCAGTCTTAAAGTACAGAAAAGCCCATTTGGCACCTGGAGTGTGTGTATGTATGTGTTTTCATGTGTAGGTGATGAAAGTGCACTAAAACGTTAACAATTGTCCTTTCTGGGTGATTGACTCTCAAGCAGCTTTTACTTTCTTCTTTATACTTTCTATATTTGAATCTTCTCCACTAAGCATATATTATTTTTATAATCAGATTAATTTAAAGATTCATTTTCATTTCTAAAAAGCATTCTCAAATATTGCTTCACTCAGGCAGGCTTTTGGTAGACATTTGGCAACAGTGTGCTTCCCAAGATCGCCTACCCCAAGATTGTAAATCCCAGGAAGAGCTTGGAATGTAGCTAATAAAGGTTTCCCATTACAAATCCACATGTCTTAATAGATAGTCTAGTTGGGATAGGGTGGATAGTCCTTTACAGAAATAAGTCTGAGAGCACAGGTAGCTGACAGAAGGTCATCCCACCTCTGCTATGAAGTGGCCTAAGGGAGTGTTGTTTGGAGTCTCACAGTGATCAATATATTGGTTTAAGACTAAACCATTCTTTAGTTTATTATTGGTCTTCTCTTGTTTGGGAGAACCAGGAAGATGGTTCAACTAAATAATTTTAAGATTATTATTCTTTTTTGAAAATGTATTTGTACTGTTTCAGTTCTATTTTCAACCACCTTGATCCCTGGGAAAATGGGCTTTTTCTATCTGGTCCCCAAGTCCCTATCTCAGCTTTAGGTTATGACCTTGGGGACACAAATGTGACATTCATGTGGTAGGTTAGGCTTGAACCACCCTTAGCTCTGGTACATCACACTGAATCCTAGTGCTTTTCCTTGGTTTTGCTTCTGCCCAGGTGATTTGTTTCCTCCTGTCTATTCCTCAAGAGTCAGTGCAGCAAGGGGGTTACAAGCATGCGATTGGGAGACAAATGGTTTACTTCTAACCTTGGCTTGGTCATTTAATGACAGCATGATCTCATGTATGCTACTTGACCTCTCTAAGTCTCAAGTGACTCATCTATAATGTGAAAATAAAAATAGCTCCTTCAGAAGTTTTTGTGAGCATTAATTAGACGATGGATGAAAAATCCTTAGTAGGCTCTAGTGCATCCGTGAGTGCTCAAATAAACATAAGCTGTTATTTCTTAAAAATATTATCTCACTTTGTACTTTCCTTCAACCTTTCATGATGTTCTTGTAAGGCTGATATCAGAGCCTACTGAATCTCCAACTGTTGCCACAACTTCACCTCTTTTCGACAGGATGTAGTAAAAAGAGTGAGGACTTTGAAGTTAGGGAGACCTGGTTTAGAACTGTGGGTACATGACTTACTGTATGATTCCTGGCCACTTGTGGACCTTAATGTTCCAAAGCCTCAGTTTTCTCACTTATAAAGTAGAGATGATAAAACCAACTTAGAGAGTTTGTTGTGAAGATGAATAGGTGTCCTCATCCCTTCAATACTAATTATCTGGGTGCTCTGCCCATAGCAGATGATCAATGAAAGTACCACACTTTTTCCTTGTATCTGAGCTTCTTTAAGATTTCACTCCCCAGGTCATCCAATGCCCCCATCTGGGATAATACTACCCTCTTCTCGCCCCTCCCTCAGCAGAAAAGCCATATCTTTAAGTCTCATTCAAGGATAGATTAGTAGGGTTGCTAAAATCTGGATTTGACTCCTACTTTTCCCACATTTATGCTGGGTAAGTTTGGGCACAGTTTCTGACATTCTATTTTTCCTCCTCTTTAAAACAGAGGTAATGATAACTACTTCAAAAGGTTGTTCTGGGGATCAAATTAAATTTACTTACTGAGTATATTTTGAGGAACTGCTGTGTGCCTGCCATTTTGCTAGGTACTGGGACTGAATAAAGAGCCAGCCAGATAGTGTGTTTGTACGGTGCTGAGCACAGTGTATTGTATCCAGAAAGCTTCAACACGTAA
The DNA here is from genome assembly GCF_965194825.1 of Balaenoptera physalus. Taxonomy (NCBI): domain Eukaryota; kingdom Metazoa; phylum Chordata; class Mammalia; order Artiodactyla; family Balaenopteridae; genus Balaenoptera; species Balaenoptera physalus. Next base: position 36,377,823 of record NC_138901.1, read on the forward strand.
TGTCTGCCATCATCATCATCATCATCGTCATCATATCTGTGTTATGCTACATAAACACAGAATCTTTCAATTACATTTTATATCCTCTAGTCTCAATCAAAATAAAGAAACCATTCTATCTTCTAAGGAAGTCTGAGGAGCTATGTCTTTCCACAGAGGTACCCATGATCCATGACACAGCAAAAAGCACAAGTAAGGTAAAAAGTTATTTAAGTCATTCTCACATACAACTGAGGTTGCAAATCATTGGTGTACAGTGTACTGTCCTGTAGTTAGTACCTGATTAAAGGGAAAGAGTAGTCTGTATAATCCTAAAGGATAGATAATGTTTTAAAAATTAAGTGATTGAACAGTAGAATAGAAAAATTATGGTATGTTCATAAATGGAATACTACACAGCACTTTTTTCTTTTTTTTTGGCCATGTGGCTTGTGGGATCCAAGTTCCCCGACCAGGGATTGAACCCGAGCCCCCTGAAGTGGAAGCACTGAGTCCTAAGCACTGGACTTCCAGGGAATTCCCGGAATACTACACAACACTGAAAAATAATGGGCTACATCTTGTTAAATGTAACAACATGGAAATCTCACAAACATTATGAGCAAAAGGGGCCAGATTGAAAAGAATACAATACTGTATGGTTCCATTTTTGTGATGAGCAAGACAGACAAAACTTATGCATAGTGGTAGAAGTCAGAATAGTGGTCACCGCTGGGGGAAAGTTATTGACTGAGAAGGCCACAAAGGAAATTCTAGGTAATGAAAATGTCCTCTATTTTGATCTAGGTGATGATAAATGATCTCTCTTTCTCTCTCTCTCTCTTGCTCTAGCTCTGGCTCTCAGCAGCTTGATACATTTTACATATGTTAAAACGCATCAAGCTGTTTACTGAAGATGTGTGTTCATTATTAAATGTAATGTTACATTTAATGTTAATTATAATATGTAACAATAAATGTTAATTAATATTACATCACTATAAAGTAAATCTATGTATACATCTCTCTATCTCTATCTCTATTCCCATTAAAATTAGTTATACATATAAAGTTAAATTATATACATAAGTATAAATTTTTAAATTTTATATGAATATGTAAATTTAAATTATATAAAAATAAATTATATATATAAATTTTTTTCTCCTGCCTATTTACTTTTCAGTTCATGTGTAGTTGAGGCCGGTATGAGTTGTGTTTTCCAAGTGTAGTCTCGGCTCTTCTCTTCCTTCCTCAAGCTTCTTGGCAGTATTTTTTGGGGAAGAGGCTGATCAGTGGGTGGTGGGGGAAAGTCATAGGGCAAATACAAAAGTAGCCTTGGGCTTAAAATGTACTGTCAATTATTATTAAAGTGAATCATCTGTATGTGGGTAAAATATACTGTCAATCGTTATTAAAGTGAATCATCTGTATGTGGGTAACTGCTCATTATATGAGGCTGTTAGGATTTTTTTCTCTGGGCGTTGGCAATGGAGTGCTGGGGTGCCTCACCTTGGCCGAGGATTAAATAGGATAATGGTAATTACAAGCAGGTCTCTAGTTCTCCAAGTTATTATTTTGGGTGGATGATAATGGCTTTGGAAGTGTTGGGGATGTGATGGAGGCAAGAACAGAAGGTGGAATTTCAGGCCTTGAGCACTTCCCGGCTTACAAAGTTTAGCCTCTGCCGTCTTTTTCTTTAAATTTGATTGATGCCTGAAGGGGTAAGAGGCAGGTTTCCTGGCTCCTTCTGACTTGGCTTTGGGGAGGGGCCATGATGGTGCCTGTGCAGAGTGCAGCTTGTTTGAAAGAGGAAAACGTTGATGGTCCAAACACTATGTTATAAGTGGTCATGTGTTGGGAGAGTTCCTTCCCCAGATGGGCCCACAGCCATGGGGGTGGCGGGGAGGGTGGTGGGCGTGAAGCGGTGGTAAGATCTACAAGGCAGAGGAAAGAAGCAACGCAGAGAAGGCGCAGGAGCAGATGCAGTTCTTCTCCTTCTTATTTTTTTTTCAGTAAAAGAGTGAATTAGAGCGAGAGAGGAAGAGAGAGAGAGATTGGGCTACACAAAAGAAACTAGGAAACGAATGGAGCTGGGAAGGTGGGAAAGAGAGAAACCAACCGCTAAAGAACAGTGACTTGACAACCTCCAAATCATAATTAGGAGCAACTTCCTGGCCTCACATTTTCCACATAAACACTCGGGCGCTGGGCAGAGTTAATGGGCCCTGACTCCTGCCCGCGAGCAGCTCTGGCCAAGCCCAGCCGCGATTGACGTCACCGCCGCAGCGTCTCAGAGGAATGTGCCCGCTCCCCGCGCTTCTGGGTCTGACCCTAACCTTTCCCAGATGTGCAACTGTTCTTCCTTCCAAACAGGGAGTTTCAACACTGGGCATTGTGTGCTCTCTGAGTCCCGTCCTGTGGCCAAAACAAAAGTCCCAGTTCCTGCGTTTCAGAACAGGATTGTGCGCCCGCCGGCCTTTGGCGCTCTGGGCTGCTAAGCGGTCCCGCTGGAGGCGGGTGCCACGGGGCTTGGGTTCCTACTATGCTCCTTATCTCGCGCCGCAAGCTGCTCCCTTAGCACAGGTGGGCCGCCTCTCTTTGTCTGGCTGCGGAGCGGTGGGAGTCCCCGGCAAGCAAGGTCCTTTAGGATCGGCCTCCAACTCCCTGCCTTTCCTGGCCTCAGGCACGCAGACTATTTGCATTTGAACTAACACTTCTTGGTGACCCGTGGCCCTCTTTGCCCACTCTGTTCAGGCTGCTGGAATGTCCTCTCCCCCTTTCCCTTTCTGACTTGGTGGACACAGAGTCCACATTTAGTTATAAAGGCAGTGCAAGCTTCCCCTACCCCCGGAAGCCTTTTCCAACCCCCTTCTCTGCTCCCTCCCGGTTTGAATTGGCTTCTCTCTCTGTAGCCCTGCTGCCCTGCTTTACACAGACTGCAAACCTTATGCTTCATTACACTGGGGATTACTTTTCTCTCTATGCTTTACGTTTGAGTTGGTTGTTCATGTGTCTATTTCTCCAACTAGACTGTAAGCCCTTGAAGAACAAGGACCATATCTTGCCCGTCTTTGAACCTCCCATTTAGTAGGATATGTAATAGGTATTCATAAATGTTTGTTGAATGAATTAATGAGTATGTCCAAGGACATGAGAACAACGGTGATATAACAGAAGTCAGGTATCTTGATGATTTTGGAAGAGTTAGCATTGATAAAATAGCAAGGCCTTGTTACCACTGAGGAAGATGAGCATAGGAAAATAAACATACAAATTACACAATATGAACAATTGCTGTTGCTATTAGAGGTCCTTAACCCTGTCCCTTCCTAAGTGCTTCACTGATATTATCTCATTTTCTTCTTACAACATCCCTTTCCAAGTGGCATGGGGATTCTGTAATCATTGCTTGTATTATTTCAAGTTTCTAGACAACATAATTCTGTAGCCTGCAGTGGAGGCATATTCCAAGACCTCTCAACCCTTTGGAAAGCCCTAAATCCCTTTGCTGCAGAGCAAGTGTACTATCTATCTGTTACAAAGCAGATGAACAAAGAATCTTGGCTTCAAAATTCCCTCTGTGCTTATTGTGTGAAAACCAAATTTCCCCTCCCTTCTGCACTCAGAGTTACCAACCCTCCTTTCCCCAAACCTAAAACCCCTGATAGAGAATGAATATAGATGAAGAGGTAACAGAGGCCACCTACTAATCTGGGCATAATTAGTTGCCTTTCCCCTGAAAGATAAGAATGGACACAAGATAGAGCTACGTATATCTTGGGAAAACTACGCTCCACACTAGACTTTCATTTGTCGTAGCAAAATTCCCAAATAGGAGTTCCCAATGGGAATAACAACTTGCCTTCCCACCACCTGCCTTGGGCCCATCCACCCATTGTATGGCCTCCTCGCTTTCTCAGGGAATTTGACTCCAAATGTGCAGAGATTCAAGAAAGCACAGGAGAGATGCTGTCACAGTGCTGTCACTTTGACAGCCAGCAGTCAGCTATCTCTTTCCCGGAGGTATACAATCATAAGGGTGATTTCAGGACTTAACAGCAGCTGGGAGGCTGGGGGGCACAGGGTATCTGCTTGTTATCATTTTAATAAGTGGAATTAGGAGAAAAGTCCCCTTATCTGACTGTTCTCTGGAGGGAAAACCAGAAGTGGTGATGTCTTTGATCTGGAAATCTTTCTGGCTTCCCACTGGAAAAGGAAATTTCCACAGGGAGTTTTCAATTTGCTGCCTCTCTTGGGGTATGTAGACATGTAATTTTAGCAGAATTAAGGGCTAATGGATTAGGCCCTTCAGAGTTGCTCAGGATTCCTGGTTATGTAAAATAATTTATACATTTTGTAATACAACTATGTATTATAATTATGTTTATGTAATTACATATTTTATACATAAATATAAATTATGTAAAATAATTTTTAATTTATGTAAATAATGTAAAAACCAGGCCTTTGATATTCTGTCGTTCCCATACTTCTATGCAGCCTCCTTAAGAACTGCCTTCACTGAACTAGGACAAAGTGGTTTCCCAGAGTTATAGGGATTTTCCCAAGGAAGCTGTGAATTGGTGAAGCTGAGAGCACTGTAGGAAATTTATATTTTAAATCAGAAACAAAAGAGGTGTGCTTTTCCAGAAAACTCTTTGTTATTTTTCTCTAATATCAGTGCTGGGCATAGAAATTTAGATTATAAGGCTTGGAATAAGGCTTGCATTCATTTAAACTTTCATTAACTGATATTTCCGAGGAGATAAAGGCAAGAGAATGATGGGAGAAAGTAAAAGAATCCCCAGCCAAATCAGATAGAGGGGCGAGAGAAGAGGGGAGAACAAACACATGCTAACACACCACATAGGAGAGAGGAGACCTGGGAAAGTGAAGCTGTCCTATTACTTCCCCAGGCAGGAAACTATTGCTGAGTTAATTTCACGGGTACAGGGAAGAGTAAAATCAACACACTGTGGTGTTTAACTCTCATCATCTCATGTTTGCAAAAACTATTCCACCCTAACGATGAGGAGGTGGGAAAGAATAATGAAGCTTATCAGTGCTGCTTTAAGGACTATGGTCTCCGAATTACTGTCTCTAACAAACGCTTAGGGTGTGCCTACTATGTGCAAAGCATGGGTAAGGCATTTGTAGGTATAGGGATGAATAGGCCACTTGGCCTTCCATCAAAGTGGCTCTGAGTTCTCTGAAAGGGTTTGAACCAAAAAGATAAAGAGGGAGGCCAGTAGAACTGGTTGCTGTCTTGGATGAGTTCCTCCTGTCTCAAAGTTCCAAACTGCTGCATAACTAGCAATCTGAATCATTTTTCTGTTGTTCTCCCATGTAGTAGGCTTCCTCTCTTCCCTCCCCCACCCCCTTCCTTCTTTCCTTCCTTCCTCCCTCCCTCCCTTCCTCCCTCCCTCCCTCCTTCTTAATTTCCTTCTTTTCTTCCCCTACCCACCCACACCATCTTTCTCTCTTTTTCATTCTCACCATTATCAGATTAAGGAAGTTTGCTAAGGCTTTAAAGATTATTTAAATATTGTTAAATTTTATAATTTTTTTTAATCTATTAAGGTGATCATATTATTTTATATTTCTTTATTCTCTTAGTTTGGGGAGTCACATTGGTTGACTTTTAAATGAACCAACGGTGCACACCTGGGATAAACACAGTCTAGTTATTCTTTTTGTGTAATTGCTGGATTTGGCTTACTAATATTCTTTTTAGGACGTTTACATCTTGTTCATGAGTAAGAGACTAGCCTATAAATTTCCTTTTTTATAAGGTCTTGGTATGTTTAACTTAATATCAAGATTATACAGAACTTCCTTGACTTACAACGGGGTTACATCCCAATAAATGCACTGTAAATTGAAAATATTGTAAGTAAGAAATGCATTTAATATACCTAACCTACCCAACATATAGCTTAGCCCAACCTATCTTAAACATTCTCAGAACACTTACATTAGCCTAGAGTTGAGCAAAATCATCAAACGAAAAGCCTATTTTATAATAAGGTACCGAATATCTCATGGAATTTGTTGAATACTGTACTGAAAGTGAAAAAACGGCATCGTTGTCTGGATTCAGAATGGTTGTCAGTGTTTTGGTGGTTTACCCTCGTGATCAAGTGGCCAACCGGCAGCTGCACTGCTGCCCTGCTCCGCAACACCAGAGAGTGTCTACCACATATCAGAGGCCTGGGAAAAGATCAAAATTCCAAATCTGAAGTATGGTTTCTACTGAGTGTGTATCGCTTTTGCATCATCCTAAAGTCAAAGCCATCGTTAAGTTGAAACATTGTTAAGTCGAGGACCGTCTGTACTGGCCTCAAAAAATGGGTTTAGAATTGTTTCTTTTTTTCCTATTCTCTGGAAGAGTTTGGCTAAAATTAATTTTATTTCTTCCTTAAACATTTGGAAGAATTCTCTGGTGAGGTAATCTGGGCCTCAAGTCTTTCTTTATCCACTAATTAGGGTTCAAATTTTTTAATGAGTAAATGATTTATGTTTTCTATATCTTCTTGTATTAGTTTTGGAAACTATATCTTCTTGTACCAGTTTGAATAGTATAAATGTATTTATTCATATTTTAGAAATTGGTTCATATTATTTAAATTTTTAAACGTATTGGCATAAAGTTATTCATCATGTTCTTTTATAATACATACATTTAATGCTATGCATTTCCCTCTGATATGGCTTCATTTTCCTCACACACATTCTGATATGTCATATTTTCAATAGTATTTATTTCAAAATATTTTCTAATTTCTATTGTTATTTCTACTATGATCTATTGATTATTTAGAAATAAATTGTTATTTTTCATTTGTATGCATTTGTAACTTAATTCTACTGTGTTCAAAGAACACACTCTCTATTATTACAGTCTTCTGAAACTTTTTGACACTTGCTTTATAAACCAGCATATGGCATTTTTGGTCAAATTTTCAGTGTATTTTTGGATTTGTAGATATTGGATGTAAGACTTGTCAATTTTGGCTTTATTTAGGTAGAGGCTAAATTATTAGGTGTATACAGATCAAGAATTATTACATCTTCCCGTTGAACTGAAGTTTTTTTCATTAAGTAATGTCCATTTTTATCTTTTTAAAAAAATAATGTCCATTTTTTCTAATTTTATGGTTCTTCAGTCTGATTAAGGTGATGTGGATACAGTCTGTCTTTTAACTGGAATATTTATTTAGTCCATTTAAGGTAATCATTTATAAGTTGGACCTCTTTTTACCATTAAAGTTTATTTCATTTCATTTCATTTATTTTATTTATTTTAGTTTATCCCACTTTGTAAGTTTCTTTTTAATCCTTACTTTTTCTTTGAATTACTCTCACTATATAACCCCATTATGACACAATGTTAGCTTATTCTCATATGGTTGTTCTCCATTTCCTGTTATCCCATTATATTGACAATATCCAGACCAATGTTTCAAACTTTTTGGTCTCAGAACCTCTTTATACGCTGAAAAAATATTTAGAATTCCAAAGACTTTTGTTTATGGGAGTTATATCTATTAAAGTTTATCATATTACAAATTAAAACAGAATATTTAAAATATTTATTAATTCATTGAAAAATAATAATAGCATACCCATTACATGATAACATAACATATCTTCATGAAAAATAACTGCATTTTTTTAAATGAAAGAGTGGTGTTGCCTTACATTTTAGCCAATATGTTTTTGTCTGTCTTAGAAAAGATTCTTATATTTGTTACTACATTTAAAAAAATTTCATAACTCATAGAGCCTCTGGAAAACTCCTTTATACACTCATGAGAGAGAATGGAAAGCCAAATAACATTTTTAGTATTACTATGAAAATTGTTTTGCCCTTGTGGATTCCCTGAAAGAGTCTGAGGAATTTCCAGGGGTCCATAAACCACACTTTGAGGCCAGTGATTCTCAAATTTTAACAGTATATCCAAATCACTGGGAGGCTTGTTAAATCACAGACTGCTGGTCCCCACACCCAGAGCGTCTGATTCAGCAGGTCTAAGATGGGGCCTGGGAATTTGCATTTCTAACAAATTCCAAGGTGATACTGCTACTGCTTGTCCGGGTACCACATTTTAAGAACCACTGATGTAGACTATAAATCTGGGTAACTATGCATGTAATTTCTCTTTGTTTTTCTTGTAGCTAATTTTTAAGACAACATCAAACTCTACTAAGGTATTTGATCACTGTTACTTCATACACATCTTATCTCCTGGAATTTTCTCTTCTCAAATTGAAGTACTTAATACAGAATTAATTTCAGTATAAGTCTTTTTGTGGCAGTCTGAGGGTTTTGATGCCTGAGAATATTTTTATCATATTTAAAAGCAATTTGAAAGAATAAAAGTTTCTTGGTTTTATGGTTCTAATACTTTTCCCCAATGCTTTGAAGACATTACACTATTTTTTTCATTCTTTTTTTTGTTATGGTTGTTTCTAATGTGCTATTGAAAATTTGAAATTAATCTAATCCTTGCTTATGAATTCAGGACCTGTCCTTGTTGTCTAGGAACTTTCATAATTTTCTCCTTGTCTTTGATAGTCTTACATTTTCTTATTAATGTCTAATGTGGGGTTTTTGTGGGACTCTCTGGCCCTTTCAATCTGAAGCCCTTTCCTCCTCTCCCACTTCCTTCTTCTCCTACATGCAGGGAAGCTTATCTCCATTTCTTCGAATATTTCCTTCTCTCCATTACTGTTCCCTCTTTTGGAAGTTCTATTATGACTTCTGTTTCCCTGGCCCTTCACCTCTAAAGATTTTCTTTTGTGTTTTGTATTTCTTTGCCTTTTCATTCTTCCCTCTGGGATTTTTTTTCTCAGTTCAGTCTTTCAGTTGGTAATCCATTCCTTAGCTAATTCTTTCTATTTCTTTCATTTATAGTTTTTATTTTAACTAATATCTTTTCATATTTAATATTTCTTCCTGGTTCTTTTTATACTTTCTAGTTCTGTTTCAAATTGCTAATAACTTCTATCATCTCTTTTAATATTTGTACTAGGCAAACTTTTTTTTTGCTAATATTTCTGCTTTTGGTGGAGTATATAACCTGCTAAGTTATTTTCATTTGAAATAATTGTGCTCCTCAAATGCTTGTTATTTTGGCTTGTGAGCTCATCTCCCCTGGGATATTGGCTATTTTGTCAGACCAGGGTAGACCTTAGTTTGCAACAACCCTAGTTAGCACAGTTTAGGGAGCTGAGCCCTGCGAAGGAAAAAGCCAGGCATGGGACAACCAATCAGTTACTTTTCATTGGTTAGGGCCTCATTCTTTGCCCACCAGGAGGAAGCATCCTTAAAAAATCTGTCAGCCGCAGGAGTTTGGAAGGAGGATTTCTGCTCAAGGTTAGTCTTCACTTGTTTTTCTTAGCACCTCACAACTACATGTCTTGTGTGCCACCTTGTTTGTGTCACCTAGAACTGGACTTTTGGCTGAGAACCACAAGTAGGAGGGCAGACAGTGTTTGCTCAAGGCAATAGCAGAGGAGAGCAGAGCAGATCACCAAGCATTTCTATCTAATTGTACCCTCCCGAAGTACGCAGTTCTGCCTCTTATTAAAGCCCCATCCATACACCATTCAAAATAGCCTAACTCCAGGTCTCCTGGAAATTTCTTGGTGTTTTTCCCCTGTAGTTCCTTGGGGAAGGGAATCAGCTTTCACACTGGTTCAGTGTCTTGGAGCATCTTTATTCTAATCTTATTTCTAATTTTTCCAAGAGTATGATTTTGGACAAGTTACTTTGTATCTCCTCAGTTTTCTTATCCATAAAATGGAACTAATATCTAACAACATCAATAGCAATATAAAGATTAGAAATAACATATATTCAGTAGTTAGCATTGTTACTGGTATGGAGTAGATGCTCAATAAACCATTGCTGCTATTATATTTATTGCTGTTGTAACTGTTGTTATAAGTAATCACTAGAGCTGAGCCTGCTTCTCTGTCCTGCAATGGAATGTTCTGCCTAATTGGGTGCAATGTTGCTGTACATATAATGTAAAAAAGTCTTTGTTGCGTTTGGGATCACATCACTCAGATTATGTTTGCGGTCATATATATGTGGTTAGTCAGGATTTGGGGGCCTGGGCTCCAAGAAAGGGAGATGTGGTCCATAGAAGTCTTACTGAGGGAAGGTAACTGACCCTTGCAACATGCTGGAGAACCAGCGAGGAGGGGATGGATGGCCAACGTGGAGACTGGAAATAGCTATATCCATGATCTAGCATTTACTTTGTGTTTTTAAATTTTTATTTATTTATGTTTTTGGCCATGCCACACTGCTTGCAGGATTGAACCGCAAGTTTCCCAGCCAGTGATCGAATCCAGGCCCCGGCAATGAAAACACCGAGCCCTAACCACTGGACCTCCAGGGAATTCCCTGCTTTTTTGAAAAAATTGAAGTATAGTTGATTTACAATGTAGTGTTAGTTTCTGGTGTATAGCAAAGTGATTCAGTTATACGTATATATACATTCTTTTTCATATTCTTTTCCATTATGGTTTATTACAGGATATTGAATATAATTCCCTGTGCTATACAGTAGGACCTTGTTACCTATCTATTTTATGTATAGTAGTTTGTATCTGCTAATCCCAAACTCCTACTTTATCCCTCCCCCGCCCCCTTTCCCTTTTGGTAACCATAAGTTTGTTCTCTATGATGTCTGTGCGTCTCTTTCTGTTTCATTAATACGTTCATTTGTGTCAAACTTTAGATTCCAAATATAAATGATATCATATGGTATTTGTCTTTCTCTTTCCGACTTACTTCACTTAGTATGATAATCTCTAGTTCCATCCATGTTGCTGCACATGGCAATATTTCATTCTTTTTTAGGGCTTAGAACTTTGCTTTTCGCATGTTGCAATTCCCTTCTGCTAGAGCCCAGGGCCTTCAATAAAGTGATACTATATATAAAAGTGGCCCTGCTTGTGACTGAGTAATTAAGGGATAGAAATGTGTCCATTCTTAGGGTGACAAGTCTCGAGAAACTGATCATGAGATATTAAGGAGAATCTTCTACAAAAAGCAGATCCAGTCTCAGACTGGTTGACTGAGGTGACAAGGGACAAACTGGCTGGACTGTGAGACATCGCAACATGCCTCAGAGATTCTCAGAAATACTTGGGGTGAGGAACCTGGTAAAAGACTGAGCAGGACGGAAGATAGACAAATTATGTCTGACATTACAGGAAATTGCGGCCCACTACAGGATGGAGAAGCAGGCACTCTGCATTGCAGCATTAGTTCTGAACCCTCTTGGCTAACATCATCACCACATGCAGCACCCTGTACCCACTAGTGACAGGACAAATGTCTCTTGCTTCCCCTCCTGCTTGTAGGGCTCCTGGAGGCAGATTTCTTGTCCTTAAACCACTTGATTGGGCATCCCTGGTGGTGCAGTGGTTAAGAACCCGCCTGCCAATGCAGGGGACACGGGTTCGAGCCCTGGTCTGTGAAGATCCCACATGCCGCAGAGCAACTAAGCCCGTGCGCCACAACTACTGAGCCTGCGCTCTAGAGCCCGCAAGCCACAACTACTGAACCCACATGCAACAGTTACCGAAGCCCGTGTGCCTAGAGCCCATGCTCCGCAACAAGAGAAGCCACTGCAATGAGAAGCCCGCTCACCGCAGCAAAGAGTAGTCCCCACTTGCCGCAACTAGAGAAAGCCTGCGCACAGCAACGAAGACCCAACACAGCCAAAAATAAATAAATAAATAAATAAATAAATAAATAAATAAATAAATAATAAAAACAACGCTTGATTTGTTAGTCACCTGCCTTGGGCTCTCAGCCACCACTTCAGTGAGCAGCACTGACTTCTGAAGGGGACCTGGCAACATTTCAGTGGCAACACCCACCACCAGGCCTCAGCAACATGTGTCCTCAATTTCTCTCTCCCCAGGGTGGCTATGGGGTGGGAAGCAAAGAAAATAAGTCTGCTGATTTCTTAAAGTCACACATATTTATTCTTGGAACATATGCTTCTTTTCTCCCTCGGGGCTCATGAAACCTGCTTAGAACTTTCATTTCCATATCTAAAATTATATGGCTCATTTCTTATCCTCTGCCGAGGAATGGCCAATTGCTGGTGGGTCAGTGAACTCCCAAAGGAGATAAAAATGAAGCTGATGCTATTTTTAAAATGCCAGGAAATCTTCCATTATGCCTAAATATGGCCACAGGAGACCTGGGTTCTTTAGTTACATTCCCCCAAGTTCAATACTTACTTAGGGAAGCAGCTTGGAGTGAAGGCTTTCTGAGCAATTCAAAGGGGCTTTGGCTGCCTCTGGGGCCACTTCCATAAACTCTGCTACACAGACCTCATAAATTCCAACGAGGCTGGTCAAAGCAAGCTCCCCTTCTTTGGGGACAGGCCCTGTTCCTTTCTACCCTAAGCAGTGACTCTCCCAGCCTTTGTTATGGCCTCTTTGGAACTCTGTACATAGCAACCAGGGCACGAGGTGAGCTGGTCTCTTCCCATTAAATATGATGCCACCAAGCTGTTACTGTCAGTTACTGCCATTAAAATGACAGCTGTTGGTCCATCCTTAGTTGAAAGAGGCAACCTCCTCTCCCTTCTTGCTTCTCAAAAATAACAATCTTTTCACTCTATCCTGATCAGAAAATGCACAGGCTGACCCAGAGGGATATTCTGAGAATTTTCCCAGACACCATACACCCAGCAGGCTCAGAGTTCTGAACTTGAGGACATAAACTTGCCAGGCTCTCAGAGAGGCATATTGAGCCTCCACCCTTCCCACCTTCCCCCTAAGCTGTCCCAGTGCTTGGACTCTGCAGTAAGATCGGTTTGGTTTCTTCCTTCAGAGAAGTAAAATCCCCCAGGGACCCTCCCTCCTCCCCCAACAGGTGAGGGAGTTGTCCTGGAGGAAAGAAAGAGGCAGATGTGTGTGTGTGTTCGTGTGTGTCCGCGTGTGTGCATGCATGCTCCCATGTATGCATGTGCACAGGGTTTTTACATGTGTGTGTAATGGGCATATGTGAGCTTATGTGTGCCTGTGCGCCATGTGTGTGGTATGTTGATAATCAGAGAACTTCAGTCCCCTTTCCTCTCATTCCCTGTCCACAGGCTGCTTCTCCTTACCCCAAGGAGATCTCTTATAATTTATTTTATCTGCTTAATCTTATCTATCTTTGTGTGTATGTATGCAGCAAAAAACTGACCAGAATTTTGGCAGAGGGAATTGCTTGCAGGTGTGAACAGTTCCTCTTGGATTGGTGGAGTTCTTTTTCTGGACCCCAGTTTCCGGGGTCCATGGGGTAGGAGGACACTGTCCCTTGCTGACATTGTAACCCTGCCCCACCGCCCCACCTACCCAGCCTTGGTTGGGAGGTTGTGTGCTCTGGGTGAAGAAGAATGATTTGAGGCAGCCTGTTAGTCTTATCTGGTCAACACAGAACAGTTAAGCAGGAAAAGACAATGGCTTCTAACTGGTGTTTAATCAAGCCCAAGTACCTGTGTTTGTTCCAAAACTTTCTCCATTTAATAATGTGTCCTAAAAACTTTTTCAGATTTAATATCTCATGATTCGTCTTCAGGGACTTACTGACACAATCACATTAACCCAGTTCCCATCTCTGTATATGTCTAGAAGTATACCATGAAATTTAAAGTCAGATAGGATCCAATCTTGAATTGGGCTACTAGCCATGTAACCTTGAACAAGTTAATTTATTCTCAGTTGCTTCATCTAGAAAAAGGCGGAGATAACCATACCTAGGTAATAGGGCTATTGCACAGATTAAATGAAGCTAATCTGCAAGGATCTTGACGTGATACTTCATGAATAGGAAGTGCTCTGTTAGCTATTTTTATTTTCCCTTCCCTGCTCCTAGCTATTGCTGGTGTCAACTCTTTCACACCTATCCCTTCCCCTTCCCTCCCTACTGTGTTTGTTTCCTGGGGCTGCCACAGAAAGTACCACAAATTGGGTGGCTTAATACAATAGAAATATATTCGTTCACAGTTCTTGAGTCTAGAAGTTTGAAGTCAAGGTGTCAGAAAGTCCATGCTCCATCTGAAGTTTCTAGGGAAGAATCCTTCCTTGCCTCTTCTGGCTTCTCGTGACTTCAGGCATTCCTTGGCTTGTGGCTGCATAACTCCAATCTCTGCCTCTGTCTTCACATGGCCTTCTTCTCTCTGTCTCTGTGTCCTCTCCTATTCTTACAAGGACCAGTCATTGGATTTAGGGCCCACCCCAAATCCAGTATGATAGTATCTTGAGATCCTTAACTAACCACATCTACAAAGATCCTATTTCCATATAAGGTCACATTCTGAGGTTCTGGATAGACATGAATTTTGGGGATGACACTATAAAACCTACTACACCTACCAACCTAGGCTCTTCTCTTTTAAAAACTCATCTCGATTTGTATCTCTCAAATTCACTTCTCGTTCCATTAGGACTTTATTCACTTTTCTCTGCCCTTATTGCTATGACATACAGCAACATCCTCCTGTGTACCTCTACTACCCTGTGGATAGATTTTGCTTTTTCTCTGGTCTCACTCATATTCTTTCTCCACATTGCCTCTAGGGTGGTCTTTTTAAAGTCTGGACAGATCTGATCAAGGGCTCTTTCTTCTCAAAAACCTTTAAAATCTCTCAGTTTTCTTTAGGATAAAATTCAACATCTTAGCATTCAGGGCTGTTTGATTTTCTAATATCCCACTGATATCTGCACTAATCACCCTCAACTGTCCCAGCCACTCCAAGTAAGTCTAAGGGAGAAGAACCTCACCACCACTCAGCAGGACAGCTTATTCCAGGGTGTGGTCCTGGCGGCCAGGTTCTTTTAAGTGGAAAGTTTATTGAGAGTTCCTTGGAACAGGCATTAACTCAGGTGTGAGTGTAAGGAGGGAAGTTGGAGACCAATTCTAGAGAATCTGGGTCAAGCACCAGGCTTGAAGGATGAGTTTGATTCCATAAACAGAGAGTAGGAGCATTGGAGCCAAGGAGGTCAGTATCAAGTTTGGAAAGGGAAGACAAGTTGGTGAAATTGTTGAGACTCTAGTGCTTGAACTGAATGAATGTGATGAATTCATTCATATATTAGGGGCTAGTCAAGTGGCCTGGGCTAGGCTGGCTAACATCACTAGGGCAGAATGGGAAGTGCATTTTATGGTCAGTCTCCACGAATCTCTCTGGTCATCAGGGAGGGATGCATGGACTGCAGATCCCAGTGACTCACTGTTCTCTTTCTTCTTTGTTTATTCTGTGGGATCTAAGGCACTGACAACTCCAGGTCATAACTTGTGTTTATAGCTGCTTGCTGTTATGGCTTTCGAAACAGCTGGGCAGATGGAAGAACTGAGCTTTCACTGTTTTTGAAAATGTCAGACCCTTTTTTTCTTGATTCTTGCTCTATTGCACTTCTAGTTTCCAAGGCAGATTGGACTCAGACTGAGCATGAATCAGAAGACGGAGCTTGACTTGGTGGTGTCTAAGGAGCTCTATATCTGGCACTTTATGAATCTAACAAATTAGCTGAATGAGGTGGCATTTTCTCTTCCTCCCAGATTTGGCCAATACTCAAAGTAAGACTCTTGCTGGGTAGCTGACATCCTGTAATCTTCTGGCACAGGCTGCAGTGTAAGGAAGCAACCAGGGACTTAAGCTGCTTCAGAAGTGATTTACAAGGCTCACAAGACATAACCACTTCTCAAACCCATGTTGTAATTTATTACAAAAACTTTTTTTCTCACAATGCTTTCCTTGACCGTAAGTCATTTCAGAAAATTAACAGACTCAGAAGGTTTTAATGTTGGATTAGTCCTTGGGGATAACTATTTCTGTCTTAGTTCAGGATGCTATAACTAAAATGAATAGACTGGTGGCTTAAACAGTGGTTACTTCTCATAATTCTGGAGGCTGGGAAGTCCAAGATCAAGGTACTGGCAGATCAGGGGCTTGGGAGGGCCTGCTTCCCAGCTGGTATACAGCCACCTTCTTCCTATATCTTCACATGGCCAAGAGAGATCATCTCTCACTGTCTCTTCTTATAATGGCACTAATCCTAATCAGGAAGGCTCCACCCTCATGATGTAATTACTCCCAAAGACTATCCCTCCAAATACCATCATACTAGGGGTTAGGTTTTGATGTTTGAATTTGGGAGGACACAAATATTCAGTCCATAGCAGGGTCTAACATCTTCATGCAACAAAAGAGAAAATTGAGGTTCAGGACCATGAGGTCTCCTGCAAGGGTCCCCAAGCCAGTGAGCAGGTTGTTTGGTTTCCAACACAGGACTTTTTCCTCCAACCTCATGATCGTGATTCTTCCTGATTATTTAAATGATGTTACTTCATTTTCTCAATACTGCCTTGAATATTTGTTCCTTTCCTTTCACTTAAAAAATAGAAATAAGACAGTTTTTAAGAACACAGAGGAGTAAGGATTCTTGGAAGATGGCCATCTAGCTGTAGCCTTCTTCTCCTTGACTCTCAACTCCCAACTCCTACTTTTCTTGAGCTAGATGGGAAGGAGATGAGGTTGAGGTGAGGAGGGGAGATTGGGCATAGGGCTTTCTTTCTCAAGAGTAGAAACAGAGCTGGAAAGGTGATTGTCCCATCAGGATAACAAAGGTCTGCATGAAGGCTCCTGAGAAAATGCTGGTTTTGAGATCTATGGACCTGAGGAAAAGAATGACATCAGCCTTGAGAGTGTCTGGTTTCTTGGTCCCCATGAGGCCAAGCAGGAGCTGGATCCTCCCTGCCCCTTAGGACATGGTATGAGGACCTACCTTGTGCTAGAATGTGGGAGCACCCTTTGTAGCAGGCAACTGACAATCTTCTGGTTTCTAAACTGCCACTCTCCTGGGGGTAGAAAATATTTCCCCCACATTTGTGTGACCGACACCAGTTAGGAGACTCCAACAACGAGACCTGAAAATTAATGAACAGATGAAGTGAAAACTCAACTAAGTGATCCTGGCAACCAGAATAGGAGACGAGTCAGAACTAGTAGAGCTCCTTCCATGAATGGCTTGATGGAGCATGACAGGTGACAGTCTGAACTAAAACCGACAAGGACATTGAAGTAGGCTCAAGTGCAACACAAACATAGAGATAAAACACATGATTTCTCAATTCAACAATTTAGCAGACTGAATGAAGGAGAGGATGGTCACTGTGGAGGCAAGTGGGAGATGTATCTCAAAGCCTAGAGCAAAGATTTAAAGAAGGAAGCTCTGAGGAGAAAGACGTTTGGGGAGAAATATTTCAAAGAATCGACATGTGAAAAATTAGGAAGAGAATTAATGCCCTAACAAGTAGTAGGGAGAGAGGGTGTCCTGAGTTGAAGACAGATCTGAATTTGCCGATTAAAAGGGTTCATCAAGTTCAGAGCAAGACTGATAAAAAGTAACATTCACCAGGCAATATTTTGGTAAAATCTGAACTCCTAAGATGATGTGACTCTATTATAATCTTCCAGATAGAAAGAACAAGTTACCTACAATGGAAAAATAACCAGAAAAATCCCAAACATATCGTCTGTAATATTAAATGCTAAAAGATAATAGAATAGCATTTTCTGGTTACAGGGAGAAAGACAGCTCGATAAATCCTATAAAACAATATAACCATTATTATTTGCTAAGGCATTTTAAAAAATATTTGTTGATATTCAAGTCCAGAATGTAGTGTTCATCACTTCCCCTAACATTCTACTGGTTAAAACTCAGTCATATGGCTTCATTTGTGCAAGGGGACAGCCTGGGGAATGTGAACTGGCTGACTTACACCATAAAACAAGATAGTGCTAAAGAGAGAATCTAGGTAGAGGCCTTATCATTGTTTCTATGCTTGGTGTTTTCTGATTTTTACCTGATTTTTATGATGAAAAAAGTCAGATCCATGATTCAGCCTATTAAATCCATGTGCCTTTCATTCATTCAACAGATAGTTCTTGTGAGTCTGCTCTCTGCCTAAGCCTGATATGCAGCAGGGACTGAGAGAGAGAAAAATCAGGTGGTGTCCTGAAGCTCTTATCAGTTGTGAAGAATTGGAAGCCAGTATCCAGGATTGGATTGTGGGCTTGGAGCCAAAGAGATCTCAATTAAACTCAAATCCTGGCTATGACAGAGCCACTCTGTGAGCTTGGGAGAGTTATATAATCTCTTCAAAGCACATTTTCCTCATCTGTAAAGTGGGTGTCATAATATCCCACAGTGCTGTCTTTATGAGAAGTAAATAATCAAAAAATAATGCATGGAGTACAAATATCCTAGATCTTAGAAACCTGTGACTGCAAGAAAATTAGATCCCATATATTTATTGTAAAAATTAGTTTCACAATCCCATTTACCACTGCATCAAAAAGATTAAAATACCTAGGAATAAACCTACCTATGTAAGCAAAAACCTGTACTCTGAAAACTATAAGACACTGATGAAAGAAATCGAAGATGACATAAACAGATGGAAAGATATACCACTGTAAATCAATAGTGTCAAAATGACTATGCTACCCAAGGAAATCTACAGATTCAATGCAATCCCTATCAACTTTACCAATCACATTTTTCACAGAACTAGAACAACAAGAATTTAAATTTGTATGGAAACACAAAAGACCCCAAATAGCCAAAGCAATTCTGAGAAAGAGGACTCAGGCTCTCTGATTTCAGACTATACTACAAAGCTACAGTAATCAAAGCAATATGGTACTGGCACAAAAACAGAAATATAGATCAATGGAACAGGATAGAAAGCCCAGAAATAAACCCACATACCTATGGTCAATTAATCTATGACAAAGGAGGCAAGACTACACAATGGAGAAAAGACAGACTCTTCAATAAGTGGAGCTGGGAAAATTGGACAGCTACATGCAAAAGAATGAAATTAGAACACTATCTAACACCATACACAAAAATAAACTCAAAATGGATTAAAGATCTAAATATAAGACTGAATACTATAAACTCTTAGAGGAAGACATAGGCAGAACACTCTTTGACGTAAGTTGTAGCAATATCTTTTTGTACCCACCTCCTAGAGTAATGAAAATAAAAACAAAAATAAACAAATGGGACCTAATTATACTTAAAATCTTTTTCACAGCAAAGGAAACCATGAACAAAACGAAAAGACAACCTGAGAGAAAATATTTGCCAACAATGTGACTGACAAGGAATTAATCTCCAAAATATACAAATAGCTCATGCAGCTCAATATCAAAAAAACAAACAACCCAATGAAAAAATGGGCAGAAAAATCTAAATAGACAGTTCTCCAAAGAAGACATACAGATGGCCAAAAAGAACATGAAAATATGCTCAACATCTTTAATTATTAGAAAAATGCAAATCAAAACTATAATGAAGTATCACCTCATGCTGGTCAGAATGACCATCATCAGAAAGTCTACAAACAAAATGCTGGAGAGAGTGTGTTGATGGGAATGTAAATTGGTACTGCCACTATGGAGAACAGTATGGAGTTTCCTTAAAGAACTAAAAATAGAGTTACCATATGATACTGCAATCCCACTCCTGGGGATATACCCAGACAAAATCATACTTTGAAAAGACACATGCACCCCAGTGTTCATTGCAGCACTATTTACAATAGCCAAGACATGGAGGAAACCTAAATGTCCATCGACAGAGGAATGAATAAAGAAGATGTGGTACATATATACAATGGAATATTACTCAGCCATAAAAAAGAATGAAATAATGCCATTTGCAGCAACATGGATGAACCTAGAGATTATTGTGCTAAGTGAAGTAAATCAGACAGAGAAAGACAAATATCATATGATATCACTTATATGTGGAATCTAAAAAAATGATACAGGTGAACTTATTTACAAAACAGAAACCGATTCACAGACTTCAAAAACAAACTTATGGTTACCAAAGGGGAAAGGTTAGATGGGGAGGGAAAAATTAGGAGTTTGGGATTAACATATACACATTACTACATGTAAAACAGATAATCAACAAGGACCTACTGTATAGCACAGGGAACTCTACTCAATATTCTGTAATAACCTATATGGGAAAAGAATCTGAAAAGAATGGATATATGTATATGTATTACGGAATCATTTTACTGTACACCTGAAGCTAACACAACATTGTAAATCAATTATACTCCAATATAAAATAAAAATTAAATTAAAAAAATTAGTTTCAGAAAATTAAAAAAAATCACGATCACTATGAACATCTATGTAGTGCAGAAGGATATAAAATGAGAGAAGAAAGTGCCTACCTTTTGCTCCTTGTCCTACTCCTCTCAGGTAATCAGGCTTACCCTCTTTGCCTATCCTTTCAGAGATTTTCCATGTGTAGGCAAGCACATACACACACATGCATATGCTTTAAAAATTACAAATGGACTTATGCCAAGCAGTGCTCTGTATCTTGCTTGCTTTATCACATAATGTGCCTTGGACATTTCCCCGTATCACTATATATAGACACACAGTATGTGTATATATCACAGTCTAAGTGTTCCCTACTGACGGTTATTTGACTTATTTTCTGACTTTTGTTATGGCTACAATGCTGCCACAAATACTTATGCACCTTTCTATTTGCATACATAAGAGAGTATATCTGCAGGGTGAATTCCTAGAAATTCAGTAACTGACACAAGGGGTATGTGCATTTTACATTTTGATAGAGATTGCCCTTCCAAAGGGGTTGTACCAATATTTATTCCTACCAACAATTTATGAGAGAATTTCCCCACCCACTGCCATATTCATCACTAAATTATTTTTGAGATGAAAATGGTATCCCATTGTTTTTCAATGTGCATTACTTTAATGACTAGTGAGGTTGAGCATTTTTCATGTTTATTGCCATTTAAATGTTTCTTTACTCTCAGACCCATGTCCTTTGTTATTTTTATGTAGGATTGCTTCTCTTTTTCATAAATGCTTTTCAAGAGTTCTTATAAGGATATTAACATTTTGGTGTCAAATGTGTTATAAATATTTTCCAGTGTGCTATTATTTTAAGTCTTTTCTCATGGTATTTTTTCTATTCAAAAGTATTTTTTATTACCGTATTTATTATTATTTTAAATGTACAGTCTCTGGGTTTTATACCCTCATTAGAAGGGACTCTCTCACTATAAGATTAATTTGAAAAAGTACTTATGTTTTTCTTAGTACATTCAGGGTGTTTTAAAAAATATTTGAATCTTTCTTACATCTGGAATTTATTTTTGAGTAAGGATTAGGGTAGGCATCTAGCTTTATTATTCTTTCTAAATAGATTGATAGTTATACTAATATCACATAATGAATATTTGATATATTTTCCACTAGAATCATTTGTACATGTTTCCCACTATATATCCATAAGTATTTTGGTATATTTTTGGAGTCTCTATTATTCCATTGATATACTTGTCTTTTCAGTACCAACACTAAATAGTTTAAATTAATGTAGCTTTATAATTTTTAAAATAATATCTGACTAATACTTATTTTTTTTCTGCTTAAAAATCTCCCTGACTATTTTCACGTTTTTATGTTATAAGATAAATCACTTTTGAGATGTTATTGTATTTGACTGGATTACCATGAATTTATAGATTAGTGAAATTGGTTTCTTTTCAACATTGGTTCTTTTAATCTTCTATGTTCTTTAGATTAACTTTAACATTTTAAAATAAAAGTCCTGTACCTTTCTTATTTAGTATATTCCTTAGTATTTTAATCTTTCATTTACTATTGTAAATTAGATTTAAAATTTCCCATTATGTTTTCTAATTTGTTTTTGTTATCAACCACTTACTGAATTCTCTTATTTTTTAAAAATGTTTTTCAATAGATTTTTTAGTCTTTCCAAGTATAAATCACATTATTTATAAATAATAATTTTTCCTTCTCTATTTCTTTAACTTCTGAATTCTGTGTGTGAGAGAGAGAGAGAGAGACAGACAGACAGACAGACAGACTGCTTTGGGAAGTATTTCCAGAAAGAAGTTACATAAGGTGGTGATAATAGCCTTCCCAGATTAGGGATTATTTGTAATAATTTATCATTAAGCAGGTAGCATCGTTTGAGATTTTTTTTTTTTCATGTTAAAGGAGCATTTATCAGCATCTATTGAAATTAAGGTACGCTTTTCGGCCCTTTCACCTGTTAACTGTAGTGACTTGTAAGAACATATTTCTTAACACTGAAATATCCTTGGATTTCGGAACAAGCCCTAGATAACTCCTGAAGTATTACTACACAATGTGCTGCTACATTCTCTTTGTAATATTTATTTTATAATTTTTGCATTGATATACATTAGTTAGAGTCATAAGTGCTAACTTTGCTAGATATTTGTCTTATTATCATGATGGCTGTATAATAATAATATCGAATCATACTGCTCACTCTATACTTTGGAAAGGTTTATAAAATGGCAGTACTTTTATTTTTTTAACATCTTTATTGGAGTATAATTGCTTTACAATGGTGTGTTCGTTTCTGCTTTATAACAAAGTGAATCTGTTATACATATACATATATCCCCATATCTCTTCCCTCTTGCGTCTCCCTCCCTCCCACACTCCTTATCCCACCCCTCTAGGTGGTCACAAAGCACGGAACTGATCTCCCTGCAGCTGCTTCCCACTAGCTATCTATTTTACATTTGGTAGTGTATATATGTCCATGCCACTCTCTCACTTTGTCCCAGCTTGCACTTCCCCTTCCCCATATCCTTAAGTCCACTCTCTAGTAGGTCTGTGCCTTTATTCCCATCTTGCCCCTAGGTTCTTCATGACCTTTTTTTTTTTTTAGATTCCATATATATGTGTTAGCTTACGGTATTTGTTTTTCCCTTTCTGACTTACTTCACTCTGTATGACAGACTCTAGGTCCATCCACCTCACTATAAATAACTCAATTTTGTTTCCTTTTATGGCTAATATTCCATTCTATATATTTGCCACATCTTCTTTATCCATTCATCTGTTGATGGACACTTAGGTTGCTTCCATGTCCTGGCTATTGTAATAGAGCTGCAATAAACATTGTGGTACATGACTCTTTTTGAATTATGGTTTTCTCAGAGTATATGCCCACTAGTGGTATTGCTGGGTCGTATGGTAGTTCTATTTTTAGTTTTTTAAGGAACCTCCATACTGTTCTCCATAGTGGCTGTATCAATTTACATTCCCACCAACAGTGCAAGAGTGTTCCCTTTTCTCCACACTCTCTATAGCATTTATTGTTTCTAGATTTTTTTTTTAATTATTTATTTATTTATTTAGTTTTTGGCTGTGTTGGGTCTTCGTTTCTGTGCGAGGGCTTCCTCTGGTTGTGGCAAACGGGGGCCACTCTTCATCGCGGTGCGCGGGCCTCTCACTATCGCGGCCTCTCTTGTTGCAGAGCACAGGCTCCAGACGCGCAGGCTCAGTAGTTGTGGCGCACGGGCTTAGTTGCTCCGCGGCATGTGGGATCCTCCCAGACCAGGGCTCGAACTCGTGTGCCCTGCATTGGCAGGCAGACTCTCAACCACTGCGCCACCAGGGAAGCCCCTAGATTTTTTGATGATGGCCATTCTGACTGGTGTGAGATGATATCTCATGTAGTTTTGATTTGCATTTCTCTAATGATGAAAGATGTTGAGCATTCTTTCATGTGTTTGTTGGCAATCTGTATATCTTCTTGGAGAAATGTCTGTTTAGGTCTTCTGCCCATTTTTGGATTGTGTTGTTTGTTTTTTTGATATTGAGCTACATGAGCTGCTTGTAAATTTTGGAGATTAATCCTTTGTCAGTTGCTTCATTTGCTGACATTTTCTCCCATTCTGAGGGTTGTCTTTTCGTCTTGTTTATGGTTTCCTTTGTTGTGCAAAAGCTTTTAAGTTTCATTAGGTCCCATTTGTTTATTTTTGTTTTTATTTCCATTTCTCTAGGAGGTGGGTCAAAAAGGATCTTGCTGTGGTTTATCTCATAGAGTGTTCTGTCTATGCTTTCCTCTAAGAGTTTGATAGTGTCTGGCATTACATTTAGGCATTTAATCCATTTTGAGTTTATTTTTGTGTATGATGTTAGGGAGTGTTCTAATTTCATTCTTTTACATGTAGCTGTCCAGTTTTCCCAGTACCACTTACTAAAGAGGCTGTCTTTTCTCCCTTGTATTTTCTTGTCTCCTTTATCAAAGATAAGGTGACCATATGTGTGTGGGCTTATCTCTGGGATTTCTATCCTGTTCCATTGATCTATATTTCTGTTTTTGTGCCAGTACCATATTGTCTTGATTACTGTAGCTTTGCAGTATAGTCTGAAGTCTGTGAGCCTGATTCCTCCAGCTCCATTTTTCTTTCTCAAGATTGCTTTGGCTATTCGGGGTCTTTTGTGTTTCCACACAAATTGTGAAATTTTTTGTTCTAGTTCTGTGAAAAATGCCAGTGGTAGTTTGATAGGGATTGCATTGAATCTGTAGATTGCTTTGGGTAGTATAGTCATTTTCACAATGTTGAGTCTTCCAATCCAAGAACATGGTATATCTCTCCATCTGTTTGTATCATCTTTAATTTTTCATCAGTGTCTTATAAGTTTCTGGATACAGGTCTTTTGTCTCCCTAGGTAGGTTTATTCCTAGATATTTTATTTTTTTGTTGCAGTGGTAAATGGTAGTGTTTTCTTAATTTCATTTCAGGTTTTTCATCATTAGTGTATAGGAATGCAAGAGATTTCTGTGCCTTAATTTTATATCCTGCTACTTTACCAAATTCATTGATTAGCTCTAGTAGTTTTCTGGTAGCCTCCTTAGGATTCTCTATGTATAGTATCATGTCATCTGCAAACAGTGACAGTTTTACTTCTTCTTTTCCAATTTGGATTCCTTTTATTTCCTTCTCTTCTCTGACTGCTGTGGCTAAACTTCCAAAACTATGTTGAATAATAGTGGTGAGTGGGCAACCTTCTCTTCTTCTTAGTGGAAGTGGATCTTAGTGGAAATGGCTTCAGTTTTTCACCACTGAGAATGATGTTGGCTGTGGGTTTGTCATATATGGCCTTTATTATGTTGAGGCAAGTTCCCTCTATGCCTACTTCCTGGAGGGTTTTTATCATAAATGGGTGTTGAATTTTGTCAAAAGCTTTCTCTGCATCTATTGAGATGATCATATGGTTTTTCTCCTTCAATTTGTTAATATGGTGTATCACATTGATTGATTCGTATATATTGAAGAATCCTTTTATTCTTGGGATAAACCCCAGTTGATCACAGTGTTTGATTCTTTTAATGTGCTGTTGGATTCTGTTTGCTAGTATTTTGTTGAGGATTTTTGCATCTATGTTCATCAGTGATATTGGCCTGGTTTTCTTATTTTGTGACATCTTTGTCTGGTTTTGGTATCAGGGTGATAGTGGCCCCGTAGAATCAGTTTGGGAGTCTTCCTCCCTTTGCCATATTTTGTAAGAGTTTGAGAAGGATAGGTGTTAGCTCTTCTCTAAATGTTTGATAAAATTCGCCTGTGAAGCCATCTGGTCCTGGCCTTTTGTTTGTTGGAAGATTTTTTTTTTTTAATAAATTTATTTACTTATTTATTTATTTATTTATTTATTTATTTATTTATTTATTTATTAATATTTGGCTGTGTTGGGTTCCTGTGTCTGTGTGAGGGCCCTCTCCAGTTGCGGCAAGCAGGGGCCACTCTTCATCGCGGTGTGTGGGCCTCTCACTCTTGCGGCCTCTCCCGTTGCGGAGCACAGGCTCCAGACTTGCAGGCTCAGTAGTTGTGGCTCACGGGCCTAGCCGCTCCTTGGCACGTGGGATCCTCCCGGACAAGGGCACGAACCAGCGTCCCCTGCATTGGCAGGCGGATTCTCAACCACTGCGCCACCAGGGAAGCCTTGTTTGTTGGAAGATTTTTAATCACAGTTTCAACTTCAGTGCTTGTGAGTGGTCTGTTCATATTTTCTATTTCTTCCTGATTCATTCTCGGAAGGTTGTGTATTTCTAAGAATTTGTCCATTTCTTCCTGGTTGTCCATTTTATTGGCATATAGTTGCTTGTAGTAATCTCTAATGATCCTTTGTATTTCTGCAATGCCAGTTGTTACTTCTCCTTTTTCACTTCTTATTCTATTGATTTGAGTCTTCTTCCTTTTTTTCTTGATGTATCTGGCTAATGGTTTATCAGTTTTGTTTATCTTCTCAAAGAACCAGCGTTTAGTTTTATTGTTCTTTGCTATCATTTCCTTCATTTCTTTTTTATTTATTTCTGATTTGATCTTTATGATATCTTTCCTTCTGCTAACTTTGGGGTTTTCTTGTTCTTCTTTTTCTAGTTCCTTTAAATGTAAGGTTAGGTTGTTTATTTGAGATATTTCTTGTTTCTTAAGGTAGGATTGTATTGCTATAAACTTCCCTCTTAGAACTGCTTTTGCTGCATCCCAAAGGTTTTGGGTCATTGTGTTTTCATTGTTGTTTGTTTCTAGGTATTTTTTGATTTCCTCTTTGATTTCTTCAGTGATCTCTTGGTTATTAAGTAGTGTATTGTTTAGCCTCCATATGTTTGCATTTTTAACAGATTTTTTTTCCTGTAATTGATATCTAATCTCATAGCGTTGTGGTCAGAAAAGGTACTTGATATGATTTCAATTTTCTTAAATTTACCAAGGCTTGATTTGTGACCCAAGATATGATCTATCCTGGAGAACGTGCCATGAGCACTTGAGAAGAAAGTGGTGTTTTTGGATGGAATGTCCTATAAAGATCAATTAAGTCCATCTTGTTTAATGTATCATTTAAAGCTTGTGTTTCCATATTTATTTTCATTTTGGATGATCTGTCCACTGGTGAAAGTGGGGTGTTAAAGTCCCCTACTATGATTGTGTTACTGTCGATTTCCCCTTTTATGGCTGTTAGTATTTGCCTTATGTATTGAGGTGCTCCTATGTTGGGTGCATAAATATTTACAATTGTTATATCTTCTTCTTGGATTGATCCCTTGATCATTATGTAGTGTCTTTCTTTGTCTCTTTTAATAGGCTTTGTTTTAAAGTCTATTTTGTCTGATATGAGAATTGTTATTCCAGCCTTCTTTTGATTTCCATTTGCATAGAATACCTTTTTCCATCCCCTCACTTTCAGTCTGTATGTGTCCCTAGGTCTGAAGTGGGTTTCTTTTAGACAGCATATATACGGGTCTTGTTTTTGTATCCATTCATCCCATCTATGTTGTTTGGTTGGAGCATTTAATCCATTTACATTTAAGGTAATTGTCGATATGTATGTTCCTATTACCATCTTCTTAATTGTTTTGGGTTTGTTATTGT
This sequence comes from Balaenoptera physalus, assembly GCF_965194825.1. Taxonomy (NCBI): domain Eukaryota; kingdom Metazoa; phylum Chordata; class Mammalia; order Artiodactyla; family Balaenopteridae; genus Balaenoptera; species Balaenoptera physalus. Next base: position 36,405,130 of record NC_138901.1, read on the forward strand.
AGGTCTTTTTCTTCTCTTGTGTTTCCAGCTCAGAGAAGTTCCTTTAGCATTTGTTGTAAAGTTGGTTTGGTGGTGCTGAATTCTCTTAGCTTTTGCTTGTCTGTAAAGGTTTTAATTTCTCCATCAAATCTGAATGATATCCCTGCTGAGTAGAGTAATCTTGGTTGTAGGTTTTTCTCTTTCATCACTTTAAGTATGTTCTGCCACTCCCTTCTGGCTTGCAGAGTTTCTGCTGAAAGATCAGCTGTTAACATTATGGGGATTCCCTTGTGTGTTACTTGTTGTTGTTCCCCTGCTGTTTTTAATATTTTTTCTTTGTATTTAATTTTTGATAGTTTGATTAATATGTGCCTTGACGTGTATCCTCCTTGGATTTATCCTGTATGGGACTCTCTGTGCTTCCTGGACTTGATTAACTATTTCCTTTCCCATATTAGGGAAGTTTTCAACTATAATCTCTTCAAATATTTTCTCAGTCCCTTTCTTTTTCTCTTCTTCTGGGACCCCTATAATTCAAATGTTGTTGCACCTTTAATATTGTCCCAGAGGTCTCTGAGACTGTCCTCAGTTCTTTTGATTCTTTTTTCTTTATTCTGCTGTGCAGTAGTCATTTCCACTATTTTATCTTCCAGGTCACTTATCCGTTCTTCTGCCTCAGTTATTCTGCTATTGATCCCTTTTAGAGAATTTTAAATTTCATTTATTGTGTTGTTCATCACTGTTTGTTTGCTCTTTAGTTCTTCTAGGTCCTTGTTAAACGTTTCTTGTATTTTCTCCATTCTATTTCCAAGAATTTGGATCATCTTTACTATCATTATTCTGAATTCTTTTTTAGGTAGACTGCCTATTTCCTCTTCATTTGTTAGGTCTGGTGGGTTTTTGCCTTGCTCCTTCATCTTCTGTGTGTTTCTCTGTCTTCTTATTTTGCTTAACTTACTGTGTTTGGGGTCTCCTTTTCTCAGGCTGCAGGTTTGTAGTTCTGTTGCTTTTGGTGTCTGCCCCCAGTGGCTAAGGTTGGTTCAGTGGGTTGTGTAGGCTTCCTGGTGGAGGGGACTAATGCCTGTGTTCTGGTGGATGAGGCTGGATCTTGTCTTTCTGGTGGGCAGGTCCGCATCTAGTGGTGTGTTTTGGGGTGTCTGTGACCTTATTATGATTTTAGGCAGTGTCTCTGCTAATGGGTGGGGTTGTGTTCCTGTCTTGCTAGTTGTTTGGCATAGGGTGTCCAGCACTCTAGCTTGCTGGTCGTTGAGTGGAGCTGGGTCTTGGCGTTGAGATGGATACCTCTGGGAGATTTTCACAGTTTGATATTACTTGGAGCTGGGAGGTCTCTTGTGGACCAATGTCCTGAACTCTGCTCTCCCACCTCAGAGGCACAGCCCTGACGCCTGGCTGGAATACCAAGAGCCTGTCATCCACATGGCTCAGAATAAAAGGGAGAAAAAAAGAAAGAAAGAAAGAAAGAAGAAGATAAAATAAAAAAGTCATTAAAATAAAAAATAATTATTTAAAGAATTTTAAAATGTAATAAAAAGAAAGAAAGAAAGAAGAGAGCAACCAAGCCAAAAAATAAATCCACCAATGATAACAAGTGTTAAAAACTATATAAAACAAAACAAAACAACAACAACAAAAAAACGGACAGACAGAACCGTAGGACAAATGGTGAAAGCAAACCTATACAGACAAAATCACACACAGAACCATACACATACACACTCACAGAAAGAGAAAAAGGGAAAAAATATATATTTATCATTGCTCCCAAAGTCCACCTCCTCAATTTGGGATGATTCGTTGTCTATTCAGGTATTCCACAGATACAGTGTACATCAAGTTGATTGTGGAGATTTAATCTGCTGCTCCTGAGGCTGCTGGGAGAGATTTCCCTTTCTCTTCTTTGTTCGCACAGCTCTCGGGGTTCAGCTTTGGATTTGGACCCTCCTCTGTGTGTAGGTCACCTGAGGGCGTCTGTTCTTCACTCACACAGGACGGGGTTAAAGGAGCAGCTGCTTCGGGGGCTCTGGCTCACTCAGGCCGGGGGGAGGGAGGGGTACGGATGCGGGGCAAGCCTGTGGCGGCAGAGGCCAGTGTGATGTTACACCAGCCTGAGGTGCACCATGTGTTCTCCCAGGGAAGTTGCCCCTGGATCACGGGACCCTAGAAGTGGCGGGCGGCACAGTCTCCCGGGAGGGGAGGTGTGGATAGTGACCTGTGCTTGCACACAGGCTTCTTGGTGGTGGCAGCAGCAGCTTTAGCGTCCCATGCCCGTCTCTGGGGTCCGCGCTGATAGCCATGGCTCATGCCCCTCTAGGAGCTCCTTTAAGTGGCGCTCTGAATCCCCTCTCCTCGCACACCAGGAAACAAAGAGGGAAGAAAAAGTCTCTTGCCTCTTTGGCAGCTCCAGCCTTTCCCGGACTCCCTCCCGGCTAGCCATGGTGCACTAACCCCTTCAGGCTGTGTTCACACACTGAACCCCAGTCCTCTCCCTGCGATCTGACCGAAGCCCGAGCCTCAGCTCCCAGACCCCGCCCTTCCCGGCGGGTGAGCAGACAAGCCTCTCGGGCTGATGAGTGCTGCTCGGCTCCGATCCTCTGTGCGGGAACCTCTCCGCTTTGCCCTCCGCACCCCTGTTGCTGTGCTCTCCTCCGTGGCTCCGAAGCTTCCCCCCTCTGCCACCGGCAGTCTCCTCCCGCGAAGGGCCTTCCTAGTGTGTGGAAACCGTTTGTCCCTCACAGCTCCCTCCCACTGGTGCAGGTCTCCTCCCTATTCTTTTGTCTCTGTGTTTTCTTTTTTCTTTTGCCCTACCCAGGTACGTGGGGATTTTCTTGCCTTTTGGGAGGTCTGAGGTCTTCTGCCAGCGTTCAGTAGGTGTTCTGTAGGAGCTGTTCCACATATAGATGTATTTCTGAGGTATTTGTGGAGAGGAAGGTGATCTCCACATCTTACTCTTCCGCCATCTTGAATCTCCTCTGACCTATTTTATTGATCATTTTAGTTACGGTTCTTTTTCAAAGACCCAGATCATACATGCATTTATTCTTTTTTGTTTATAATTAATTAATTTATGCCTTTATTTTTATTTATTGATTCTTGTATTTTACTTTCCTTAGTGTTTTCTTTTTATTCTTTTTCTACTTCTTTGTGTCAAACGCTTAATTAATAAATTAATGTAATTATTTATTATTTATTTATTTATTATAATGTAATTATATATTTACAGTTACTAATTTTGATTTAGTTCTAAACATAGCTTCATTTAAATCATACAGATTTTTCCTGTTTTTTCATATTTGTATTTTTTAACATTTACCAAAGTTATGCATTTATCTTATTTACAGGGTCAAATATGTAAGATTTTATTTTTGGCACAGAAACTCCCTCTTCTTGGCATTTATTTGGAAGTAGATATAGAAATAGTCAGATACACTTTAATACTTACATTGTACCTTATATTAATATCTTTATCTTTTTATTGTCTATTGATCTGCCATATGCTACAAAGACACCAGGAAATCCTCAGTGGACCTTTCTATGTAAAAGGGGCTCTCTTTCTGCCTCAACCATGACAGTTCCTTTTATTTCTTTGATATATAGGGTTTTATTTGAAGATTTCACCAAAAGACAAATTTCAACAGCTTATGTTTAAAACTCATTAAAATTACCTATGTGTACAGTGTTTATATGGAAACTAGTGGTAAAAGCTCAATATATTATTTGACTCCAAGAAGCCATTAATGACAAAGCACATCATTACTAAATGTGACACTAAGAAAGAAAAAAAAAACATGGTTTAGTAGATTATGAAACATCCTTGATTTTAAGAGATATAGCAATATCAGATGCTGAAATATGAAAAAAAAAGTTTATCTGAATGTAGACTAAATATGGCATATGCTTTTTAGAAGTGAATTAGAATTAAAATCTTAGGTTTGCTTAACAATTTTTTGACTCAGTTCAAAAGTTGTGACCAGTGAAATATAAATTGAGGAGGAACTCCAGCAGATCATTGGCCAAATGGGCACCAAAATCAGCTTGAAAAGTGACATTTAAAACTTTTCTCCTCAATGTCCTCATTCTGGATGGCCCAGACATGACCAGCTTTTCTCAGTCTCCTTGGTCAGACTGCACATCGCTGAGCCAAGTATGCTGCGCAGTCAGGAAGGGGAGATGTCCTGTGTTCAGGGTTTGGAGACATCTTCTTGGATAAGTTTAAGCCAATAGGTGTGCAAATGAGCTTCTGCTGTTTTGTTTTTCCTCCCTGGACCATGTGTGTCACAGCTGGAGCTTCTTTGGCAGCGGTCCCACAGCCTGGAGAGCAATGCATCATCGGCCTCCTTCTCACTCTTGGCATGCATCTGCTGCTTTCTTGACAGTAGTCCAGAGCTCCTCAAACTTTTCCATACATTGGCTCTGATGACCCCAGTGCATGAGAGCACAGAACCTAGAAGCCAAAAGTAACCAGACTTAAATCTGAAAATATTGTATGTCTCTCCTTATCCTAAACATTTATACAAATTAAGTATTTGATTTTGTGGGTTTTGAATATAAGTGTATTTTCCCAAAAATATTTAAGTAAAATGACCTCAGGAATATGTGCCATATGTATATATTCTTGCTTTGTGTAACCCACACACCACTTAACTGTGAGATTACTCATCGTCCACTTGGAGAAGCATAGAAAAAGGAGCTCCAGAGAATCAGTTCAAGTTCTGGCTTTGTCATTTAGGAGTTATGTGATCTTGGGAAGTTAATGAAACTCTCCAAGTTTCAGTTTCTTCATCTGTAGAAGGGGGCATTCAAACCACCAAACTCATGTGATTATCGTGAAGACAAAACCATATATTTAAATTGCCTGCCACAGTCCTGGGGATGTGGTAGGTGGTCAACAGCAGTTACTTGCCTTTTATTCTGTTTTCTCCTTTTCTAAAGAAATAGCTCCTCCCATCCCTCCAGCCTCAGGCCTAGAGAAAGAGGACCACATGGCGGGCAGGTACCATCCAGCCATCCCCCTGCCTCAGCCAATTTAAAAGCACCCTGAAAGGAAAGCTGGCTGATCTTATCTTTAAAATTCCCAGACGAGTAAACTGTGGTCATTTGGTACCTCATTCAGCTCTCAGACTTTGTTCTTTTGTCCATTTGTCTATTCACAGCAAACATGATTAGACTTGTCTATGCCAGGCACTATGCTAGGTCTCAGATATACAAAAAGATATTTGACATAATTACCCTCCTTAAGATACTCAGAATATAGTAGAAAAAATCTGCAAATAAACAATTGTAATGCCCAGTAGTCAGTGCTATGATAAAAAATATCCACAGATAACATTAGACTGGGATCTTTCAGGAGCTGGGAGCTGATGGATGACACAGAAGAAGTATTAGAAACACTTCCCTATGGAGGGGGGACACCTGATTTACGACCTGACAAGCAAAGGTGAGTGGAGTTTTCAAGATTCATTTCAGGCAAAATCTCAAAGCTAGAGAGCATGATTCAGGAAAGTGAAAGTTGTTAAATAAGACTCAACATAGATATCATGAAGAACGGTGAGGAGACTGAGGTGGTAGACAATAAATGTGTTGTCCAACTTTACTCCTGTGAAAATGAAACATATAAATCTGAAGGCAGAGAAAACAGTTAGTAAGGTTACTATAGTAATCCAGGTAAGTTATGCTGAAAATCCAAGCTAATGACCAGGGCAGAATGAGAAGTCAGGGCGAAGAGACATGAAAGAGGTAAAATATTCAAAATAGCAATGTCCAACTCTGGGTCTCTCTCATTCTTAATTTCCACTCCCCATGCAGTGTTCAGGGCACTTGGTATTGTATCCCCAATGTATCACCAATATATAGTTGCTAAAAGAAGAGGCAATAGAAACATTGTTTGAGAAATTTGATATTTTAAATCTGACAATGATAACACATTGTTTTTATCATATAAAGAATACACTGTTGCTGAGTTAAATGATAAAAATTAATATTTTCAATCATTTTATTTTTTTGAATTGCTAATTAATTTTATGAAGTCAATATATCTTCAGGTCGATGGGAGAAATATGCATAATAATAATGTGTGTTAAAGTTCGTTATAAACTACAGGGTGCTTTTATATATATTTGCTCATTTGATTCTTCCAATGGCCCATTCTACAGTCAAGGAAACTGAGGCACAGATTTACTTGAGGTCATCCAATAGCTAAGCCAGGAATTGGTCTCAGATTGGTGTGATTCCAATGCCACATTGCCTCCTTCTATGATACCAATGGTGGGTTCAAGATTCCTTCTCCTTTTGGGAAGTTGTCAGGGACTCTGGTTTATAGCAGGAACCTGAAGGAGGAGATGAGAATACATCTTTGTTCATGTAATCCTCTCACTGACCTTCTCTAGACAAATCACTTGGCATGCTATTGGAGGGGTGGGGGTTTATTTAGTTTTTCTGGATATTTCTTTAAGGATGTTAAGAGGAACCAGCCAATACTAATCTCAAACAGGATATCCTTTAGGGAAAACACTCCACACTAAATACAAACAAGAGATTTCAGACTGAAGAATCGCAGACACTGTAGAATCCCTTTAACTTAGTTCTTGGTGTGTGTGTGTGTGTGTGTGTGTGTGTGTGTAGTCAGTTTCAGAGTATCTCTTGGACTTTTAATGGACCACCTCTTGGACTTTTAGTGGGATATGTGTGATTCCTTCTGGTACTCTGCATAAATCTTGGTGAATGTTTCTTCAGGATTTTCTCTCCTTCTACATATGTTTGTGCACGTATGTTTTTCTCTGTGTATTTCTTTATGTGCTGTGCACATATGTTTTTCTTTATGTGCTGTTATCTCTTTCTCACTCTTTCTCCTTCTCTATTTTCTAATGACCTTGCTCCTGGAGTAGTCAGGTCTATTAGGACATTTAAAAACAAGAAGGATCAGTGAGCTCATTCCCCCTAAGTTCAGCCAGGACCACCCACAGTGAATCATGTGGACCAGGACTAAACGTTCACTGGGGACACATCTTCAGCAGATTTTGCTGTCCTCTGGCTTTAAGATTTGGTCTTCACCATCTCTTGGGTCACAAAAAGTAGGAATCTACTTCTGTTGTCTTCTTGCTGAAGTTCAATCATTGTCCCTGGAAGAAGAGGGAGTGACACTTTAGTCGCCTAAATCTCTGTTGCATTTGTGTTTGAACATCCCTTTCCTGCCTACCAAGTGTTCTTCTGAATACCCCATTGTTATAGTCCTACTCACCACCCTTTCGAGGGATTTAATGGCTAAATCAGATCTTTTTTCATGGCATGTCTCAAGGCGGACCCCAACCCTTATCTCAGCAACTGATCTTTCCCACTGCAAACCTGGTGCCAGTGTGTCCCAGAACCCTCTCAGCCCCTGGGAAGCACTTCAGAGTAAACAAATTGAAATACCAAGAGGATATTTACAGCTACTGACCAAGCTCCCAATTTCCTTGGCTGGCCCTGTAGACAATGTACTCCTGCATTAGCCTTCAATTGTACTGTCAGAAATTGATACAGGACGAAGATTGAAAAAATATTACGCTAAGCCAGTCAATAGGCAAACAAAACATTCTCTACCATTTCTTTAGAGGATCTTGGGCTAAATGTTTGTTTGCTTTTACAGTGATATCTCAGCCATCACAGACTTTGGGCCTCTCCTGCATAAACTTTCTGATCTATTTCCCAGGGACTTGAGGGAACCTGGCTTTGGAGTAGGGGGAGCCTCATGGCACCTAACAGCTTATGCTTTCCTCATGTCAGGGGACAAAGCTCTCCTCAGCAGGAGTCCACCTAGCTGGCCCCACTGTGCAAACTCATACAACTCATATTAAAGCAATTCTGAATGGAAACATAGCCTATGCCCATCTAACACCCTTGATGCCAAGGCCTCTTTGGAGCCAATACTATCAACCAACCAATGCTGACAAATTGAAGCCTCTAGATTTTGTTTTGAGGCCCTGGAGAGAAAGGCAATCAACTATAGTGTGTTCTTAAATTAGTTTCTTCTGTTTTAGAAGCTAGTTCTTTTTCAAGAATCTAACCACACATTAAGAATCCAACTCAATATTTTAGAGTCTATGATCTGTAGTGAGGTCTCACTGAATTCTGCTTGTCCCCTTTCCTCCATGCAGTCATGTTCATTTCCCCCAGCTTCCCACACCTGCCTTTGTTCCTTTGCATTTTTTCATTGAACCTAGAATACCTTTCATTTCTCTGCCTTGCAAAAGCCTACTCATCTGTTCAGGTTTGATTTAAAGATACCCTGTTAAATCCATCCATTAGGATGTGATGTACACAGCCTTGAGCCTTCTCACCCTCCTTTACATTTCCTCATCATTTCTACCACTTGCTCTTGCTACCGCCACTTTTATAGTATACAGAGCTCTTCCTTAGGTCCAGCACTAGGGTGAGTAAAGTGAGAGATCTAGGGGATAAAATGTAAGGAGATCCTCAATCTCAGGGCTGTGCACTTACATTTTGAGCCTTAGGCACCTCATCTGCCTCACCCCAGTCCTTGCCCTGTTTTCCATAAACAAATCCTCTCTCAAGAAAGACTGGTACAAGTCATATAGGCCTAAGTGTAAATGTATTGCCTTATATTCATATAATATGCTTAGGCAGCTTTCTCTTGATTTTTCAATTTAAAATCTTAGCTAAGGATTTCTTACAGAAGACAATTCAGCTCTCTTAAACTGCCCTCACTCCTGACACGCACGCTTTCCTTCCCACGTTCTTACAATATAATCCACACCACAGTTTCAAAATGATGGGTTCAATAGCCTATGTTTACATTATTATGACTATTTAAACGTCATCATATCTGAGTCTGTTGAATATAGTGTTTATATTTCCTTTCTATATAACATTTTGCTTTTCTTACAATTGATGGCTTCTTTAACATTTTATTTTTGCTTAATTATTCATTTACCTTTTACTCACTGAAGCCTAAATCATTTCCCAAACTACAAAACTCCTTTTGGTGTGGTCACACCACCAGGGGACTTACATATTCCATCTCCCTCTGTTCCCCTGGAGTCCTCCATTCTCCAAACTGGATTGCTTGCCTCTGGGCCTACTGCTCAGCTAGCACAGGGGGGTTGCCCTTCATCCTCTCCTGGGAGTTCCTTCACCTCTCTGTCGTGGAGCTCAGGACTTCTTTATTCTTGGCTTGCACTCTTTTGGCAGAACGAATCTTTGAGAACGTACATGTAAAAAAGAATGTCTTTATTCTTCACTCACAATTAATCATTTGGTGGAATAGAGCTCTGGGTTAAATTTTTTTCCAATAACTACGAAGCATTGCTTTATTGTCTTCTAGCTTGCAGCACTGCTGTTAGGAACAATTTATTTCTGATATTTGTATGTGGCTCCCTCACTGCCACCTCTCCCTCTCTTTGGAATTTTTTAGGATTTTCTCTTAATCCCTAGTATTCTGAAATGGTATGATGATGTATCTTGGAATAGGTATTTTTTAATGCATTGTGTTGATCACTCAGTACTTTGTTTTTCCTTTGGTTTAAATCTATACACTCAGTACTGGGAATTTTTCTTGTATTATTATTTTGAAAGTTTCCTTCCTTCTGTTGTTTTCTCTTATTTTTCTCATCTCTCTTTCTAAAATTCTTATCAATTAAATGTTGGCCCCTGTTCCAGTTATCTACTGATATATAACAAACCACCTCAAAACGAAGCAGGTTAAAACAATAGCAATCATTTATTTTGCTCACAAATCTGTAATTTGGGCAAGGCTTGGTGGGGATAGTTTCATCTCCATTTTATGTGGTGTCACTGGGGCATCTCCAATGGGACAAGAAGTCCTACTCCCAAGATGGCTCAGTCACAGGGCTGGCAAGTAGGTGGTGGTTGTTGATGGGGGGGGGCTTTGTACTTTTCCACGTGGGACTCTCCACAGAGCTGCTTGAGCTTCCTCTGAGTATGGTGGTGGGCTCCAGAGTATGTTGTAGGAGGCCTGGATAGGAGTTGCAAGGGTTCTCATGGCCCAGCCCTGAAAGTCTCAGAACACCATATCTGCCACATTCTACAGGTCAAACAACCACAACGACCAGCTTTCCTTTAAGAGGAGGGGATTTAGACCCTACCTCTCAATAAAAGGGACAACAAAGAATTTTTAGCCATCTTTAATCTGCCATAACACTCATTTCTCTAATTTTAATATATTTCTCTCCTATTTTCCATTTCTGACTTTTTTCTAGATTTTAGAAGATTTCCTCTACTTTATTTTTCAGAACTTCAGTTGACTTTTAAAAACAACAACCAATTTTTTTATTGTATTGTTCTATTTCTACAGACTCTTCTCTGAATTCATCAGTTCTTGTTCTGTGGATACAATATTTTTTCTTATCTTCTAAGGATGGAAATTATAGTTTGTTAGTTTCAGTTTTCTTCTGCACCATGCAAGATTCCCCTTTCCCCTCTTCTTCTCTTTCTTCTCCTCCTTCTTCTTATTTGTTTTGATCTCTGTCTTTAATATTAGAAACTTTTCTCAAACATCTGGCATTCTTTGGCTAAGTAAAGCTCTTAACAGCTGAACTCTGGGTGCAGAGAGAGTGTATTTAATGTTTAGGCATCATTATATGGTGATGAAGACTGAGCTAGCTTTTTCATCACATGAAATGTCAATGTCTGTAGTTTTTTTTTTTTTTCTGGTACCAGCCCACTTCTATGAAGAAGAAATATCCAAATCCTGCCCAGGGAGTGTAATAAGACCATCTAACAGAAGTCTGGGAGCCACACAGTAAAAGGAAGCTAAGTATCTTAGCATTCAGAATGTAAACATTCATTTTAATAACATTGTTTTCAGTACAGCACTTCACCCTGCTCCCGTCTGTACCTGGTGGTCCCAGTTCAGAGCCTCTGTGGTTCACTTCTGCAGAGATCAAGTCTTTAATTTTCAGTCTGTTTGCTCAGGAGGAAGGAGGGGATGAGGGGAACCAACTGCTCCATATACACACCATCAACTCACCCTGTTTTGTCTTACCTGTCAACTCTGCTTTCAGAGATATCTGGTATCTCAAATTCCTGAGCCTTTTTGGAACTTCATGACCCTAAAACTTGCTTTATTTTGATTTCCCTTAGCAGTCTTTGGTTTCAGCATTTCCTCCCTAGTAAGTCTGTAATACGATTATCCTTTTTCATCTTCAAAAATGCTAACATTTTAAAATTTATTATTCTTTTATTCTATTCTTTTGACTTTGTGAGTTTCTACTTTCTTTCTGCTTTACTATCATTTTATTGGAGTTTTGAGAGGGAGTGGATGTATCTGTTGAGTCTTCTATGTTTAAACAGAAATCTACCTGTACTTTTTCCCCTACTAGGGAACATTCAAGTGTTTCTTTTGTGGTAAGAGCAACTTCCTTTCAGATGACCTTGTGGAGATCCATGGTAGACCAAAGACTCTCTCATTGCTGATCTGCAGGACAAAGGCATGCTTAGTCGTGCTGATCCAGACAGTGAGGGAGCAACTAGGAGCCATGGCTGCCATGAGCCCTTGCAGGCTCCTATCTCACTCAGGGGTGAGCAGAGCCAACTACAGTTCAAGCTCCTGCCTGCTTCCACATTCAGGGACCTAAGAAAAAACCACATTTATTGGATTTCCCAGTCACTAGGCTAAGCACTTAGATGTGGTGTATCTCATTTAATGCTTATAACAACCTTGTGAGGTATGTATTGTTATTACCTCTGCCTTAGAGACAAAGCATCTGACCACAGAGAGTTTTAACACCTTTCCAAGCCCACACAGCTGGTACATGGCAGAACTAACCCAGGAGGTCTGTTTTGAGACTGTTCTGTATTTCACTTTGCCCCCTAATTTGATATCATCTGTGTGATATGAGGACCTAATTACCCCTTGCCCAGGGACCACCACATCTGGACCAGGAGTTTTTGTCCCTGGCCTGAGTACTGAGGGGAGGAGAGACCCATCAACTTTTCAAACATAAAACCAGGATGTAAGGGAAGATGTTACATTGGGTCACTGTAAGTTGGTTGAGGAGGATGGAACATGGGAATGAATAAGACTGTATACACTACATGGATTAGGTTTTAATGAATAAAATGCCTTTTATATACCAGGCAGTATGGTAGATGCATGCAGACTTATTGCTTTGTTTAAGCTTTAAAACAACCTTCAGAGAAAGGTGATACTTTTTCTACTTTTCAGATGAATTAGTTCATAATCAGATTGGTTAAGATACCTGTCAAGGTCACATGGGTAAAAAAGCACAGAGCTGGGACTTAAACTCAGACTTGTTGACCGTAGTCAAACCTAGTTCCTTTTTCAAGGGAGGATTTCATTGTTTTCGGGAAAAATAAGATCTACTATGAAAATCTTTTATCACACTGTTTGGTATGCTTCAGGCCTTAGAAAAGTCTAAAAGGTCAAATTAATATGATCAGGATTCTGTTAAATGTTGGCATTGGCTACAGATCTTGGGCAAATGACTTCACCTCAGGTTTTTAACCTATTAGTTGGAGGTAATAACACCTTCAACATGGGATAACAAACAGAAAATACCCTGCATGGTGGCACATGGACCTATGTTTCAAAAAAGTGGTAAATATTTTTCAACAGCCCTATGATCAGACTATATCTTTGGCTGTATTAAGCTATATCAGGCTATATTTGAAAAGTGCATCTACCTTTAAATGAACTCCAGGAGGTGGGGTCCAGGCCTTTCCCTTACACTATATGATTTAGTACTCTATGGCTTTGATGTCAGGTCTTTGGGTACAGATGGAAGATAAATGATGGGAACCATTTTGCCAAGTTGTTTTAACTCATGTGGACATGGCCTTCTTCATGACCTACCAGCTTTCAGGAGGTGCATCCTCTCTCCTCTCCAGGTTCATCTCTCTTTAGGGATTCCTCCACACAATGATTTCCAGTATCTGCTTAAGATCTAACTGCTGACAAGTCAGGGGAGAGGGCTATAGGTCTGATTTATCACTGGGTTCCTGGGGCTGGATCTCATTAAAAGCAGATTCTGATTCATGAGGTCTGTAGTGGGACCTAAGATTCTGCCTTTCTAATCAACTTTCAGGGGCCACATGCTGCTAGCCCTTGGAGCACACTCTGAGGAGGGAGGGTTCAGAAAAAGTCAGAAGATGTGGGCCAGAGTTACTACTTGTGGCATCTTGGGCAAGCCACTTTCTCGCTAATCCTCAGGTTCCTTATTGTTGAAATGGGAAACATAGTACTGAAGCAGAGATGTTTAAAGGTGTATATTGCTTTAAATGTTTGGAAAGGTATTTGGGAAACTTTAATGAACCCTTTAAATCTAAGGGACCATTACTCTTGCCTGTTTAATAAGCAATTTATTCTGAATCCAATGAACTCAGTATGTGGCTTATAATACACCTCAGATTTCTAAGGGTTCAAAGGAAACTGTTAATATAACATGGGTGAATTTTATTTTGTTTAAAGCAAAATCACTCCCTATTTCTTTATATTTAAGAAATTTATGAAATTACAGTGCTCTGTGAGGCAATGCTTCTTAATTTAAAATTCTTCTGATTTTGCATAATGGAAGTTATTTGATTGACTAGAATCCCTTGGGATTGGCATTGGCAAAACCTGCATTCACCGCTAGTAGGACTCAAATGGTTTCAATTTACGTTCATTTGAAAGTAGAGATGAAGAAAAGAGCTGTGAGAAGGATTTAAGAAAAACCTACAATAATTACCAAATGTTACAAGGTAGAAAACAAACAAATAAAACTAAAAAAAATTACACCCTTCATGAAAAAAAGAGATAATAATTTTTAAAAGCTTCGTAAATACTAAAACACCATAAAATGTCCTATACGTGACTATCAAATAATTTATAAAATCAGAAAACATTTGGTTTCAGAGCTCAATGTATAATTTATACTGATCAGATTAGGTTAGCATAATTCTTTCCATTCTGAACTTTCAGTTAATGTAATGTAATAGTAATAGTAACAATAGTAATGATTATAAAGCAACCTACAGCTAATTCAATTTATAGAATCCACTTCTTATTGAAAACAGCTGTGGGATTTCTTGCCAAAATAGCTCTCCTCTGACTTTCTGGGACAGTTTCTGAAAGTGGGGAGCTTTTCCATTGCAGGCCTTCCTATCTGATGGGTAAAGAAGGAACTTGGGCCCTCTTGTACCCTGGGCTTTGATTACAAGGCTCTGGATTGCTTTGGACACCTAATTACTCTTGTACCTGTGAACACAGCATTTGTTTAGTTTCTCAAGTTTCCCAGCTTCTCAGAATAACAAAGCCAAAAGTGGGGGTGACTTTGTATTTGGGGAACAAGTTGCGGCAATCTAGCAATGTTTCTTCTCATTGTCTTGGAGAGAGGTAAAGAATCCTTGTGCTTGTGCTGAAACTACATCTCTGTCGGCTGTGTACCACATTGAGGTCCACAGGCTATGAGGTACAAAGCTGGAACCAGCCAAAAAGCCCCAGGCTAGTGGTTCTCAAAATGTAGTCCCTGGATGAGCACCTCATCATCACCTGGGATCTTGCTAGAAATGCAAATTTTCAGGCCCTAGCCCAGGTCTACTAAATCAGGAACTCTGGGGGAGACACCCAGAACTCTAGAGTTTAACTCACTCCCCACGTGATGCACAGTAAAACTGGAGGACCACTACCTCAAGCCAAAGTCTTCCACTGGAACCAGAGCCATCTTGGCAATTTCTTTCTTCAGTACAGCCCAGAGGTTGAGTTCCTGGTCACTGTGCATGCTCATTCTTAGGTTGGTGCTTCTTCAACTTTAATGTTCCTGGGAAGCTCCTGGGATCATGTTATAATGCAGATTATTACTCAGCTGGGTCCGCGGAGGGGCCTGAGATTTTATAACCCTGAGCAGCACCCGGATGATGCTGATTTGCCAATGATTCCATCAATGGATCATCCACTGACAGAGATGGATGGTTGATCATTCTTCGAGTAGAAAAGCCTTACATCATGTACTTTCAGCAAGGGTAGTATCTTCTCCAAGGGGGTGAAAATTGGTTGGGGAGAGGGGGGCAAAACAGTCTGATTCTTTGCATATGAAAAGCACAGGTACACATGTAGTACTGAAACAGATATACAGTATACCATGGTATTAAAATTTAATGGGGAAAAATGATTAGGAAAAAATGTCTAAAAGAGCTCCTGGGGGGAGAAGGCTAATAATAAAAAAGAAGGTTGAGAATCACTGCATTATACAGATAAATTGGTGGAGCTAGCCTGTCCTCATCTGTGGTGAGGGCAGGAATGCTCTGTCTCCATTAAGCTATACTCTTCCCACCCCAGACAACAGCAGAGAACACCTAGATGAGGGGATTGCAGGAGTTCTAGGATTAAAAACTTAGCACCTCCCTACATGCGTCCTTTCTCTATGTTAAGAAGAGCCCTGCCCAGTAATCCGTTAAGATGTTAACAATTTCACAAGGCCCACGAGTGCTGTAAGTTATCATTAGGCCTCAAGGTCCCAGATATCCTATGTGGTTTTCAGACTCAAAAGAAGCACAAATAAGGACTGAAACCCTAGAGTGACTATCTTAGCAAACAATGAATCATTGGAGGGTTTTCACCCTGGACCTTCCCAGGAATCAGTAAACTCCTGTCCTGGGGCAGATGAGACACTTAGGGACTCCTGTATTCTCTCCTCCACACTGCTGGCCCTAGTGGGACTTGTGACACCTGTGATTTATTAACTGGCTCCCATCCTGAGCAGAAGAAACCTGGCATCTTTAACTTCCAACCAGTCCTGACACAGCACCTGGATAAACTTTCTGAGTCCCAGTCTCCTCATTAGACACTGTTACAGAAAAACAGTCCCTAATTGTAAGATTATTGTAAGGATTAAATGAGATAAGAACCAGGCACTTACTTAGCCCTCTGTTAGTTGATGCTGTTCTTATTGCTGCCCCGGATGTTATTGCCAAAATGATGGTTGGGTACACTCCATAAATATTTGTTGAATTACTGATGACTGGGTGCAGCCTGTTTACTTCTGTCTCTCTGTCCTATTTACATTGTCCTTATCTGAAGTTTGCTTGGGTTTCCTTAAGAAGTTCCCACAGACCACACAGTCATGAAGGGCCACATGAGCTACCCTGAGCCTTCCCTGCCACTTCACTTTCATCCCCAGCACTTCTTGAGCTACAGGTACACATCTCAGCAGCCTGTCTGGCCAACACTTGCTTGTCTGCTCTTACAAATTTGGTCATGGCTCACGTGAGCAAAAGTCTTTTCTTGATCACAGTGTGATCTATTCCTCACTTTCTTCCTTTGTCAATTCATGATTTCCTCTAAAGATTGAGGAGTCACTTACCCTCTGTCTTCTGTGGCAGTTTCTTGCCTGATGAACTAGGTCTCCTATTATCCTAACCAGACATGACAGGATACCTATAAACTGCTTCTTCTAACCAGACGTGACAGGATACCTATAAACTGCTTCTAATAAGTATGTCCAGAGGTCAGCAAACTTTTCTTAAAGAGCAAGAGAGTAAATATTTTAGACTTGCAGGCCTTGTGGTATCTGTTTCAACTACTAAACTGCTGCAGTAGTGCAAAAGCAGCTAAAGGCAATGGGCATGGATGTGTTAATTGAAGTTAAAGTTTTGTTTTCAAAAATCATATTTGGCTTGCAGGCCGTAGCTTACCAACCTTTGTTATATCTAATTTTCAATTTCTCAAGTACTTTTCCTTTTCTCTTTAAAGTTCATTCATAACACTCCCTGTTTTGTCAAGTTGGTCACATTTCCATTTCTTCCATGTCACTAAAAATCTAAATAGTTTGCTGGGGAGTCTCATGGTGTTTACAATAAGGTCATAAAGCCATCAGAACTACACTTCTTGTTCTCTTTTCCTGGCTGATAAGTTGATTGTATCATTCAATACTAGAGAACAATCCCCCACCTCGATGTCTCCATCCTTACCATAGTCATGGGGATTCAGTTTGAGTATAAACTGTGTTTCTCCATTGGGATTCAGAATAGTGTAGAAACAATTATGCATGAATCTTTAGTCAGGATTCTGGGGTTCAAGACACAGTTCTGCCACTTGCTACCCATACAACCTTGGCAAATTATTTAATAACTGAGCCTCAATTTCCTTCCATGAGATAAGACTGATAATAACTAGGGTTGTTGTGAAAATAACATGAGGTAATTTATGTAAAGTATCTGGTATTTAGTAGGCACTCAATTTATGTTAAGTATACTCAGAAATGTTTGAGCATAGAGATAATTTGCTGGGGCAGGCTTTCTCAAGAGGTCTATTTTATGAATTAATTCAGTGAGAAAATATTCGTGTGGGATTCTGGGGGCAGAGAATGGCAGGATGGGGGTTGGATGGATAGTATAGAGCCTTGGTACTCAAAGTATGCCCCATGGACCAGCTGCTCTACTTTATTCACTTTAAAGATATTTAATTTTCATTATTAATTTCTATAGATGAGGCAATGAAATAAAAGTCTAGACCAAAGAGATTTGCTTTTAAGAAACATAAACAAAAGAGTTTTGTCTTTTTTATTGAAGTCCCTTGGGAAGGGGGCAAGGAGGGAGGATCTATGCTCATTTCAGTGACATTGCTATTGATCACAATAGATTGGGATGTAATTTTGGTAAATACCTTCAGAAAAAGTTTGAGTCAGTCTAAGAAAATCAGTCTAACTGGGTCTTATTTTTGATAATTTTAAAATTTCTTAGTTTGACCACTGTAGTGGTTTTAATATATGTCTGAAGATTTGACATTTTTCCCTTTAAAAGGTGAAATCTAAACCCCTGTCTAATGAATGTAATTTGACAGAAGTAATGCTCTGTGACTTTTGAAGATAGGTTATAAAAAGGATAGCTTCTGTCTGGCTTTCTCTCTTTATCTTACCTGGAAAGCCAGCTGTTTTGTCATGAGGACACTAGAGCAATTCCCGTGGGATGTGGGGAGGAAGTAAGACCTTCCACCAACAGCCGTTACCAATGTACTACTCATTGGATGAGTCACTTTGGAAATGGATTCTCCAGCCCAGTCAAGCCTTCAGATGACTGCAGGCCCTGCTGACATCTTGGCTGCAACCTCATGAGAGACCCTGAGCCAATTAAGCTGCGCACAAATTCCTGGGCCACAAACTTTGAGAGAGTATTTTTTATTGTTTTAACCCACAAACTTTTGGAGTAATTTGTTATGCAGTTATAGATAACTAATGTAGATTTGCTACTTGGAAATAGGGTATTACCAAAATAAAAATCTAAAACGTGTGAAGGGCTATGTTACCAGGCAGTAAATAAGACCTGAAAGGGCCTTCCAGAAAGTGTCAGGGAAAGCATAGAGCTTTGGAGAAACTGTTAAGAGAAGTCTGATGGCCTTCAAGAGGCTGGTAGGAGGAATGGAAGGAAAGTGAAGAAATGTTATTGGAAACTGGGGGAAAGATATGCTTTTCTGTAGTGGCAGAAGGTTTAGCAACACTGTCACCTGTGATAATGTGAAAAGTAGGAAACATACTTTATGAACTGTGTGATCCAGCTAAGGACACTTATGGGCAGAGTGTTGAAGATGCTGGCTTTTTTGTTTGCTACTTTTAGTAAAATGCTATAAAGAACTATTATAATTATTTATAATTATAAAAAGAGAAACTAAGGAAGGAATGTTCAACAAAAAGTGGCAGAACTTGCAGGTTTTGAAAATTCCCAGCCCTCTCCTCAGATGGTAATTAATGCTAAAATGAAGATATGGGTTCTGGCAAACATCAAACCCAGAGCACTGTCAGAAAGACATTGCCTAAATATGAAGCTGAGGATAGGACTGTAAAATTCTTTAAGGTCTCAAAGATCAGAAAACGCTTTAGTCAAACAATAGAGAGTCTAAAGTTGTTGTCCCTCAAGACCTTCGTCAGAAGCCAGATACACAATGGTCTGAATGTTTGTGTCCTCCCTTCCCCCCCAAATTCCAATGTTAAAATCCTAACTGCTGAAGATGATTGTAATAGGAGGTAAGGCCTTCGGGAGGTGATCTTTGGGATTCGTAAAGAGACCCCACAGAGCTTCTTAGCTCCTTTCACCAAGTGAGGATACAGTAAGAAGTTAGCCACCTACAATCAGAAAAGGACCCTCATCAGAAACCAACTGCACTGGCACCCTGATCTTGGACTTTTAGCCTCCAGATCTATGAGAAATAACCCATCCAGTCTGTGCTATTTTGTTAAAGCAGCCCAAGTAAACTAAGACAGGTACTTATTTTGAAGAGATTTGTGAATACAGCTTTTGTGTAACTCCGATACAATTCATAGAAGACCCACAAACTTCTTAAAAGAATTTTGTTGTCAGAAACACTACCAGCTTGGACTAAAAGGGACATAGATAACACAAAATCAAAACACATCCTTTGAACTCCCAAACTTCTACAAGGAGAAAACAGCCTGAGGAAGTTGAAAACTTGAGCTATTTTTCAAGGGAAGAGAAGTATCAAGAGTCCAAACGGCAGAGCCAAGAGCCATGGAATATTATTCCCAGGACTAGAGTCTAATCAAGGAATTGCTACCATTAGCCCTGATCAACTTCAGAATTGTTGTGGATCAGATACTTCTTTGAGCCTCTCTTTTCCTTCTATTTTGAATGGGAAGATCTACAGGTGTGCAACAGAGCATTTATGTGAACCTTTTCAAGAAAAGTTTGCTTACCCCTGGTCTAGAGCACTGGAGAAGGGTCTGGACTGAAGATAAAGATTTTGGAGTCAAGAGCATCTCAGTAATATTTGAAGTTATGGGAAGAGATGGTTTGATATGTGTATCTAGGGCTTTGTTCCCAGGTCTGTTACCAATGGAGAGGAGATAAGTCCTAGGCTTCCCCAGGCAAAATATGAGAGATACAAGTGTCATTTATATCTGTCCCTACCCAACCCAGGCTCAAGGATTCTCACAACTGCCTCTACTCCCTCCTTGTTGACTGTGAGTCCTGCCACCACCTGATCCCCTCTAGGCCTTGGTTCTCAGGTGCAGGAATGAGCTCTCATGGGGAAAGCTCATGTAAGTCTTCCAGGTGTACAGGCCCGCACCTAACAAACCTGGGGCAAAATGAAGACTTGTAAGTGGTGTCTCCTCTCAGCTGGGTGTTAGCTCTGTCTCCCTGTCCCCTCTTCTCTTCCAAGGCCTGGGTCCTAGCTTTGCATCCTCTGGGAATGAGGGTCTGTGGTTCTTAATGGTATTTGCTCTTATCAGTCCAGAGCTCAAGAGTGAGAGAGGACACAAAATTGGTCCTCTACTCACCCAAGCTGGATGCCTGTTCTGCACCACAATTAATATGATAATTGAAAGGACCTAAATTGCCCTTGCCAGCATCTGCATGGATTACTATATACACATCTCCAGACCTAAAGAGCAAATGTGCTCCATTTTGCCAGATGTCTCATTCTGTGGATTCAGCCGGCGTTCACCCTTTAAAGCTCAGTGCTCTCAGCACTCTTTCTGTGCAGTTTGCAAATCCCTGCAGCTGTAAGTCAAATCAATGTTTCCTCCTTCTGCTTTCAGTGAAATGGAGATCAGCTCTTCAATCTTGTTTAATCTACATTTAATTTTCAACTGAAGGAACCAAGTTCCACTTTGTGTAACATAAATAACAAATGGTCATCATCCCAACTTCATTCAGCCTGTGTTCCCAGGGAGAGGGAGGAAGGGATTGTAGACATTTCTTCAGATCTCTCTGGTTTGATGGGAAAAGCTCCTTATTTGGGCATCCAAAGAACTGGATAAAACTAAACACAATAGTAATTGCTTGGGAGGATAATGAAAACACGGTATAGTCATATGAATAATATGTCACAGTTGAAAGTAGAGCCTGTAATGGACTTTTATTTTCATATTCTGCAATTAGAGGAACTGGATAAAAGTCCTAGCTTTGAGTGGCCTTAAAAAGACATTTAGCCTGATCAAGCCCCAGGTTAATTAATTGGTATCATGGGGATCATGCCGAGGATTACATATGATGAAATTTATAAAGACATTTGTATCCTGAAAATTTGTATGTTTAAGGAAGGAGATTTTTTATTTTATTTTCAAAGGTAGGGAAATAGTTCAAATCTTTCTCCACTGGTGATGCAGTTAGAGTTTCTGTTTAACATAACTTATATCACAGATTACATATATGAAC
The DNA here is from genome assembly GCF_965194825.1 of Balaenoptera physalus. Lineage (NCBI taxonomy): Eukaryota > Metazoa > Chordata > Mammalia > Artiodactyla > Balaenopteridae > Balaenoptera > Balaenoptera physalus. Next base: position 36,426,250 of record NC_138901.1, read on the forward strand.
AGTTCGTAAGTTGAGGTTACTGTGTTCCTCAAGAGAATCCAATTACATCAGTTAATAAACTCTTTTCATAAACAGTTGTCTTTCTGCAACTGATGATAGATGGGGTGAACTTGCTATGCCATTCCTACTTAAAATGAGAGACAACTTTATGAGTCTTGGTTAAAGCAGAGGAGAATCAACCCAAAGAAATATAATGCTCATTGTCTTCTTCCCACATGCTCTTTTTCCTCTAAAATTAGTTCACCTTTTTTTTTTCTCAGTTGTTGTTTTTATTTTTGAAGAATTAGCTCCTTGGCAAGAACACAATACACTCAATCTCTACCAATGTTTTCAATGGAATACATTTCAACCACCCTAGTGGCTGGATGGGAATGCAGTGTGAAAGTGAGTTTGACCTTGTTCATTTCATCACTCCCCTTAAGAAAGTTACAGCCTCACTGAGAAGCTTTTAAACTGGCAGGACCTATTGAATTTCTCTCATGGGCACATGGGGATGGGTAGGCCATCTCTGGTCTTGGCTGGGATTCTAAGAGTCAGGTCTGGAATCATGAGAGGTGGAAAGATCCCTGCCATTTTTATCTGCAAACCTGAACTTTGGTTTTTTGCCTCCCTTGTTTGGATTGGTGTCTAGATTTAAGGTGATCTGTTTATTTCTGACCTGAGTCTCTCTTTGCATGGTGCACGTGCGAACTGTCTTATAGGGTTCTTATGCCACAACTATGAGCAATAGGTGTTGTACCCCTTTCCTGGCCCAAGTTTGTGAGCACCTTCAAAAGCCACTTACCTATATTTAAAAGTTACTTCCTTTACATTTAGAGTAAGATCTAAAGCACCTGGTTCAGAATATGTACTATGTAAGGGGCAGTTTTCTTCCATCTCCTCTCCTTCAATTACTGTAAAGACCATAACACTGTCCACTATCGGGTCCAACCCTTCTTTCCATCCCTTCCCAGGCTTTGGGTCCAGCCTTTAGTCTATTAAAAAAATGGGACTTTAGAGTCGGCCCTTGAAACTTAAAGATCTTGAGTTGGAACCCAGATCCAAGGGCAACCAGCTCAGTGGCGTGAGGCTTAGGCAATACATTGAACCTAAAGGAGTTCCCTTGGAATCACTTGCACCAGCTACCTTTTTATTCTATTTCTACCTGCAATTGTTTGCAGACAGAATGGCTAACGGCTATTTCTGATCCCTTGAGGATTCTATCAGGATTTATATCAGTAATTAAAAGTTTGGATAAGTTTGCTGCATAAGGCGGCTGAATGCATCCAATAGCACAATTTTAGGCAGGAAACAGTGAGTTACTCCCATTCACTCCCAAGCCACAACAGCACTTACTTGAACACTTTATCTTGGTCCAGCTGCCAGAAAGCTTTTCATTCTCCTCCCTTACACACAGGGAGCCGCCTTTCCTTGGATATCTGAACTCGGAAACATTTAACATTCTCCCAGGAAATAACTCCATTCAAAGCTATTGTTTTTAAGTGCTAGAATGATTGACTGAATGTAACTTGCGTAAATCAGTGCTGTTGATTGCTAAACACAATGGTAATTACTGGGAGGGTACTGAAAACACAATATGAATAATATGGCACAATTGAAAGTAGAACCTATAATGGACTATAAATAATATCATATACTGAAGTTAAAGGAACAGAGTTGGCAAGTATGTGGCTTGCATGCTTTTGCTACTTTCCCTGTTTCTCCACGTGGCAAGTATTTTTTTTTAATGCTCCTATATCTTTTATATTTTTTTGTAGATTTCAATCTTTAAAAAATTTTTATTGGAGTATAGTTGATTTACAATGTGTTAGTTTCAAGTGTACAGCAAAGTGAATCAGTTATACATATATATCCACTCTTTTTTAGATTATTTTCCCATATATGTCATTACAGAGTATTGAGTAGAGTTCCCTGTGCTATACAGTAGGTCCTTATTAGTTATTTATTTTATATATAGTAGTGTGTATATGTCAATCCCAATCTCCCAATTTATTCCTCCCCTTTACCCCCTGGTGGTCATATTTTTTTCCTTCTGCACTTGGAGGCTTCAGAAGCATTCTCAGCTAGTCCTTCAGTGGCCATTACCAACCAATTGGATTTGCACAAAGGATGAAAAGGATTTTCTGTCCTAATATCCTAGATGATGAGTTCTTTGAGGATGATGGCAGTCTTTTCTTCATCTCTGTGTTCCTAGCCACTAAGCTCAATGTTTGACACATAATAAACACTCAGTGAATGGTTATTAAATTGAACACCTGACAATACTCAATTACTGAGTCAAGAAGAGCTTCCTGACTGGCATGTCTGTGTGTCAAATGGATTATAGGTATGTGGACGTCCTGTATCCTTCAGTTCTCACAGCCTGAAATGGTGTGAGAGTAGTCAGAGCCCCAAGACAATGGTCTCTGTGAGCAGCTTCATCTAATCACCATGCTGTGCCATCCACATCTTATTTTCTGTGTTTGCCACGATGTGAAAGGATTGGGGAAAGGTTGGGAAGTGCTAGGTTAGATGACTCTCTCTGGATAATATTAAGATCAAATAACAGGGCTTCCCTGGTGGCGCAGTGGTTGAGAGTCTGCCTGCCAATGCAGGGCACACGGGTTCGAGCCCCGGTCCGGGAAGATCCCACATGCCGCGGAGCAACTGGGCCCGTGAGCCACAATTGCTGAGCCTGCGCGTCTGGAGCCTGTGCTCCGCAACAAGAGAGGCTGCCATAGTGAGAGGCCCGCGCGCTGTGATGAAGAGTGACCCCCACTTGCCGCAACTGGAGAAGGCCCTCGCGCAGAAACGAAGACCCAACACAGCCATAAATAAATTAAATAAATAAATAAATAAATAATTAAAAAAAAAAAGATCAAATAACATACTACCAACTCATCTAAACAATTGCTCTGTATTTCTTTATGAGGTATTTCAATTCCTTAAGATCTCAGATAATCACAAGCAGAAAAATATGCCAATAAAGTAAGGAAATAATTATCACAATCAAATCCCATTTTGTGTGTGTGTGTGTGTGTGTGTGTGTGTGTGTACCATAGGGAGCAGTACCATAAGGAGTTCTTGCAGCTTTCTAAAGAGTCTCTCATTTCTCAGAAGGGGTAGCCAAGGAATTCTACATGTACTGATTAGACAATATTAATGACACTTTTATGTGCGGTGGCTATAAATACTTTCCCTAGGAGAGAAATGCTATATATCTTCAAAGAGAAATGGGACCTTTCTTCTATTTTCTGGTCATGCTCTCTGAATTCTAAATGTGGTAAAAAAATGTTCAGAACCAACATCAAAGATATGAGCTGACATTGGGACCATCTACTTGAAATTGGGACTATCTCTGAAAATCCAGGACACATAGCTCCGATTTTTCTATTGAAAACATATGCACCCAGCAGTGTTCTGAATGATGTATTTTCAGAAGGGAAAAAATACTGGGCTGTTCCTGAAGAAGGAAATCCAACATGGGGGAGGGCTTTTGTTGCTGTTGTTGCTGCCTTTGAAGATGAAGAGGGCCAAATGGCTAGGACCTGGGAGTAACTTCTAGGACCTAAGAGAAGACTTTAAGAATTGAGAGAAACCCCCATTGACCCCAAGCCAGGAGCGAGGAACTGAATTCTGCTGACAACCACATAAGCTAGAGGACCATGAGCTCCAGATGAGAAGAGAGCCAGCTGACACTTCCATCTCAGCCTGAAAGACCCTGAGTGGAGAACCCAACTACACTGTGTCCAGATTTCAGACCGACAAGAATTGTGAAGTAAATAATGGCTGTTTCTTTAAGCCACCATATTTGTGGTAATTTGTTATGCAGCAATAAGAAACTAATAGAAAGTGTTTTCAATCTAACCCATTTGGGTCTTTTCTCATCAATCTCATTCAAGGTTTTAAAGGGTCTTTCAGAATTATAGAATTTATCACATTCTGCCAGGTATTATAAGTTTCTGTGTTCATGCATGTCTTTCCAAATAGCTAGTAAGATCATTGACAGCAGGGTCCAGCTCTTGTCACTGTGATTCCTCAAATAATCCAGGGGAGTGCTCAATCAATAGCTGTTGGGTGGAGCATTTGTACAGCCTTTGGCCTCCTACAAAGCATTTACATCTTCCATCTCATTTGATCCTCATTGCGACTATGATGCTGAGGCAGGGCAGAGAAGGGAGCTAAAGCTCCAAGAGGGAAAGAGATTTGCCTGGGGTTAAAAGAAAAAATCCTGTGTCCTCATAACCCCCAGTCCCATGTAGTTTCACTGCATTAGAGCTTTTTCCCTGACAAGGATTAGGACGTGAAGTATCTTGTACTTTGAACAGAGTTTTGCTGCAAAGGACTTTGAGGGTTCTGAAGGAGCCAAGCCAAAGGGAACATGCCCAGACCTTTGAGTCCCACCTAGTATTTTCCAGAGTTTTGAGGAGTTACATGCTTGTTTTCCATGCTCTATTTCTGAAGGATAAGACAATCAAGGAAAATGTTCTTTTGTTTTATACTAACATTAAAATGAGAGGCACATTGCTCTAAGGAACTATTTCAAAGGCAACAACTCACATGAATATCTTGACAACTCACTGTATTCTGAGTGTATTAGAAAAATTAGGGGTCTTGGCATTTGTGAAGTTACCCTTGCTGGTACTCATTGCCACTACAAGATTGGGCATCTTGTATTTCTTGGTGTCAGGACCATATGGAGCCTCCAAATGTCAGCATAATCACTGTCTCATTCATTCATTCATTCATTCAACAAGTTTCTGAGTGCCCACTGTGCAAGAGGCACTGTACTAAGCACAAGGAATGTAATGGCACATTAAAAACAGACCTGGGGACTTCCCTGGTGGTGCAGTGATTAGAATCCACCTACCAATGCAGGGGACACAAGTTCGAGCTCGGGTAGGGGAAGATCCCACATGCCGTGGAACAACTAAGCCAGTGCGCCACAACTACTGAAGCCCGCGTGCCTAGAGCCCGTGCTCTGCAACAAGAGAAGCCACTGCAGTGAGAAGCCGGTGCACCGCAGCGAAGAGTAGCCGCCGCTCACCGCAACTAGAGAAAGCCCGCACGCAGCAACGAAGCCCCAATGCAGCCACAAAATAAATTAATTAATTTTTAAAAATCATTGTTAAAAACAAACAAACAAACAAACAAAAAAGACCTGGTCTCAGCTTCTCAGCTCTAAGTGAGCAAATTATATTCTGGAAAGCTGGCCTTGACTCCCAGGGAGAGTTTGGGAACTTCTGCTCTTTGCTCTTGTTTACCATGCATATGAGACAGATCTATTATAATCAGTATCTCATAGTATGGTAGCTCTTTTGTGCCCTTGGTTTATCAGTCCAGCCTATAAGCTTCTCTAGGTCAGGGATTGTGCCCTTCCTTCATTGCATACCTAAGACTACTGTGCCTGTACAGAGAATGTGCCCCACATATAGCTGATTAAATAATTGAATGAGTAAATAAAGGAATGGATTCCTTTCCGTGCATATTTGGAGGTGATTGTCTTTGTAAACTTAGATGGGATGGGTGTTTTAGTAAGCTCTCTTCACTGCTTGGACCATGGTAGACCTTCAATACATATTTGTTGAATTACGTGTATTCTTCACAATCGAGGACATTTCGTTTGTCCCAAATGTGTTAGAAATACTCCTGAACTTACTTCCCATGGGGTCTCATTCCCAAAGGAGAAAACTCAAGTACCAAAATCCCGAACAGTCCGAAGTCAGATTCCCTAAGTCACCTTTGAAGATGGAGAGGGCCAAATGGCAAGGACCTGGGAGTAACTTCTAGGACCTAAGAGCGGACTTTAAGAATTGAGAGAAACCCCTATTGATGCTGAGTGAGGAGCAAGGAGTAAGGAACTGAATCTGGAGATGCTGTAATAGCTGTTTATAATTGTAGCACAAATCCCAAATTAGCAAGGCTAAGTGGAAGAATCAGCCAGGCATTACTCTTGGCCCTTAAAGCATCTTAAAAAAAAAAATGCCACACGACATTGACACTACTGCTGGAGGCTTTAAATAACCACCACTTCTCACCGAGTCTCTTAAGCCGAGCAGCCCCTACTGCACACTGTGTCCCTGGCTCCCTGGGTAGCAGATAACTAGTCAACAGGCCCTGGGAATCCCTTTTAGACCTCAGGCTCGTTAGTAACAACACAACAAACAGTTGAAAGGGCTTCTGCATGTAAGCTTCTGGCTGCTTCACGAATTGCTGCTAAAATAAGGGGGGCAAAGTTGCAAGTGTTCTCAGCCTTCAGAGAAACAAGTTAGTAGTGCTGAGTGAAGGGCAGGCATGTTTGGATGGGCCTAAGTTGAAGTCCTTAGGGTAGGAGTCATGGACTAGTCTGCAGACACAGTGACAAGGAAGCAGGGTTGGATGTATTTCTTTTCTTATCAGACATATCAACCATCAAACTGAATTCTCTGACCCCAGGCTCCGCCCCTCCAAGTCATTATCAATATCACTTCTGGTTATCTTTTTGAAACTTATATTAAACTGTGACATTTATGCTTAAAATTCCTATCTGAATTGTCAGGACATAGAGAACAATGTCAAGTTCATGGCAAGCATTGAGCCCCCTTCCACCACCTGGGCACAAATGATTGGCCAACCTTATCTTTGTCTTACCTTATCTACTGATGTCTATGGACCCTGGGCTTCAGCCTCATGGAACTTCATCCCCAAATGTGCCTTATCCTCGGGGACATTTGGCAATATCTGGAGATATTTTTGTTTGTGGGGGTGGGTGTGCTACAGATATTTGGTGAGTAGAGGCCAAGAATGCCGCTATGCTTCCGACAACGCACCAAACTGCTCCTTACATTAATGGAATATTTAGCCGAAAATGTCAATAAGACCAAAGTGGAGAAACCCTGGCCTCAGCTATTAACTCTACCTAGAATACCCTTCCTTCTTCCTCCCTCCTGCTCTCCTGCCCTCCTTTCCCAATCTGGTGAAATGCTATTCTTCTTTCAAGCCCTGCAGAAATTTCCCTAGTCTGTGAAGCCCTCTCAACCCTGATCCCCACTCTCTTGTTGCTTTAGTTTCTTTGTCCGATCCTGTAACATTTTTTTCCTAACCTCTACTAAAACATTTTTAACATTTCACTAAATTTCTTTTTTCAAAGCAGCACAGATGACAAAGGTCACTTCACCCTTAAGAACTCGAACAATCTTCTTGAACTTCCAATTCCATGCTTGGTAGAAGTCCAGACCACACATCCCTGCCCCCAGTGTTTTCAGAAATAGTGGTCACATTGGGCTAGATGACTGCCTCCTTGGCTTGTGGGTTGTCACATCCTATGTGTGCCCTCCAGTGTGCTGGGTTCTGCACCACTTCAGCCCAGACAGGAAATGCAGGCCGTTCCTCTGTATTTACAAAACCCCACTCACATAAGGCAATTTGTGCAGAGTGGATTTTGCTGGAAGGAAGAATGGAGGGAATTTACATTGCAGTAATGCAAACAGTTCAAAGTCAACATTAGACATCATCTCCCTTCTAAAAGCCTCAGCCATTTTGCTCTGGAGATGCTTCACAGCTGCTTCGACACCGTACTCTGGGCACAGCACCAGCTCACCAGCTTCTCACTCTGCCTCGCCTCTCTTGTCTCCTTTTCACCCCTGCCCTCCGAGATTAACCCCAGGAAATGTAATTAATTTTCACCTTATGTTTGGTCCTGCCACCTCCTTTTCCCCAGCTCAGATCTGTGTTCACCTTCGCTTAAGCAAATCAATTAAGGTTCTGAGAAGAAAGAAAAAAAAAAAAGAAAGTGTGTTTTTCCAGATAGCAACCTCGGAAGGAATATTGTTTAAAAATACCAGTTCTTTTCTCTTTATTCTATTTTGCTAACTGTTCCAGGTCCATCTTGAAAAGACATTCAAGGACGGAGATTGAACCTCATTTATCTCTCTTTCAGGGCCTAGGACAGTGCTGGGTACATCCTTGATGGTCAGAGAATCTTGAAGAACTGTTCTCCCATTTTGGTGCTGATGTGCAGAGAGGATTAGTTGGGATTACAAGTGAATTGTGGAGGTTGGGGATGGTGGAGCTTATTTGAATTTCACCTCTGCTGGTGAACATGGTGGAATGAAAAAATAAAGGTGCTAAATGGGAACAACTTCTTCTTTCCTCTCACAGCTTGTGGACAGATCTTTACACTTGGTGAGCAACATGTAACCCCCTTTGCTCCCATACAGAAGGGGAGGGTAGTCAATGGCAATGGGGCTTCTTTCTCCTGTGGTCATTTAGTGCCAGGACACATGATATGTACAACTTTGTGGGCAAAAGGGTTTCAAAGGGAGAATCTTGCGCCTGACTTAAGGAGGCTAGGTATCCACTGAGAATACTCGACTCAGGGGAAACCAGTCCTTGGAAAGGCTGCTGGTAGGCCCCTCTCCTGGATCATGGCATGGATGCAATGGATGCACCTCATCCTTAGTTAGCCCCTCTGGGAAGCTCCAAGATTATCAGGGATGGGCAGAGGTTCATGCTCGAGGTGAGGGAAGTAGAGTGTAGCAGAATTTGGGGTCCAGTGATGCTGCTGATACCACTTCCTCTACAATATTAGGGTTTTGTGAGGTAGTTTGAAATTCTAACCACAATCATTTTACACTTCCAATGGTAAAATGTTTTATAAATAAAATTTTAACTTAAAAGAATATAAACCTTTTGAATACACAATTGGTTTGTCATTTCCTGTAGCTGTATCAAGAAAAGGAACACTGTTAAAATATTTTTAAGAGCACTGTCAATAAGAACATTGAAAGCTGTGCATACAAACATCCTGAATTGAAAGTTAATGTCGTGGAAAGGAGGGGACAGGAATGCAGGGAACATAAGAAGACCTACTTTTGAATCCTAGTCCTGCCAATAGCTAGCTCTGAGAACTTAAATCATGATCTCAGTTTCCTCATCTCTCTGTGAAAACAGGATAACAGCAGTTGTCCTGCCAACAGTATAGGTTTGCAAGGTGGATCTAAGGAAATAGAGGACTTGGAAAAGCTTTGGGAAGTTAAAACAGTTTTTCAGAGAATAACAATAACACTGGAATTATCTGGGCCAGATTGGCTAAACCAGGTAATTGTCTTGTAGCAGAGTTGTTTTCAAACAGTGGGTCATGAGCATGGCACACTGACATTGTCCAGGCCTTGTGCTTTGATGGGCCCTATGTTGCTTGGAGATACATTCACTGACAAAGCTTTTAAGTGGCTTTGATACAGCATGGGATGGAGAAACATATGACACTGGATGATGGTGAGATGAAGATGTTGAAACTGCAATGCCTAGGAGTTGCCCATAGATTTCCTGAGACTGCTGCTTGGTCATTGGAGACATTCCTTTAGGACCTTTCAAGAAAGTTTACTGTACTAGTAGGATGGAAGTCACATACCTTGGGGTCTCCATGAAGGAGAACCTGCAGTTCAGTGTACTCCTGCTGTTCACAGAAAACAAGCACTTGCAGTTCAGTGCCAAGTACGTTTTTCATCAGGGGATTGTAAAAGGTTATGTAGGCAAAGGACCAACATTTACTCTCCCAAAGACTGGTACAGGAGAGTCTTTCCTTACTAGCCCATAATTTTCTGTTACCCTGAAGTGAAGATCCTCTCCATGAATGTCCACCCTGTACCTTATGTGTGGGAATTTCAATGGTTTCCCCCTTGAAATTGGTGGAAATTTCCTCTGAAGACTCAATGGGATATCTTGAGGTGGGAGAGAATGGGATTCTGTGGTTTCTGCTCCTTTCTCAGGAGGAAACATATTTCACAGCAAACATATTTCGTAAGATGTGAAATATGCCCATTAGCAAACTTGAGGACAGTAAAAAAAGTTCAGGGAAAAAGTGCCTTATGGCTGAAAGGAATAGAGACATTCCTTCACAAGCCTTCTGTATCAATCCTGGTTCTGATAGAAAACAGGACACCCTCAAGTGAAGCAATTGAGGAAAAATAATAATAAAATGACTATTTACAAAAGGGTGGGGGGAGTTAAGGGAAATCAACCCAGGGGAAAGGGAAATGTGCAAGAGCTAAATAATAACTGGGAGCCATTACCAGCCCTGGATCTGATGGGGTATGAGGGAGAGCGGTTATCTGAGCTCAGAGTTGTAGGAGAGAGACACGAAGCAGGAGCTGAGGCTTGGGAGGAGGAACGCAACGACTAAAGTCCCTGGCCCAGCGATGAGAGAGTGGGGGTGTGACTACTCTGATCTCATTATTTTCTCACCCTTATCCTCCAGCCAGGGTTCCCCATTAGCTGAATCTACCAGGAAGCCAAAGGACAAGGGTCAATGTAAAGGCTGCCTGTAGCCTCCCAGAGGTTAGAGAATCTTCTCAGACAGGAAAATGGAAGCTATCCAGCACACTTTTCTTGGCTAAAATACTCTATTTTAAAACAAAACACTCAAACAAAAACATAACTTAGTGGAAAGAGCATAGAGTCACCAGTGAGGAGACCAGAGTTCTGATCTGAAGTCTGTTACCCATTTGCTGAAAAGTCTTGGGTAGGTCACGTTCCCTCTCTGTGATAGTACCTCCCCTTCTTCCATATCCAGGGTAGTATGTAGAAAAAGTAGGTTTATTAGTACTTGTGTGTGGTGAACAGCTCCCCTGGTAATCCGAGGGGGAGATTGAGCAGCAGTAGATGTAACTTAAAGGAGGGAGAAGGATAGTGATGGGACCATGCAGATCTCTCAAACCTGGTGGAGAAAGAATAAGAGCAGGAGGAGCAGAATCCTGAGAATAAGCAAAGCCCTGAGACTCTCCCCTCCTCCTTCGTTCAGGAAGGCACTGGGCAATGTTTGCTGACAGCTGCAGATGTGAGCATTGAAGGAAGAAGACAGAGAGGCTCTGTTTATTACTGAGCAAAATGAACACTGTTTTCATTTAATGGTTGCTTTCTTTTCTTGCCTAGTTGCCAAAAAGCACATCAGTGATTATGTGTCTCAATGACCACGTGTCTCAAATTGGCTCTCTGTTTGCTGCCCACTCTTTGTAATGTAAGGTCCAGAGAGTATGGGGTTGTGTTCGTAAGTAAAGGAAATATTAAAAGAGACAATATCTATAACAGTGAAGTACAGACCTAAGCCAAATCTCAAAGTAAAAGTATAGGAGAGGAGGTAGAGATAAGTGGAATATATATGAGAGAAATCAAAGGTAAAATGTGTAAGTCCCTCCTAGGCAAAGGCTAAGCCAGGTACAGAGAATATCTAGACAGATCACTGCTGGGTTGGATCTAGTTGCATGGTACTCAAAGCCACCAAGATTTGGAAGGGACACAGGATAAGTTCTCACCTGCTACATTCAGAAGGTAGAAGTCCAAGGAAAGAATAGTAGAGAAAGGCAAAAGAGTTAACATTTAAAGATGTCGAGCATCTTAGGGTCCTAGACAATTCCAATCACACCTTCAATCAGATCTTCAGCCAGGTCCTGTAAGAAATACCTGAGATTTAGAAAACTGCTCTAGGAACTACTTAACACACCCTTTATTTCAACCCAAGCCAATGATCATGTTTCAGGTCTCAGTTCATTTGTCCCTTCCTCAGGGAAATCTTTCCATGGCACCTCTGATCATGTCAAGTCCTCCTCGTATAACTCTGGGGATGTCATCTCTGTAGCACTTACCCTATTTGCAGCTTATAAGTATTTGATTGGTGCCTTCCTTCCCCATAGAGCGTAAGCTCCACAAGGCCATGCCTTATTTATATGCCTTTATTGCCTTTATTTATATGCCTTTATTTATAAATAAATCAATTCATAAATTTATAAATCATCAGTCACAGATCCTGTTTCAGTCTACAGAATTGTGTAGGTTCTTAGGCACATCAGTTCAATGGATAATGCAGCAATGAAAACATGTTCTGGTTTCTCAGATTCTTATGTTTCCTGGTATCTGGAATCTCTTGTTTGGCTTGGCTTCTTCACATTGATAATTTGACTGCATATTTTGCTAGACTTTGATTTTATTTCCAACCCTGGAGACTGTCTTGGCTCTAAAATCTGTATCTAATTAGATAGTAGTAGACACAGAAACCACAAAAGTAATGCAAAAACAAAGCACTTGAAAGAACAAATAAAAAGGGCCAGGACAATTGATAAAAAGAAAATGCTATAGACTGAATGTTTGTCCCCCACCACAATTCATGTTGAAATCCTAACCTCCAATATGAAGGAATTAGGAGGTGTGGGGTGTCTTTGGGGGTGATTAGGTGTGAAGGTGGAATTCTCATGAATGGAATTGTGCCCTTAAAAAAGAGACCCAAGAGAGCTTTCTCTCCCTTTCTGCCATGTGAGGACACATGGAGACGATGGCATTCTATTAACCAGGGAGTGGGTTCTTACCAGATACCAAATCTGCCAGTGCTTTATCTTGGATGTTCAGCCTTTAGAACTGTGAGAAATAAATATTTGTTGTTTTAAGCCACCGTGTCTATGGTAATTTGTTATAGAAGCCTGAATGGATTAAGACAAAAATTGAGGTAAACATTCTTTTTTATTGCTCTTTGGCTGGCTGTATGAGTAAGGCATGGAATAGAGGAAAGCATGAGAGAAGACATTCAAAGAATGCCCTGAAATACTAAACACAATCAAGCATATTTGAGTAAAGGTGTTTGAGCCCATCAATACAGACTCTTATAACTTTAGATCTCTATGACATTAATGGCTTTCTTACTATTCTCTTACCTCTTACACTACTTCTAGTTTTTTCTGAACAATGCCTCCAAATTAATCTTCTAAAATACCTATTGGCAATGAAATTGCTTTCAACTCACACTTCTGCAGGACAAACACACAAATAAAACCCCCCAGAAGTTTGGGAGAACTTGTACTAACATTAGGACACGAGTGCTGACAAGCACCATTTTTGAGTCCTTCCTCTAGCCTATTAGTGCCTGGGGCTTACCTGCCCACCTGTGGGCTGGAACCCATCCTGAGTCGCCCTGGGCTGAGCAGCCAGACATGTGGGGACCCAGCCCCACCTTCCAGTAGCCAGTAGCCACTGCACAAGGCACTGCCTGACAACCAGCCAGGCTGGGGCCAGTCCTGCCTAACTGCATGCCCACAGTAGTTGGCCCTGCCCCAACAGAAGGGCCCATGCAGCCACAAATGGGGTATTCTGAGAGCATATAGCTCCAGTGAACAGAGGGGAGTGTCCTACATAAGACCACTTACCCAAGACCAAGAAATGTAACCAACGTACCTAATACATAGAAATAAAAACAGAGAATCAGGCAAAGTGAGGTGACTGAGGAAAGGAATCCAAATATAATACTAAAGTCATCAAATCACAAGGGAAGAGAAGGAAAGAGGAAAGTAACATAGAAGAACTACAAAAACAATCAGAAAACAATTAACAAAATGGCAATAAGTACATACCTATCAATAATTACTTTAAACGTAAATGGACTAAATGTTCCTATTAAAATACATAGAGTGGTTGAATGGATTAAAAAAATAAGATGCATATTTATGCTGCCTACAAGAGACTCACTTCAGCTCTAAACGCACACAAAGACTGAAAGTGAGGGGATGGAAAAGATATTCCATGCAAATAGAAATAAAAAGAAAGCTGGGGAAGCAATACTTATATCAGACAAATAGACTTTAAAACCAACACTGTAAAAAGAGACAAAGAAGGACATTACATAGTAATAAAGGGATTGATCCAAGAAGAAGATATAATAATTGTAAATATATATGCACCCAACGTAGGAGCACCTAAATACATAAAGCAAATATTAATAAACATTAAGGAAGAAAGTGACAGTAACACAATAATAGTAGGGGATTTTAACACCTCACTTATATCAATGGACAGATCATCTAGACAGAAAATCAATAAGGAAACACTGGTCTTAAATACCACTTTATACCAGATGGACTTAATAGATATATATAGAACATTCCATTCAGAAGCAGTGCAGTACCCATTTTTTCAGGTGCACATGGAACATTCTCCAGGATAGATCACATGGTAGGGCACAAAACAAATCTTAATAAATTTAAAAAGATTGAAATCATGTCAAGCATCTTTTCTGACCACAACAATATAGAAATCAACTGCAAAGAAAAAAAACTGCAAAAAACACAAACACAGGGAGACTAAACAATATGCTACTAAACAACCAATAAGTCACTGAAGAAATCAAAGAGGAAATCAAAAAATACCTAGAGACAAATGAAAACAGAAACACAATGATCCAAAATCTATGGGCTACAACAAAATCACTTCTAAGAGGGAAGTTTATAGTGATAAAAGACTAGCTCAGGAAACAAAAATCTCAAATAAACAATTTTACCTTACACCTAAATGAACTAGATAAAGAAGAACAAACAAAATCCAAAGTTAACAGAAAGAGAAAAAAAGTTCAGAGTAGAAATAAATGAAACAGAGACAAAAAAATAGAAAAGATCAATGAAAATAAGAGCTGGTTTTTTGAAAAGAAAAACAAAGTTGATAAACCTTTATCCAGACTCATCAAAAGGAAGAGAGAGGGCCCAACTAAATAAAATAAAAAATGAAAGAGGAGAAGTTACAATTGGCACCACAGAAATACCGAGGATCATAAGAGAATACTATGAATAATTATACACCAATAGAATGGACAAATTAGAAGATATGGATAAATTTCTAGAAATGTACAATCTTCCAAGACTGAATTAGGAAGAAATACAAAATATGAACAGACTGATTACCGGTAATAAAATTGAATCAGTAATAAAAAAAAAAAAAAAAAAAAAAAAAAAACTCCCAAGAAGCAAAAGCCAAGGACCAGATTACTTCCCAGGTGAATTATACCAAACACTTAAAGAAGAGTTAACAGTTATCCTTTTCAAATGATTCCAAAAAAATTGAAGAGTAAGAAATGCTTTTGAACTCATTATGTGAGGCCACCATCACCCTGATTCCAAAACCAAAGATACCACAGAAAAAGAAAATTACAGGTCATTGTCATTGATAAACAGATATGAAAAAAAATCCTTAACAAAATATTAGCAAACATTAACAAATACTAGCAAACTGAATTCAACACTACATTAAGATGATCATACCTCATGATCAAGTAGGATTTATCCCAGGGATATCAGGATGGTTTAATGTCTGCAAATCTATCAATGTGATACACCACATTCACAAATTAAAGAATAAAAATCATAAAGATCATTTCAATAGATACAGAAAAAGCTTTTGACAAAATGCAACATTCATTCATGATAAAAACTCTCAAAAAAGTGGGCATAGAAGGAACATACCCCAACGTAATAAAGGCCATATGTGACAAAGGCAACATGATACTCATTGGTGAAAAGTTGAAAGCATTTCCTCTATGATCAGGAACAAGACAAGAATGCCCCCTCTCATCACTCTGGGCTAGATCCTGGATGATGATGGCTCCCCTTTCCAGACAGAAGCACTGAGGCACAGAGAGTGTAACAACAACATCATGGAAGAGGCAGTGTGGAGATGTTGCTACGGATGATGTTGAGTGAGGGATGAAGGAGGCTACTTCATTCACAGACGTCCACTCCCCTGGGGATTCTGCCAGCAGCCTTCATTTGGGCTGCAACTCTTCCCAGAGACTCCGGCCTGCTGGCCGATTATATCAGATTTTGGATTCAAGAAGCCTCCAAATCATATTAGGAAAGTGAGGAAAAAAGAACTGAAATAAGTCATCCAAGATCATATATCTGCTCCTGAGACAAAAGCCATCCTGGAGGAAACCTTCAAGATGGCGGAGGAGTAAGATGTGGAGATCACCTTCCTCCCCACAAATACATCAGAAATACATCTACATGTGGAACAATTCTAACAGAACACCTACTAAATGCTGACAGAAGACCTCAGACTTCCCAAAAGATATATGTATATATATTTTTCCTTTTTCTCTTTTTGTGAGTGTGTATGTGTATGCTTCTTTCTGTGATTTTGTCTGTATAGCTTTGCTTTAACCATTTGTCTTAGGGTTCTGTCTGTTTTTTTTTTTTTTTTTATTGACGTTTGATTTTAGTATAGCTTTTAGCACTTGCTATAATTGGTGGATTTGTTTTTTGGATTGGTTGCTCTCTTCTTACTTTTGTTCTTTTTATATTACTTTTAAATTTTTTGTATTTTTTATAATTTAAAAAAATTTTTATTTTAATAACTTTATTTCATTTTCTTTCTTTCTTTCTTTCTTTCTTTCTTTCTTTCTTTCTTTCTTTCTTTCTTTCTTTCTTTCTTTCCTTCTTTCTTTCTTTCATTCTTCTTTTTTTTCTCCCTTTTCTTCTGAGTCATGTGGCTGACAGGCTCTGGGTGCTCCAGCCAGGAATCAGGGCTGTGCCTCTCAGGTGGGAGAGCCGAGTTCATGACATTGGTCCACCAGAGACCTCCCAGCCCCACATAATATCAAATAGCAAAAGCTCCCCCAGAGATCTCCATCTCAATGATAAGACCCAGCTCCACTCAAGAATCAGCAAGCTACAGTGCTGGACACCATATACTAAACAACTAGCAAGACAGGAACACAACCCCATCCATTAGCAGAACTAAAGAGCAAACAAACAGTGATGAACAACACAATAAATGAAATTAAAAATTCTCTAGAAGGGACCAAAAGCAGAATAACTGAGGCAGAAGAATGGATAAGTGACCTGGAAGATAAAATAGGGGAAATAACTACTGCAGAGCAGAATAAAGAAAAAGGAATGAAAAGAATTGAGGACAGTCTCAGAGACATCTGGGACAACATTAAATGCACCAACATTCGAATTATAGGTGTCCCAGAAGAAGAGAAAAAGAAAGGGACTGAGAAAATATTTGAAGAGATTATAGTTGAAAATTTCCCTAATATGGGAAAGGAAATAGTTAAGTCCAGGAAGCACAGAGAATCCCATACAGGATAAATCCAAGGAGAAATATGCCAAGACACATGCTAATCAAACTATCAAAAATTAAATACAAAGAAAAAATATTAAAAGCAGCAAGGGAAAAACAACAAATAACACACAAGGGAATCCCCATAACGTTAACAGCTGATCTTTCAGCAGAAACTCTTCAAGCCAGAAGGGAGTGGCACAACATAGTTAAAGTGATGAAAGAGAAAAACCTACAACCAAGATTACACTACTCAGCAAGGATATCATTCAGATTTGATGGAGAAATTAAAACCTTTACAGACAAGCAAAAGCTAAGAGGATTCAGCACCACCAAACCAACTTTATAACAAATGCTAAAGGAACTTCTCTGAGCTGGAAACACAAGAGAAGGAAAAGACCTACAATAAAAAACCCAAAACAATTAAGAAAATGGTAATAGGAACATGCATATCGACAATTACCTTAAATGTAAATGGATTAAATGCTCCAACCAAAAGACGTAGACTGGCTGAAGGGATACAAAAACAAGACCCATATATATGCTGTCTATAAGAGACCCACTTCAGACCTAGGAACACATACAGACTGAAAGTGAGGGGATGGAAAAAGATATTCCATGGAAATGGAAATCAAAAGAAAGCTGGAGTAGCAATTCTCATATCAGACAAAATAGACTTTAAAATAAAGACTATTACAAGAGACAAAGAAGGACACTACATAAAGATCAAGGGATCAATCCAAGAAGAAGACATAACAATTGAAAATATTTATGCACCCAACATAGGAGCACCTCAATACATAAGGCAAATGCTAACAGACATAAAATGGGAAAATTGACAGTAACACAATCATAGTAGGGACTTTAATTTTCACCAGTGGACAGATCATCCAAAATGAAAATAAATAAGGAAACACAAACTTTAAATGATAGATTAAACAAGGTGAACTTAATTGATCTTTATAGGACATTCCATCCAAAAACAACAGAATACACTTTCTTCTCAACTGCTCATGGAACATTCTCCAGGGTAGATCATATCTTGGGTCACAAATCAAGCCTAAGTAAATCTAAGAAAATGGAAATCGTATCAAGTATCTTTTCCGACTGCATCGTTATGAGACTAGATATCATTTACAGGAAAAAATCTGTAAAAAATACAAACACCTGAAGGCGAAACAATACACTATTAAATAACAAAGAGATCACTGAAGAAATCAAAGAGGAAATCAAAAAATACCTAGAAACAAATGACAATGAAAACACGACAACCCAAAACCTATGGGATGCAGCAAAAACAGTTCTAAGAGGGAAGTTTATCGCAATACAAGCCTACATCAAGAAACAAGAAACATCTGAAACAACCTAACCTTACACATAAAGCAATTAGAGAAAGAAGAACAAAAAAGCCCCAGAGTTAGCAGAGGAAAGAAATCATGAAGATCAGATCAGAAAAAAATGAAAAAGAAATGAAGGAAATGATAGCAAAGATCAATAAAACTAAAAGCTGGTTCTTTGAGAAGATAAACAAAATTGATAAACCATTAGCCAGACTCATCAAGAAAAAAAAGAAGACTCAAATCAATAGAATTAGAAATAAAAAAGAAGAAGTAACAACTGACACTGCAGAAATACAAAGGATCATGGGGATTACTATGAGCAACTCTATGCCAATACAATGGACAACCGGGAAGAAATGGACAAATTCTTAGAAAAGCACAACTTTCCGAGACTGAACCAGGAAGAAATAGAAAACATGAACAGCCCAGGCACAAGCACTGAAGTTAAACTGTGATTAAAAGTCTTCCAACAAACAAAAGCCCAGGACCAGATGGCTTCACAGGTGAATTCTATCAAACATTTAGAGAAGAGCTAACACCTGTCCTTCTCAAACTCTTCCAAAATACAGCAGAGGGAGGAATACTCCCAAACTCACTCTATGAGGCCACCATCACCCTGATACCATAACCAGACTAAGATGTCACAAAGAAAGAAAACTCCAGACCAATATCACTGATGAACATAGATGCAAAAATCCTCAACAAAATACTAGTAAACAGAATCCAACAGCACATTAAAAGGATCATATACCGTGATCAAGTGGGGTTTATCACAGGAATGCAAGGATTCTTCAACATACACAAATCAATCAATGTGATTAACCATATTAACAAATTGAAGGAGAAAAACCATATGATCATCTCAATAGATATAGAAAAAGCTTTTGACAAAATTCAACACCCATTTATGATACAAACCCTCCAGAAAGTAGGCATAGAGGGAACTTACCTCAACATAATAAAGGCCATATATGGCAAACCCACTGCCAACATCCTTCTCAATGGTGAAAAGTGGAAACCATTTCCTCTAAGATCAGGAACAACACAAGGTTGCCCACTCTCATCACTATTATTCAACATTCAACATAGTTTTTGGAAGTTTTAGCCACAGCAATCAGAGAAGAAAAATAAATAAAAGGAATCCAAATAGGAAAAGAAGTAAAGCTGTCACTGTTTGCCGATGACGTGATACTATACTTAGAGAATCCTAAAGATGCTACCAGAAAACTACTAAAGCTAATCAATGAATTTGGTAAGGTAGAAGGATACAAAATTAATACAAAGAAATCTCTTGCATTCCTATACATTAATGGTGAAAAATCTGAAAGAGAAATTAAGGAAACACTCCCATTTACCATTGCAACAAAAAAAATAAAATATCTAGGAATAAACCTACCTAGGGAGACAAAAGACCTGTATGCAGAAAACTATAAGACACTCATGAAAGAAATTAAAGATGATACAAAGAGATGGAGAGATATACCATGTTCTTGGATTGGAAGAATCAACATTGTGCAAATGACTATAGTACCCAAAGTAAATTACAGATTCAGTGCAATCTCTGTCAAACTACCAATGGCATTTTTCACAGAACTAGAACAAAAAATTTCTCAATTTGTATGGAAATACCAAAGACCCTGAAGAGCCAAAACGATTTTGAGAAAGAAAAACGGAGCTGGATGAATCAGGTTCCCTGACTTCGGACTATACTACAAAGCTACAGTAAACAAGACAGTATAGTAATGGCACAAAAACAGAACTACAGATCAATGGAACAGGATAGGAAGCCCAGAGATAAACCCACACACCTATGGTCACCTTATTTTTGTAAAGGAGGCAAGAATATACAATGGAGAAAAGACAGCCTCTTCACTAAGTTGTGCTGGGAAAACTAGACTGCTACATGTAAAAGAATGAATTTAGAACACTCCCTACCACCATACACAAAAATAAACTAAAGACTATACACAAAAATAAAATAAAGACCTAAATGTAAGGCCAGACACTATAAAACTCATAGAGGAAAACATAGGCAGAACACTCTATGACATAAATCACAGCAAGATCCTTTTTGACCCACCTTCTAGAGAAATGGAAATAAAAACAAAAATAAACAATGACACCTAATGAAACTTAAAAACTTTTGCACAGCAAAGGAAAACATAAACAAGATGAAAAGACAACCTCAGAATGGAAGAAATTATTTGCAAATGAAGCAACTGACAAAGGATTTATCTCCAAAATGTACAAGCAGCTCATGCAACTCAATATCAAAAAAACAAACAACCCAATCCATAAATGGGCAGAAGACCTAAGCAGACATTTCTCCAAAGAAGATATACAGATTGCCAACAAACACATGAAAGGATGCTCAACATCACTAATCATTAGAGAAATGCAAATCAAAACTACAATGATGTATCACCTCACACCAGTCACAATGGCCATCACGAAAAAATCTACAAATGATGTATACTGGAGAGGGCGTGGAGAAAAGGGAACCCTCTTGCACTGTTAGTGGGAATGTAAATTGATATAGCCACTATGGAGAACAGTATGGAGGTTCCTTAAAAAACTAAAAGTAGAACTACCATATGACCCAGCAATCCCACTACTGGGCATATACCCTGAGAAAACCATAATTCAAAAGGTGTCATGTACCACAATGTTCATTGCAGCTCTATTTACAATAGCCAGGACATGGAAGCAACTGAAGTGTCAATTGACAGTGAATGGATAAAGAAGATGTGGCATGATGGAATATTACTCAGCCATAAAAAGAAACGAAATTGAGTTATTTTTAGTGAGGTGGATGGACCCAGAGTCTGTCATACAGAGTGAAGTGAGTCAAATACCGCATGCTAACATATATATATGGAATCTGAAAAAAAAAAAAAGAAAAAAAAGATTCTGAAGAACCTGGGGCAGGACAGGAATAAGGACGCTGACGTAGAGAATGGACTTGAGGACACAGGGAGGGGTAAGTGTAAGCTGGGATGCAGTGAGAGAGTGGCATGGACATATATACACTACCAAATGTAAAATAGATAGCTAGTGGGAAGCAACCACATAGCACAGGGAGATCAGCTCAGTGCTTTGTGACCACCTAGAGAGGTGGGGTAGGGAGGGTGGGAGGGAGACACAAGAGGGAGGGGACATGGGGATATATGTATATGTGTAGCTGATTCACTTTGCTATAAAGCAGAAACTAACACACTATTGTAAAGCAATTATACTCCAATAAAGATGTTGAAAAAAAAATTCACCCATGTCTTTACAGGACTTGATAGTTTCTTGCTTTTTATTGCTGAATAAAAATTCCATTGTACGAATGTACCACAGCTGCTGGTTTATCCATTCATCTATTGGAGGACGTTTTGTTTGCTTCCAGTTTTTGGTGATTGTGAATAAAGCTGCTAAAACATTCATGTCCAAGTTTTCGTACAGCAAAAAATTTTAAATAAGTTGCGTAAATACCTGGGAATGTGACTGCTAGATGATATAGTAAGACTATGGTTAGCTTTATAAAGAAACTTCCAAACCATCTTCCAAAGTGACTATACCATTTACATTCCCAAAAGGAATGAATGAGTGTTCCTGTTGCTCTGCAAGCTCTCAAGATATTGGCATTGTCAGGTTTTTGGGGATTTTAGCCATTCTAATATTAGTGTAGTGGTATCTTATTGTTGTTTTAATTTGCATTTGCCTAATGACACATGGTGTTGAGCATCTTTTCATGTGCTTATTTGCCACCTGTATATCTTCTTTGGAAAAGTCTGTTCATATCTTTTTCCCAAATTTATATTGCATTGCTAGTTTTCTTATTGTTGAGTTTGGGGTTTTTTTTTTTGCATATTTTCCCCTCTTTATTGAATTACTAAATTATGCCTTTAGAATGATGAATACAGTAGAAATCAAGTTTTACTTTGCTTTCCAATTACCTAATATAGTTAGGCTTCCTATTTCCAATTCTTTTAAGATCTAGGTTTCATTTTATTTTAATTGAAGTATACTTGACTTACAACATTATAGTAATTTTAGGCATACAACATAGTGATTCGATATTTGTATACATTACAAAATAATCACCATGATAAGTCTAATTACCATCTGTCACCATACAAAGTTATTACAACATTATTGACTATATTCCCTATGCTGTACACTACATACCCGTAGTATTTGACCTACTTATTTTATAACTGGAAGTTTGTACCTCTTAATCTCCCTCACCTATTTCACTCATCCTCACAGCACCCTCCCCTCTGGTAAGCACCAGTTTGTTCTCTGTATCTATAAATCTGTTGCAGTTTTGATTTCTTTGTTCATTTGTTTTGTTTTTTTAGCTCCACATATAAGTGAAATCATATGGTATTTCTCTTTGTCTTATTTCACTTAATACCCTCTAGGCTCATCCATGTTGCTGCAAATGGCAAGATTTCATTCCTTTGTATGGCTGAGTATATATATTTTTTTCATATATTCTTTATCCACTCATCTATCAATGGACATTTAGGTTGCTTCCATACCTTGGCTATTATAAATAATGCTGCAGTGAACATAGGGGATTTATACATCTTTTTGAATTAGTGTTTTTGTTTTCTTCAGAAAAATACCCAGGAGTGGAATTGTTGAGCCATATGGTAGTTTTATTTTTACTTTTTTGAGGAACCTCCATAACGTTTTCCATAGCTGTTATACCAATTTACATTCCCACCAACAGTGAAATAGTGTTCCCTTTTTCCAACATTCTCATCAACACTTGTTATTTGTTGTGTTTTGATAATAGTCATTCTGACAGGAGTGAGGTGATATCTCATTGTGGGTTTGATTTATATTTTCCTGATGATTAGTGATGTTGAGTATCTTTTCATGTGTCTGTTGGCCATCTGTATGTCTTCTTTGGAAAAACCAGGAGGCTGCTCCCAGGCAGAGACTACATTTCTCAGCTCTCCCTACAGCAAAGGATTCAGGTCCTCTGCCCATTTTTAAATCAAGTTGTTTGAGGTGTTCTGATATTGAGTTGTATGAGTTCTTTGTATATTTTGAGTATTAACCTCCTATCTGATATGTCATTTACAAATATCTTCTCTCATCTCCCATTCAGTATGCTGGCTTTTTGTTTTTTGATAGTTTCCTTTGGTGTGCAAAAATTTTTTAGTTTGATATAGCTCCATTTGTTCATTTTTGCTTTTGTTTCCCTTGCTTGAGGGGACAGATCCAAAAAATATTGCCAAGACCAATGTCAAAGAGCATACTGCATATGTTTTCTTCTAGGAGTTTTATGGTTTCAAGTCTTACATTTAAGTCTGTAATCAATTTTGAGTTTGTTTTTGTATGTGGTGTGAGAAAATGTTCTAGTTTCATTCTTTTGCATAGAGCTGTCCAGTTTTTACAACATCATTTATTTGAGTCTTTTTCCCAATTGTACAGTCTTGCCTCCTTTGTCCTAGATTAACAGACCATGTAAGTGGAGATTTATTTCTGGGCTCTCTGTTCCATTGATCTATGTGTCTGTTTTGTGTCTATGTTGTGCCAGTACCATATTGTTTTGATTACTGTAACTTTGTATATGGTTGGAAATAATGGAGTGTGATACCTCCAGCTTTGTTCTTTTTCTACAGATTGCTTTGGTTATTTGGATTCTTGTGTGGTTCCATACAAATTTTAGGATTTTTTGTTCTAGTTCTTGAAAAATTCCATATTAACTCTTCCAATCAATGAACATGGCATATCTTTCCATTTGTTCTTGTCGTCTTCAGTTTCTTGCATTTATGTCTTATAGTTTTCTGAGTACAATTTTTTACCTCCTTGGTTAGATTTATTCCTAGGCATATTATTCTTTTTGAAGTAATTGTAATTTCTGATAGTTCATTGCTAGTATATAGAAAAGCAACAGATTTCTGTACATTAAGTAATTAATTAATTTTTTATTGGAGTATAGTTGCTTTACAATGTTGTATTAGTTTCTACTGTACAGCAAAGTGAATCAGCTATACAAATACACATATCCTCTCTTTTTTGGATCTGTATATTAATTTTGTAGCCTGCAATTTTACTGGATTAATTTATTAGTTCTAACAGTATTTTTTGGTGATGTCTTTGGGATTTTCTCGATATAGTATCATGTCATCTACAAAAGGTGACAGTTTTACTTCTTCCTTTCCAATTTGTATTCCTTTCCTTTTCTTTTTTTTCTTTTCTTTTCTTATTTTTTGGTCCCATTACTGTGACCAGGACTTCCAATACTATGTTGAATTAAAGTGGTGAGAGTGGGCATTCTTTTTTATTTTTAATTATTTAAAAACATTTTTTTTAACATCTTTATTGGAGTATAATTGCTTTACAATGGTATGTTAGTTTCTGCTTTATAGCAAAGTGAATCAGCTATACATATACATATATCCCCATATCTCCTACCTCTTGCATCTCCTTCCCACCCTCCCTATCCCACTCTTCTAGGTGGTCACAAAGCGCTGAGCTGATCTCTCTGTGCTATGTGACTTCTTCCCACTACCTCTTTATTTTACATTTGGTAGTGTATATATGTCCATGACACTCTCTTACTTCGTCCCAGCTTACCCTTCCCCCTCCCCGTGTCCTCAAGTCCATTCTCTACATCAACGTCTTTATTCTGGTCCTGCCCCTAGGTTTGTCAGAACAATTTTTTTTTTTTTTTAGATTACATATATATGTGTTAGCATCCTTTCATGTGTTTGTTGGAAATCTGTATATCTTCTTTGGAGAAATGTCTATTTAGGTCTTCTGCCCATTTTTGGATTGGTTGTTTGTTTTTTCTGATATTGAGCTGCATGAGCTGCTTGTAAATTTTGGAGATTAATCCTTTGTCAGTTGCTTCACTTGCAAATAATTTCTCCCATTCTGAGGGTTGTCTTTTCATCTTCTTTATGTTTTCCTTTGCTGTGCAAAAATTTTTAAGTTTCATTAGGTCCCATTTGTTTATTTTTGTTTTTATTTCCATTTCTCTAGGAGGTGGGTCCACAAGGATATTGCTGTGATTTATGTCATAGAATGTTCTGCCTATGTTTTCCTCTAAGAGTTTTATAGTGTCTGGCCTTACATTTAGGTCTTTAATCCATTTTGAGTTTATTTTTGTGTATGGTGTTAGGGAGTGTTCTAATTTCATTCTTTTACATGTAGTGGTCCAGTTTTCCCAGCACCACTTAGTGAAGAGGCTGTTTTTTCTCCATTGTATATTCTTGACTCCTTTATCAAAAATAGGGTGACCGTATGTGCGTGGGTTTATCTCTGTGCTTTCTATCCTGTTATTGATCTATAGTTCTGTTTTTATGCCATTACCATACTGTCTTGCTTACTGTAGCTTTGTAGTATAGTCTGAACTCAGGGAGTCTGGTTCCACCAGCTCTGTTTTTCTTTCTCAAGATTGCTTTGGCTATTCGGGGTCTTTCATATTTCTATACAGATTGTGAAATTTTTTGTTCTAGTTCTTTGAAAAATGCCATTGGTAGTTTGACAGGGATTGAATTGAATTTGCAGTTTGCTTTGGGTAGTATAGTCATTTTTACAATGTTAATTCTTCCAGTCCAAGAACATGGTATAACTCTCCATCTGTTTGTATCATCTTTAATTTCTTTCATCAGTGTCTTATAGTTTTCTGCATACAGGTCTTTTGTCTCCCTAGGTAGGTTTATTCCTAGGTATTTTATTCTTTTTGTTGCAATGGTAAATGGGAGTGTTTCCTTAATTTGTCTTTCAGATTTTTCACCATTAGTGTATAGGAATTCAAGAGATTTCTGGGTATTAATTTTGTATCCTTCTACCTTACCAAATTCATTGATTAGCTTTAGTAGTTTTCTGGTAGCATCTTTAGGATTCTCTACATATAGTATCATGTCATCTGCAAACAGTGACAGCTTTACTTCTTCTTTTCTGATTTGGATTCCTTTAATTTCCTTTTCTTCTCTGATTGCTGTGGCTAAAACTTCCAAAACTATGTTGAATATTGAATAATAGTGTTGAGAGTGGACATCGTTGTCTTGTTCCTGATCTTAGAAGAAATGGTTTCAGTTTTTCACCATTGAGAACGATGTTGGCAGTTTTTCATATATGGCCTCTATTATGTTGAGGTAAGTTCTCTCTATGCCTCCTTTCTGGAGGGTTTTTATTATAAATGGGTGTTGAATTTTGTCAAAAGCTTTTTCTGCATCTATTGAGATTATCATATGGTTTTTCTCCTTCAGTTTGTTAATATGGTGTATCACATTGATTGATTTGCGTATAGTGAAGAATCCTTGCATTCCTGTGATAAACCCCACTTGATCATGGTGTATTATCATTTTAATGTGTTGTTGGATTCTGTTTGCTAATATTTTGTTGAGGATTTTTGCATCTATGTTCATCAGTGATATTGGCCTGTAGTTTTCTTTCTTTGTGACATCTTAGTCTGGTTTTGGTATCAGGGTGATGGTGGCCTTGTAGAATGAGTTTGGGAGTGTTCCTCCCTCTGCTATATTTTGGAATAGTTTGAGAAAGATAAGTGTTAGCTCTTCTCTAAATGTTTGATAGAATTCACTTGTGAAGCCATCTGGTCCTGGGCTTTTGTTTGTTGGAAGATTTTTAATCACAGAAAGACATGGGTGAATCTTTTTTTTTTTTTTTTTGGTGCTTGTGTCTCTCTCTCTCTTACTCTTCTATTTTCTCTCTATTCTTGCTTTACTTTTTTTAAAAAATTATTTATTTATTTATTTATTTATTTATTTATGGTTGTGTTGGGTCTTCTTTTCTGTGTGAGGGCTTTCTCTAGTTGTGGCAAGTGGGGGCCACTCTTCATCGCGGTGCGCGGGCCTCTCATTATCGTGGCCTCTCTTGTTGCGGCGCACAGGCTCCAGACGCACAGGCTCAGTAATTGTGGCTCATGGGGCCTAGTTGCTCCGCGGCATGTGGGATCTTCCCAGAGCAGGGGTCTAACCCGTGTCCCCTGCATTAGCAGGCAGATTCTCAACCACTGCGCCACCAGGGAAACCCAACATGGATGAATCTTAAATGCATATTGCTAAGCAAAAGAAGCCAGTCTGAAAAGGCTACATACTGTATTATTCCAACTATATGACATCCTGGACCCTATAAAACAGTTCAGTGGTTGCCAGAGATTTGGAGTGAGTGATGGGGAAGAACAGGTTAAATAGGTGGAGCCCAGGGATTGTTTTTAGACAAGTAAAATCAGTTTGCGTGATATTGTAATGGTGAATATATGACACTATATACTTATCAAAACCTATAGAACTTTTCAGTACAAAGAATGAAGATTAATGTATGCAAATTAAAAAAAATCATTTAGGAGGATGGTGGAATCCCAGGATGCAGGAATGCAGACTATGACAATAGATTCTAACTGTATTGTAAAGGCATGAAACAACTTCACTGAAGGCAATGGGGAAAAAGGGCTGACCCAAGTTATGTTGGAAATGAGTGGAGTCTGTTTGTAAGACTAAAGGCAAAGAAACTGTATACTTAAAACAAAAGCTTTTCACAGACAAAATTTAAAACTAAGCAAAGGATTTAGTACCTCATGGGCTACTGAGATATTTTCTGGTGATATTATATACCTATGTGAATCCAGAGAAAAGTTTTGTGATCATTAGCTGTAAATTTCCAAGCTTTGGGTTCCTTTCTTTGTTAATGCCTGATTGCTGTGTTTTATTGGATGTTAATAATTTAAACATTTTTTTTAAGTGTATACGAAATCCCAATTCCTTTTTGAAACAAAAATGGAATGAATACACAACCCAACCAAGGTATAATTGTGAGAGAGAATATGACTATAATTTGATATTACATCCTTAGCACTTTTTTGCTTGATGGTCAGGAAAAGGAACTGAAGCCACAAAGGGCAAGAGAGAAAGCTGGCCTTGTGGTCTTTTCCAGGTGGGTGGTCTTTAGATATATCAGACCATAAAGAAGTAGTTTAAAAGAAAGTACAGAGGTGAGAGTTCCCTGTGTATTGTTTGTATATGTTTGTTCCAGTCACAACATATATAGATACAACCTTTCTGGCAGTAATACTATTTAACGCACATAGATTCTGCCAGAGGACTTAGAAGGTGAACCCCATCAGGATAAAATTACTGTCTATGTTGTTCTCCCCTGTGTGCTCAAGGTCTAAAGAATAAAAACTTATTGAATGGACAAAAGTGGTATCAAAAATGCAAACACAAAAGAAAGCAAGCAAAAGACAAAGACAATATCAATAAAATTTTGAGTGTAGGTACAAAAAAGAAAATTGTTGGGGAGAAAGACAAGAAAGGAAGCAGAAGAGAACCAGTTGCCCAGAGGTGTAGAAATTATTGTTGGAGAAAAGACCAGGCTTGGCTATGTTGTTCTGTTGCTCCATTCTTCATTGGGGTATTTTCTTAGGACCCTCACTGACAGGAACACAGCCAGTGTGAGATCAGCCCATGGCCATATATTCCCTCCAACATGAGCACAGAAAGCAGACAAAGTTGAGGTTTGACATCAGTGCAAAAAAGACTTGCAATATTTCTTGCAGGGATGGTTAGGAACTCAAAGCTGCTAAGGAGGAACCACAATTTGGAGGTCGGAATGTCCATGGGAAATGAGGGTTCCTCTAAAGAATAAAGATTTTTAAAAGGGAAAGATTTATATCAGGTGGAGAGGAAGCTGGATGGAGCAGAGGGTACAAAACCCTAAAAGAAAGTACCAAAAGTTGTCTTCACTTGTTTATTTAAAATGTGCATTTCCAATGTCAAAACCTTTCATAAAAAAGGACCAGAGAGGATCAAATGAGAGGATGTCTAAATAAATGCTTTGGAAACCATAAGTCTTACATTAATATAAATCACTTACACTTGTGGGTACTTGATCAGTATTTGCTGATTGGAGATGGGCAGAGACACAATTTGAGGATGCTCAACAAAGCTCCAAGCAGCAGAGCCGACTGAATTCTAAGAATCTGTGTAGTGTGCATGTGTGTGTGTGTGTGTGTGAAATTTTTATGTTTTCATCCATCACAATACCTAAGATGAAACCAAGCACAAAAAAAGTGCCATTAAAACAATATTAAGGTCCTACAAGACTGAGAAAGGGAGGGAACTCAATGTTAAGACTGTCACAGTTGGGCTTCCCTGGTGGTGCAGTGGTTGAGAGTCTGCCTGCCAATGCAGTGGACACGGGTTCGAGCCCTGGTCTGGGAAGATCCCACATGCCACGGAGCAACAAATCCGTGAGCCACAATTGCTGAGCCTGTGCGTCTGGAACTTGTGCTCCGCAACAAGAGAGGCTGCGATAACGAGAGGCCCACGCACCATGATGAAGAGTGGCCCCCACTTGCCATAACTAGGGAAAGCCCTCACACAGAAACGAAGACCCAACACAGCCATAAATAAATAAATAAATAAATAAATAAATAAATAAATGGATCATCACATTAAAAAAAAAAAAAAAAAGTCTGTCACAGTTCAACACAAGAAAAGACTGAGGACTATGAATCACGACATCACTAAGCAAGGTACCCATGACAAAGATTGGATGCCTCATGGAGAAGTCAGAACCTCATATACTGCTGGGAATGTAAAATGATGCAGCCACTTTGGAAAACAGTCTAGCATTTCCTCAAATGATTAGTACAGACAGAGTCACCATATAACCCAGCAATTCTACTCCTTAGGAATAGACCCAAGAGAAATGAGAGCATATGTCCACAAAAAAACTTGTACAAGAATATTTATAGCAGCATTGTTCATAAAAGCCAGCAGATAGAAACAACTCGCCTGTTGGGCATTCTTCTGAAGAGAGGGTTTCTGAGAGGAGTGTCTGATCACTCCAAATATTAAGAAACACTGATTCTGTTTACTGAGTTTTGCCCACCAGAGCAACAGTCAGCTCTACCCACCACCAGTCCCTCCCATCAAGCCTTTTAGATAGCCTCAACCAACAGAGGGCAGAGAGCAGAAGCAAGAAGAACTGCAATCCTGCAGCCTGTGGAACAAAAACCACATTCACAGAAAGATAGACAAGATGGAAAGGCAGAGGGCTATGTACCAGATGAAGGAACAAGATAAAACCCGAGAAAAACAACTAAAAGAAGTGGCAACCGTCCAGAAAAAGAATTCAGAATAATGATAGTGAAGATGATCCAGGACCTCGGAAAAAGAATGGAGGCAAAGATCGAGAAGATGCAAGAAACGTTTAACAAAGACCTAGAAGAATTAAAGAACAAACAAACAGAGATGGACAATACAATAACTGAAATGGAAACTACACTAGAAGGAATCAACAGCAGAATAACTGAGGCAGAAGAACAGATAAATGACCTGGAAGACAGAATGGTGGAATTCACTTCTGTGGAACAGACTAAAGAAAAAAGAATGAAAATAAATGAAGACAGCCTAAGAGACCTCTGGGACAACATTAAACACAACAACATTTGCATTATAGGGTTCCCAGAAGGAGAAGAGAGAGAGAAAGGACCACAGACAATATTTGAAGAGATTATAGTCAAAAACTTCCCTAACATGGGAAAGGAAATGACCACCCAAGTCCAGGAAGCGCAGCGAGCCCCATACAGGATAAACCCAAGGAGAAACACACCAAGACACATAGTAATCAAATTGGCAAAAATTAAAAACAAAGAAAAATTATTGAAAGCAGCAAGGGAAAACCAACAAATAACATACAAGGGAACTCCCATGAGGTTAGCAGCTGATTTCTCAGCAGAAACTCTACAAGGCAGAAGGGAGTGGCATGATATACTTAAAGTGATGAAAGGGAAGAACCTACAGCCAAGATAACTCTACCCGGCAAGGATCTCATTCAGATTTGATGGAGAAATCAAAAGCTTTACAGACAAGCAAAAGCTAAGAGAATTCAGCACCACCAAACCAGCTCTACAAAAAATGCTAAAGGAACTTCTGTAAGTGGGAAACACAAGAGAAGAAAAGGACCTACAAAAACAAACCCAAAACAATTAAGAAAATGGTCATAAGAACATACATATCGATAATTACCTTAAACGTGAATGGATTAAATGCTCCAACCAAAAGACACAGGCATGCTGAATGGAAACAAAAACAAGACCCGTATATATGCTGTCTACAAGAGACCCACTTCAGACCTAGGGACACATACAGACTGAAAGTGAGGGGATGGAAAAAGATATTCCTTGCAAACGGAAATCAAAAGAAAGCTGGAGTAGCTATACTCATATCAGATAAAATAGACTTTAAAATAAAGAATGTTACAAGAGACAAGAAAGGACACTACATAATGATCCAGGGATCAATCCAAGAAGAAGATATAACAATTATAAATATATATGCACCCAACATAGGAGTACCTCAGTATATAAAGCAACAGCTAACAGCTATAAAAGAGGAAATCGACAGTAACACAATAATAGTGGGGGACTTTAACACCTCACTTACACCAATGGACAGATCATCCAAAATGGAAATAAATAAGGAAACAGAAGCTTTAAATGACAGAGTAGACCAGATAGATTTAACTGATATTTATAGGACACTCCACCCAAAAACAGCAGATTACACTTTCTTCTGAAGTGCACACAGAACATTCTCCAGGATAGATCACCTCTTGGGTCACAAATCAAGCCTTAGTAAATTTAAGAAAATTGAAATCATATCAAGCATCTTTTCTGACCACAATGCTATGAGATTAGAAATGAATTCCAGGGAAAAAAACACAAAAAACACAAACACATGGGGGCTAAACAACACATTACTAAATAACGAACAAATCAAAGAGGAAATCAAAAAATACCTAGAGAAAAATGACAATGAAAACACGATGATCCAAAACCTATGGAATGCAGCAAAAGCAGTTCTAAGGGGAAAGTTTATACAAGCCCACCTCAAAAAACAAGAAAAATCTCAAGTAAACAATCTAAACTTACACCTAAAGGAACTAGAGAAAGAAGAACAGCAAAACCCAAAGTTAGCAGAAGGAAAGAAATCATAAAGATCAGAGCAGAAATAAATGAAATAGAAAAAAAGAAAACAATAGCAAAGATCAATAAAACTAAAAGCTGGTTCTTTGAGAAGATAAACAAAATTGATAAACCATTTGCCAGACTCATCCAGAAAAAGAGGGAGAGGACTCAAATCAATAAAATAAGAAATGAAAAAGGAGAAGTTACAACAGACACCGCAGAAATACAAAGCATCCTAAGAGACTACTAAAAGCAACACTATGCGAATAAAATGGACAACCTGGAAGAAATGGACAAATTCTTAGGAAGGTATAACCTTCCAAGACTGAACCAGGAAAAAATAGAAAATATGAACAGACCAATCACAAGTAATGAAATTGAAACTCTGATTAAAAATCTTCCAACAAACAAAAGTCCAGGACCAGATGGCTTCACAGGTGAATTCTATCAAACATTTAGAGAAGAGCTAACACCCATCCTTCTCAAACTCTTCCAAAAAATTGCAGAGGAAAGAACACTCCCAATCTCATTCTATGAGGCCACCATCACCCTGATACCAAAACCACACAAAGATACTACAAAAAAAGAAAATTACAGACCAATATCACTGATGAATATAGATGCAAAAATCCTCAACAAAATACTAGCAAACAGAATCCAACAAAGATCATACACCACAATCAAGTGGGATTTATCCCAGGGATGCAAGGATTCTTCAATATATGCAAATCAATCAATGTGATACACCATATTAACCAATTGAAGAATAAAAACCATATGACCATCTCAATAGATGCAGAAAAAGCTTTTCACACAATTCATCACCCATTTATGATAAAAACTCTCCAGAAAGTGGGCATAGAGGGAACCTACCTCAACATAATAAAGGTCATATATGACAAACCCACAGCAAACATCATTTTCAATGGTGAAAAACTGAAAGCATTTCCTCTAAGATCAGGAATGAGACAAAGATGTCCACTCTCACCACTGTTATGCAACATAGTTTTGGACGTCCTAGTGACCGCACTCAGAGAAGAAAAAGAAATAAAAGAAATACAAATTGGAAAAGAAGAAGTAAAACTGTCACTGTTTGCAGATGACATGATACTATACATAGAGAATCCTAAAAATGCCACCAGAAAACTACCAGAGGTAATCAATGAATTTTGTAAAGTTTCAGGGTACAAAAATAATGCACAGAAATCTCTTGCATTCCTATACACTATTGATGAAAAATCTGAAAGAGAAATTAAGGAATCACTCCCATTTACCATTGCAACAAAAATAACAAAATATCTAGGAATAAACGTACCTAACCAGACAAAAGACCTGTATGCAGAAAAGTATAAGACACTGATGAAAGAAATTAAAGATGATATCAACTCATGGAGAGATATTCCATGTTCTTGGATTGGAAGAATCAATACTGTGAAAATGACTATACTACCCAAAGCAATCTACAGATTCAATGCAATCCCTATCAAATTACCAGTGGCATTTTTTATGGAAGTAGAACAAATCATCTTAAAATTTGTATGGAGAAACAAAAGACCCCGAATAGCCAAAGCAGTCTTGAGGGAAAAAACGGAGCTGGAGGAATCAGACTCCCTGACTTCAGACTATACTACAAAGCTACAGTAATCAAGACAATATGTTACTGGCACAAAAACATGAACATGGATCAATGGAACAAGATAGAAAGCCCAGAGATAAACCCATGCACCTATGGTCAACTAATCTATGACAAAGGAGGCAAAGATATACAATGGAGAAAAGACAGTCTCTTCAATAAGTGGTGCTGGGAAAACCGGACAGCTACATGTAAAAGAATGAAATTAGAACACTCCCTAACACCATACACAAAAATAAACTCAAATGGATTCAAGACCTAAATATAAGTCTGGACACTATAAAACTCTTAGAGGAAAACTTAGGAAGAACGCTCTTTGACATGAATCACAGTAAGATCTTTTTTGATCCTCCTCCTAGAGTAATGGAAATAAAAACAAAAATAAACAAATGAGACCTAATGAAACTTAAAAGCTTTTGCACAGCAAAGGAAACCATAAACAAGACGAAAAGACAACCTTCAGAATGGGAGAAAATATTTGCAAAGGACAAAGGATTAATCTCCAAAATATATAAACATCTCATGCAGCTCAATATTAAAGAAACAAACACCCCAATCCAAAAATGGGCAGAAGACCTAAATAGACATTTCTCCAAAGAAGACATACAGATGGCCAAGAAGCACATGAAAATCTGCTCAACATCACTAATTATTAGAGAAATGCAAATCAAAACTACAATGAGGTATCACCTCACACCAGTTAGAATGGGCATCATCAGAAAATCTACAAACAACAAATGCTGGAGAGGGTGTGGACAAAAGGGACCCCTCTTGCACCATTGGTGGGAATGTAAATTGATACAGCCACTATGGAGAACAGTATGGAGGTTCCTTAAAAAACTAAAAAAAGAATTACCATATGACTCAGCAATCCCACTACTGTGCATATACCCAGAGGAAACCGTAATTCAAAAAGACACATGCACCCCAATGTTCATTGCAGCACTATTTACAATAGCCAGGTCATGGAAGCAACCTAAATGCCCATCGACAGACGAAAGGATAAAGAAGATGTTGTACATATATACAATGGAATATTACTCAGCCATAAAAAGGAACGACATTGAGTCATTTGTTGAGACGTGGATGGATCTAGAGACTGTCATACAGAGTGAAGTAAGTCAGAAAGAGAAAAGCAAATATCGTATACTAACGCATGTATGTGGAACCTAGAAAAATGGTACAGATGAACCGGTTTGCAGGGCAGAAGTTGAGACACAGATGTAGAGAACAAATGTATGGACACCAAGGGGGGAAAACCGCGGTGGGGTTGGGATGGTGGTGTGCTGAATTGGGCAATTGGGACTGACACGTATACACTGATGTGTATAAAATTGATGACTAATAAGAATCTGCAGTATAGAGAAACAAACAAACAAAAAATCAACTAATACTAAACTTTCTTTGGGTTATTTGTATGGAAATATGTTAATATAAATGTTTCAGACATTACATGAAAGTTTTAAAAATCTTATATGTTCTGGTATAATGTTATAAGTCATAATTCTAGTTATTACTTTAAAATTTATATCTCAGAAATAACTAAATTTCCTTGTCAATTGCATTATTATGAACTTTCATCAAATCTTTAACTGTGGTCATTTTTAAGTCTTTTGTCATTCACAGACAGTTCTGGGTGTACTCTGATGCTTTTGCAAATATGTTCCTATAAAAGGGTTTCATCTTCAAGGAATTAATGGAGAAGACTCCGACAAGTACAGGTTTCTGGTAACTGACTATACTGCTGAACTGAATGAATAAGCATTTTCAGAACTATAATGGAAAACTGATTAACTCATAAAAGTGCTAACAAAAGATCAAGATGAAAAAAAATTAATTACATGGGACTGAGTGAACTGATGAGGATGATTATAATTTTTGTGTCTTTCTGTTTGAATAAAAAAAAAATCCCACAAGGACTCAGGGGCAAAAAATATACAAATCAATTTTCACTGCAAAGTAAAGAAGCTGTTATGGTGGAGGATTACTGGACTGCATGTCAATATTATGACATAGTATGAGTGTGTTTCGTGTTTGGTAATTGCAATCATTGATGATTTTTTTGTGGTCATCCATTTACAATGCTTGGTGTCAGTCTATTTGTCTCTTGTAAAAATAAAATACATTGTGTGTGTGTGAAAAAAAAAAAAAGACTCTGTATCAGCAGTAATAGTAAAACTGAGAGCAACCTCTAAAGAGTAGGGCAATAAATAAAGTTTATAAGAAAAAAAAAAAAAAAAAGCAGACAGGACCTACAAAAAAAAAAAAAAGAAACACTGATTCAGAGAATGAGTCAAGACAGAAGGATCCTAGAACTCAATGATCTTTTAAAAAATTTCCTTCTTGTAGATTTTTCTTAGAAACCTAGTAAAGAAACAAAATGAATTGTAGCCCATAAATCTTTTGGTGTTGGTTGCCATTATATCCTTTATTCGTGAAAAATGTTTAAGGATTTGATCATGCAATTTACATTAACAAGAGTAACTAATTTCCAGTAGTGATCAATAGAATTTTTTTTCTGAGAGGATATAGTAGAAAATGGAAATATGACCTTGCAAAGCCTACAAGCCTGGCCCAGCAATTTTTCATGTCCATAATCACTGCTCTAGGTTTATATACCATCAGTAGAAAGTATAAACAACATGAATTATTTATCTATAATATAGCTACACAAGCACTAAATTCTTGGAAGCCTCTTTACTATTTTTCTATCTACTGATTAGACACATAATGTTTACAAGTATGTTACAGTGAGTATATCTGGAAGAAATAAATTCTTATCAATGCCTGTTATCAGAAAAACAGGACATTTTTAAAAAGATTGGAATTCAGCAATTTTTAAAACACATTCTGCATAAAGGAGAACTCAATTTTATAAATATTTTCATGAAATATAAGAAATTAAATTCCTAATTGGTAATCTGGGAATTTAAGTAAAATAAGCAAAGTCATAGTAAATGCCTTATCATCATTTATCCATACATTTGTTCAACATTTGTTTATTGAGGGCTGCTATTGCCTGGACTGAACATAAAACAGTGAAGAAAAGAGAGGTGGGCAGAGGTCCTGCTGTAAGGAAGGGCTCAAAAATGTGATTTCTTTTCCCTTCCCTTGCTATTGCACAGGATCTCCATGCCCAAAAGATTATTCTTCAGAGTTGTTGCTAGATTTTATGTAACTGCAATGTAATTGGAAACATTGATGCATAACTCAGGGTTAATTTTCAGAGAAAGTGTGCATGAGTTTATACCAAAGAGAAAAGTCACAAAAACAATCAAGTCTTCTATGAGAATTGTAAAATTTATGGCTTGCTTCTAAGCCAAGGGCAGGGAGAACATTCTTAAATAAACACTTCTCTCATCTGGATGAAGAAAAGTAACAGAAAATGAAGCTAGCAAGCCTCCCATGACTTCACCGAAATCCCTCATGTGACCTTGGGCAGTGGGTGGGACACACCTTCACATCCCCCTCAGCAATCCAGAACCCTGCAACAAGCCACCTTTAGGAAATCTTTACAGTATGGTTTAAAATATTACTCTCAGGCTGGGACCAAGAACTTTCTGGACACTACCATGGAGAATGACCTGGCTTAGACCTAAACCCTTTGCATTTTATCCAGATTGAAAAATAAAGAATATCTATCCATAAATGGATTGCTTCTCCTCCCTCCCTCCCTCCCTCTACTGTATTATAAGTTCCTTGTAGGCATAATCAAGTCTGTATTTTTCACTATAGCACCCAGCAGAGTGCATAGTGTGCAGATATTGAATGACTGAGTGAATAAGTGAATGAATGAATTCAGCAAGTATGTGTGGAGAGTGTACCATACATAAAGGATGGTTCTAGGCCCTGGGAGTAGGGGTGGAAAGGGAAGTGGATTCAAGGATGATGTAACAGTCCTGTGTTGCTGCACGTCTATGCCCTTGTATTTAGGCAGCATTTGCCCTGGGAACACAACCTCTATAGATCAGAAGTGCCAGGTTTGTATTTCCTTCCACCACATTCTAGCCCTGCGAGCTCAGGGGGAATCATTGAAATCTCCTTTAACCTCACTTACTTGTTTCAAAATTGGATAATACCTACCTGTTCTATCTTCCAGGGTTGCTGTGAGATTCAATTGATTGAATGTGTGTGAATCCCTCCGGAAAGGAGTAAGCAATTAAGTTAATTTGGCCTAAATAGGAGATGATACTATAAAAACACTAATGATTATAAAAGCAAAATGATTATAGTATGGGAGTTCAGATAAGATGCCAAGCATACGGTTCACATTGTAAAAGTAGTAATTAGAGAAGTACTGTAAGCTCAGTATTTACTGCCTTCAATTTTATAGATGAGGAAACAGATTCAGAAAAGTGACTTGCCCAGGGTCACACAGCTAATACGTAGCTCAGATGGGATCTGCTCTTCTGTTGACGTCTGTGTCTATTCCACATTCAGCTCAGTTAGTTAGCCTAGAAACATATCAACTAAAATATGGTGGTATTATTGTTATTTTTCTACCACTTAAATTTTTGATTTCCTTCTGATTTCAGAATTAGATTATGTATAAAAGTATATATTTTCTACTTATCCTTAAATGATATCAGGCATAAATTAGGAGAGAAATAAGCTTATTTTGGTCTATTAAATAATACAATGGTGTTTAAAGTTTGGAAAACATTTGCATCATTGGTTCAGGGAAAAAGAACTGGACTCAAAACACTGAGGTGAGGGTGGGAGGGAGGCGCAAGAGGGAGAGGATATGGGGATATATGTATATATATAGCTGATTCACTTTGTTATACAGCAGAAACTAACACAACATTGTAAAGCAATTATACTCCAATAAAGATGTTGAGAAAAAAAAAAAAGAACTGGGCTTCTTGTTCAAATAAACAGGTGGTCAGTTTCAAATAGATGGCAGCTAGAGGGCTGTAGTCTGTCTTCACCTCCCACTTGGGACATTTTGTCAGGATAAGGATGTCACGCTCCCCTAGGAGAAATATAGCCTTGGAGGAAGATAGTGAAGATTAAGCTCATCAGTGTGAGCTCAGCATATTACTAACAAGTAATATATTTCTGTACTCTGTGACAGTCACCTTGTGACCTGGACTGGGGTCCTCCATGCAGAATTCTGGATCTCTGCTGTGTGAATGATGTAGCTGGAAGGGATGGGATATGTCCTAGGAAAGACTGTGGGCTACTTTCTTGTGACACTTAAGTTTAAAAGAGAGCATTACACGTGTCATTTTGGGGAATGGGGGCTGGATTCCTGGACAGGACAGTGGTAAGTGTATCAGTGCTTGCTCTGGGGGTTCTAGCACAGTGCCTTTGAATGCATGTTCCTGACATCCTACAGCTGCAGTCACTCATCCTTTCCCTTCAAATGCCCCCAAGTCACACATGGCATGCCTCTGACAATTGTTTCTTTCAGCTACTGTACATTGGTTGTTGTTCCATCCTCTCAGGCTACAGAAAGGTTTGTGATGGCCTCTATAAAGGTATTCATTTGTTCCCAGTTGCCTGAGTGTCATTGTCCTGTCTTTCCTCAGCTGTTTCCTAAGAGGCACCTCCAGCCTGTGTACAACACGTGCATTTTATCACCCTGCTTATACTCCTTCTTGGTGTGTTAGCTGTACCTCTAGAACAGAGCTGCTTGTTGCTGGCCTCCTCCGTTTATTCATTCTGTAACCTTGGGCAAATTATTCATCTTTCTGTGCTTCAGTTTTCTTGAGTAAAACAAGGAGCGTCATAGCCCCTACCTCATACAAAGTGGAGGAAGAGAGGGTTAGTGGGACACAGTGACTGGGAGTATGGATCTGAAAGCAGACCGTGGGGCTTCAATCCCAGCTCTGTCATTTCCTGCTGAGGGAACCTTGAAAGATACTTCACCTTCATAAACCTCAGGTTTTTCTCTTACTCAAATGGAGATCATAATAGTACCTACCTCACAGAACTGAGATGACGATCAAATGAGATAATAATGATCAAGTGCTTAGCAGAATGCTTGGCACTGAGTGTGGAGTGATCAGTAAAGAGATGTTGGTGATGGTGATGATGATGATGATAATGATGATGGTGATAATGGTGATGACAGTGTTGGGCAGCAACCAACCCCTCATGTTGGTTCTGTTGGTAAGTCATTCTCCTTTCTGTTCTTTTACCTAAAAAGCCCATGTTCTTTTATCTAAAAGGAAGGGGGAAGGGAGAATAATACTTCACCTTTCTCAAGTAACAAGAGTGATCAAGAACAATGGTGAGTATGAATGTACCTGGAAGACATATAAAGAACCACACAAGTCCAAGGAAGTATTATTCTTGATATATCCTTATCCAAGTAGAGTCAGAACAGCTCTAGGGCTATGTGATTGAGACGTTTGCCTTGGATTCCTCAATTTTTCAAGTAACACATTCTAAGCACAAAGCCTCTCTCCCCAGAGACCCATCACTGTCATCTGACACATTTACAGCACACTTCCTTCAAAGAAAATGCTTATTGAATGTTGTACAATAAACTATTTCCTGGCCCAGCGCTAAACAACAGAGACTCACAGGCCCTTTCTCCATTTCAATGAACTTAATGCTGTTTTTTTTCACAGCCTAACAAGCTCAGCTTCCCATCTCATTCCCAAAGGATTAACTCTTTCTGCTCAAGAGGGCACAATTCTTTTTGAGCTAGAGAAAATGTACTCATTCTAAATCTGTAGACATAGCAG
This sequence comes from Balaenoptera physalus, assembly GCF_965194825.1. Lineage (NCBI taxonomy): Eukaryota > Metazoa > Chordata > Mammalia > Artiodactyla > Balaenopteridae > Balaenoptera > Balaenoptera physalus. The sequence goes on from NC_138901.1 coordinate 36,466,696, forward strand.
GATAGACCAGGTCATTTGAGTTTGCCTTGGAGGTTGGGTCTTTTTAACTTAAGGATCAAATCCTCTGTGTCTGGACTTGTCACTTGTACTGAACCAAAATGACCAGGACTCCAGAGGGTAAACTCCTGTCATGACTTCACCAGGACCATGGCAGCCCTGCCCTGCTAATGTTCAGGGTTTAAGGTTTACCTAAAGACCTCAAAGACTTAATATTTATGAGTCCTGGATACTCTCTTTAGCAGGCCCTTTAACAAGCTCCACTTACTTGGCAATTCTTGCCAGTTGAGCTGGTCTTGCTGACTCTGGAGTCTTGTTATTGACACCAGGGAACCTGCCTGCTCCTCCCTGCCTTGTCTGCTTTAGAGCATTGGTCAGGGAGTTACAAGACCTGGGCTTGAGCCCTGATGCAGATTTCCTAGCTGTGGGTGCATGGGCAAGTCAGCTTAGCCTCTTCCTTACCTGCAGAATGGGGTTCATTAGTTCCCTATATGGCTACTGTGAAGATTAAATGGCATAATGAGTGCAGAAGTTGCATTTTCAACAACTGGTACATGAGATTATCTCAAGCATGTTAAGTGAAATTGGGTTCTTTTGAATCCAACTCCTTATGGCTTTCACATCCTCCAGATCCTTCTATTCCTACCCTTAGCTGCCTAACCCTTCTTCATTGTTATTTATAAACCTTCAAGTGGATACTCTCACCCTTGCATTTGGTAGGGCTTCATGCATTTCTTAGGGCTTCATGGTTCACTTCTACTGGAAAAATCCAAATGCAAAAAGGACATATGGTTCTCATGTATAGATGGTCTATGTAGTATTTACATCTTTGTCAAATAAAGCTAATGGGAAACCTTGTGTAGACACAGTCCACATGTGCTCTGTTTTCTTTGTTAGGGATTAAAGAATATGATGAAAAAAATGACAAGAGTATGATGAAAATCTTTTCTGAAGTCACATTAATTTGTATTTTGCTGTACGTAGAATCATTTGGTTATTCTGAGCAAATGTTTTTTTAAAAATTTTTCCCATGTGTGTGACACTGCTTTCAATTCTATAGGAAGTTCAAGAGAGCCATCGTGTAAACTCTGCTCAGAAAGGTAACATAAACTTTTAACAAGCTCTATCTTTGTATAGAGAGTCTTAAACAATGAACTGAAAATTATAGACCTGGGTTTTCTAATCAGAATCATGATTCCCAAACTCTGTGTCTGATTATTGATTTAAAATAAATTAAAATTTGATGAATATCTATTAAATGTGTACTACTACTAGCCACAGATTCTCAATGATAAAGTTCAGTCCATGTCCTTTAGAAGCATTTAGTTTAATTGGAGGAGGCAGACAAGCAACTGGATAATTATAACACGGTGTGATCAATGCAAATGTCAGTCCTATAAGAAGGAATTGAAAACATACACACACATAGGAGCTGGGGTGGATTTTAGTCCCTGCTCATATGCCAGCTTCCTCCTCTAAACTCCCCCAGCATTTTATCTGAACTTCCATCAAGGCCCTTTTCCATTTTTGCATCCTCCACAAATATTTGTAGAGTGAATGAACAATTTCCTTACCTTTTCCAAACACAGGAAGCCAGTATCTATAGCTGAATAGTTGCTGCTCGATATCTGATCCTGCCTACTAGTAGCCAAGCTGCTAGCTGAGTGATAAAGTTCCTTCAGACCCCACCCCTGAGAACTTATATCTCTGCACGACCCTGAAAGGGGAAGGAATTTAATGAAATGAGTAAATGGTCAAAGAAAAAACGTGCCCCTGGAACTTTCAATATGGCTGACTTGGTGACACTTTGTGCTGGGGGAGAGGGGAGGGTTATATGAAAGCCATCTGTGGTGAAGGGATCTTTCCAAAAATTCATCCAAGTACACCCTGCTGCTAACTGCCCTTGGCCCGTGGTCTCCTGTTCATCTCACTTTGTTTCTCCAACCCCCGTGTTTACTTTGGCTTCTATCTCTGCTTTGGACCCTTATTAGTTTTGGTGACCTGGCTCTTTGTGTCCCCTTGACATCAGTGTTACCTATAGCTTCAAGCAAAGAACCCTCACAAGGCAGCTTCCTCTCTGAGATACACTCATGGGCTGGGCGGTTCCCTCTGTTTCCCCTTAGGGAGGGAAATTTGGACAAGTAAAGGGCCATGGGACTGAGATGTTTTAGTCCCACATATGCCACTTCCTGCTGTTCAAAGATTGTTTTCTGTTCTCTCTTGGTTCATCTCAGGAACACTGGAGTATTCCTAAATCCAACACATGCTGATTATTTTGCAGCTAACTCATTGATAGTTGAATGTGACACAAATTTGTGTATCGATAATACTACCAAAAGAATCAATATACTCAGCAAAAAAGGCTAGTGATGTGTTACATTATTCCCAAAAGTATAAAACAGGGATATCCTGGCTATCTTCTTTTAAAATTGTACCTTAAGGATTTTATATTGCCTTTGTGTATACATAATTTAATTAACATGAACTAAGTTGTAAGAATATTTTTGCCTTGGTAACTTAGATCTAAGTAGCTCCTTATTCCCTGAACCTTGCCATGTTGCCCTCTTGAAGAGGGAATGGCAACCCCTTGTGCTGATGACACATCAGCAGTGTGGGTGCACCAAGAAAGAGACATAATTTAAGAGGTTTCTAAAGAAGACCAAGAATGCATCCAAGACATGGAATCGAAAAAATGTGCTGAAAGGATCCCAAGTTTTCAACCATTTGACTTAGACCCTCTACCCTCCACCAGAATAGGGGCTCAATAAATATCCTTGCCCTTGATCCTTACCCATCCTTGGGGATTAAGAAGGCAAATGGGACATGTCACCCTATGTATTAGTCAGGGTTCTCCAGAAAAATAGAACGTATATATATGGATTGGAGTATTGGAAGATCAGGATCTTGGGAAAATGTTCAAATCTATTTTGGGCATTGTAAGTTTGAGATTCCCCCCGAAAGGCAGCTAATGTAGGAGTTCAGCATACTAGGGAAGAATCAAGACAACTGGATTACCTTGAATGGTAGACAAGGAGGTCACATAAAGCTACATAGTCTACAGGTGCTCTTTTGGGGTGTTTTATGACTGAAGTGGTATTTGGTTTCACCTGATCAAAAATTTTTCCATCCTAAGTTGATTGCAGTCTGGCATGAGGTTTGGGATTAGGGTTTTCCATCTGCTTGTGTTGTCAGAAATAATCGATTTATTCTTTACTATGAATCCCTTGTTTCGGATTCCTCCATTCATCACAACTTTCCTGAACATTCTCTCAACTTCCAACTCAAGGGACTCCTGATTCCTCTTAAAGACATCACTTCCTAAAATGGTGGTTGCCTGTTTCCCTTTGTACCTTCAAGTGAGGAAGGAGCAGGGGGTAAAAGTCCTGGAGTTTTTAGCTAAAAATCCATGCTCCTCGCGCCATCCAGTGCCACCATCTTTTGTCCTTCCTCTGTCTCCAGATACCAACTTCCTGACCATCTCTTCTCACTCACTGAGTATGGGCATCTGGCTCACTCTTTCTTTCTACCCCAAAGTCTGCCGTTATTTTGTTTGATCCCGATATCCATGATCCCTTGTTCACATATTTCCCTAAGGTATTCAGTGGTGTGTCAGGGGTTACATAAAGCTGTTGGGGAAAAAAAGAAAGAAAATGTAACATATACCTGGAGTCAAATATTACTTGAGATTTTGGATGCAGAATGTGCACATTAAAATAAACACAGGTAGAGTATGAAAAAGAATGCAACTATATGGAGATTTTAAAGACAAAACAGTAGCAATGGGCTGCTTAAGACTATGCCCTCAGACACCCCAGGCTGAGAATGTATTATGCCCTGTCTTTAAGGATTCTTTGGTGGAGAAGCATGAGAAGTGCTACTTTGGATTCTCAGTTCCTTGAGTGCCTCGATTCTGTCACCAGTTCCCATGGCCACACCCGATAAATCTTATTTGTCATCCAGAACTTGTTGGTCTCTAAAGTTTTATTTCCAAACATCACACTCTCTCATGTAAACCTTAGCAATTTGATTGTAGGAAAATGCTGTTTCATTGTTTAAATTCACATTTCTTTTGATTCCTAATGAGATTGATTTCTTTTACATCTGGTGGTCATTTTTATTTTTTCTTGCATATTTTCTTACTGAGATGTCCATTTCTTATAACTGATTAGCACTTTCACCAACAAAAATGTTTCATTTAATTTTTATTATTTCATTTTTATAAGTCATTTTAACTTAAAAATTATCAGATTGTTTTTAATTTAGCTAACTAAACTTAAAAAAATCATTTTAAGAAGAACTGGGTTTAGACTCAGGTGCATTAAAAAAAAATACCATTACTTTAACACTGAACTGTGTTTTATTTTGTAGGAGTCCCATCTGGCAATTTACCTGTGGCTGGTTCTTCTGAAATGAGCCTATTTCCTGCCTCTGGTAGTTATAAATGTTATCTAGAGGCTCAAAAAGAATACTTTTTAGTTATTTTCATTAATTTTTGTGTTCAAAATCTCATATCTCTGAGAGAGGTTTTCTTTTTTGAGGACAGATTCTTTTTAATTTTAATGACTAATCAAATGAAATATCTAGTCTGTGATATGTATAGTATCGATCCAGAGCTTGTTAGAACTACGAGGAACTTTGAAAAGACCCGAGTAAGTAAATCCAAAATAGACCCTTAGCCCCAAGACACATAGGCAGAAACTCCCCCCTACTTTACCAACTGCCAAGGCAGCACAGAATATTGGGACCTTAATATTAGGACCTTATACACAGCCTTCCCAAACCCACTGGTGTTCTCACCGTGGAGACAATGCCTCCTTCCCCTTGTGCTATGCAGCGCATTAGAGGCTTACCAAAGCAGTTTTTAGTAGAAACAGTTCTTTCAGTTTTGTTTTGTCTCCCATCTTCACAGGGAGAACATTCAAATTACAGACATGAATTTGTACTCTTAAGCCCCAGTTCCCTTTGCACACGGGGATTTTGTTTCTGGTAAAACTCATCTGTCTGCCTCCCTCCTTCCTTTCTCAGGGGTCCTCTCAGGCCCTCAAGCAAATAGATCCATGGCAGGCTCTGCCTGGGAGTCTGCCCAGTGTTCACAGATATGCAGAGGTGGTCAGGGTCTCAAGTGGGCATCCCTGCCCATGAACACCGTGTATTCAAGAGCCAGAGGGCAAACTGTGGTCAGAATCAGGGGGAGTAGCAGCTACGTAGCCTCTGGAGCAATTTTTGTTCCTGCAGCCCCAGGCATTTCTGGTTGAATGATGCCACTCACAGCACTTGCACAAAATCTGGAAGCCATCTGGAGTTCAAAGGCAACCACAGACTTCAGCAAAGCCGAGCTGGGGGCAGCTCTGGCTATACAAACGACACTAACATACACATCTGTTTAAGAGGTTTGGAGGCTACTTGGTGGAGTTACTGGCTGAAAAGCTGCTGAAGAAAGTCCATGCCTGCAACATTTTCTTCAAGTCCAAACCCAACCAAGTTTGGTTTGGAAGAGGACCAGGGAGCACCTTTAATACAATTTATGGAGTGTCCAGAAAGGGGTCCATCTGCTGAAGGTCAGGAAATGAGGGCACCATCTCCACCCTCTTCTAGGCATTTAGTCAGCAAAGATTTGGCCCTCCTGACTGCTCAGAAGGATAATGAGACCCCCTGGATGCAATGAACCCAGAGTCTCCTTGGAGCACACAGCAGACTTCCTGTGATTCTCAGCTTTGGAGTTTCGAAACTAATAACGAAAAAAAAGACACAGTCAATTCTATTTCTTATTTAGTAATCCCCCTTCTATCTCTTCCTTCTCTTTGTTTATTCTCCTCTATGATCCATCTTCTTATCCCCTCTTACCATTCTTCCTTCTGCCATTCCTATCTTCATTTCCTTCCATCCCCCTTCCCTGTCCCTTCTATCCCTTCCCTCCCCCCCCCTTGCTCTTGCTGTTGATCCTCTTAGAGCTGAACTTCAGCAGAGGTTGGCACAAGACTATTTAGACTCTTGCCACCTTCTTGATCATGGTCATGTGGTGCCTCATGACTGAGAGGGAAGGGTACCCCACTCCAGGGTTCATGAACCCTGAGACATTTCCCCTAGCAATTTCGCTAGCAACTGATCTCCCCACGGAGAAGCTGGGCAAACTTCCAGTGTGAGACACGGAGGCAGAAACCATTGGGGAGACCCACTGGGGGTCACTAGGGTGGGCTTTAAGAAGAGGGAGGGCATGGAGCCTGGGGAGAACCAGACCACCTGTGATCCAGTCATACTTTCCTTGTGAGTCCTTGGATGGGGGACCGTCCCTCTCTGTGCCTCAGAGTTCTAGCTGCAAGAATGAAGATGCTGGTCTCAAAGGGCTTTTCCCATTCCTTAATTTATTGGTTCCTTTTGTTATGGTATTGCCATAAAACTCTAGGCTTATCTCTCCCATAATAAACATTATCTTCTTTGAGTAATGAACAGGTTTATAGTGCAAGTGGCCCTTGAAAAAATTTCCAAGCAGAGAGAGGGGAGCAATTCCTGTTTGCATCTGACCCTGAGACTGTGAGTCGCTGGCTCCACCCTGTCTTCCTCCAGTACCCCCCCACCCCGCTCCCCCCCGCCCCCACCACGGTCTCTGGCTCCTGCCACAGTAGCCCTTTCTCACTGACGCCACCCACTGGCTCCAGGAAACGCAAGCTCCTCCTCTCTCCTCTTTACAGGGGAAAAATCTTGTTAGAAACTCAGAAGAAGATTTGGAGGTTAAAAACGGAATGTTTACTGAAAAACAAAGCAAGAAAGCAACATTTCTGAATACAGGCTTCTTAATGTATTTGAGAGCCAAGTTCAAGCAAGCTAAACTCTCAGTCTAGGTTGTTTTGGGGGCTGAGTTTCTATAACTAGTGGGATCTGCAGACTCTCTCAGAAGACTCACTCACTCCAATTTTTATAGAAATTAAATTCCAGTATTACCACAAGAGTTCTGACAGTCCCCTCCTCAGAGCTGGCTCAGTGACGGGAACATGACCAGTGTTTACTAAAAGTGGAGTCATGTAGTGGGAGAGGGTCAACGGGAACAGATCAAAAGTAATCCTCATTCACCACCTACGCTGGTCCCGCAGCCCACAGCTCTGGTTTTGTTGGATAAATTCCCTTGTAGGCTATGAATGGAGCATATCAGCCTCCCTGTTCTATGGCCAGTTAAGCCTCTGGGAACGGAAAGCCAAATTCAGGAATTCATTTGGGAAAAGAAGTACTGGTTGGTTGATCTGTTTTCTTGTCATCAGGCTTGATTTTGGTCCCTGTTCATCACAGATTGTTCCCATTGCCCTGGCAGAGCCAGACCTACATGAGGAGGGTCAGTGACAGCCTTGGCCTTTGCTCTACTTCTGTGGCAAGGGGCTGCCAAGAGCTGTGGGGAAAGGGGTAGGGTTCAGACATGATTCCCATTAGGGGAAAATAGAATAAAGTTTAGGGCAATGACTTGTGCTAGTAAATGCATTGTTCTTTCTAGTGAGGAAGGTTCTCTCTGAAAAACTGAATGAAGATAGAAAAGAGATGCTGCCCCTGAGAGGCTCAACAGTGCAATAAGCCTGTCTGGTTCTTCTTTCTACAGTATTTCAGTTCCAACCTCTTTGATTGATGATGCCCAGAGAGCACTGGCAACAGACACCTCTGGTTTTCAGACCCCTGTAGCCCTTTCTAAATTATTCTCTTCATAAATTATTATACAAGGAGATTAATGGAGACAGCCTCTATCCTTGTCACTATGCCTGGAAATCTTCGGGATGGAACAGGATTGTCTTCCCACTTCACTTCTGAATGCTTTGTGATAATCGTGATTCCTCCCCAAACCTTTGGAGTTACATCAATAAATCCTGCTTTCCTTTCACAGGTGGAAAAACAAGGTCAAATGACTTGTGACTGGATGCTCTGGACCCGGGTTAGAAATGAGACACCATCAAAAGATGCCACTTTCTGGTACTTGCCCTACTTTGAACCTCAGGAATGTGGAAGAATGTTAGACATACATGTTCTAACATGGGCTTTCTGTTTGTAAAGTCCGGTTAATGATACAAAGTGCATAATTTCTAATATACAGTGGCAGCTGAAGGGACTGTGGGTAAGATGTCAACTACTAGGGAAGACCAGTGCTGGGAACACTTGGGATGCAAGGAGGTCCCCTCAAGTCACATTTCTTTGGGCACTTTTGCTGCTATTTGAATAACCTTCTGCTGTGGCTGTCACCCAGTCCATTGAGAGTTTATCCTCCAAAGACGATGCTTCTGGGACCATCACCCGGCCCATGAGTGGCTCCTCCCCTACGTGTCCTGGGACAGATGGTCAGAGCGCCACTTTACTACAGTGGGTGGAAATATCAGGCTCTCACTCCCCTGAATAGTAACGACGTGCCTGGACTCACAGCTCACCTCAGCTCTGGCTGCCGCGGTGATAGTCACACCATCATCTCCATCTCAATTTCCTTTTTTCATACTATCTATCACTTCCTCCAGGAAACTTCCTTTTTTCTCAAGCTAGAACTCTCTTTCATGCTCTCCCCACATCCCCAGATATTGCAGACAAACAAGAGTCTTTCTAGATGCATCTCAACTTTATAGTGCTGTGTCCATGCAAGACAAGACTCCCCCAAATGCAATCATTCTTGCCTTGGCAGTCTCTCTGGGTTATGCCCCCCAAACTCTCAGGTCTAGAAATTTCCTTTCAAAGCATAGATCTTCCAGGGAGGACATCTAAGAAATACACCTCCAAGATGTTCTTCCAACCATCATGCTGCCCTTTGTACTTCTCTCATCAGAGACTTCTGTGGGTAAATTTTTGCCCACAACTTCTCCAAACCTTTATATCTTTTTACCCATCACACAAGTCACCAGCCTATTTGAATGACATATAATTCATATTTCTATATGATATCCAATACAAATATGCCTATGTATAAAATGTAATTCCATTTAAATTAAAATAGATACAGCATATATGTATGTATACACAGAAACTAAGGGACATTTACTTTTTAAATATTTTAGTTATTTAAATTATGAAAGTAAGATTGTCATGTTACAACAATTCAAAAAATGTAAATGAGTCTAAAGTCAAATGAATATCCTCACCCTCTTCTCCAGTTCCACAGTGAAAGGTGGGCAATGGCATGGTATACACAAATATGTAAATATGTGTAATGTTTTTATTCAAAATGTGAGCATACTCTCTCTCTATATATAGATAAAAAGTCTTTAACTTTTTTACTTGATATATCATGACTATTATTCTTTATTAACATACACATTGCCCCAATTTTTATATTGTTTTTAATTTGCTGGTTTTTAAGAGTAAATAAAATATGTAAAGAATATCTAAAGAGTAAAAGCAATAAATGTACATGGTCACAAATGTAAACAATAGAAAATGGGCATACTGTAGAAAGTATCTTATCTTTCCACAGACTCTAGTTTCCCTTTCTCAGAAACCACAACTTTTAGCACTCTCTTGTGACTTGTTCCTGAAATTTGGAACAATGGATCTCTCTCAAATAAAAGTCTACCTCACCTTCCCTTTCTTTTCATACTCATAGATTAGGAAAAAATAAAGAATACCCTTTTCTTTCGTGAAGGCTCAGGGTCTTCCTGACTTCATGAAGCACTGAATAGAAATCAGATATTTCTCAGGGAAAGCCACAAACTACCTGCAGTTGATAAAAGAGTGTTATGATAGCTCAGAACTAGAAAGAGCCTTGCCACTCAAGTCCAGAGGTTGAAACTGTTGAAAGCTACAAATCATCTTGAGAGAAAAACAAGCATATATGTGTTTTCATAGAATTGCAGGAGGCTCATAGATGTCCTGAAGGCCAGCTGTGGGCTCTAGATTAAGAACACCTCATCTGGCCCAGTCTGTTTCCTTCTCTCACTCTTCATTGTGCAGAGAGGAAACTGAGGCACAAGTGGATAAATACGACAGACAGCTTGAGCCAGAGCTGTAATTGGGACCAAGGTCTCCTGACACCTGGCCCACTGCTCGGTTTAGATGGCATGGCCATGAGGACACTCTGTTTAATCTTACTCCACACCCAATAAAGAAGTGAAATCATCATGCAAACGAGTAGTGTGGTGAATCATCCTGCATAATATTCTAAGGGAAAATGGGCCACAGTGTTTTTGGATGATAGATTGTATAATATGCCTATTGGCCCATGTATTAGTTAAGAATCTCCAGAGAACAGGAACCAGTGAGATGTGTATATATAGAGAGATTTATTTTAAGGAATTTGCTCACACTACTATGGAGTCTGACAAGTTCAAAATCTGCTGGGTAGGCTGACAGGCTGGAGATGCAGGGAAAAGCTGATGCTGAAATTCAAGTCTAAAGCCATCTGCTGCAGAATTCCTTCTTGCTCAGAGGAGGTCAGTACTTGTTTGTTATATTAAGGCCTTCGACTGATTAGATGAAGCCCACCCATATTATGGAGGGAAAGCAATCTGCTTTATTCAAAGTCCACCAATTTAAATGTTAACCTCATCCAAAAACACTCTCATGAAAACATCCAGAATAATGTTCAACCAAATATCTGGGCCCTGTGGCCCAGCCAAGTTGACACATAAAACTCACCATCACAGTCTTGTCTGGCTCTTTCTATCAACTTCTTCAGACTTAGGTCATAATCCACTGGAATGTGTTTGAACCTGAAAGAGCATTTCCTGGAATGAGAAGATGAATTTTTATTATTCTTTGATGATAAAACCAGCAATGTGTAATTTCTGATACCAACAACCAACTCACTAATGAACTGTATGTATTTGTAGTAAGGTTATGCTGGAACCAGAAATTTTATACACAAGTGATATTAAATTTGAAGACTTCCTTGGATTCTAGAAAGTGTCCAGACATTCAGTGTTGCGAATTTCTGCTCCTTAAGAGTCATTAACTCTTTAGATAAACATATATTGGGCACCTGCTCTCAGCCAGGAATTGTGTTAGCCATTGAGGGGATACAACAGTTCTTAAGTCAAGAAATTTATGGTCTAATGGGAAGAGTATACAAGAAAAATTCCCTCCAGTTAATGCTCTGAAGAAGATTTGCACAGTGTGCTAAAGGAAGCACATTCTCAAAGATAAATCCTCTATCACAATTCATTCCCTCTTCATGTTTACCACACACACTTGCTTCCAAGATACAGAGGCAAACATTCCTTTGGCCGACTTGCTTAATGTTCATCTCACTCCATCACAAGTTCTCTAACTCCAGAATCCAGTTTCCCTATAGTGGTTTTATCAGAACAAAATTATTTTGATATTTTTCAGGTGCAATGTAGATTGGGGAATGAGGAGTTTGTACCCAGAGCATAACTTATCATTTCTTCTGAAGAGAGAAGCCACATGCACTAACTTGGGTCCCGAGAAGCACAGCCTCTGGCATCTGCATAAATAGAAGCCCCTCTCAGAGAGGCAGCTGGGTATTTGGTGGATTTCTGAAATAAGGGTTCCATTAAGAAGGTCACTGTGTTGTACTGTTATGTTAGCAGTTATCACAGAGGAAGTTAGTCTGGGATTAGGACCAGATTTTCCAAAGCTGGACTTGTAAACACCATGGAAGTGAACTTTCCTGTTGGTGATAGAAAGATTGACATTTAACAGCAGCTTTTTGTGCAGCAATGACACGTCTGATTATTCTGAAGGTTGACCAAGCTCACGGGTTGATTAGATTATGGGTTAGTGGGTGTTTCAATTTCTGGTTCACTGAGAGCTAGCTTTAAACTATGGGTCCAAAACTTTAACATCTGATACCTTTGTGCTGTGCTAGCCCAGGTGGTCTCTGTAGGTGAGGGGAAGGTGTCAACTATTTAAAATTAGAGAAAGACAGTATACACAGGCTGGTCATGAAAAGCCCAGTTTTGTCATCCTAAATTGACTCATACTTCTCCTGAAATCCACTGTACTTTTGTTCCAGAAGAATTTATGCTCCAGTTCAGAATTTAAAAATTAAGCAATGTGTGTATTCACTGAACATTAAGAGTAAAAGAGTGAAAATTAATTTTTTTCCCAAACTCAGAACAGAATGAATCAAACCTTATCCTGTTGAAGAAAATAGTCTCTTCATTTCAAATAAGACTAATATCTGGAACAGATTAAAATGGTAAGGAGCTTAATGTTGTTTACTTTTGAGCCAACAAAATAAAACATTGTTGGAAAACAACCCGTATTACCCAGAAGAGAGAGAAATGGGAAAGAGGTCCAATTAGGTCAACCCCAAAGAGTATTTTGACTTTACCATACTAACTTGTCCTGGATCACAAGATGAGGGCTAAAAATATTAATAATAATATTACCATGGTAGTATTACTGAGGTAAGCTTTTGATATTATTCAGTGCATTTTAAAAGAGACACTCAGATGTCATTTTGTTTCAAGCTGGCTGATTATCTACAAACCAGATTTAAGGCACATTCTGGAAGAGTTTGGCAATGTGCAAAAATTGGCTACAATTAATCAATTCTTTCAAAATATTGTGGAATAAACTTATAGACAAACAGTGAAACTTAAGGTTTAGGATGGAGCAGTGACTGATTTGAAGTCAGTCATGATCCTAGTGTAAAAATATTATTCCTAAGAACATTTAAAAATTACTGATAATAATTTAAAAACCCAATGGACATCTCCTTTTGCTGGGTGATGTAAGCAATAACATGGACTGCTGTTTTCAATCACGTTGAAACAAGGCTCAGTGATGATTATATTGGGAGTTTATCCTTGGAAGCCTCTTATTGCTACAAGAAAGAACACAAGGGGTGAGACAAGACTGAGAAATGTTTTCATTAGTAATGAGTCTCATTAGAGTCTATGAAATGATTGGTTCTCTCCAACAACATGACACTAAAAGACATCTCAGTGACCCTGGCTATTGTGATTTAGCAGCTTAAATATTTTGGGAAGTATGGGCCAAAAAATGACTAAAATAAGGTTTCTAGAAAAATATTAAATGGCTAGTAGATACAAATGGGAGTGCTGTATACTTTCTATACATCCTAATTTATTGAAAGAGTATAGAAATTTAGAATTTCTCTACAGACATCCCTGCGTGTATCTTCTTTTTATCTCACTGGCTCCTTTCTCTCAACCTATGATTATTTTTAATGATGGTGTTTTTTAAAAGTCCCCTTTAACATAGTTTGTGTTTCTAGCTATTAGTTGTACATTTCTGTTAAACATATAAAAAATTAGCATACTTTTATTATGTATCTTTCCTTAACTGTATCATTTTGAATCTAATAAAATTTATTTTCATAATAATTTTTCTTGCTTGAGCCACCAATGACTTGCTAATTTCCAAATGGCCAAATCAAAGGGTTAGGTTCCCATTCCGTTTGATCTCTAAGGCACTGACACTATTACAATCTCCTCTTTTAAAATCCTCTCCTTCTTTGAAACTCAGAGAACCTTCCCTTCTGACTCTCCTCTTATCTCTGCCTCCCTATCTTCTTTATGTGGGCTTCACTTCCTCTTCCTCAGATGTTCATATTCCAGTGGGCTCCTTCTTAGTCTTCTTAGTCATTGTGAACAATCTCACTTCTCCTATGGCTTCAGCAAATACTTATTATATTTCCAGTCCATGATTCCAAAGTTCAACAACTATTCATAAGTTCAACAATCATTCATTAAGCAACTTTTATGTGCTAGGCAGTGGGGATACAATGAAGACAAGGTATCTGACTTCAAGGTTCTAAAAACTTAGAGTAGAAAAAACACAGATGATTTCTTTATAGAGGGATAAATGGAATTATGCTAAAAGGACTATTTGAACACAGGAAATCAGCTTCCTCTAGTTCCCATCTCCCTTTTGAACTTCACAGGTATATTCCCAGCATCTTTAACTGGATAGTTCTCAGTTGCCACAAACTCGACATGCTGAAAGGAAAATAATCTATTTCTCCATCCTACTTACCTAACACCCTAAACCTGCGTTTTGCACTGATATTTCCTATCTTAATTAATAATAAAACAATATAAGCAATTGTCTAAGCTTGAAGTCCTATAACCTTTTTTTTTTGCATCTATTTTTTATCCTTTACATCATCCCTTAAATATCTCTCAAATCTTTTTTCTCCTTCCTGCATTTGCTTGTGGGTGATGTCTTGTATGTGAGAAAGAACCAGAAGTGAGCTGGCCCCGCTCACCCTCAGCTTCATACTGCCCCCCTCTGCTCTTGCTCTGTGACCTCAGCCACCCAGATTCTTTCCACCTTTGGTACTTCCTGTGCTGCTCCTTGACATCAAGGCCTTTGCACATACTGTTCCCTCTGTCTGAAACACTCCTCTCATCCATTGCTGTTAACTTATTCACATTTTAGGTCAGTTGTTCTCAAATGTATGTGTTCATGTGAAGGGGATTGTACCCCCAGGGCAAGCTAGTAGGTAATGGCCAAGGAGGCTGCTAAACTTGCTACAGAAACACCCACAACATAGAATTGTCTGGCTCCAAATGTCAATACTGCTGAGATGGAAAAATTCTGCTCTAGGTCTCAGCTCAGGGAAGATTTCTCTGACAAAATCAGGGCCCCTATCCTTCTCTCTCAAAGCACATCATTGTTTTCCTCAAAGTGCTCACCTCTCTGTAGTAATGTATCACTTGAGAATAGGGACCATATCTATTTTGTTTGCCATTTTATCCACAGTGGCTGGCTCAGAGTTAAGTCCAGTGAATATTAGTTTGAAGGAAGGAAGAAGGAAAGGGGGAGAAAGGCAAAAGAAACAGGATAAGAAGAGACATCTGTGTTTTATGAGGTCTAAATCTGTTATGAATTTGCTGATATAATTAGTCATACTTTTTTGTTCTCATCTATAAAACAGAATGATAATCCAGTCTTTGCTTCCATGGCTTGAGTTGGCTGAGGAATAAACGTGCTTCTGTCTGTGATGTAGCATAGGAATCATGCGGAATGATGGTGAGAGGGACCATAGCATCTGATGCAGCAATGTGTACAAAGGCAGACCAGGAGAGAAAGTGGTAGAAGAAAGTGAAAGGATAGTATGGCTTCAGTCATAACAGAGAAGAGGCAACAGTGCCCCAGGAGTTAGATGGTCATAGATCTGCATGACCTGCATAGCCCAGCAGGGTTGGCCACGGGTATGGCGAGTGCCATCTATGAAGAGAGGTTGAGAGTAGAAAGCAGATACAGCGATCCAAGGAGGAAGAAGAAGCACCAAGGGAAGATAAGGAAAACATCCCTAGAAGACTTCCTATAAGCATTTCAACTTCAAGAGCCTTGCCTAGTAGATAAAGAGACTTCTTTCTGCAGGTAGGGAACACTAAAGGGACTCCTTTAAAAGACGGTGAACTTGTAACAAGGTGGAGAACATGTGACTGACTGGAGTTCCTGTCTGGGGAAGGTGGGCTGACCTGGTGAGTCGTCTCCTTGTGAGAGACGCAGTAGAGTGAGGTCAGGAGAGGGAGCTTAGAATGTTCTTTCCAACGGGCAGCATGTTGGGGGGAAGCCATGTGTCCAGAGTGTGGGTGACAGGAGGCAGCAGGGCAGGAAAGCACTTAGCCAAGGAGCTGGCAAAGCAGGCCTGGAATGTGATCATTCTCCTGTGATATTCCTGTATTTTGGGTAAAGTTGTTAAATATTACAACACTCTTATGATTGGATTTCTTGTGGAAAAGAAAGAAAGGACAATACTCTTATGATTGGATTTCTTGTGGAAAAGAAAGAAAGGACAGAATTCCAGATCTAAGTATGGCATGGTGCAGCCCTGATGAAGCTGCAAGAACTCAGGAGAAGAGGCAGAGAGAAGCTGAGGAAATGTCAAGTGAAACTGTGGGGAGAGCTCTGTGGGTCCTCAGGCCTTGCCCTCAGCTCTGAGTCCTCAGTTTCTGAGGATCTGGGTGCCTAGGCTTCCACTGGGATGAGGGCAGATATTGAGTGAGAAATTACATAGTGAGGACACCATGTTCAATTACATTGTGATGCAACCCATAGATATCATATGGAACCCTCAATGAACTCCAGATTGAAAAGAAAACTGGATTTGCTTTGGTGATGGTGAAAATGGCCTAGAAGTGCTGGAAGTAATTTATGTGACCCCACTAACAAGCTAAGATGAAAGAATCTCTTCTTTCTCTCAAACAATGAAGCATCACAAAAGGGAGAATTTGACTTAGCTGAAGAGATTGCCAGATATTTATAGATTAATTTAAAGCAGTTTAAGACACAAGACCAGGCAGAATACCATAGTGGTTAAGATCTGTTTGTATATTGGTGGGAATATAAATTGATACAGCCACTGTGGAGAACAGTTTGGAGGTTCCTGGAAGACTAAAAATGGAGCTACTATATGATCCTGCAATCCCACTCCTGGGCATATATCTGAAGAAAAACATGGTCCGAAAGGATACATGCACCCCAATGTTTATAGCAGCACTATTTACAATAGCCAAGACATGGAAGCAACCTAAATGTCTATCAAGAGAGGAATGGATAAAGAAGATGTGGTACATATATACAATGGAATATTACTCAGCTATTAAAAAGAATGAAATAAATGCCATTTGCAGCAACATGGATGGACCTAGAGATTGTCATAGTGAGTGAAGTAAGTCAGACAAAGAGAAATATTGTATGATATCGCTTACATGCAGAATCTTAAAAAAATGATACAAATGAACTTATTTACAAAAAAAAAACAACTTAGAGAACGAACTTACTGTTACTAGGGGGAAGGGTGGGAGGGAGGGATAGTTAGGGAATTTGGGATTGACATGTGCACACTGCTATATTTAAAATGGATAACCAACAAGGACCTACTGTACTCAGTATTATGTAACAACCTAAATGGGAAAAGAATTTGAAAAAGAATAGATACATGTATATTTATAACTCAATCACTTTGCTGTATATACGAAACTAACACTACATTGTTAATCAACTATACTCCAATATAAAATAAAAAGTTAAAAAAAGATCTGTTTGTATATATTGCATGAGTGTGTGCGTGTCTCTGTGTGTGTGTGTGTGTGTGTGCGTGTGTATGTACAGATGCGTAAAGACATAGAGAGGTTGCTGTTCCCCCAAATGGTAATATTGGTCATCTTTGTGTTATGGTATTTATATTTTGGTGATATTTATATTCCTTTCTGGTTTATACTGCTTTCATTTTTTATGATAACATGCATTACTTTTACAATACAAGGCAATAAAATTACTCTTTAAATTTGGAAAAGGAAACAGTTTTCCTCTCTCTTTCTATTTAAATATATATACTAGGTATATATTATCTATCTATTGAAATCAATATCTACTTAGGTATAACAAACAGTAAACAACTTTGTAAAGAAAAGAAAGTACTTAAAAAGTCAAATTTTTCTGTTGCCAAGGAAAATAAATTTACAATAGTCCTGTGTAATATTCAATGTTTTTAAATATAAAACACTGAATATTATATTCAGTATTTGAAATATAAGGCAAAATATGGACCATGTTATGAGAAGAAGGCAAAGAGCCCAAGGATTTGTGAGGAATGACATATCAATTCCAGGGGCAACACCTAGAGAGGCTCTCTCCAGAAGCCTTGCAGCTGCATCTCACCCTCCCTCAGGAAGTCTACAAAGGGACACCAAAACTTCTTTCAAAACCCCCAATGTGAAGGAGATTAATGTATATTCAGAAACGACTATTCCAGGAACTATAAGATGCTATACGTACACTATTCATTTAATATTTACAAGAAATCAATGAGATTTTCATCTTTACTTTACAAATGAAAAAACTGAAGCTTAAATGTTACTTAACTTGGCCAGCTTCATGCCCCAGTAGGTAGCAAAGCCAGAGGTGGAACTCGGGACCTCCTGACTTCATTGCTCTGGCTCTCTCACACATATCTCAAAAGGCTCATCCTTAAGGGGCCTCAGCATAAAATAAAAAGGAACTTGGTTTATGACAAACATAAATGATGTATGTGCAGATCAATCACGTCCCCATGGGAAGCAGAGGGCACATTCAGTTAAATCATTGAAAGCTGAACAAAAGGAACCGTTTACAAAGTCATAGGCAACAGTAGCAAGCCAGTCATAGGAATGAATGGCAGAGTACTCAGGGCTAGTAGCAGAGGGGTGCCGCTTACCCCTGGATCCAAAGGGGCAGAGTAATGGAGGGATCACCAAGACCTAAGGCAGAGAGCTGTGTGGAGGGGGTCACCTGACAGCTGAAGGATGCTGTCAACCAACAGTGACCCCACAAGCGGGGAGCCATGGGAATGAATATACTGACCCTACATTCCACCCAACCTCTGATCTCCTTGCTGTGCTCTCGACTGACCAAGCTCAACTGGAAGTCTGGAGGCAAGGTAGATCTTGGGGGATGCTGGCAAGTAAAATAATGAGGAACATAGGAAATAATTAAATGTGTCATCGTGGTACCCTGGCTCAGACTATTAGGCATGACATTGCTGCTGTTTCTACACACAACAACGAGCCTTCAAACTAGCCTAATAGTTGAGTCTTTTGAATTCCAGGACTGTGTCTCATACAACTTTCTATTTCCAGTGCCCAGCATGAGGCCTGGCATGTTAGCAGGCTCTCAATGCATGCTTATTGAATTGACTTGAATTAATAAAGGACTCATGCTGCCTGATTGATATCTACGCACCTAAAATGTTTTAGAAGTATAATTTTCATGGGGGGGGGAAGTGCTCCCAAATTTCTCACATTTTCAGGCTGACAGTAGGACTAGAAATTGGATAAGAGCTTGAAAAAATGTAACTGGATAACTAAGAGAACTTGTGAGTAGTTCTCAAGAATGATCTATTATTTGGAGACATGGAGTTTTGATTGATTCCTCATGAGGTTCCCTGGGAAGGGGCAAAGGAGGCTGACTCAGCATTATTGCATCTTTATTCACAATCACAGAAAACATGCAGAACAGCAAAGATGATGCTGTCAACACCTCCTCATGGAGCAGTGTGGAAGATTCCAACACAGTGCGTGTTGCTGTAAACAGACCCTCCAAGTGACATGTAATGGACAACATGTGATGGAGACCTCAGATCCCTCTCTCTGCTGCTCATGCATTTGTCTTCATGGCAGACACTCCTGACTTTTCTCACTCTTAATCACAAGAAACTATTCAACAAAGTTAAAAACCAGAGCAATCTAGAGCCAAAGGACCCCTAAGTATGTTTTGTTGTATTCTTTCATTCTGCAGCAGAGGAAACTGAGGCCCAAGCTAAAACATTAGTGGAATGCCTTACTTGCATTAAACCTGACAAAGCCAACTTGTTCAAACCCATACCAAGCAAATAGGTGTTGTGGAAACCTGGGCTTTGCCCTCAACATTTCTTTGGCTGATGGGGAGTGTTGTTCTCAACCAGGGCCTTATCTGTCTGAGCATCAGTTTCTTCATTTTATGAAAAAGAGTATCACAATAACTTCCTCCCAAGGTTATAATGATAAAAGTGAGTGAATGCAAGCAAGTTTTGTAAGCCCCAAAATGTAATAAAATTATTGTTATTCACTAATAAATGAACACTATTGACCAACAGCCAACTCTACCATCCTCTGCTTAAGCTTTGGAGATCAGCCCCTCTTTGAAGATTTTGCTCTTGAGAGTTCTCTTTCTTCTGCTTCACTGTCTTTTCTTTTCCCTAAATAAATATTTTATTTTAGAGTGGTTTTAGATTTACAGAAAAATTGGGAAGATAGTACAGAATTCTCATGTACCCAGCTCCCTGCCTTATTGATTTTTCTCTCTCTTGCAGACTCTTCCATCAGTGTACATTTTGTAGTGCCTCCCACCTTAAAACAGGATGACAACACCTCCCCTCACACCTCCTTCAATTATTGTTCCATTTCACTTTTCCACTTCACAGCAAAACCCTTCAAGTATTTATCTTTACTTATGGTCTCTACTTCACCCCTATTATCTCCATAACCCACTTTTGTCCCCATGACTCCATTGACTTGAGTTTGTTAAAGTCACCAAATCATCTGTTGCCTATTCCAGTGGTCACTTCTCTGTCTTTATTTTAATCTACCTCTCATCAGTATTCAATTCAGCTGATCTCTCCCTCCTTCTTGGAAACCTCTCTTTCCTTGGCATTTGTGATACCAACCCTCTTATTTCACTGGTTAACCCTCTTCAATCTCGTTTTCCAGCTATTCCTTCTTTGCTTACTTTCTGAATGTTGGCAAGACCTTGGGCATAATCAAAAGCCTTTTGTTTTCCCCTAATCTATATATTTGATGCCTAGGAAATCTCATTCACTCTCATGGCTTATCCACCTTATATCCAAGGATTTGCATCTCTATTTTGAGGATTGAAATTGCATCTTCACTTTCTGAGTATGCATCTCCTCTTAGGTGTCTAATAGTGATCTCAAATTTCATACAGTCAAAACAGAACTACTGGTCACTCTCCACCTCAATCTGTACGTTTCCTAGTCTCTCATCTCAGTAAATGGCAAGATCCAGTTATCTAAGCTAAAAGTGAGGCATTGTCCTTGATTTTTTGTTTCCCTCAACCCTTCACATCCAATCTACCGGCACGTCCCTTCAACTCTACTTAAACATATATCCTCAATCCATCCGCATTTTTCCATCTCCATACCTATCGCTCCAGTTTAAGTCCCCATCTCGAGGCCCACCTACTTCAATGGCTTCCAGAGTGGTTCCCTTGCATCCACTTTTGCCCCTTCCTCTCCCAATTAGTATTTCATATCTTGGTTTTAATTTCTCCATTGCACATATAACTGTTTTCAGTTTCTTTATTCATTTATTTGTCTGTTTTTCTCCCTCTAATGCCAGCCTCTTGAGAGCAGGCACCCTGTCTATCTCTTTCACCAATTCCAGGGCCTTGACACACTGTTGTCACATAGTAAGGTACTCAGTAGTACACGTTCCATGAATAAAGGAATGAGTGTACTCAGCAATAGGGCTGTGGTGGTGAACCAATATAAAGGCCTGTGATTGCTTTTATTTTCACAACAGCGTACTTTTGACATGGACCATAAGTATCCAAAACCACCCATTTAGAGCCATGCAGGTATTCCCATCCTGCCTGGCCACACAACCTGAGAAGGAGAATGAGGGGATTGTTGAGAGTTTTGTGGTGACTTCTAGACACTTGCAGAAGCCCTGGATAAGACTGACAGTTGTGAGATGTTAGGACTATTCATCTCCTGGGCAGTGTAGAGACATAACACTGCTAATTGAACATTTGCTCTGTGCTGGAAACCCTGCTCAGGGCTTCACTCATATTAACTTATTGAATCATCCCAAGCATTCCACAAGGAATTTACTTATCAACCCCACTTTTCAGATGAAATAACTGAGGCACAGAGGGATCAAGTAAGTTGAAAAAAGTAATAAATGACAAATCAGAGAGTCCAAAGCCTGGTTTCTCTCCATTGCCTACCACAATTTTGAGAACTAAGACGTATTCCCAGGTTATAATAGCAGGAAGGTGAACTAATAATTGGATCCCAGTTAAGGCTAGAATTACCCAAGTAACTCCTGTCTGGGGTTGAATTCAAAGTATCCCAGGTATTGGCAAGAGGAAGGATCCTTTTGTGAGAAACTGGAATGACCATTAAAAATGTTTAAATATTAAGAATTGAAATGAGCACTCTTCCCCCTCTTTTTTCATTCCCCAACTCCCAGTAAATATTTACTTAGTGCCTACTATGTTCCAGGCACCTGCCAGAGGCTAGGGATATAGTAGTGACAAGACTGACATAATGTCCTCTGGAAGTTTCCTTTGGAAAAAATGATACTACATTTAATTCTTCATCACTTATACCATCCACTTCCAGGTCCTTAATAGAAGTAGGGTTCTTCCATAGTCTGGAATCAGCCAGACATTGGTGGACAAAAGGGTCCTCAGAGGGTCTCCAGGGAGATGGAGCATCAGTGATGGAACTAGATGGCACCATTCCTAGCAGGTCATCTTTGGTTCAGCTTAGGAGTGTGGCTTCCTTTAGTTAGTTAAGCTTTACAAATTTTTGCTTATTGTGGAGAAAACCTTCGTGGCACATTGTAAACTTATTGTCTGAATCTGGGACATGTTTAGGAAGTGCTATTGACAGGCTTTGGGGGATTTATTGGAGATGAAAGGGATGAAGAAATGGGAAGAGTCAAGGATGACTTCCTGGTTTGGGATCTGAGCAACTAGGTGATTGGTATTGTCATTTACTAAGAGGAAATGAACTAGAAGAAGAGCAGGGTGTTTTGTTTTGTTTTGTTTTGGAGAAAGATCATGAAATCAGTCTGGGATATGCTGACAGAGAGGTGCTCTATGAGACTTTCAAGAGGGATGTCCAATAGACAGCTGAATACACACGGTTGGACCTCAAAAAAGAGCTGGAGAAAAAAACTGGAGAATTATCAACAAATAATAATAAAACCCTGAGAATGAAAAATATGTCTTATGGGTGGTGAACCATGGAATTCAATAATCCAGATAGAGGGAGTAGTTTTATATTACTTAGACAAGGTATTTTTAATTCTGTAGATTTGTTTCAGCATCCAAATTTCTTCCTTTGGGGAAAAAAAAAACAATAAAAAAGTAAAAGAGACAAAACAGAACAAAAAATCTGACACCACCTTTTCTTCTAGTATTGTCTTTAAGCTTATCTTGCCTAGTCCTTTCAGCTTCAAGTCAGATAATCATTCCCCCCAAGGAAGCAGCATGGAAATATTGAATTAAATTCTAACAAAATGAGTCAATATATTTTCCCTCCACTTATGTACAATTCTGTTTCATCTCAGTTGTGACTGATACTTCTGATAAAAGAACATGCACCTCTGGCTGATTTAAGCAGTGTCGTACAACACTTAACTCTGCCATGATCAAAGCTTTTGTATTCTTTTAACTTTGTGTTGTTTATAAAGAGGCTTCTTCATTTTTGCTTTTTTTCTGTGAGAAAGTGGTGGAGTACACATGTACTTTGAGGCAAAAGGTCGAGCATTCCATCCCAGCTCTATGTCTTTCAGCTGAGCAGATTTTAGTCCCTTCCCTCCGATGTGATGCAACCACTGCCATCAGGGGCTGCAAGACTCAAAGGTGCCTGGTATGAGGTGGGGACTAGCTGCAGACACTGTTAGTTACCTACCCAATGTCTCTGCTCTCCTTCTTTCTTTACAACAGAACCCCAATTTTGTTCAGGGTGGCAGTGTGCCCAACTCTTAGATTGAACCATATGAAATTGACTCTTTGTCAGTTAAAAATGCAGAAATATTGGTAACTTCATGTGGTTTATCCTAAAGCAAACTTACTTCCAAGGGTGGCACAGAGTTCTTCTGGTCAAAGATGATGGAGGAGGTGCGTTGGAAGAGGTTTACACCCTTTCTTAAATAAAAAGGTGAAGTCCATTTGATCCTTCCGGGAATATAGACACACTGCTTGGAGGAGCAACTGACATGTTGCAATTGTGGGGATGACAGCCATGCACTAGAGATGGTGGAGCAGGAATTCAGAGGAGCCTTGGGCAGCGTAATTTCCTCCACAAATAAACCTCTTACTGGTTCACTGGTTTAAGTCACAGGTTAGTTGGGCTTCTGTTGCCTGATGCTGATTGAAATCCTTTTTTGATACTGTGCTCACCAACTGTTGTTTCCTCTTCACCTACCTCCTGATAATTTTTTTTAAATTCCAAGATTCCTTGGGCCCTGAGAGAGGGCTTCTTCTGCACTCAGAAGTAATTCCACGCTACTAGATGGAAAGACTTCAGTGTGCAGTCGTTGTTTGATGAAATGACCTCACCCTCAGCCCAGCACTATCATTTCTTGAGCACACAAAACGTACCAGGCATCATGCTAAACCCTTGCATACATGGTCTCATGGAATTCTCAAAACAAGCCTATAGGAAAGTAGAATCAATCAGTATCTACCTTTTATAGAGAAGAAAAGCAAGGAAGAGATGTTAATCAGTTTGTTCAAACCATACAGCTTCTAATAGGCTGAGACTAGACTCGAATTCTCGTCTCTTCCTAGCAGCTGTGCCGTGCTGCCCTGGTTCACTCCTCGTGCTGTGGCCAAGCCTGCTGAAGGCTTCCCTTCCTACAGAGTCATTCATTTCATTTCTCTCTCCTACATTTCTCTAACAACACTGTTCAATAGAACTTTCTGTACTGATGGGAATGCTCTATATCTTCCCCTTCAGTACTGCAGCTGTTGGCCACATGTGGTCATTGAAGACTTGAAATGTTGCTGATGCAACTAAGAAATGGAATTTTTTTGACAAAACTTATGAGATTATTTAGGAATAAATTTTATTTTATTTTTACAGTTTTATTGAGATATAGATAGACATATTAATTAGATTAAGGTGTACAACATAATGTTTTGATATATGTATATCTTGCAAAATGACCACCACAGTAAGTCTAAGTGGCATTCATCACCTCACATAGTTACAATTATTTTCCTTGTGATGAAAAATTTTAAGATCTAGCAACTTTCAAATATGCAATACAGTATTGTTAACTATAGTCACCATGCTATATATTATATCCCCACAACTTATTTATCTTACAGTTGGAAGCTTTTACCTTTTGACCACCTTTACCCATTTGCCTCCCACCCCCAGCCTCTGTAACCACAAATCTTTTCTGCTTCTACGGGTTTGATTTTTTAGGTTCCACATATAAGTGAGATCACATAGTATTTGTCTTTCTCTGTCTGACTTATTTCACTTAGCACAATGACCTCAGGGTCCATCCATGTTGTCCCAAATGGCTGGATTTCCTCTTTTTTATGGTTGAATCATATTCCATTGTGTGTGTGTGTGTGTGTATATATATATATATATATATCTATATATATAACATTTTCTTTATCCATTCAGCTGTCGATGGACACAGGTTGTTTCCATATCTTGGCTATTGTAAATTATGCTACAATGAACATGAAGGTAGAGATGTCTCTTTGCGATAGTAATTTTATTTCCTTCACCCAAAAGTAGAATTGCTGGATCATATGGTAGTTCTATTTTTAAATTTTTGAGAAACCTCCATACTCTTTTCCATAGTGGCTACACCAATTTGCAATCCCACCAGTACTGCACAAAAGGATTCCCTTTCTTTGCATCTTTGCCAACACCTATTATCACTTGTCTTTTTGAATTTTTAATTTTAAGTAATTTTAATTGAATAGCTACATGTGTCAAGTGGCTGCTATATTGGACAGTGCCACTTTCGAAGACCACAACCAGATTGAGTCCCTTAGGTGCCTGCTCCTGGTGAATATGCCCTTGACATTCATGATATTTTCTGGGGTTCATAGTTGTCCTCCACAGACCTTACTTGTGGAACTGACTAGAAGGAATCAAGCCTTTCAATAACACACACATCTTCCTTCAAACTTAGTGCTATGAAAATGACAGCATCTGGTTTCAGTGTGTCATGTGTGACTTTTTTGCAGCAGAGGTAAAATATCAATTGCTGTGAAATGATGGTAAAAAATGTGACATTTTTGTGAGTGACAGAGGGTTATGAGACCATCATTTTTTAAGGTGAGTGATTTATCTGGGGAGCTTGAATATTTAAAAGGTACAACAATATGAAATGAAAACCAAAGGAATGTTATAAAATCCCATAACACTTTTATATTTCAAAGTTAAAATATCACCTATAATTTGCACCTGGGTAGTAGCCTCACCTTTATTTCATAATTGGGTTCTGGGTTGCATCATGAAGCAATTGAATCTAGTCAGTGGAATTTCTTAAGAAAGTTATCTATTTATAGTCAAGTAGCTGGGACAGCTACAGCTATTTACAAACTTCCTTTGAGTGATCAACTTAGAAGGAATCACAGAAGAGAAATGGTGATTGCTATTTTATCTCCCTAATTTGGGACAGGAACTTACAACTGCTACATGCAGGGAATTAGAAAGAGTGCAATGTAAGAAAGGGAAACGTGGTTTTCTAGTAATTTGCTGTGACTTTGGGCAAGTAATTTAACCTGCTCAACTTCAGTATCACCATACTTAAAAATTGGGAGAATGAAGACAGTCTTTTCAACTTCAGACTATGAATTTTATGGTGAATGGTGCATGCTGGGACAGCAGCAACATGGTGTATTGGGTGAACAGTGAAATAGAGAATCCAGAAATTGTTGCAGTGGCCCAGGTAGAGAAACTAAGGTGAAAAGAAAGAGGAAGGTCATGAGGGCTAATGTGCCCTAAGTCAGTGGTTAAGATTTGGGAAGAGATAAGCCCCTAGAGCAACAGCACAACTACAGAAGTTCAGACACACAGAGCTCTGGTTTCTGCTTGCTTGACCTTGACAAGGGGTATAGTGTCAAATGTGAATAGGATGTTAAAAAAGGGTAAAGAATGATCACACTGGAAAAAAATGTGGAGGAAGAGAGGGAAAGGTACAGGAAAGGAGGAACAAAGAAGAGGAGAGGTCACAGAAGGAAAATCTAAGAAAAGAGAATACTACTTACTATGATCTTCCATAAGTATCTTCTATCACGGTTCTGGGCATACACTAGTTCAGGCCACAGTCTTCACCTGTCTGGATTATTGCAATACATTTATAACTGGTACCCCTTCTATAAATCTCGCACCCTCCAATCCATTCTGCATATGCAGCCAAACTGATTTTCCTAAAACACAAATCTAATGAGCATGTCATCCCCTTGCTTAAAATCCTTCATCAGCCTTTCTGTTGCTCCTCTGAATGAAGTCTACATTCTTTAGTATGGCTTTCCAAGATCATCATGCTCTGTTTCATACCCCTATAGCAGTGGTTGGCAAACTTTTTCTGTAAAGGGCCTGATAGTAAATATTTTTGCTCTTCAGACCAAATCGTCTCTGTGGCAGTTACTCAACTTTGTTACCACAGTAAGAAAACAGCCATAGACAATTTGTAAATCAAATCAGCATGGCTGTGTTCCAATACAACTTTACTTACAAAAATGGTTGGCCCTTCTGCAGGCCTTAGTTTACTGACCCTTGCCCTACGATCTCAAGATCACCTCCCTCACCCAACCCTTAACCCTCTGCACTCAGGACCCACGGAATTACTTGCAATTCCTTAGTGGTACCCTGCTCTCTCTCAATATTGTAGTTTTGTACACATTCTTCCCTAGTCTAGATCACCTTCTCCCA
Organism: Balaenoptera physalus; assembly: GCF_965194825.1. Classification (NCBI taxonomy): domain Eukaryota; kingdom Metazoa; phylum Chordata; class Mammalia; order Artiodactyla; family Balaenopteridae; genus Balaenoptera; species Balaenoptera physalus. The sequence goes on from NC_138901.1 coordinate 36,493,769, forward strand.
TCTCATTGCCCAGTTAACTTTCGCTCATCCTTGTGATTCACTTTAAACCTCCTTGACCAGCCTTATGCCAACACTGTGTTCCCATTTATAGCACTGAAATGTACTGACCTGTTGGCATTTGTCTCTCATACCTCACTAGCCTGTAGGCTATTGGAGGGCAGCAGCTATGTGTTACTCATGTCTCTCCTGGAAATTAATTGACACTAAAATCTATTTATTTTTATGAGGATTTGATACCTGAATTATCCCTCGCTCTATTGCCTAGCTACAAAATGAGTGCATGGTACTAACTCTGATGATTGAGTTTGGAAGAATATAGGCCATATTTTCAATAATTCCAGTTCCTAGAATTAATGGGCTTGATATAAAGCCCTAGAAAGGAGAAACTGACCTTAAGTCTTTTCAATTTATTTTCCTGAATCTTAGTGTATAACATTAGATAGACACAGAGAGAGAAAAAACAAAAATAAAAACAAACAACAAAAAATCAATTATACTTGTTTAATAGGGTTATTTGTAAGAATTACATGAAAAAAATGTGTAACACACTAGCATAGTCTTGAGCACATGTGTAAGAACTCAATAAATGGTAGCTGGTATGTAATAATCTTTAATGATAATAATGTTGGTAATGAACAAATTCAGATGGTACAGGACCAACTTGACTTCTGAGTACAAAGAAGTTGTGCTCACTGCACCCCGGCTTTCTTCTTCACTGTAGGTTTTCATCAAAATATCCAATGGAGTAATGAAAAGATGGAAAAATCTTCAAGAGTGTTTGAAACTGGGAAAGAGTGCCATCAACAGGACAGAAACTTTGGGGAATCCCCAAGAGATATGCTTCAGATGGGACCAAATGTCACTCACCCTAAAGTTAATATGTAACACAACTTCACAAAAAAAATACAGTCACAGGAAAGTAGGTTGAGGAACCCCTGAAAAAGGATAATTAGGAGAGGCCAGAGAAGGTCAAGGAACAGAAGGGCAACACACCACTTGATTTGCCTACTCTTTATAAATTAGTAGTATCCAAATAAGTCTCCAGAGAGGCTCTGAGACTAAGGTCTCAGTTACCTTAAGAAGAAAACTAGCAAGTAGACACTCAAAGGAGACTGTATACCTCTACATCTTATTCCTGAGTTAAGACCAGATGAAACACAACACTGGATATGGAATTTTTTTAAAGTTTTTTTTTGATATGGACCATTTTTAAAGTCCTTATTGAATTTGTTACAATATTGCTTCTGTTTTTATGTTTTGTTTTTTTGGCGATGAGGCATGTAGGATCTTAGCTCCCTGACCAGGGATCAAACTCGTACCCCCTGCATTGGAAAGCAAAGTCTTAACCACTGGACCATCAGGAAAGTCCCAGCAAAATTCCTTTTTAAAAATTTTTTTATTTTATATTGGAGTATAGTTGATTTACAATGTTGTGTTAGTTTCAGGTGTACAGCAAAGTGATTCAGTTATACATATACATATATCTATTCTTTTTCAGATTCTTTTCCCACGTAGGTTATTACAGAATATTGAGTAGTTCCCTGTGCTATACAGTAGGTCCTTGCTGATTACCTGTTTCATATATAGTAGTGTGTGTATGTTAATCCCAAACTCCTAATTTATCCCCCACCCCCCACACTTCCCCTTTGGTAACCATAAGTTTGCTTTCTGTGTATGTGGGTCTCTTTCCATTTTGGAAATAAATTCATTTGTATTATTATTTTTTTTAGATTCCACATATAACTGATATCATATGATATTTGTCTTTGTCTGACTTACTTCACTTAATATGATAATATCTAGGTCCATCCATGTCGCCGCAAATGGCATTATTTCATTATTTTTTATGACAGATTAACATTCCATGGTACATATGTACCATATCTTCTTACTCATTCCTCTGTCGATGGACATTTAGGTTGCTTCCATGTCTGGGATATTGTAAATAGTGCTGTAATGAACATTGGGGGGCATGTATGGTTTTCTCTGGATATATGCCCAGGAGTGGGATTGCTGGATCATATGGCAGCTCTAGTTTTAGTTTTTTATGGAACTTCCATACTGTTCTCCATAGTGGCTGTACAAATTTACATTCCCACCAACAGTGTAAGAGGGTTCCCTTTTCTCCACACCCTCTCCAGCATTTATTGTTTGTAGACTTTTTGGTGATGGTCATTCTGACTGATGTGAGGTGATACCTCATTGTAGTTTTGATTTGCATTTCTCTAATAATTAGTGATGTTAAGCATCTTTTCATGTGCTTTTTGGCCATTTCTATGTCTTCTTTGGTGAAATGTCTATTTACGCTCTCTGCCCTTTTTGTTTTTTACATCTTTATTGGAGTATAATTGCTTTACAATGTTGTGTTAGTTTCTGCTGTACAACAAAGTGAATCAGCTATATATATATACATATATCCCCATATCCCCTCCCTCTTGAGCCACCCTCCCACCCTCCCTATCCCACCCCTCTAGGTTGTCACAAAGCTCTGAGCTGATCTCCCTGTGCTAAGCACAGCTAGCTTCCCACTAGCTATCTAGCTTACATTAGGTAGTGTATATATGTCAATGCTAGCTTCTCCCTTCGTCCCAGCTTCCCCTTCCCCCACCACCCCATATTCTCAAGTCCATTCTCTACATCTGTGTCTTTATTCCTGCCTTGCCACTAGGTTCATCAGTGCCACTTTTTTAGATTCCATATATATGCATTAACATATGGTATTTGTTTTTCTCTTTCTGACTTACTTGACTCTGTATGACAGACTCTAGGACCATCCACTTCACTACAAATAACTCATTCTTTCCTTTTTATGGCTGAGTAATATTCCATTGTATATATGTGCCACATGTCCTTTATCCATTCATCTGTCAATGGACTTTTAGGTTGCTTCAATGTCCTGGCTATTGTAAATAGTGCTGCAGTGAACATTGTGATACATGTATCTTTTTGAATTTTGGTTTTCTCAAGGTATATGCCCAGTGGATTGCTGGGTTATATGGTAGTTCTATTTTTAGTTTTTTAAGGAACCTCCATACTGTTCTCCATAGTGGCTGTATCAACTTACATTCCCACCAACAGTGCAGGAGTGTTCCCTTTTCTCCACACCCTCTCCAGCATTTATTGTTTATAGACTTTTTGGTGATGGTCATTCTGACTGATGTGAGGTGATACCTCATTGTAGTTTTGATTTGCATTTCTCTAATTATTAATGATGTTGAGCATCTGTTCATGTGTTTGTTGGCCATCTGTATGTCTTGTTTGGAGAAATGTCTATTTAGGCCTTCTGCCCATTTTTTGATTGGGTTGCTTGTGTTTATTTGATATTGAGCTGCATGAGCTGTTCGTATATTTTGGAGATTAATCCCTTGTCAGTTGCATTGTTTGCGGATATTTTTTCCCATTCTGTGGGTTGTCTTTTCATTTTGTTTATGGTTTCCTTTGCTCTGCAAAAGCTTTTAAGTTTCATTAGATCCCATTTGTTTATTTTTGTTTTTATTTCCATTACTCTAGGAAGTGGATCCAAAAATATATTGTTGCAATTTATTTCAAAGAGTGTTCTGCCTATGTTTTCCTCTAAGAGTTTTATAGTATCTGGCCTTAAATTTAGGTCTTTAATCAACTTTGAGTTTATTTTTGTGTATTGTGTTAGAGAATACTCTAGGAAAATTCTTGATAGTCTGAAATAACTCTCTGGGAACCATCAGCAAATAGCACCAGGTAGAACAGACATAACTTGAAGATGAATGAGAAAAAAAAAGACAAAGTACTCACACAAATACTACCAAAAATATGTGGGAGAGAAACAGATTTTTTTTCAGTGAATAAAGAAGGAACACTTCCCAACTCATTTAATGAGGACAGTGTAATCTTTTTTTTTTTTTAACATCTTTATTGGAGTATAATTGCTTTACAATGGTGTGTTAGTTTCTGCTGTATAACAAAGTGAATCAGCTATACATATACATATATCCCCATATCTCCTCCCTCTTGCGTATCCCTCCCGCCCTCCCTATACCAGCTCTCTAGGTGGACACAAAGCACTGAGCTGATCTTCCTGTGCTCTAAAGCTCCTTCCCACTAGCTATCTATTTTACAGATTTGGTAGTGTATTTATGTCCATGCCACTCTCTCACTTCGTCCCAACTTACCCTTCCCCCTCCCCATGTCCTCAAGTCCATTCTCTACATCAGCGTCTTTATTCCTGTCCTGTCCCTAGGTTCTTCAGAGCAATTTTTTTTTTTTTTTAGATTCCATATATATATGTTAGCATATGGTATTTGTTTTTCTCTTTCTGACTTACTTCGCTCTGTATGACAGACTCTAAGTCCATCCACCTCACTACATATAACTCAATTTTGTTTCTTTTTATGGCTGAGTAATATTCCATTGTATATATGTGCCACATCTTCTTTATCCATTCATCTGTCAATGGACACTTAGGTTGCTTCCATGTGCTAGCTATTGTAAATAGAGCTGCAATGAAGATCGTGGTACATGACTCTTTTTGAATCATGGTTTTCTCAGGGTATATGCTCAGTAGTGGGATTGCTGGGTCATATGGTAGTTCTATTTTTAGTTTTTTAAGGAACCTCCATACTGTTCTCCATAGTGGCTATATCAATTTATATTCCCACCAACAGTACAAGAGGGTACCCTTTTCTCCACACCCTCTCCAGCATTTATTGTTTCTAGATTTTTTGATGATGGTCATTCTGACCTGTGTGAGGTGATACCTCATTGTAGTTTTGATTTGCATTTCTCTAATGATTAGTGATGTTGAGCATTCTTTCATGTGTTTGTTGGCCATCTGTATATCTTCTTTGGAGAAATGTCTATTTAGGTCTTCTGCCCATTTTTGGATTGGGTTGTTTGTTTGTTTTTTTTTTTTTGATATTGAGCTGTCTGAGCTGCTTGTATATTTTGGAGATTAATCCTTTGTCAGTTGCTTCATTTGCAAATATTTTTTCCCATTCTGAGGGTTGTCTTCTCATCTTGTTAATGGTTTCCTTTGCTGTGCAAAAGTTTTTAAGTTTCATTAGGTCCCATTTGTTTATTTTTGTTTTTATTTCCATTTCTCTAGGAGGTGGGTCAAAAAGGATCTTGCAGTGATTTATGTTATAGAGTGTTCTTCCTATGTTTTCCTCTAAGAGGTTTATAGTGGAGGACAGTGTAATCTTGATACATGTAAAACACATGTAAAGGACTTCACAGAAAAGACTTAAAGACTTAAATAAATATAAGCATATATGATAATTGTGAGTCGAATGTCACAGTAATGTGACAATTTCTCTCCAGATTAATCTATAGTCTTTATACAGTTCTGATCTGACTTCCAGCTTATATTTTTGTGGAACTGACAAGCTCATTGAAAAATATACTTGAAAATGCAAAGGGCCAAGAACTAAGACAATCTTTAAGAAGAACAAATTGGAGAATATATATGGAGACTTATTATAAAGCTACAGGAATTCGAAGAGCTTGATATGGGAACAAGGACAGAAAATAATGAACAGAATAGAAAATCCAGTGGTTGACCCATATCTTACATGCAGTCATCTAGTTCATGACAAAGGTGTGAATTCACTACTGTGGGAGGAAGAATTGCTAATTGCGTGAGTAGAGAAGGATCAACTGAATATCCATATATTTTTTACAAAAAGAACTGTTATCTTACACAATATATAACAGAAATGTTAGATGGATCATGGACTTCAGTGTGAAGGGTAAACTAGTAGAGTTTGCAGAAAATAGAAAAATATTTCCATGATTTTTAATGATGAAGAGTTCTTAAACTGGTCATAAAAGTTTTTATAATAGTGACAAATGGGCTTTATTAAAATTAAGAAGTTGTTTTCATCAAAAGACACAAGCGAGTTAAAAGGAAGGCAGTGGCAAAAGTTATTTGGAGTCCAAATATCTGACAAAGAACTTATATCCAGAGTATAAGTATGCCTAAGTAGTCCATAAGTGTACCTAAGACAGCAGAAATACTAAAACCTATTAACATGAAAAAAGAAAAGAATAACTAATTAGAAAAGTAAAATCATAAGGAAAGAGAAAACACTATGTAGGGGGAGAAACAAGAGAAACCAAAAAAGGCAAATTTCAAATGATGACCTTATATGACATTGATAAGAAACGTTTGCGAAAATTTTGTTAGTTTATCAATGAGAAGATAACATAAACTAAGAAGATATGTCTAGTGTGTAAATATCATTTATTAAAACAATGAGAAGGATAAATAATAGAATAGATGGGAAAATTGTTGGGATACTATTAAGCATTATCTTTTTGGACCAAACTTTTTTAGAATTCCTCAAAATAAATTTGGAAGGGATACAGAGTTGGACCATATTTCTGGCCTTGGTAGCTCAACTTAAAGGCAAAATTGAGCTGAAATAAACAGAATATCTTGTACGATCAAACATTTGTGTACAAGGAACTTTATGAGTGTGTCTAACACCTTCCAGTTGCTCCTTGAGACCCACTCTCTGACCCTACCTCCCTACTCGCTCTTTTCTCTGCCCCAGGAATTGACTTCAGGAACCCCTCTGGCTTCCATGGGTGTGGTCACTGGGACGTGCTTTCAGGAGATTAGAGGGAAGGAAGAGAGTGAGGTCCTGGTATTATTTCCCACCTCCATTCCTGCAAGTTGCTTCCAGCCGGCCACAGCTATGCTCAAGTTGGCCATCTCTACAAATGTTTCTCCTTCTAGGATTTCGTGACTGCCTCTTCTTCCATACCTTTTAGCCTTGGATGGCTACTATCCCTGAGGAAGTCCACCCATACCTTTGAAAATAGTCCCTTTATGTATCTTCCTCGAATCATCTTGATTTGAGTGTGCCCCCTGTCTCCTGCTGGGTCTCTAACTGAGAAACACAAGGCAGGTGCCACTCAGAACATTTACAATCACACAGTCACTTCTCTTGCTTTTTGGCAGAAACACCTTTTCAACAGCCTAGGTTGGGATACTTTCCTATTCTTTCCTAATGATTTTTAGGTAAAGAGAGTCAATGTTTTCCCTCAATAATGTATCCAGCATTAAACCTTCCCAATAACGTATCAAGGATTAAACTAACCTTTGCCGATAGAAATTTATACTTCATACACAATGAAAATCCATCCCTCTTTCCCTTTTATGCTTGTTACTGGGATCATAGGATGTCAGTTTAACAAGGGAGATTGGACACCATCAAATCCAGAGGTTGCCAAACAGGTGTTCCTGTTTATGCCCTGGTGCATTTTCTAAATTTTCAAAAGGATAAATGGAAATCATCCGTTTGTCTATGATAGGACCACATGGGTTATTCTGTTGTTTGAGAGAGCTTTTCAAACACACGTCCCATATGAAACGTCTGGGAACTCGCCAACCTAGTTTAACCACTTCCTTGGAGCTCAGAGAGGTTATAGCTTATTCAAATGAACCCAGTTAGCTTGTTGCATAACTTGGAACATGACACTGGTTTCTTTGCTCCCAACTAGTCCTCTTTCCATCACACAATCTTACTTCCTGCCCCAGTACAGCTTTATTATCCATGTTCCTTTGGGATAAATCTCCAAAAAGCAAATTGCCAGGTAAGCAAAATGCCACACTTTGAGTAGCAAGGTAAATGTAGCCTAGCTACTCAAATTGTGGCCTGAGAACCAGCTGCATCTATATAGACTGGGAGCCAATTAGAAATGCAGACTCTCAGCCCCTATCTCAACCTGCAACATCTTAACAAGATCCCCTGGTGATTCACAGACACATTAGAATTTGAGACACTCTGGCCTGTGATCTTGCTAATTTCAAATCTATGAACGGCACCTGTAGGTGGTTCATCCTCAGAATCCAGAAGCACAGGTAAATGCCCATTTTCCCCACCTTCATCACCCACAGTGGAATTGGCTGTAAGAAGGCTTACGAGGAGGAGGAAACATCTGAAACCTCTTTCTTCCCAGAACAACAGGCTTGACGCTGAGTTAATACCACCCCACCAGACACCTAAGAGTTCTGTGCTTCTAGAGTAAAATATTTCAATTTTCCCAGTGTCGGTTGTCTTCATGAGTTAGAGTTCCTTGAGAACCCATGTTTCTTCCACCTCGTTGCCTGAAACCTGCTAATGGAAAATAGGAAATTAAAATTGACGGAGATAGGGGTGGGGAGTGGGGAAACCCAGCTGGACAAAGGGAAATCATTTGGAAATTAAAAACAAAACAAAGTATGAATCCAGGAGTCTGGGAGTTGAAAAGGGAAGTTTTATGTAATTCTAGCCAGTTGATGTCATTGTAGCCCATTCTCTGACCAACTAGAGAGGCCAAGGGGAGGGGGGATGTGGAGATGGGAAGGACCCAGACATTCTCCTTTGGGCCTGATGCATGCAGGATGAGGTCAATGAGAACAAAGGGATGTGTCTGAGCAAGAGCCAGAGCCATTTCCCTGCAGAGATGATTCCGCAATCCTGAAGAGGGGCCCACTGTGAGTCGAAAGCTCCGTCATGCCTTCTGGGCCTCCCCTGCCCTCTGCCAGTCTTTCCGTGGCCTCCTGAGCCCATCCTCAGCACGGTGACACCTCCCAGGCTTCTGGCTCATCTGTGTTCAGGAATGGGAGGGTCGGGGCCACTGACACACACCGGTATCCTGCAGCCTATTATTTCCTGCCTGTCCTGGCTCCCCTCCAAGGCCCAGCATGACAGGTGGAAGAAGTTCACGAGAAAGCTCAGCAATGGGCCAGTTTTCCAGGAATGCTGCTGCTAACTGGATTCACAAACCAAGCCACCCTGCACCACCGCAGGCTGAATGGAGAGCCCGCTGAATGGGGGCAGAGGTTTTTTTTTCTTTTTTTTTTTTTTCCCTCTGTCTCCAGTCTGGATCCTGTGATTGTTTCAGCTGGTATAAGCAACTCCCCTCTCAGGCTCCAGGGTTCGAAGTGTTTCCAAGGCCCTGTAAAGAATAAAGGTGCTTAACACAAGCCTCCACTCCCAGCCGAGGGTCTGAGGTTGAGGAATGGAAGGAAGAGCAGTGCCCCTGGGAGCGTGGGGTCAGGGAGCATGAGGGCCTCAGACCGTTCTAGCAAGAAAGGTCTCAGGGAGATTAGCAATCTGACTGTGGAAGATGATGGGAAAAGCAAAAACAGAGCACAGCTTTTAATAGGCCATTCAGAGGGATGTAGAGAGCCAGATTAAAATTAGAGAGATAAATTATTCCTTTTAAACAACAGAGGTTGTAAAAGTGTCTGATCTTTCAATGTGCTTATGACTTTTTTCCCAAGTAAAACTGAACTAATAGGGCAAATAACGATGTAAATGCTTCTTGCCTGTTGCCTCAGGATGAGCAGTTTAAAGCAACCCTGAGGCAGTTATATAAGTTCCATTCAACTGAGAATTCATTGAGTACCTAATCTCTGCCTACCACTATACTGAGAGGGAAAAGAGAAGAGAGGGAATGTACATATAAGTAAGTCCCTGCCTTCCTGGAGCAAGCAAGAAAGACAGACACACAAGTGGGTAAATTGTAATATGGTGTAGCTAGCATTGAGGTGGAGGTGTGTGCAAATACATGACAACACACAGGAAGGAGACACAGGAAAATGCACCAATGTTGGTGGAAGGAGAGTTGTACTGTTTCTGATTCTGTGTAAGCTGAGACAGAATGGCATGGGCCTGGCCCACCAGATTTTAAGGCAGAAAATCTGCTAATGAAGTTGGTAAGTTGGTAGTCAGGAAAGGTGACTTTGGGTAAAAGAACAATCTGTGGGCATCTCCTTGTATGTTAAATAATCACCATCTGTTCCTGATATGAGCCTAGGCAACATTCTGCAAATGAGGCATTTGCAGAAGTCCTTAGAAAGTTCCCCCCAAATGAGCATGGCTGCTGGGGGAGCTAGCTTCAGACTTCACACGATGTCCTAGAGATCTCAAGGGAATCATTTTGGGGAAGATGTATGTATTCCATAGTACTAACCAGTATCTAAATGACTGACTTCACTGTTGCTTCCATGGTTAAACACTAAGTATATCTTCCCAGTGCTATAGAATCAGAGCAAAGGAATGAACCAGAAGGGCCAACCATCCCACACCCCAAACCACTTCTTGAGATGTGAACTTGCTTTTCCAATTTCCTGCAGATATTTCTACATCAAGCTTTTCTAGTACCCAAAACTCTATGTACCTAGACTAATGGAAGTTACCATTTTCCATCAGACCTGTCCTTCACATTTCCCTCCACATTTTTGTTAGTAATACCATCAGTCTATCATTCATCACATTTTCCTACCCAGCCCTTATCCCAATCTCCACTAATACCTGGTAGAGGCCATGAGATGCCTTCAAGGTATCCCCAGATAGGAGTAGAAGTACTTGTGTCTAAATAAGAAACAACAGGTGCAGAGAGCAGCAGTCCACTTAGCAAAATTCCTTGGAGACTTTCTAAGTCTGGTCTCCTGTCTCCCCTTTACTTTTTTTTTTCTGGTCTGTAGTGCTTGGCTCTTGATCCAGGCTTAGTATCTGCTTTTATCTTTGATATTTGAGGCTCCAACTCAACTTTTTTAGACTGTGGATTAATGACTAATCTCTGGAACCTCAACTATTGCAAATACTCATTAACTGATCTCCCTTCCTTCAGTGTCTTCCTGTCTAATCCAGCATTCCAAAAGGGATCACCTTAATCATCCAAATAATTCCTTTAATAATATTACTCCTCTAGAGATAAACCTCAGGAGCTCTTCCATTGTCTACAGCATAAATACTAAATTATTTTGCCTAGATATTTAGTGAGGAACTATACTCCTTGTTTCCTACCTATCTTTCTAGGCTTATCTCTCACCATTCCCCTAGATGAATTCTTTGCCTTAATGTCAATGTAATTTACTTATTTTTAAAGTAAAGTGTACTTTTATTTTTGGCTATCCCACAATTCAACCACCTTACCTTCTTATCTGGGGGAGAATCCTCCCATTATGTTATTCCTGGTGGGAGACAGGGTCAAATGCACCATCTCTTCCCTCCTTGCTCCCATTGTATGAGCACGGACTTAGCCTTAGCCAATCAGATGCTCCCATCCAAGAGAATGACTACTAAGTGAGTGGTGCAAAGATAGATAAGCGTTGGAATTCACTTACAGTGGTGGTGGTGACATTGGCTGAGTCCTATGGCAGTTGTAGCAGCATCCTGGCTAGATTCTTCTGGCTGAAAGACTATTGCGCTGCTTGCTTCTAGGGTTTGGGGAAGTATGTTTGCTTCCTACCTTTTTCTAAGCCTGGTCCTCCAGCTTTCTGATGATTCTGTAAGCCACTGATGTTATTCCAATACATTTCCATTGTCCTTCTTACAGACAGAGCTAGTTTCTGTTGCTTTAAACCTCAAGAATCCTAACTTATCTATCCCCCAATGTACCTTGTTGTTTTCACAATTATCTCTTTGCTGTGCCTTACGTCTCTCTGCTTTTCCATATCAAGCTCAAATCTTACCTTTCTTCATCATCCTTAACATGTTCTAAGTATATACCCTATGTGCCAGATCCTGGGCTAGAAATACAGAGAAGAATACACAGAGACAAAATATATAGAGCCAAAAAACACAGCCCCTCTGCTCATGTTGATGTCATTCTTAGTGAAAGACAAACATGTAAAGAACAATTACATTGCCAAAAGATAAAAGCCAGAATGAAGATATGCACTATGTTCATTAGGGCTTGAAGGGAAAAGTTCTTACTTGTGCTAAGCTTCAATAGAGAGGGACTTGTCAGGTGTTGAACTGGAAGAAGGGCAATACAGGCACAGAGCAAGCACATGCATTGATGATGAGGTGTGAAAGAACACGAAATACTGAGCAGTGGCTGAAGTCCAGTGTCTCTACGACACAGGATGTGAGGGAACGGACAGTGGTGGGAAATAAAGCTGGGGGAATGGTACTTATCTGACAAGCTCAATGATGCGAGCTCCATTCTTTAGGCTACAGTGTCCCAACCTTCTGGATCATGCATACCATCAAATTTTTTTGAGTTACTCCCCAAATATATGTGCACCTAATTACAAATCTTATTCAGTATTTTCATGGATTCATATATGAAGTATTGATCATATTAATTTCATATTTAAGTTTAAAAAGTAATGATAAATACAACACTAATGTGGTCTTCCCACATGACAAAGGGTTGTTTTGCTAACCTCAATCTGTTATTAGAAGAGTTTATTAGAGGGCAAATAAGGTAAGGTAAGGTAATTGTGCAAGCAGAACGGAAAAAGGACTAAAGCAAAACCCTTGAGTTTAAAGGTGTGTAAAATTTACTTGGATTGCTTTAAAAATAAAGAACTGGAGTCCCCAATGAGTTAATGGAACTGAGCAATGTTCATCAATAGCTACTAATATTATAAAAACACAATCAGACATGCAGTGCCCCCAGATGGAGGTATTCGATACTTCACACCACCTAGGAAGTATTCTCGACAAAAACATCACATCCAAATCTGATCAAGGTTTTACATTTCAATGGTAATAAGGAAATTATTATTAATTATTATATAATTGTAAGTAAAGTACATAATAAATTGTAAATTTAATTATTATATAACATTATTATATCAATTAAAGACAATACAGGGGTCAAAGAACATATTAAATGATAGCACAAAGATATAACTAACAAAATACAGCCTCTGGGAAACTCTACAGGACAAACAACCCAATTTCTTCAACAAATAAGAAGCAGAGGGGGAAAAGAGTGATAAAGAAAAAAAGAGCTAAGTGATGTATTAGCCAATAGAAATGCAGGAAAGTTACTCAGATTTTGATTCAGAAAATTGTGAGGCAACATGGGAAATTTGAATACTGACTAGATGTTTGGTATAAAAAATATTTTTAATTTTTAAAGAAATAATATTTGTATTTAAAGTTTTAAAAAGTCTTTATTATTTAGAGATGGAAATATTTTCAGATGAAATGATATGATATCTGGGACTTGCTTCAGAATAATTTGGGGAGAGGATATTCATCAAATAATATTGGCCAGGAGTTGATAATAATTAAAGCTGGTGACAAATCCAGGGCAGGTGTTTCATTATATCTTTCTCTTTACTTTTTGAATATGTTTGAAATTTTCTTAATAAAAATATTTTGAATTCAGATTCCTTGGTTTCACTCCCTGTAGATTCTGATGCCATAGATCTAAGGTGGTGCTCAGAAATCTAAACTTTTAACAAGCACCACAGGGAATTTGGAGTCAAATGGCCCCTAGACCATAACCGAGAAATTAGTACAGTGACTGGAAGGGAAGAAATCAAGTAGGAGAAATTGGCAGCTTAAAGTGGAGTAGATGCTCAAGATAAATATCTGCCAATTATATTGGATGATTGTTTACAAATAATTGCCCCAAATCTTAATAGTGTGTGTGTGTAATAATCAGTCAGGGTATGACTACTGGTGCTATTTCCTAATACGGACTTTTTTTCTGTTAGATTTTTTGTGTCTCCTCATGCTTGCCACATGAACCAAGGCTAATTCCCTGATTAGATAATCATCCTTGTGAATTCTTTCTTGATAATCACAATGGTAGGAGAGATGTCACCAGGCCTTCCAGGAAGGGAGAGACATCCAGTTGAGACCACTAAATTGACATCAGCTCCCACTCCACCCCTTCCAGGAGGAAAGGATCTTATAACCCTGGAAAGGGGACAGAGCAGAGAGGTGACCCATCCATCCCAGTGCTGTCAGCTCCCATTACCTCTCACACACTCTCCACCCCCCAACCCCCCTTTTTCTTTCCACATTTGAGACTTTTTCAACTGGAAAGTGCTCCAGGTTCTGGGGCTGGGAGTGTACTGAAGACAGAGCTGATTGTGTCATAAGGCAAAATAACTGAAAAGGGGACGATCCCGACATTGCTCTCAGAACATGGGTCCCTCTCCAGCCAGTAACCTGCAGGTGGCCCGCCCAGCAAAGTCAACACAAACACTGCTGCTGGCTGGGCCTCCCTGGGATTGTGAACATGCTTTCCATCCAGGCAAAGCTCTGCTGTCCTGCCAGCAACCAAAAAGTCATCTTCCAGAAGAATCTCCTCCTTCTCTAGAGCGGTTCCAGGCTTCAAACCTGTCTGGATCAGCTCATGTCTGGGGTGGTAGGTGGAAGGATCCCCAACACAACTGTGAACTGCAGTGGCCTTGCCTCTCCTGCACCAGCCAGGAAACCTCATCATGCTGCACAGATAAGGTAATGAAACAACAATATGCAGAGATGGGCACTGTTCATATCCTGATTTTATAGACAAAGACCTTGAAGGTTAAGGTCTCAGTGATTTATCCAAGATCACTCAGCTCAGGGTCGGAGCTAGGATCAAGTAATCTTGCTTCAGGCTTTATGCATTTAACTCCCTCTGAAGTTCTCTGCTACCTGCCTTGATGCAATCAACTTGCCTTTTATATCCTGTTCTACTCCTGCCAATGTGGCCTGTGTGCATTTCCCTGAATACGTTCCACTTGTACTATATTTCCCTTTTCTTTCACATTTCTTTCTTCCTGAAATGCTTTCTTCCCCTCAACTCCAATTTCACTAACTGAACTCCTGCCCCAGCTTCAAGGACCATGTCAACGGCACTTCTTCCAAGACACCTTTTAGGATTCATTTCTCCATTTCCATCAATTAGTGACAGGTCCCTTCTTTGCATCTTCATCACCTTCTGCTGATAACATTTTTTGTCACTCACATTTGTTTCCTTTTCTTGTATTTTTCTTATTGTAGCATTATGGCCACGTAGATACTTGCCATAAGAATCCTGTTACATTTCTACCTCCTTGAGCCCTATGATCATTTATTATTCAACTTTTTATTGCCCCCAGCATTTACAACAGTGCTTTTTATATAGCAGGAGCTTAAAACTCCATTGAATTGAATGTATGCAACTGTGAAAATATATATAACTTAGTTATATATAACTTAGAAATATGTATACATATAAATTAGTTTTCATTTATCCAGATACAATTAAATGTATGGGGGAGGTGAGATGTTGCAAAGGATTAACCCTGGAATTGATTAATCCATACACAATTACAACAAAAACTTCTTAAACAACATTGTAATTTTATCTTTGCTAAATCTGTACTTGCATATACTACACACACTGCAAATGGACTTCCATTGTGTTTTGAGTGTCTTGCTCGCACTTCTCTGCTTTATACAGATGAGGAAGTAGAGGCTAGAAGGCAGAGCTACAGAGCAGCCCAGGGAAGTTAATATGTTCAGATGCTCACCCGCAACCTTCCTTGCCCTTTTGTGATTCCGGATTGGATTGGGTGTGTGAGGAGGGAGAGGGCTGCCCTCTGGGGAGATTAATAATAAGGTCTGAAGGATGAAGATCAAAGAACAGCTTTGGCTACAGACCACGTAGTTACTGGCAAAGACTCTCTGATCTCCGTGCCCCTCCATGCCCCCTGTAATCTCAAACTGCATTTTGCACCCTTTCCTGGGGTCAGCACCCTTCTCAATTACACTCCACCCTTATTTCTCCTAAGGTACACCTCCTGCAAGACCATATAGGTCTGCTGTTTATCTGCATATAGGTCTGCTGTTCACCTGCCATCAGACAGCACCCCTAAGCAAAGTTTTACATAACTAATGTGAAGCCAATTTTTAGTTAGTATGGAAGTTCAGGGAAAGTTTGTCTAAACTTTTCTTAGAATATCTATTCAAAATGAATTATCCTAATTGGTCTTCTACAGCATTTAACTTCACTAACTAACCAAGTCATAAACCTTATAAAAGTTTGCCTTTTAAATCATCTATTGCATGTTGTCTGGGATTTACTCCAAAATAATCTGGTGGTAAATGGGAGTTGGGGGAGAGTACAAATGAACCAAAACAGACCGTGAGTTGATGATTGTTGAAGCTGGGTGATGGGTACCTGGGGGTTCATTATGCCATTTTTCTCTTGTTTTAGTATATGTTTGAAATTTCTCTCGTAACCTTTTTTTCTTTAAAAAAATCTATTTTGTCTTCACATTCTGCCTCTGCACAATTCTAGCGTGGTTAACGTTTCTGTTTTAGAAGATGGGGAATCTGCTACGTCTGCCTTTCTTTTTGTCCCAACTTGTCTTCTTTACCTGACCTAGCTGGTGAAACAGGGGTCTGTCTGCTTGGTGAATCTCAAATACTATCCACCGTGTGGCCCAGTAACTTTGCGTGTTGCCAGTCTGAGTGCTCAGACCCCTTTCGTAACCATTTAAAAATATGCCGTGGTAGCAGCAGTTCCAAGTTCAAGGGTTATATTTTTACCGAGAACTGCTAATACTGCCGCTGGACTGCAAATAGAAACTAGTATGGTGGCTTGTTTGTAAAAGTCACCGTGTTCTTTTTCTCTTTCCTCATTCCTTCTCTCTCTCTCTTCTTTTTCCTCTATTGGGAAAACATCTATTGATGGGCAGTTACCAAGTCAAGGATTCAGGAATTTTCTGGTGTTAAATATTTCCAGGATATGAATAAGCAAACCTGTTTGGACTGCTGTGAAAGGCACGGTAAATCAGCACCCTGTGTCCCCTTTTGGGAGAATTAAACTCTGTTATTGGTCTGGGCTGAAAGCAAGATAAAAGCTCAAATGTGAGACCCTGTATGAAAGGTGACGTTCAGGTTGTACTTCACAGGTGTTTTGGCACCAGCAAGTCAAACAGGGCATTTCTTAAATCCACTTGATCCACAGCAGACTTCGTCCTGCACAAACCACATCCAAATATTATTCCACCCAGTGGGCAAGTCCCTGCAACCTGTCACCGGCAGGCGTCCCTTGAAAGCTGCTCTCGGGAACTTCTCCTGAGGTGCTGCCTTTCTTTACAGCTTGTCTGATTCCATGAGGCCAGAGACTCCTTGAACCACCAAAAAAGGCAAACTGAAAAAAATAGAGCAGTCTGACTGGTTAGAAACCCGGGTTGTGGAGGAATATGGCCAAAGAGGCTGGATTTATGACTAACAATCACCCGTCTCATTTTGCACAGGAAAGACATTTCTCTAATCCACCTGTTCAATTATTTATCATGCTATGTGTTACCTCTTAATTGTCGCTTGGGCAAAGCCTTTATGTTGTAAGGTGACACCCTAGTATTTTTTAATGACCTTAGGCAGAGTGATTGACACTGGATCCTGGAGTCAGATGTTCCTAGTGACGCAACTTGTTCTCTCAGTAGCAGGAAACCTTCCTGCCATGATTAAGTTAGAACTGTGAAAGCGCTAAAATGTGTTGTCAGCCTTCCTCTGATGCAAACACTTTATTATAGAGTCTAGTTGCAGAGGAGTGAAGCAACACATATCTTGCCTCCAAATGTCCCTTTTCTCTCTGGACTAGCCATTCTCTGTAGAAAAGCAATGTGTGCCGGACCTTGAAATACCAGTGATCACCGTCAAGCCTTTCCCAAACGTACAGTTTTTCTGGCTCTACCCCTTCCCTCTTTTCTATTTCTTTTTCTGGGTTCATACGACAATGTGATCACAACTGATTTATGTCTGGCCAGCTGCCAGTCTCTGAACTCTCATTAACTACCCCAGTCAAGCAAAACAAAAAGCCATCCATTCTGTATTTGAACTTGAAATGGAAAATCATCTGTGTTTGCTTTTCTCGATAGGAGGCTGAGATGGAGCAAAAGTGTAAGTCTATTTTTTTTGGACGTGGCCTACACTTCCTGATGAAAATGCTTGAGAACCCGAGAGCTCTGAGTGTCAGATCCACTGTGACTCAATGCTGGATGGTCCCCATTAAAACAGCACAAAGGGCTTTCTCAGCAGCCCTGCCTGGGTTATCTCTACTACCATTCAAGTTTCCTAGGTAAAGAGTATTTTTTAGGATATCGTTGCCTCCTGAGTGAATATTCTGAATTGTTACTGATTCATTAATTTACCAACGTTGTACCACAAGTAATGCAATGAGACCAAACACACATAAGGCTATGTCCTATAAACATCTGTGATTAACTTAGAAAGGAAGGGGAAACCAATAGTCTATGTTGTACTCTCGTTACTCTTACACTCAAGATTCTTATATGTATTCATTCCAGATTACCACAGACATTGTGTTCCCATTCTATCGTGATACCAGAGGTACTGGAATCCAAATATATGAGGTTGACACATAGAATGGGAAGTTGACCCTATAGGCTTTTACTCTTTTTGTAAGATTATACCTGAATACCTGAGCCAGACTTTATTCAATCACAAAACATTTCTTTTCACTTCTTAAATTTCCAATACCTCGATGTGAGTGCTCAGAAATATTAAGCAAATGAGTGAACGAGTGAATGAGTAATCATAGAGGAACCTCATCTTGAAAGGGAGCTGGTGTGAGTCAGCAATTCCCTAACATTGTTGCATACCAGATTCAATAAGTGCTTTATTTGTATTTGTGGTATTTCTCCAAGTACCACTTTATTTTCCCCCTCATTCTATATCCTTTTAATTATTGCTCATTATAATAATTCAAACAATATAGAGGAGTCTGAAGAAAAATTTCTTCTTTTTCCCTGAAGTAACACCCCAGTGGTATACCCACACTTAATGACACACCATGTGTTCTTCTATAATTTTTCTTTGTTTAAATGTGCTCAAATACACTTCCAGTTTATTTTATAAGAATGGTATTGGATGATAAATATTAGCTGAAAACTTGCTTTTTCACATAGTATATCATAGACATCCTTCCAAATTAACATTTGTACATACCAGTGTGCCTTATTCATTTTATTAGCTACATGGTATACATAATATAGAGGCACCATAGTTCATGCAAAGGTTGTTTTGGTGCATGTGTGTGCACAAGCTAGCAATGCAGAAATAAATACTCATGTAGTTCTATTACATCTATAACTATCATACATTTCCAAAAGTGGGATAAAGAGCATACGCATTTAAGTTTTAATAAAATATGGCCATATTACCTGATTCTTCACCCTTACCAATACTTGTATTTATTAATCCTCTACTTTATTATAAATCTATTGAGAAATAAAATGGTATCATATTGTGGTTATTAATTTACATTTCCTGGGACAGTTTGTTTTGAAATACAGATTCTGGGTCTCACTTTGAATCTACTGAACCAGAATCTCTGGGGTCAGCACCTGTGAATCCTGGTCTTTGTAGAGCTGCTAGGTGGATCTGATGCAGTTAGTGCATGGACAGGCATTTAGGAACCACTGATCAAAATGATCTCTTGGTTGAGACATAAGCTTCTATTATTTAAAAACAAAACAAAATCCCCAAAAGCAATAAGATCTGGTTAGTAAAATTTGTGTGTTGCATAATCATGTTATATTTTCTATATAACTTAAAACTATACACTTATTTTATTTATTTTATTTTTTTTACATCTTTATTGGAGTATAATAGCTTTACAATGGTGTGTATACACTTATTTTAGATGTTGATACAAATCTCAGCTTACCACCTTAACTTTTTAAAAATGTCTGTGTCCAGTCAGAAAGAACAGTAAAGTACAACGGTAGGCATAACCCATTTTAAGACTTCTGAAACATCCTTAGCTGCATGGCCAAGGGGCATAGACCCCTAAGGGTGGGCATCCTATAGGAGCCTCAGGGCCCAGGGACAAGATGGAATTGAACGACAAAGACCTGGATCTGTTTGTGAGTTTTATTTCTGTCAGGTATGACCTGTTGGATCACAAGCAAACCATTTCACCTCTCCAAGCCCCCATTTCCTCATCTAAAAATGAGAATAATATTTCATACAGCTTCTGGAAGGAGTTAGCGAGGTGATGCAAGTGAAAATGCTATGTCTACATCTAAGCACCATGTAAATGCTAACCGGCCCTCTATCAGATAGCATGATAGCTTTAAGGTTTTTCTGAGATATATAAATTTGGATAAGCATATGCTGAACATAAGGAACTTCTGATTAAGAAAACAAAACATTGATATGTACATGGATTTGGAAGGGGTGGGTTCCTGACAGATATGGCCTAATACAAATTCCTGTGTCAACTTGTTTTCTCTCAGTGTTTGCAGTTTCACTCCTGGGGTAAACTGCTGTTTTTCTACTAATGTCCCATTTAAACTGACTTTCTTGCAGCTTCTGTAGTTTTAAATGTCATAAAAACTCACTCAAATCACACGTCAGCTAAGCTTTAAAATTAGTTTTAAGATAGATAAAAGTACTACCTAATATGTTGAGTACCAGTCTTTGACATAAAGTGCTTTATACCAATTAACTCAATTAATACTACAACCCTATGAGGTATACCATTATTATTCTCATTTTGTTGGTGAGGAAACTGAGGCATGGAGAAGTTGACTTGTGCAGAGATACACAGTGAGAAAGCCGAATTTCAAGACCAGGTGCTTCGTCTCTAGAGTTCATGGCTTTAACCACAGTGTTACACTGTCTTCAGGGAAGATAGGTATTGATATCATGAGAAGGAAGAAGATTTTAGTTATGATAATATTTTTTATTCATGATCCCCATAGAACTCATAGATTGAAGTAAAGTGTTTCTGCTCCTATAGAACCTGAATGTTTGATTCTCTGGTGATAAGTTTGAGCCCTGGGGATATTGGAGTTATTGAGCCTCTTTGCTTGGACAGAATTTTGCAATTGATATATCCCCGTAACAAGTTCTTTCATTTTTGCCTTTCGATGATCCAGTGAGGCAGAGAGACTGAAGGCCGGCTCTATCCATGACTGTTCAGCATTCACTCATGGTGTTCCCTCTGGGAGTATCCTTTATTGCTCCTTCTTACTCCCTGCACCTGGCTAACTCTTCTAATAGTCTTACTCTCGTCAAGTCACTGCCTTAAGGAAGCCTTCTTTGGTTCCCCCTAAAGTGTACGTTTTTCTGCTATGCACTGTTGTACCCTGCCTCCAGTTTCAGGCTGAGGCTGGCTGTTATTCTGAGTCTTGAGATTTCCATACAGGAAACTCAAGGAGGCTGGGAATGAAAGCACCAGCTTTGGTGGCAGATGAAGCTGGGTTCCTGAGATGGTCCCAGGTTCGCTAATAAGAGTGTGTAGATATTTGGAAAATGCTGCAAATTAGAAGAAGACCAGGCTTCTGGTGGCAGATGGTTCAGAGGTCGTCTGCATTTTCAGTCCTAGCTTCTCAAAACTGTTGACTTGGTCTTTAGCGTTAGCTTAGACTCTTGACCCTGTGTTGCTCAGCTTCTGCTGGGATGTTTGTTCAAGAATCAGGTATTGAAAGGTTACCATGTACCTGGGAGTACAGGCATTGCGGTTAAGTAGTAGATCCTACTCTACTAGCCGTGGGATCTCAATTACTTGGCTTAATCTGTCTCTCAGTTTCCTCATCTGTAAAATACAGATAATATTAGGATCTACTTCATCAAGTGAGAGCATCCATTCAAACAAAGTTCAGACAGTAATGTTTAGAGTACAGTAAGTGCTTGGTAAATGTTGTTGTTCACATTATGAGTTAAACTCCCAGTCTCTAGTCTGGGAGCTCCTGGTCTCAGAGCACTTCCCTAAGAATTTATTTCTTGCTGCTTTGCTTTTTCAAAGCCCAAATCTAAATCTTATATTTCCACTCTAATCTCTTCTCCCATTTTCTAGCCTGCTCTGCCCTATCATGTCCCAAGTTCTGGTGGGGCATCGCCTCTCTGAAATGTATACTTAAAAGTGAATGTTATAACCACTGGAATGACTAAAATGGAAAAGACGGAAAATGAAAAAATTGATGGAGATGTTATGCATCCAGAACTCTCTTATAGTGCTGATAGGAGAATAAATTGATTCAAATATTTTTGAAAACTGGCAGTAAAGCTGAACACATTACCCATCCTTTATTTAATTCAGGGATTCCACTCCTAGGTCTTTCTCAACCTAGGAGTTGTGTATGTATGTAAACTAAAAATCATGTAGAAGAAATTTCATAACAGCACAATATTAGTTATCCCTTGCTGAATAACAAATTACTCCAAAACTTAGCAACTTATAACAACAAACATTTATTATCTCAGTTTCTGTGGGTCAGGAATTTGCAGCTTAGCTGGATGAAGGGCCAATTCACCCATTAGGCACAGTACGTGCAGTGCCTGGAGCTCACTGTGCTTGTCAGTACAAATTCCTTCTTGCAATAAATGAAAATCGTCTTTTTTTTTTTTTCTTAGTGGAGGAAAGGGCCCATGAGACACGAGTGCCAAGATTCCACTAAAGTCATATAATCACGTAATGCAGCACTGGTTGAGGGTCTCTCATGAGGTTTTGGTCAAGCTGTCTTCTGGGGACACAGATCCACCTCCAAGTTCATTCGGGTAGTTGCTGGCAGGTCTCAGCTCTTCTCTAGACGTTGGCTGGAGGTCTCTGTGCCTCCCCACATGGGCCTCTCCATGGTGGCCTGAGTGTCCCCACAACATGGCAGATGGCTTCCCCCAAAGAAAGGAGGGAGAGAGAGGCACCAACGTGAAAGGCTCAGTGTCTTTATAGCCCAGTGTTAGAAGTGACATACCATCACTTCTGCCGTCGGTCACACAAACCAACCTGAGACAATGTAGGAGGTATGTGAATATCAGGAGGCAGGCATCTTTGGGGGCCTCTGGGAGCCTGGCTACCACAAGTACTATTTTTAATAGTTAGAAACTAGAAACTATCCAAATGCCTATCAAAAGTAGAAAGGATAAGTAAATGATGGTGTATTCATACAGTGGAATTCTACACAGTGATGAGAATAAATGCTTTAGAATGACATGCAACAATATGGATGTACCTCATAAACATAATATTGCACAGAAGCCAGGCACAAAGAGTACACACCCCACAATTCCATTTATATGAGGTTAAAAATCAGGCAAGACTACTCATGTGTTAGAGTGGGGATATCCTCCTGGAGAGATAATGACTGGAAGAGGATTCAAGGGGGGCTTTTGAGGGGCCAGCAATATTTGTTTTTTTCATCTGGTTCCACAGGTTTGTGTGTGTGTATGTGTGCGTGAAATTCATTCAGCTGTACGTTTTTCTCTATGTATATTATACTTTAAAAAGAGTTTTCTGAAAATAGGTATTAGAACACCGTTTTTGGTCTCCTTTTCCTATCATTCTGGAAATGATATCTGTCACAGCTAAGCGTAAACCTGCAATAACTATAATCTCTGGTCAGCAAATTGGTCTGACTCAAGGCCTCACCAGCTGTGAAACCTTGATTGGATAAACCACTTACCCTCTCAGAACTATAGTTTGCTTACCTGAGAGCAGGGCGGACATGCACTTATAGCCTCAAAGTGTGGTGGAGAATATTGAGTAATATCAGATACATTTGAGCCCCATCATGTACAGGTCAAAGAGTAATGTAAAAAATCGAGTGTAAACAAATTACCTTTGAAAATTACTTAGATAAGCCTTAAATCAGTAAGATGCCCTTGAGGCTCAAAAACCAGGAACAAGGAATTTACTTTTTTTGCTTCTCTTTAGATTCCTGCTCTGGTCTTCCTTTCTGTGGGGCAGCCTCGGATGAGATTGGCTGGAACGGGGATGGGAGGAGGGGAAGTGGGGGGGGGGATTTCTCACTCTCCTGATCTCTTTTTTATTAAAGACACATAATTGAATTTCTGTATTAAATATACCTTTACAATGACTCCAATGCATGTGAAAGCACCAAAAATTATAACAATATTAAGAAAATGTAAGTTATTATTCATATTTGGAACAGGTGTTTTCCCCAGATTATTTTAGTCTAGAGAGCCTTCGTGGATAATGTCAAGGTTAAACAAGTGACTAATTAAAGCCATTTAACCAAAAGAGGGGGCTGCTCGATGCTTGATGGCATGTTGGGACAATAAGTAGAGAAAGAAGCTGAGGTCAACATTAGATAGAAAAATAACAATTTTGCAAGAGTGTAGTACTTTATTGATGACAAAATTTAAATCATTTCTTTAAAACTAAGCTTATTTTAAAGATGAGGCTTAACTTCTCAAGATCACCTGACTAGTTTAACAGGAGACCTGGGATTCATAACCAGATCTTCCAAGTTCAAAACCATAACACGGTACAAACCAGGATCTCTGTCTCTGTCTCTGTCTGTCTGTCTGTCTAGTGGTGGTGGTGGAACAGAGGTAGGTCTGAGGATTTGTGATCTGGCTCTCCTGGGCTTATCTGGCCTCAGCCACCTGTGTGATCCATCTGACCTTGCCATCTTCTCTAGGCAAGGTTTCCTAGATCAACCAAGATAGTGAGGTGGGGAGAGCAGAGTTCCCTAGATGGCTGTGTTTCTCACCTGGGCAGAGACTTGCTGCCCAGGATGGGGTTAAAAGTTGTTCCTGTGCATTCTAGGATGTATGAGGTTTAGGGAAAATCCTTCCAGGTGATAGCTGGTTTCTGATCCTCCAGGGTAGGGCCAGGTTATCTTTTCAATACATATATGCCTGCATCATGCTTATGCATGCATTTAACACCTGCTTATCACTAGATCATCAAACCATTTGTAAAGACAAACCTTGACCATTAAAGACATATGTTATGAGATAATTGTGATATCATGATTCAAGTCTGGGATTATTCTCCTTGTGGGAGTTGGGAGCCACAGTACATAGGACTATCTCTGTGCCTTACAGCTTTGCAGGTGTGTATACATTTTTAATGTGACTGGAGGCTCCCTCAACAGGGCAAGACCGTCCTGTATTTACTAGAAGAACCCAGAATTAGCCATTGCAAAGTGGCTTAGGGAGGAGGGTAGGGGTGGGCTCAGTGGAGGATCTTCTCCATCTCCTCACATATAGGAGAGATATTCCGGTATGATCCTATTTCAGTCTTTACAATTTAAGTCGTTCCATGGGGTTTCTTTTGGGACTCTCAGGTAGCAGCATGAGGCCCCCTGGTGGCCTGAAATAATTCACAAGTTTACTTTTCAAGCAGTTGGAAGGGCAGGCGTGGCTAGGGAAATATTATACAAAGGTAGTAAATACTCACCTGGACCTGGTGCTTCCAGTAGAGGCAGGGTGGAGTAGGATGACCTATTGGGAGAGGTGAGAACTAAAGAATTTTCTTTTTCGAGATTAAAACAAACTGTAATTCTGGATCAAACACTCAACACTTTCTGATTTTTGTTCTTTCATTCATTTAGCAAACACTTATTGAGTACCTAATCTATGCAGGACATTTTATTAGGGGTTTAAAAATATATGACACATTATGCACTTCTAAGGAGTTTTGGAAGAAGATAAAACATTTATAGTACTCACGTGGTAGAAAATGAAAGTTGCCATCAGAGAATAAATAGGTAGAGACTCTTGAAGGAGCAATTCCTTTCAGATAAATGGGAACCTCTGGGAAGAGGTTGCACTTAAGCTGGGATTCTACTGAGAAGCAGGATTTGGACATGTCTGAGTTGGAGAGGGAAAGGATGGCTTTATGCAGGAGGGAAAACAGAAGTTTGAACGTACATGGAGGCAGGAAAAGTGAAGCCTGATCCAGGAATGGGGAATCGTCTGGTCTGGCTACCTCATGAGTTTTGGGGTTGGAGTAAGAATGAAAGCTGGATATATTTGTTTGGATCATACAGAGCAGGACCTTGAATACTCACCTGAGAAATTTCTTCATCAAGCAGTGGGGAGCTTTTGGATATCTTTGAGCAAAAAAAAAAAAAAAAAAAAAAAAAAAAAGCATGTCAAAACACAGTATCCCTCCTGCTGTCATAAACACAATGCCATACACTTGCATTTGGGCCAGAGGAGTGTTCAACTGCATGTGTTCAAGATAATTGTATTCAACTCCAGACTTTCACCATCTGACCTTCAAAGCCAGGAGAAACTAGGTCATCAAGGTGTCTCCCCTTAACAAAACCAACTGAGCACCAGGGAGCAGTCAGTGCCAGAGGGCTCCTGCCACATTTAATTAAAGTCCTTGATAGAATGCCTTTCATAGAAAGTGCTATGCTAGGCTTGCTTTGTTTTGCTTTGTTTTTCCAAGGTTTAGGAAAGGCTTTGTGCCTACCTTTCCACTCTAGTTTAATATGGTTTAAACGACATGAACCGGCGATTTTTCTGGCTAGAGTTATGGCATAGAGTCCTAGCTGCTCAATATTCACAGAATTCAAGCAGTAATGTTATTTGCGTTGTATTATTGCCAACTCAGTTAAGCAGCCTGAGAATCTACACAATGCCTGGTATATAGCTGGTGCTCAAAAATATGTTAAGCAGATATTTAACAACTGATCTGATAAATATGTAACACACATTTAACAACACATTATAAAATTCCTGACCCAAGGCATTGATTTCCTAGTTATAAGGGCATATAAATCTTTTAGAATAAACATAATTCATATTATTCTTCAGAAGTCGTGAAAAAAATGATGTGATAAAAAATAAAAATCTTTTAGTTACGTTAGGAAGAAGCAACATGCCCATTTGAGAGAAATACAATTGAGATGTTGCCAATGAGGCAAGGAAAGATGGGCAATCTGGAACTGCAGTAACAGTAACTACAATGGAAATAACCATTTAAGAAGTTTCAGCAGCAATGAGTATTTATTATTTTGAATAAAATGTACATTAAACTTTAATATAAAAATCATCAAAAGTGCTATATTGGATTATTTTAATATTAATTTATCCCCGCATGTCTTCGAGTAGCTACACATTTTACCTTTTTTTTTTAAACTTCTGACACAGCATTACGATCATCTAAAAACTGTCCAATGTTAAAACATAAAAAATATTAGTTTATTCTTCAAGAAAAGTACCACCAGTGATGAGTTACTGAAAGTGAAAAATAAAACAGATGCTAGAGAATCAACTTTTTGCAAAAAAAATGATCACAGAATTTCACAGGGGTATGCAAAGTTCAAGGCAGTTTAGACTCTCAGCAGAACATTTTATGATATAACATCCTAATAGCGTGGGTTATCTCTTTTGGAGGCAGGTTGCTGGTGTGCCAGAACTCATCTTCTCTTGCCTATTTTCCAAGGTGAACCAAATGTTGTCTAATGCTGCACACCTCCCATGACCCCTAAAATGTTTAATGTAGAGGAAAAACTGATTTTTCAGTCTGAGAAATAGCCCTTAGAGTTAAGTTTGTCATCGAAGACACAAGTCATTGCTCACAGAAGAGAACCACATCCATCCTCCACCCTCAGGCCACACCCATGCCTCTGGTCTGCGGCAATGCCAAGTCCATCCTCTCCCACACCAGTCCTGGGTGCATTGGCTGACGAAGTGAGAGCAGGTCCTTCAGACCACACATCCCGTTTGGTCTCATTCAGTCCTAAGCAAACAAGCTTCTCTGATTTGCCACGAGAGTCGTCTGACTCTCCCGCCTCTTGGCTTTCTTGCTCCTCTGTCTCACCTTCCAGCACAGGGCGCTGGAGGCTAACAAAAAAAGTCCCAATGACAGAAGGACCAGACCTAAGATGGAGATGATGGAGCCATGGGAATTGAAGCTGTAAGCCACGGCAGTGACCGCTATCCCGGCGATGAGGACCACCACGGCGAAGGGGATGATGCAGCGGTAACAGGAGAGCTCAGCGCCCCCCGTGGCGGCTGTCAGCTGAATCTCATTGACCAGGGGGACCATGGTGACCATGACTTCACCATTGGAGCTCTTCTCCATTGCCACTGGCTTGGGAGACTTCGGGGTTCCCAGGATCTCCTTTATGGGCTCTTCGGTCATTTTTACAGTATGTCTCCTAGCTGAGTTCACAGACTAGACCTGGGCAGTCTCACCAGGGTGGAAGCTGTGGAGAAGACAGGAGATGCCAGTTAAATGCATCAGAGTAAGCCCCACAAGTAGGAGTAAAGAGCTGGGGGAAAGACCACTGTGTTCTTTTCTAGGAGGCATGGATGCATGTGAAAATCAACTTTAATATATTTTTCTCCTAATTGTTTGCATTCTCTTTGCATTGAGAAGAAAGCAAGATAAAGCAGAGAACCATAAAGAAAGGGAAGATATAAAAAGCAGGAAGCACTTTACAGTGCTTAATACACTCTGGCAGTCTGCAAATGTTTTACAAGCTTTTCTGCTTTGTCTATTGCTTTTCTTTCCTCTAAACACACAGAGAAGCCTCAGTCTTAATCCCAAAACAGCCTCATTCAAGAGGAGAACACGTTATAAACAACACTTCACACAGTCCCTTCCACGCTCACAGCAACCTAGACTCTGCCGGCGTTTCCAGGCATAACATACACTCTTTCCAAACTATTGCCCATTCGCTGTGCACCAAAGCAACGTCAAGACCAGCAATCAGCGTACAAATGATGTTCTTCTACATCAACTGACAGTTAACAGGTCTTTATTGTTGTAACTATTAAATACAGCGAAACATGCATCCTGGGTCCATGATGCGGGTGCAGTTCGGCAAAAATTCAGGGACAATAAGGCTAGGATTTGTGATCTAAAATGCGGCAATATCCTCTGATCCATTTGAAAAGGGAAAAATAAGAAAAATAATTCAACAATTTTTTAGACAAAATTTTGTGCTTTTTTTATGTTAAAGAGAAGATCAATTATTACGATAATTAGCTGTCAATTCACAAATTTTCCATTAAACTCAACAAGGAATTTTGATATTATATATACCACATGTTTAAGAAAAATAAGCAGACTAGATAAGCATAAAGATTTACAAGTTCATTTTTACCCCACGCTGCTGTGTACAAAATCTTGCTGCGCTGTGTTGTATCTTTCTAAATATTTTGAATCTGAACATTTCAGGGTGAAATCTGAGCCTCTTGATCAAAAGCCTCTGGTTGAAACGCCATCTATGAGAAATCAGTGAACACTCCTCTCTTGCTCAGACATGGTAAGTCATTCTCCTTTACCATCGAGAAGTGATCCAGCAGCTAAAAGGTTGAGCAGTTATAGTTACTGAAAGCATTTAAAGGAAGATACTGGAGATGATTTCAGTGAGATGAATACTTCGATCATATTAAGCACCCACTGAAAACTAATTCAACACCAAATCAAACCTCACAGTTTCTTCCTTGCTCTGGGAGGTCAAAAATATCACTCCTTGTGCAATGAACTAAAAGTTAGAGCTGCCTATTTGCATGGGATTTTTAATCACCAAATTAATCACTGCTGTTCAATGATACCTTAAATACTGGCTAGGCCAGTAAAAGGATATTTGAGGTTCTGTCTGAAAGAAAAAAAATCTTCACCCCAAAGCTGAGACTTCAGCTAACCTGAAAATGAAGCTCCGTCCCCCAAAAACTTACACGGACCCGTACCTCAGAGAGAAGCAATCCATCACCAGGGAAACCACTGGACTTGGGAGGGAAGGAACAGCAGCGTCTGAGCTTCTTCTGCGACCTCTGGGAAGACAGCCTGTAACAGCACGTCTGTCAATAAAGTGACAGGATAGGGATCTCCTCTGGGGAAAAGAAAATATATAAAATACTATATGGTAGGTTTTAGATCCTGGAGCTCTTTCTTTCACTCTACCTCTTCCTAAATGACGCTTGTCTTTCCCTCTCTCTCTTTTTATTTCCTCCCCCGCCGGATTGCCCCTCCCTGCCATTTTTTTTCTTCGTTCTTTTCCTTGCCAGCAGATTCCGAGTTTTGGCTTCCCCCAGCTCTGCTCAGTGACATGATAAGTCAGAATCATTCTAGAGTCCCTAGAGACAGGAGGCAGCTTTTACTTTTATTTCTCTTGCAGCATTTACCGAGTGCACTGCTTTGCATTACTCATTTTTTCCCCAGCCAACCTCCAGATCTTCCTCCCGCCCAGCAGGCATTTTCACAAGAAAATCCCAGAGTCAGCGTTGCAGACCCAGCTGAGGGGACAGAGCCGAAGGGATAGACACTTTTAGGGCGGGAGGAACAGCTGTGAAGTCATCGAGCAGCTGAATCCAGCCTCTAAGCCAGCAAAAATCTGTGTCCCCAGGTTTCCCGTGTATTCTTTCTTCATATATGTGTGCTGGCCATCTGAAGCTTAACCCACCCCCCCCCCTTATTTGATATTAATTCATTTAGGAACAAGGGTGGGAGATACAAATGTTTGTGACTAAGGGGGAAAAACAGTCATTTTGATTTAAACATGATTACTACTTGTGCTAGGAAGTGAGTAACTTCGGCAATGCTGAAATCATCATTACCATCACTGTCATTATACAGCACCTGCAAGGTGCACGCAATAACATTAATTCTCACTAGTTTACAAATGAGTTTATAGATAGTTTATAAATGAGGCTCAGAGAGGTTAAGTAATCTGACAAAGTTCACACAGAGAGAAACCCTTGGTTTGAACTCTAGGCTTTAAGGAGCACACAAATTATGTAAGGAGCTGTTAAATGTAGATTCTGATTTAATAGGTCTGTAGCAAGCTCCTGGCTGATGTCAATCTGCAGATCCTTGACCCACTTAAAGGAGCAAGGTATTTGAAATATTCAAACCTATATGGTTTGACATGTCATGCTCTCAAACAATAAATGTCTGTTTCCCACCCCCTGTCTGCAAATGGACTTAGAGCTTTAGAATTTCTTACAGATAAGCTATTTAAAATTTTAAAGCCCCGGATTGTCTTCTGGAGGGAAAAGTAGATAATACTGGGTGACTATTATAAATTCATCCCTATACTTCTGTAGCTAAAAGTTATCCATCCTCTATTTTTAATCTATACAAGTTTTAATAATATCTTTTTAATTGGTACAACTAATACAACAAATATAAATTAAATCTTGAAAGAGGGTTGTTTTCCTTCTTTCTCTCGAGTTGTTAGATTTCTCTAACTTCTGGTGGAGGGCATGGCCATTCTCAGGCATCTCATCTCTGTTCTACGAGAGCCCACTCTTTCCATCCTTGTCTAGAAATAATACCTTGGTGATTTTGTCATGAAGGGAGAGGGACCAGAAGTCCTTTTTTCTAGAATGGAAATCAGACAAAGGGCTTCTTCATTAAAAAGAAATAAAGTTGAAAATTTCCTGAGGCCTGGCTGAGTCGGGGGAGCCCAGCCTGCTGAGGATGATGAGTATCTGGAGGGCCTTGGCCACGACCATCCTCAGACTTTAAGAATGTGGGATGTAAAGGGACACATTCATCCTCCAGGAGGAGTGCTGTCACTTGGTGTTTGAGAAGGGGTACTTAGAACCACGGCATTTCAGCACTTGCCAGCAATGCCCTGGGAGGACAGGGATATTGGGAGCCACGGGCCACATAATTGGAGGTTCGTGAGAAGCTCCTTATG
Source organism: Balaenoptera physalus (assembly GCF_965194825.1). NCBI lineage: Eukaryota > Metazoa > Chordata > Mammalia > Artiodactyla > Balaenopteridae > Balaenoptera > Balaenoptera physalus. The sequence continues at coordinate 36,524,856 of NC_138901.1, forward strand.
AGAGCAGCAGTCTTCCCACTGTGAACTGTGGCCTTCGGGGGCAATTCCTCTTTACTTACTAGCAGGGGCTGCTTTCTCCCCAGCATAATCCAATAACCCCACTGAAGCTTTGAATATCATCACCCTTTCCTGTTGACCATGTTCCCCCATTGTCAAAGTCAAAGGTACATGATTTGAACTTCTTCCAGAGAGAAGCCAGAGGCACCTTTTTTAGATGGTGACCTCTTGGCTGAACTTATAATGAGGGACAGTGAATGCATCTGTGCGCTGGGAGCAGGGTTGTTCTGTCGTTATGGCTCCTAATACCCAAGCTTTCCTCAGCCTTTTCAGGCTTCAGATGTTACATTCACCCTAATTCTTCTTCAGAGTATGTGCATCTGCCCAGATACACAGATGCACATCTTCAGATTGCTAGTAGACAACTGATGGTTTGTACTGATAAATACAGAGAAGTAGAAAGCTTTGGGATAAAGCAGAAATTATATCTGAAGAATAGATACCTATCATTATACCCAGGAACACCTGCAGTTTTAAATGATTCTTACCTCTTCAAATTAAAATTCAAAGAATTCCTAGTGATCAATGCCTGATGTCTTTGAATGATTTTTCCTCCCTCCTCTCTGCGCCTATGAGATATTAAACATTCCTGAGAGTGCCTTAAGAGACACCTGCCCCCAAATGCAAAATCTCATTCACAAAGCAAACAGCCTTCTTTCTGCAAGACTTCTTTCAGAAGGGAGACGAAATCTTTCTGGTTCTTTTTAAACAGAAGGCTCCGGGAGATTCCTTTAAGCTTGGAGAACTTTTCAGAAAGCTTCTAATTCATGAATTAAATCTACATCCTCCTACCCCACCCCACCCCTCCAAAGACATTCCATATTTCTTCCCCAGTTTCAAAAACCAAAGCAAAGATCCTTACCTTTCCCAGCCAGAATTGGACTGACACAGCTGCCAGCTCCCGCCAGGCCAACAGCTAGCCAGAGACGGTGATGCAAATCACTATGCTAGGGACTGTAAACAAAGTACTCACCAAGGCTTAAACACAATTAAGGGACCAGAGAAAAATTGATGAGAGGAAATTCCTTAAGTGCTGTTGTATTTTCTTCCATATTTCCCTCTATGAAAATGGAATCCATGTATTCTTTTTATAAAGGGACCCAAGTTTGGAAAGAGTGTCCTCCTTTGTTTTTCTTTCTTTGTATCCTCATTCGGGCTTCCGTTTTCAAGGTTTTCCCTATCCAAAGCCCCCATTCTGATACTATCCCTCTGTAATACTGTGAACCTGCAGAAAAGAATTTGTAATCCTTGTTCTATACTTCTAGGAGGGTGTGGGGTTGGGAGAGTATGTGCAGTGGGGAGTGAAAAGGCAAATTAATATTTTCACCATAACAAGCAAGTAATAAGAGGAGTAAAGGAAGAAGAGATCCACTGATGGAGAAATGGCATTTGGTTCCTTGTGTGGACCCTCTCCCTAAAGCCACAGGAGAGGTCTTATCAGTGCTGTTCATCAGAGGGGGGCAAGGCACCATGGAAATGGTGGTACACAGGAAAATCACATCTCTGAGCAACTGAGCTAAACTTCCACCAAAGGTATCATAAAAAGCAGAATTAGGAACACTTGCTGTTCTGGAGAAAATTCCCCCAAATTTAAAAAAAATCTCGTTTTACTTAGAAACAAGCCAGAAACAAAGTCATTTAGGGAAGGGAGATATAGAAGTGGAGGAAGACAAGGAAGATCGTGAGTACCATGACCAAGAGGAGATTTTGCCTGTTTCCCTTCAGTAGAAGCCAAAAGGGTTCAGTTTCTCAATTAGAAAGGGTACTATTTTGTTCTTGCCATTGGGTCGATGCTGTTGAAGACCTGGAAATTTCTCCTGTGGGAACACACAAACTTTTCATTTTGTGAAGAACACCCCCATGTGCATTCAATTACTTTCCCATATTTACTTTCAGTTTGCTTTTGCTTGGTGTGGTTGAGTTGGCTAATTTTCAGCAGGCCTGAAGATGCCAGTTCCTCCCAGTTCTCTGTCCAGTCGCCACATGCCTTTGATCTCCGTCATCATCCAGTCCAATTGGATTCAGTGAGATTTGGGAAGCTGGCCAATTTTTCTTCTTTCCAATGCTTCTTTTCAGGGTGTGTCTGCATTTAAGCTCTGAAATCATGGACATTTTGGAAAGTGATCTGTGTTTGTGTGTTCATTTTGGATAACAGGTCATATTATTTCTACTCCTACCCCTGCCCCAAAGCACTTCTCTTTGAGGTCTAGGACATCAAATAGGGAGATCTGATAGTAACAAGTGGAATAATGGGTATGCCTCAGATATAAGTTTATATTTTACTATTTTACTATTTGCTGGTCAATTTTAAGGTACCCCAAACTCATAAAATCCACGCAGATATAGAAAGGAAAACACATCTTTTAGATGTACACCCTGGTCACCATTCTCTTACCCATTTTGTTCTGAGTCACTATGAAAGATTGCATAAACATAAAAAAACAGAATTGCTGAAATCAAATAACACGGTGGGACCTTAGGGAAGGATGAATAAACTATCTTTCACTTCATCAAGAACTAATTGTCATTCTGGCCTCAGATGAGAAGAACTGATTTTCTTGTTTAAAAATCTGAGTATATACTAAAACAGCTATGATAACATTCCCATGTATCTGGCACAATCCTTTATATTTGTGTACATTATTTTTTTGGAGGCCTAAGATGAGGAGGCTCAGAGGTAAATAGTTATAGCAAATTGGACTGACACTTTCCCAAGACAAGTGCACAGCACTTGGGTCATCTTCCCCTACTGGGCTATGGATCATGTATTCAGGGGCTTGTACAGCCCACCATTTTTGCCTTTTCCGGAGAAGGAAAGGGAGGGACAATAGTACCCTCCCCACTTTGCCCCTCCTCTTGATCCCTGATAATATGGGGCCCTTCTATGCTTTTTACAGAAACAATCTCCCCCTAGCCTCTGGTGACAAATGTCACTTGTCCATAAAATGATGTGCACAAACATCGTGTGACCCCAATCCACACCAGATCAGCACAACATTTCTAGGTTTCAACATCAGTCTGGTCCTGGGGATTTGAAACCACTCTGTAACAAGTAAAATTTTCTAAAAGCTAATAATCTACAATGTTCTGTAAGGGTCAGTTAGCTTCTCTTGTTCCATATTCATAGAGCAGAACATACCTTCTGACCTGGTTCGCCATATCCCAGTTGTGTAGCTCTGGTCTTGAAATGACTGGCATGGGATGGGCTCACCAGTCTGGCCCTCCTCCACATAATGAAACATTCAGTTGAAACCATAGATTTTAAGCTCTGTGCTTAAGTAAGAGGAATGTTGAGTTTATTTTCACAAGTAGATTTTGTTATCTCCAGTTTTTAGAGAAAGAAATGGGGGTGTAGTGGGTGCCACTATCCCCAGGTCTAACTCCGGGTTGCTTCATTCTGAGTCAACCTACATGATACATCCAGTTTGAAGAGGAGAGAACACAAAAAGGCTTATCAATCATCTAATAGGCACCACTGATATACAGACCCTGTCTCAGTTCTTTGTATTTTTATTTTACTAGTGAGGAAACTAAAACTCAGCAGTGTTAAGTCCTTAACTTGCCTGGGATGCACTGATACTTACTACACACCTTTTGGGTGCCAAGAACTTGTTGAATGTTCCAGTTGAGCATATAGAAACCAGTAAGTAAAGCATGATTTCTGCTCTCAGGGAGCTTACAGTCTAGGACAGTAAAGCCACAGGTAATCTTTCTGCTAGAGGGAATACCAAACAGCTATGGGAGACCCTTGGAAGATGAAACCAGTCTGGTCCAGGTGGCAGGGAAATCTTCATGGTAGACTGGTACTTGACAGTGTAAGCAGGGAAGGAGAGAACGTGATTCTAGTTGGAAGGAACAGCCTATATATAAACATAGCTCAGAAAAGTGCACATCTGCAGAGAGCTTTGAGTAGCCTGTGTGGCTGAATTTGAGAGAGCATGGGGCAGACAGGGAGCAGTCCAAATAAGACTGGAAATGGTTGCTGGTGAGATCATTGCCTCAGGGTTGAGTTTGGACTTTATTTTGAGAGCAATGTGGGTTTTGAATAGGATGGCATGGTCGGCTCTGTGTTTTGTCAGTAGTAGCCTGGCATTAAAGTGTTGGGATGCACAGGGCTGGGGGCGAGGTGCTGGGGGTGGGGAGTCAAAACGGGGAAGCCAGAAAGTGTGCAAATTAGAACCTTTGTGACTGTCCACATGAGAGTGCTGGGGGCCTGATAATGGAAAATGCATACAGGTGGGGAGTCACTACAATGGGTAGAATCGGTAAAAGTTGGCAATGGATCTCACAGGGTAAAATTACCAAGGGAGAGGGGTTTGTAAGGTTTTTAAGCCTAAGTAATTAATAGCTTGGTGATACTGTCAGCAGAAATAGAGGGCAAGGTGCGGAGGGTATACACTTAGTTTGGTTAGCATAGCTATCCATTTCTCCAACAGAGAGGCAAATGCTAGAGAAAGTGGCATTACTGCTTGACTACTAATTCGTGAAGCATTGTCTTAGTGGCCAAATAATGCTGTCATAGTCTCACAGATGAATTTTCCACTAAAATTATGATTGAATTTATAATTCACTTCATTTCATGCAAACACACAAAATTGCAGATACATATGCAATATACATACATGATTTGAGATTGCTAACTTTCTGCCTGGAACAAGAAATAAATATTTTAAGAATTCAGATTTGAGACTTTAGATGTACTGACTATATGCAAATAATATATTGATTCAATTTTAAAGTTTAATTTTAAACTCCTCAAAAACAAGAACATAAGTATGCAGTTCTTTTTGTACAGTGTCTAGCATGAAAAAGGCACCTCAAAGACATTTTCTGGGAATGAAAATGTTTTCTCCTCCCATTGATCACTACTCCAAGGGTTCGTATAGAGAGTGCCAATCATTTCATATTTGGAGAAACAGCCTTTGTCTGTTATTAAAATTAAGAGCTAATTTTATGTTGCCCCATGAGTTACAGCTTTAAAAAAAAAAAAAAGCAGTCCCAGTCCACTATGGATTTCTTTAGAAATGTCCTGTTTTGGGCCTCATGCATTGTAAGCAAGCCTTCACATTAGGGTTTACCAAGATCGTGTTGACTGGAAAATCTCCCATAAGTTCCTGAAGGATAGTATTAGCAATTATATGTGTAAGGAAAGTTTTTGCCAAATAAATGAACAAGTAAAAGGATGACTCTATATTGAAATCAGATATAAACTTGAAAACTCAGATCATTTTTCAAATGGATAATTTCAAAGTGTCCAGCTATTTAGTGCTAATTACATTAGTTATTCAGTTATAATTGAATTACTCAATTATTATTTGCATTTTCCAGTATTCTTTGGATGGTGGGTACCCTGTAGACCCAACAAGAGGCTGTACCTAATAATAAACAAATATTTATTGAACATTTAGTTTGTGTTATATACTTTTTATAGATTTATTATTTCATTTAATACTCATAAATAATCCAAGATGTAGCTGCCAGACAGTCCCATTATACAAATGAAGAGATTAGGGACTTGTTTTGGGAAGTCACCATTTAGAAGATGGTGAAGCCCAGAGCTAGAACCAAAGTCTGTTTGACTCCAAAGTTTATCCCTGTGCATTATTGTTTCTGTGTTCAGATGATATGCATGTTTTCTGTTGCTCATAGGAGTTTACACTCACCCCAGAATAAACTTGGGTTTAGAAAAAATTACTTTGCCAGAAGAAACATGCAATCACCTTCCCACAGAACCCCTGTAGTGACCCATTGATGAGAATAGGATCAGCTCGAGAAACTGTTTGGAAATATTTTTAACCACTTAAAAAGTCTTTGGTGTTCACAACGTGGGTGGGTAGTGGGAAAGGGAACCATTTGCCCAGCTGAGCTGAGGTCAAACTAGAACTATTTATCTTATGAACTTATGGAACAATGCAGAGAACAGATCCCTTGCTTTCTTTCTTTAGATAAAAATTTTAAAGTCTTGCTTCACAAAGGAGATGGTAACTTGTTGTCTCCTTGTTTACTTAAGTAAACTATACAGGAAATGGGCATTATTGTCTTTGTAAAAGCAAGTGTAAAACTTGATAAAACTAATGATCCCAAGACAGTGCATGGCCACAGAATGAGAACACGATGTTTCTTCCATCGTGCACACTGAGGGCTTCAAGTCCACTTTGAACTCCAGCTGGCCACTGAGCCTGGTCAGTAAATCTGCCATCGATATCTTTGGATGACTTCCAATTTGAGGGGCTCGATGGTCTCAGGGGAACCTCTCTCCCCTGACTATTTCTATTTATCCTCTAAGTTAAACTTCGTTTGGAAAGGCTTCTTTACAGCTCTGATATAATTTGTTCTTTCTTTCTAGGGTTACAGGGTAAGGTTTTGGATCACTTCCACAACAAAATTAACATTTCTGACTCTACACTCTTGTTGTGCAATGAAAACAGCCATAAACTGAAAGTGAGGAAACTTGGGTTTGAATCTTTTTTTTCCTTCTTGTTGACCTTAGGCAAGACACCCAACCACTCAGGTTCCCATTTGTCAGATCTCAGGGTCCCCTCTGTAGGTTCTTTACTATTCTTTCCTTTTATTCTATTTTAAAAATCCTATTTGGGGTCCTATAATTTCCCATATCATTATCAGAGAACATAGATGAGACAACTTGGGAAAATAGCTAACACAACTACCCTAGCTACCAGGAAATCTCTTTAAAAAAATATTCCCTGGTGCAGCATCTGTCAGCAAAGCCATTGACCTCTTACTGTGGATATTCATCTATTTCCCTGAGAGGAGAGTTGCAGACATCTGGCTCAGAGACAGACTGCAGTGCAAAGGTTTCCTCCAGTTCAAATCAGAAATTCTAGGATTGCAGTGTTTACACACTAATTTCCACTCTTGCTGATCCAAAGCGAATGTAGTAAGAAGTGTCCAAGGAAATCAGTTAAGCCATAGATGGCAAGTTGAATTTGGAAGGCAAGCATCAGGGGCCAGAATTCCCACTGGTGGTGCCTTACTCTGCTGTGACTGACATGATGAGATATAAGTCCGAGATCCTCACCTCAGCTCACATCTTAACGTGACAGGACACAGGAGCAGCCAGATTTAGGGAAGACTGGTGGGAAAGCCCAAGGGTGAGTCTCTCTGGGAACAGGAAGCAGGTACTGCTGTACCAATAAGGCTTTGGGACACAGAATTTTTCAAGTTGGAGAAGCAACTGAGCTTCCCAGAGGCTGCCAAGCGTGTGTCACATGGAGCGTGCACTTCCTTAGTGCTTCTCCTGTCCCAGGTCACAGAATCCAGAAGGGAGCAGCTGTGTTGCTTTATGACTTGCATTAACACAGATTCCTATATAAGCACCCAGTTCAGATCCTCACATTGTGGATTAGAGCAGAGACAAGGATGAGTCTATATATTCCTCTCTTTCTGAAATTCCTTTTTGTTTTCTTTGTGGTGGGAGTATAATTTTACCACCATCAAATATATTCTGTATACCAGTGAGGAGTTGGACTACCCGCATGAGAATTGCACAGAGTACTTACAAAAAAAATATGTGTTTCAGGGTTCTACCTAGACCTACTCTATTATTGCATCAGGATGTTTGGTGTGTGTGTATGTTGGTAGGTCAGGAATCTGCATTTTTTATTCATATCCCAAATGAAGTTTGAGATCCTCTGCTTGACACTAATATAGCAAACTATTGAGTATGTGCACTTAGCCACATGGTTCTCTGGTTAAAACTATCAGTGGTTCCTTTTCATTGAAGGGTCAGCTTCAGCTTAGATCAAATTGCAAATACAACACACTATTTCATGTTCCTCTTGCCTGTTGGTTCTTACCTATACTCAGGATGATGTCTACTCATTTTTCCTGATACCTCAAGCATCACCTACTTCCCTGATAAGTCCTCCTCTGTCATTGGACCAGGCAGACCTGAATTTCCTTCCACTGTGTCCTTATATTGCTCTATGCTAGGGTGTCTCGACCTAGGCACTTTTGACATTTGGGGCTGGATAATTCTTCGTTGTGGGTGGCTGTTCTGTTCATTGATGGATGTTAACATCATTCTTGGCTCTACCAACTAGATGCCGGTAGCAACTCCCGAGCTGTGAGAACCAAAAATGTCTTCACGCACTGCCAAATGTCTCTTGGGGGGCAAAATTGTACCTGGTTGAAGACACTGCTCTACACTTGCAAATATCATAGCCCTAGCCAAATAATGTGGAAAGTTTCTGCTTGCTTGTTTATCTCCTCTGAGATTCTCAGAGTTCAAGAGTAGGGGTTTTGCAAAATGTATCCTTGTGTTCCCTGTGCCAAGGCATAGCACCTGATGCACAGTAGGCATATAATACACATTTCCTTAGCAAAACTTTATTAAGGTACTAGATGTCAGAAGACCTGGATTTTAGCTTATCTTGGTTGGCTCTACGGTTTAAAATGTGGTGACTCTGGACACATCAATTAGCATCTCTGTGCCTCAGTTTCCCTCATTGGAAACATCAGCATTGTACCTTCGGATTGTATGTGGATGGAATGTGAGTGGGTCTATGAAAGCGTAAAGTGCAGAAAGAAGCCTAGTTAAGGCACCGTGTCCTGAGGAAAACATGCTGCTGTCATGTTTTTATCCTCCAGGCACAAAGTTTGGGTAGCACTGAAAATTCAGGTCTGTGCAAACAATACAATGTTTTATAACAGTATCTAGAGGATTTCTTTAATGTGGAACACTATAAATACAAGAAACTTTGTTGAACTGATTGAACCTGTGATATGGAATGAGACTACCACAAAGACTAAGCATAATGCTGTACAACACACTATAGAAACCTTAAAGTTTCAACTCCCTGCCCCCAGATACACTTGTGTGGGTCTGATAAAGACCCAGCCAGGATTAAGGGAGCCTTCTCTGCTCTAGGTCTGTCTGATGTTCTGTGGCCTGCAGGATCCTCCAGATCCTCTGCTTGACACTAATATAGCAAACTACTGAGTATGTGCACTTAACCACATGGTTCTGTGGTTAAAACCATCAATGGTTCCTTTTCATTGAAGGGTCAGCTTCAGCTTAGATCAAATTGCAAATACAACACATTATTTCATGTTCCTCTTGCCTGTTGGTTCTTACCTATACTCAGGATGATGTACCCAAACCCATTCTTTGAGCCCTATTCTGTTCTATGCTGGGACTGTGGCTTCCTTGTTTCTTGACCTTTAATATCAGTATCAGGAAATTAGCAGGTTTTGCATCTGCAACTGCACAGAACGTGTGGCATTAGTAGGGAGTCTCATCCACTCTTTGTAAAGATTTTTTCCTCTAATACACCCTATGGAATGCCTCTCCAGTTATTTATTACCTTCAAAAACCTCTCTCTCATTCTGCTTATCTACTTTTATGACTTCCTTTTACACCCTGGGCATGCCATCACTCTTGCCTCCATGCTCTCCCAGTGCTGTGGTGGGCTGGTTTATAGATCTCCCTCCCTTCTTTTAGAAGAATGAATTAGTTTCCAGGTTGAGCTCAGCTGGGAAAAACCTCTGTCGCATGGAAATGTGGGCTCTGATACGCGCGCGCAAGCTTGTGTGTGTGTGTGTGTGTGTGTGTGTGTACCACCATCAACTCTCCTCCAGCTGCAACCGGCCAGGACTTTCCCACTAACCATTTCATGCCCCAAACATGTAGGCTGCAAAAGCACTCACAAATTGTAAAACTATACAAACAAGTCAAAAAGTCCTGAACACATGTACTGCTAGGTCTGCAAGAGGGCTTGATAACCATTTAGTCTAGCTCTTCCATTTTAAATTTGAGAACACTGAAGCCTGCACAGGTTAACTGACTCCCTCTTAGTATTTTCTTTGCAGTTTCTGACCATGTCAGAAAGCTACCATGAATCATTCCATTACTTTTTAAATGCATCACAGCTAATCTTTATTTTCCAACTTTTTCTATACTTCATGATCATCTCTTTAAGCTTAAAATAATAATTTCCTTTCAATATAGGGCTTGGGGATATCTCATCTGAAAGAGGTGGTAGGTGTTTTTAAAATAGTGAGTTCTGTGTATTTTTACAATGACACATGGTTTAGAGCAATGAATAGGACCTTTTTTTCCATACAAATTGACAATTATTCTGCTCCAAAATTTTTCTTACAATTTCTTTTTAAAACATCTTAGGCAGATTTCTGAGATTTGTTTGTAAGAAGATGGCTCTGGAGGATATTTGTCTGCTCATTAGCCACTAAAATTTTTCTATTTTGAGAATTTTAGAGAACTTATAGAATGGATGTACCTGTCTACTAGTTTATCTGAAGAGCTCATGGACAGCTTTTTTTTTTTTTAAAGAATAAACAGTCAATTTTATTGGGCTCAGACTAGGAATCCATGGGTCTTGAGGACCTCTGTGAATTTGTCAATTTTCTTCTCTCTGTTCCTTTTGCCCTGCTTCCATAGCCTCATAAGCTGCTTCTTCTTCCAGTAATGGATCTTGGCCTTCTCCTTCTTATTCTCCTCCAGGGTAGCTGTTACTGCCTGGGACTTCCAGCCAACCTCATGAGCCAGGCACCCTATGTTAGCAAACTTTTTCATAGGCTTCAGATGCACAACCTTAAGGGCAGGAGGAACCACCATCTGCTTTTTTTGTCATAGGGTGGCGTGATCCCACCAAACATCTTGAGGTGGTCCAGAGCAGCCTGGCCCCTCTTGGTCTTATGGGGCAGCATGCCTGTGGGCAGAGGACAGCAGCCCTGCTCAGTGGGGCACACGAGGACACTGCTGCCCAACCCAGGCAGGCAGACAGGTGGCCTCAGATGGTAATGCGTGTGGAGTCTTCTCATGGTTGGGAAACTCAAACATGAGTGAGAAAAGTCCTCATCACCAGCCTCATGGACAGCTTTATTGAAAAGCTTGGCAGCCTGAGAATCCAGGATTGTTCATTGCTGATCAAAAACTGTGTTTCCTTGGGAACTCAGATCAGTAAAAAAGTAAAATGAGGAGGGAGAGACTGATATAGGATTTCAAACTTTTTTTGACCACCTGACTTGAAGAAAAAACTAAGAAGTAATAGTCCCTCCTTCCATGCACACCATTCCCAACCCATTCTACCTAAAAATCCTTCATATTGTGGGTTTTGTTTTTCATTTTAATATTAATTGTATTTTAAATTAGGTCTCTAAGAAAGAAGTTGGCCTTTCTCATTCTTTTCAGAGTGGTCTGGGAAATACTACATCAATGCATCTGAGAAAAACATAGGAAAACGGGATCTCTTGTAGTTTTGTTTTTGAGTCAATACCCGAAATAATGACCAGAAGCAAAAATCCACTGGTGCGTCCACAAGCAGGGTGCTGGGCCAGTCAGCTTCATCCTTCCCGCCCTGAGCTGTTCTCCTGCAGCCTCCATGCCACTGCTGCGAGCCCCTAGAGCAGATAGAAAATGTAGGACAGAATGAGCAGATCTATGATGGCAAAGAACATCAGGATGAAAATATCCAGCATTGTGGACTCCTTGGCCAAAGAGGTCTCTGGATTCCAGAGAGATGTGAGCTGTGAGCACAGAGTTTGCAGTCGGTGGAGAGAAATGGCTCTTTCTTCCCCGTGCTGCTCAGCCCTCCTTTCCCCTCCCCCTCCCAGGGCCTGCGACTACTACTACGTGTTGCTGCAGCTCCATCAGCAGCTTACTTCCCTCCTCCCTCACTTCCACAGCCAACCAATCACAAAGCCTGGAGGAGGTAACCAGGGAACTGCTCCATATAGACCAGGCAGAAGTGAAGAGGTTTAATTTCTCCCTAGGAACCCAGTCCCACCCCTTTGTATCTAAATGGAGTCTGCATGACATGAACATAGGAGGAGATCTGATCTGTATCCAGATGCCCTAGGGATGAATCCTCCTGACTGCCTTTCTTCTCCCTTTTCCCACTCACACACTGGGCAAATTATCTCAGAAAAATGACAGTTGGGAGTTGGATGGGCCGACCACTGGCAAGTAGTAAAAGTCATGTCATGGAAGACATGGACAAAGGTCCCATGTGAGTCTCAGCTGGCATCTCTGTGGATGGAGCTAACACTGATGGGAATTCCTAAGCTGTGCCAGATTCTGCACACATGGTGTAACTTTTTTTTAAAGAACAATTCAATTTATTTAAATTAAGCAAAAAAACACATCAAAACAGTTCACCTATTGCCCCCACACCAACCATTAATCTGTTCTCTGTATCTATGAGCTTGCTTTCTTTTGCAAAACAAGTACTTTAAAGAAAAAAAAAAAAAAAGCAGCGTACCACCATCCACAATCATGATTATTTCTTAAAAGAGAAAATACTTTAGAGCAAAAACAAAAACAGGATATACCCTCATGAAATTGCTTTTATTTTTCACATTTTTCAGTGCATGTCTCCAAATTAGCATTTGGAAACCACCAAAGCTAGATTAATTAATCCAGGAGCCAGAGATGTGAGTTATAATGTCAAATCCTGTAAAAAATAATGGAGGACCAAAATTCTTTGATTTGCATTGGTATTAACTATTGCTCATACCGTGTGGCTCTTTCATGGGTCCAAGGTGTTATGTCTGAAGATTTCTCGATTATTTGAGAGACAGCATATGGAAATCAGCATGCCCAGACACACAAGCCTTGCTGAGAGAATCTCTGACTTTGCCACACTCCATAAACCATTCAGCCTTCATCTTTAAAAGAAGGATCTGTTTTACAGGATGTTATATGAAATGAAATAGTAAATCTGAAAGCATTTAATAAACTATAAAGTGATCTGTAGCCATCAGATTTTGTCAGTATCTCTAAGCTTTATAGATGTTTTCTTTAATCAAAACCTCATCAAGGGGCTTCCCTGGTGGTGCAGTGGTTGAGAGTCCGCCTGCCAATGCAGGGGACACAGGTTCAAGCCCTGGTCTGGGAGGATCCCACATGCCGCGGAGCGACTGGGCCCGTGAGCCACAACTACTGAGCCTGTGCGTCTGGAGCCTGTGCTCCGCAACAAGAGAGGCCGCGATAGTGAGAGGCCTGCGCACCGCGATGAAGAGTAGCCCCCACTCGCCGCAACTAGAGAAAGCCCTCGCACAGAAACGAAGATCCAACACAGCCAAAAATAAATAAATACAATTAAAAAACAAAACAAAACAAAACCTCATCAAGGCTGTGTTAATTTGCCTGCAATGTCTGATGAAACATCAAAATATGTTCTACATAGGAGACCACGGTATATAATGTATATGTCAGTGCCTGGCACAAAATAGGCACTCAATTATTTTCTGTTCCCTTTACCCACTGAAAGTACGTGCTTTGACTCTCTAGATAATGCCAAATATTTTGCTGTAAAAGCAATAGACAAACTGCAGTTATGCATCTATGATCTTTTTGAAATTTTCCTGGATAAATGAATGGAAAGGAAATCAGAATAATCTTTATGTTATGAAAACCTTCATCCTACTCATACATCAGCTTTTTCACTTCACTTCCTTCTCTCTCTCCTTGCGCCCTCTACTGACTGCAAGTTTGTATTGATTTAGCAAATTTAACTGTTCTGAACAAAAAGATCACAATTTTCTCCAGCCTGTGACAGTGACTAATATGCATGCTACTTTTCCCACAAATATAGGATCAAGCTGTATATCAGTTTTTGAAAATCGCTTTTAGCACTAACTGTGTATGGCAAACATCTCTCCATGTCAATAAATGGACCATCAAAGTGGCTACATAGTGTGCCATTGCAAGGATGTCCCATCTTTATGGGAACACATTTAGTCTGTCTCAGCTTTTCTCACTGCTGTATCTTAAAAAGTTTCCTTTTATGTCTCATATTCTCCATGAAGATATGTTAGAAACTAGAGCCAAAATTGATAACACTCCATAATTAACATTGGAATCTAAAAAAGATACACCAGTACTCAAAATTGCAATATACAGTACTGTCAAATATTTATTCTGCCACTTTCTTTTCCCTGCACTGCTTATCCTTTTCTACTAAATTGCACCAAAATATATTTATCATAATCAAAGAGCAAATATTTAAAAAGACTTAAAATCTTGTTTACAATAGGACCCAAGAAGATATTTCATCTCCAAAATGAATGAGGGTTGATTGTCATCAATAAGGAAAAATCTGAGGTCTGGAAAAGCTAGGTGAAAATTAGAAATATATTTGCTATGTTCACCCCCCCACCAATGAAGGAGTGAATGTCCTATATTACACTGAAAAAATCCAATTAATGAAGCTGAAGAAAAACTTGAGCGTTCTCTCAAAATTCCCAGGAAAATAATAAATAATTGAAAATAATGAAAGAAAAGATAAGAAATAAGGAGTCCAAAACATGCAGTTATACAAAGTAGGAATTCCAAAGCAGGAAATGAAACCAGGAGAACACAAGCAAAAATTAAATGACAGAAGAAGAAATTTTTAAGCTAAAGAAATATTTAAGTTTGAAGCTTTAAAAACTTCACTAAAAATAAATGAAACACATGCCTAGGTATATCAGGCAAAATTCTTGACTATAAAAGATAAATCAAGCTTCCTACATGAATTGAGGCTTTTTAAACAGGAAAAAATCATGTATTCTAGAGAAGAACACAAATCAAGCTATTCTCCCTAAAGCTAAATGCCAATCCTCAAAGTTTACAGAACTTTGAGGATGGGTCAAAATTAAGAATTCAAGAACTGTAGAGACTTAGCTTAAAAGAACTAACAGTGAACAATAAAAGCATGGTTTTGAAGCAATTTGCAAATATAAAAATATAATTATTTAAAGACAGGATGGATGTCGTAAACCATAACAGTAATAATCTAGGTTTTCATTCCAAAATAATATAAGCAAACCCAAGAAATAGCAAAGGTTAATGAAAGGTAGTATAAAATCACTATATTTTTTCTTTTTTTGGATGAGATTAATATTTTTTATTGAAGTATAGTTGATGTACAATATTATATGTTACAGGTATACACCACAGTGATTCACAATTTTTAAAGGTTATACTCCATTTATAGCTATTATAAAATATTGGCTATACTCCCCATGTGGTACAATATATCCTTGTACCTTATTTTATATCTAATATCTGTTACCTTTTTTTTTTTTTTCCAACATCTTTATTGGAGTATAATTGCTCTTCAGTGGTGTGTTAGTTTCTGCTGTAAAACAAAGTGAATCAGCCATACGTATACACATATCCATATTTCCTCCCTCTTGCGTCTCCCTCCCACCCTCCCTATCCCACCCCTCTAGGTGGTCACAAAGCACCAAGTTGATTTCTCTGTGCTATGCAGTTGCTGCCCACCAGCCATCCATTCTACATTTGGTAGTATATATATGTCCATGCCACTCTCTCACCTTGTTCCAGCCCACCCCTCCCCCCGCCATGTCCTCAAGTCCACCCTCCAAGTCTGCGTCTTAATTCCTTTCGTGCCCCTAGGTTCTTCAGAGCCTTTTTTTTTTTTTTTAAATACCATATATTTGTGTTAGCATATGGTATTTGTTTTTCTCTTTCTGACTTCACTCTGTATGACAGACTCTAGGTCCATCCACCTCACTACAAATAACTCAATTTTGTTTCTTTATATAGCTGAGTAATATTCCACTGTATATATGTGTCACATTTCTTTATCCATTCGTCTGTCGATGGACACTTATGTTGCTTCCATTTCTTGGCTATTGTAAATAGAGCTGCAATGAGCATTGTGGTACATGACTTTTTTTTTTCTTTTCATTTATTTTACTTTACTTTTTAAACACCTTTATTGGAGTATAATTGCTTTACAATGGTGTGTTAGTTTCTGCTTTATAACAAAGTGAATCAGCTATACATATACATATATCCCCATATCTCCTCCATCTTGTGTCTCTCTCCCACCCTCCCTATCCCACCCCTCTAGGTGGTCACAAAGCACCGAGCTGATCTCCTTGTGCTATGTGGCTGTTTCCCACTAGCAATCTATTTTACATTTGGTAGTATACATAAGTCCATGCCACTCTTCCCTTCGTCCCAGCTTACACTGACCCCTCACTGTGTCCTCAAGTCCAATCTGTATGTCTGCGTCTTTATTTCTGTCCTGCCCCTAGGTTCTTCAGAAACACTTTTCTTTTTTTTTTTAGATTCCATATATATGTGTTAGCATACGGTATTTCTTTTTCTCTTTGTGACTTACTTCACTCTGTATGGCAGTCTCTAGGTCCATCCACCTCACTACAAATAACTCAATTTCGGTTTTTTTTATGGTTAATATTCCATTGTATATATGTGCCACATCTTCTTTATTCATTCATCTGTCAATGGACACTTAGGTTGCTTCCATGTCCTGGCTATTGTAAATAGAGCTGCAATGAACATTGTGGTACATGACTCTTTTTGAATTATGGTTTTCTCAGGGTATATGCCCAGTAGTGGGATTGCTGGGTCATATGGTAGTTCTATTTTTAGTTTAAGGAACCTCCATACTGTTTTCCATAGTGGCTGTATCAATTTACATTCCCACCAACAGTGCAAGAGTGTTCCCTTTTTTCCACACCCTCTCCAGCATTTATTGTTTGTAGATTTTTTTTATGATGGCCATTCTGATTGGTGTGAGGTGATACCTCATTGTAGTTTTGATTTGCCTTTCTCTAATGATTAGTGCTGCTTGCATCCTTTCATATGCTTGTTGGCAATATGTATATCTTCTTTGTAGAAATGTCTACTTAGGTCTTCTGGCCATTTTTGATATTGAGCTGCATGAGCTGCTTGTATATTTTGGAGATTAATGCTTTGTTAGTTACTTCATTTGCAAATATTTTCGCCAATTCTGAGGGTGGTCTGTTGGTCTTGTTTATGGTTTCCTTTGCCATGTGAAAGCTTTTAAGTTTCATTAGGTCCAATTTGTTTGTTTTTGTTTTTATTTCCATTTCTCTAGGAGGTGGGACAAAAAGGATCTTGCTGTGATTTATGTCATAGAGTGTTCTGCCTATGTTTTCCTCTAAGAGTTTAATAATGTCTGGCCTTACACTTTGGTCTTTAATCCATTTTGAGTTTATTTTTGTGTATGGTGTTAGGGAGTGTTCTAATTTCATTCTTTTACATGTAGCTGTCCAGTTTTCCCAGCACCACTTATGGAAGAGTCTGTCTTCTCTCCACTGTATATTCTTGCCTCCTTTATCAAAGATAAGGTGATCATATGTGCTTGGGTTTATCTCTGGGCTTTCTATACTGTTCCATTGATCTGTATTTCTGTTTTTGTGGCAGTACCATACTGTCTTGATTACTGTAGCTTTGTAGTATAGTCTGAAGTCAGGGAGCCTGATTCCTCCAGCTCCGTTTTTCTTTCTCAAGATTGTTTGTCTCTTCAGGGTCTTTTGAGTTTCCATACAAATCGTGAAATTTTTGGTTCTAGCTCTGTGAAAAATGCCAGTGGTAGTTTGATAGGGATTGCATTGAATCTGTAGATTGCTTTGGGTAGTAGAATCATTTTCACAATGTTGATTCTTCCAATCCAAGAACATGCTGTATCTCTCCATCTATTTGTATCATCTTTAATTTCTTTCATCAGTGTCTTATAATTTTCTGCATACAGGTCTTTTGTCTCCTCAGGTAGGTTTATTCCTAGGCATTTTATTCTTTTTGTTGCAATGATAAATGGGAGTATTTCCTCAATTCCTCATTCAGAATTTTGTCATTAGTGTATAGGAATGCAAGAGATTTCTGTACATTAATTGTGTATCCTGCTACTTTACAAAATTCATTGATTAGCTCTAGTAGTTTTCTGGTAGCATATTTAAGATTCTCTACATATAGTATCACGCCATCTGCAAACAGTGACAGCTTTACTTCTTCTTTTCTGATTTGGATTCCTTTTATTTCTTTTTCTTCTGTGATTGATGTGGCTAAAACTTCCAAAGCTATGTTGAATAATAGTGGTGAGAGTGGACAACCTTGTCTTGTTCCTGATCTTAGAGGAAATGGTTTCAATGTTTCACCATTGAGAACCATGTTAGCTGTGGGTTTGTCATATATGGCCTTAATTATGTTGAGGTAAGTTCCCTCTTTGCTTTCTTTCTGGAGGGTTTTTATCATAAATGGGTGTTGAATTTTCTGGAAAGCTTTCTCTGCATCTATTGAGATGATCAAATGGTTTTTCTCCTTCAGTTTGTTAATATGGTGTATCACATTGATTGATTTGCGTATAGTGAAGAATCCTTGCATTCCTGGGATAAACCCCACTTGACATGGTGTATGATCTTTTTAATGTGCTGTTGGATCCTATTTGCTAGTATTTTGTTGAGGATTTTTGCATCTATGTTCATCAGTGATATTGGCCTGTAGTTCTCTTTTTTTGTGTCATCTTAGTCTGGTTTTGGTATCAGGGAGATGGTTGCCTCGTAGAATGAGTTTGGGAGTGTTCCTCCCTCTGCTATAGTTTGGAAGAGTTTGAGAAGGATAGGTGTTAGCCCTTCTCTAAATGTTTGATAGAATTCGCCTGTGAATCCATCTGGTCCTGGGCTTTTGTTTGTTGGAAGATTTTTAATCACAGTTTCAATTTCAGTGCTTGTGATTGATCTGTTTATATTTTCTACTTCTTCTTGGTTCAGTCTCAGAAGGTTGTGCATTTCTAAGAATTTGTCCATTTCTTCCAGGTTGTCAGTTTTATTGGCATAGAGTTGCTTGTAGTAATCTCTCCTGATCCTTTGTATTTCTGCAGTGTCAGTTGTTACTTCTCCTTTTTCAGTTCTAATTCTATTGATTTGAGTCTTCCTTTTTTTCTTGATGAGTCTGGCTAATGGATTTTCAATTTTGTTTATCTTCTCAAGGAACCAGCTTATATGTTTTATTGATGTTTGCTATAGTTTCCTTCATTTCTTTTTCAGTTATTTCTGATCTGATCTTTATGATTTCTTTCCTTCTGCTAACTTTGGGGGTTTTTTGTTCTTCTTTCTCTAATTGCTTTAGGTATAAGGTTAGGTTGTTTATTTGAGATGTTTCTTGTTTCTTGAGGTAGGATTGTATTTCTCTAAACTTCCCTCTTAGAACTGCTTTTGCTGCAGCCCATAGGTTTTGCTTCGTTGTGTTTTCATTGTCATTTGTTTCTAGGTATTTTTTGATTTCCTCTTTGATTTCTTCAGTGATCCCTTGGTTATTTAGTAGTGTATTGTTTAGCCTCCATGTGTTTGTATGTTTTACAGATATTTTCCTGTAATTGATATCTAATCTCATAGCGTTGTGGTCGGAAAACATACTTGATACGATTTCAATTTTCTTAAATTTACCAATGCTTGATTTGTGACCCAAGATATCATCTATCCTGGAGAATGCTCCATGAGCACTTGAGAACAAACTGTATTCTGTTGTTTTTGGATGGAATGTCCTATAAATATCAATTAAGTCCATCTTGTTTAATGTATCATTTAAAGCTTGTGTTTCCTTATTTATTTTCATTTTGGATGATCTGTCCATTGGTGAAAGTGGGGTGTTAAAATCCCCACTATGATTGTGTTACTGTCAATTTCCCCTTTTATGGCTGTTAGTATTTGCTTTATGTATTGAGGTGCTCCTATGTTGGGTGCATAAATATTTACAATTTTTATATCTTCTTCTTGGATTGATCCCTTGATCACTATGTAGTGTCCTTCTTTGTCTCTTGTAATTGTCTTTGTTTTAAAGTCTATTTTGTCTTATATGAGAATTGCTACTCCAGCTTTCTTTCAATTTCCATTTGCATGGAATATCATTTTCCATTCCCTTACTTTCAGTCTGTATGTGTCCCTAGGTCTGAAATGGGTCTCTTGTAGACAGCATATATACGGGTCTTGTTTTTGTACCCATTCAGCCAGTCTATGTATTTTGGTTGGGGCGTTTGATCCATTTACATATAAGGTAATTATCGATATGTATGTTCCTATTACCATTTTCTTAATTGTTTTGGGTTTGTTATTGTAGGTCTTTTCCTTCTCTTGTGTTTCCTGCCTAGAGAAGTTCCTTCAGCATTTGTTGTAAAGCTGGTTTGGTGGTGGTGAATTCTCTTAGCTTTTACTTGTCTGTAAAAGTTTTAATTTATCTGTTAAATCTGAACGAGATCCTTGTTTTGTAGAGCAATCTTGGTTGTAGGCATTCCCCCTTCATCACTGTAAATATGTCCTGCCAGTCCCTTCTGGCTTGCAGAGTTTCTGCTGAAAGATCAGCTTTTAACCTTATGGGGTTTCCCTTTTATGTTATTTGTTGTTTTTCCCTTGCCGCTTTTAATATTTCTTCTTTGTATTTAATTTTTGATAGTTTTATTAATGTGTGTCTTGGCGTCTTTCTCCTTGAATTTATCTTGTATGGGACTCTCTGTGCTTCCTGGACTTAACTATTTCCTTTCCCATATTAGGAAAGTATTCAACTATAATCTCTTCAAATATTTTCTCAGTCCCTTTCTTTTTCTCTTCTTCTTCTGGGACCCCTATAATTCGAATGTTGGTGCACTTAATGTTGTCCCAGAGGTCTCTGAGACTGTCCTCAATTCTTTTCATTCTTTTTTCTTTATTCTGCTCTGCAGTAGTTATTTCCACTATTTTATCTTCCAGGTCACTTATCCGTTCTTCTGCCTCAGTTATTCTGCTATTGATCCCTTCTAGAGAATTCTTTGTTTTTTTTTTTTTTGTTTTAATTATTTATTTATTTATTTGTTTATTTATGGCTGTGTTGGGTCTTCATTTCTGTGTGAGGGCTTTCTCTAGTTGCAGCAAGTGGGGGCCACTCTTCATCTCAGTGTGTGGGCCTCTCATCATCGCGGCCTCTCTTGTTGCGGAGCACAGGCTCCAGACGTGCAGGCTCAGTAATTGTGGCTCACGGGCCCAGTTGCTCCACGGCATGTGGGATCTTCCCAGACGAGGGCTCGAACCCGTGTCCCCTTCACTGGCAGGCAGATTCTCAACCACTGCACCACCAGGGAAGCCCCTAGAGAATTCTTAATTTTATTTATTGTGTTGTTCATCACTGTTTGTTTGCTCTTTAGTTAAGTGTTTCTTGTATTTTCTCCATTCTATTTCCAAGATTTTGGATTATCATTACTATCATTATTCTGAATTGTTTTCAGGTAGACTGCCTATTTCCTCTTCATTTGTTAGGTGTGGTGGGTGTTTACCTTGCTCCTTCATCTGCTGTGTGTTTCTCTAGCTTCTCATTTTGCTTAACTTACTGTGTTTGGTGTCTCCTTTCACAGGCTGCAAGTTCGTAGTTCCCATTGTTTTTGGTGTCTGCCCCCAGTGGCTAAGGTTGGTTCAATGGGTTGTGTAGGCTTCCTGGTGGAGGGGACTAGTGCCTGTGTTCTCGTGGATGAGGCTGGATCTTGTCTTTCTGGTGGGTAGGTCCATGTCTGGTGGTGTGTTTTGGGGTATCTGTGGCCTTATTATGATTTTAGGCAGCCTCTCTGCTAATGGATGGGGTTGTGTTCCTGTCTTGCTAGTTGTTTGGCATAGGGCGTCCAGCACTGGAGCCTGGTGGTCATTGAGTGGAGCTGGTCTTGGCTTTGAGATGGAGATCTCTGCGAGATATTCGCCATTTGATATTACGTGGAGCTGGGAATGTCTCTTCTGTACCAATGTCCTGAACTTGGCTCTCCCACCTCATAAGCACAGCCCTGACACCTGGCTGGAGTACCAAGAGCCTGTCATCCACACAGCTCAGAATAAAAGGGACAAAAAAAAAAGGAAAGAAAGAAAGAAGATAAAATAAAATAAAATAATGTTATTAAAATAAAAAAATAATTAGTAAAAAAACTTTTAAAAAGTAATAGAAAAAAAAGAAGAGAGTAACCAAACGAAAAAACAAACCCACCAATTATAACATGTCCTTAAAACTATACTTAAAAACAAACTAACAAAAAATGGACAGAACCCTATGACAAATGGTGAAAGCAAAGCTATACAGACAAAATCACACACAGAAGCATACACATACACACTCAGAAAAAGAGAAAAGGGGGGAAATATATATACATCGTTGCGCCCAAAGTCCACCTCCTCAATTTGGGATGATTCGTTGTCTATTCAAGTATTCCACATTTGCAGGGTACATCAAGTTGGTTGTTGAGATTTAATCTGCTGCTCCTGAGGCTGCTGGGAGAAATTTCCCTTTCTCTTCTTTGCACAGCTCCTGGGGTTCAGCTTTGGATTTGGCCCCGCCTCTGCGTGTAGGTCGCCTGAGGGCATCTGTTCCCGCTCAGACAGGATGGGGTTAAAGGAGCAGCTGATTCGGGGGCTCTGGCTCACTCAGGCCTGGGGGAGGGAGGGGTATGGAATGCAGGGCGAGTCTGCGGCAGCAGAGGCCGGCGTGACGTTGCACCAGCTTGAGGCGCGCCATGTGTTCTCCCGGGGAAGTTGTCCCTGGATCACGGGACCCTGGCAGTGGCGGGCTGCACAGGCTCCTGGGAGGGGAGATGTGGATAGTGACCTGTGCTTGCACACAGGCTTCTTGGTGGCTGCAGCAGCAGCCTTAGCGTCTCATGCCCGTCTCTGGGGTCCGCGCTGATAGCTGCGGCTCGCACCCGTCTCTGGAGCTCCTTTAAGCAGCGCTCTGAATCCCCTCTCCTCCCGCACCAGGAAACAAAGAGGCAAGAAAACGTCTCGTGCGTTTTCGGCAGCTCCATACTTTTCCCCGGCCTCCCTCCCGGCTAGCCGTGGTGCACTAGCCCCCTTCAGGCTGTGTTCACGCAGCCAACCCCAGTCCTCTCCCTGAGATCCGACTGAAGACCGAGCCTCACCTCCCAGCCCCTGCCCGCCCTGGCGGGTGAGCAGACAAGCCTCTCGGGCTGGTGAGTGCTGGTCGGCACCGATCCTCTGTGTGGGAATCTTGCCGCTTTGCCCTCCTCACCCCTGTGGCTGCGCTCTCCTCTGTAGCTCCAAAGGTTCCCCCCTGCCCACCCCCTGTCTTCGCCAGTGAAGGGCCTTCCTAGTGTGTGGAAATCTTTCCTCCTTCACAGCTCCTTCCCACTGGTGCAGGTCCCATCCCTATTCTTTTTTCTCTGTTTTTTCTTTTTTCTTTTGCCCTACCCACGTACCTGGGGAGTTTCTTGCCTTTTGGGAGGTCTGCGGTCTTCTGCCAGCGTTCAGTAGGTGTTCTGTAGGAGTTGTTACACATGTAGATGTATTCCTGATGTATTTGTGGGGAGGAAGTTGATCTCCACGTCTTACTCTTCTGCCATCTTGAAGCTCCTCCCCCAGGATCTACTTTCAAGATGACTTGCTTACATGGCTGGCAAGCTAGTGCTAACTGCCAGCTATAAACTCAGCCAGGGCTGTGAGCCAGGGGCCTTGGATCCCCTCCAAGGCTGCTTGGTCTTCCTCATTTCATGGCGTCTAGGAATTGAGATAGACTTCCTAGAGAAACAGGAAGCAGTATTATCGTCTATGACCTGGTCTTGGAAGTCACAGAATATCACTTCTGAGTGTGGGCAGAAGCTCACCCTGATTCAAAATGAGGGGACACAGACACTACCTTTTGGTGGTATGAGTGTCACAATCACATCATAGGAGTTATGTGGGATAAGAGATATTGTTGTGGCTATTTTTTAGAAAGTACAATTTGTCTACCTTCAAATTACTAAAGGGGAAAAAGTATTTTAAAATCTCCACGTATATGGCCTTATTTACCTCAGTAGTTGTGAGAAGTGGCTAGAATTAGAAAGATTTGGATCCTGACTGTAATATTTACTTTCTTTGCATGTATGGACATTTCACTTAGCCTTTTAAAAGCTATTTGTTAAATGGAAATATTGATATACAACTCATAGGGTTTGTAGTGAGAAAATGTATATTAACTAGTTAGCATATTACCTGGCTCATATTAAATAGTCAAAAAATGATCATTTTTAAAAAGACAAGGATGACTGGGATACCACTGTTTACATTGTTTCAGAAGTTCTAGCCCAGTGATTCTCAAGTTTCTTTTGGGGAGTAGAACCCTTTTCCCTTCATAAACTCTTCTGTAGAGCAATTAGAAAACCAACTAAAGCTTAGCTCTTATTTTTGAGGCAAGACTAGGGGCCTGGAGCTCTACCTGCTAGTTTACCCTATTTCCCACGATGGAGCCAGAGATATCTCCTCAGATGTTTCAGCTCATATAATAACATGGGAAAGGAAAAGAATTGGTATAGCTATTGGATAAGCTATGATGCAGTTATCTTCCCCACTCCTGACAATATGATTGTCTATGTATAACTGGAGATAACAGTGGTGAGAGGGGTGGACAGGTCTCTGCTGTTGGGCTTATGCTCTAATGGAGAAGACAGATGCTCAGCTAATTACAGATCAAGATCATTGTTGGAAAGCAAAGATCACTTACTTTTTTACTTTTTAGTTTTCCTACTGCCCCCACTGGGGTGCAGGTTCAGTCACAAGTAGCAGTAAATTTTATACAGGAAAAAAGCAAATGGCTGAGATAGCAAATAAAAGAGGCTGAGGAGGAGAGTCTATGGAAGGAAGATTCAGGCTGATATCCAAAGGATGAGAATGAGTGAAGGGTGTGGGGAAAGCTGCTGAGGCAGAGAAAAGAGTGAGGACCATGCTTCTGAGGTAAGGAAATACTTGGCACAACCCAGAAACTAAGAAACAGCAGGCTGGAGCCTAGTGAGTGAGGGGAGGGTGGAGAAAATGGGGATGAAGATGCAGGAAGGGCCAATCAGATGGCGGAGGACTCTGTAGGCTAGGGGAAGAAGTTTGAATGTTATTTAACGCACCCCTAAGTCAATGAATGGTTGTAAGGAGTGGGGTTACAGGATGACTCAGCATTTTAATACAGCACTCTGTGTGTCTCTGTGTTGGGAGTGGGCTCCATCAGGGAGACCATCAGAAGGTCACTGAGCAATCAGGGGAACAGTCATGTGGCTTTGGCTAGGTGGGTAGTGCAGATGGAAAGCAGTGGAAAAATCCAAGCTATGTGGGAAGTAGAAATAGCAAAAACTGTTGACAAATCATATGTGGGGGCTGAAGGAAAGAGAGGAGTATCATTGTAAGGTTTTTAAACTTCCAAACAACTCTGATCTACCCTCATGGACACACAACCTTAGTGAGACAGTGCATAGAGAGGACCTGAATGAGACATTTTCTAGGTGGAAATGGCCTAAATTAAGTTGCCTGAAATTACGAAGAGCATAGTCTACAATCCCAGTCAGGCTTTGGATCCAAACTTGAGTGCTCCACTCTAAGAGAGGAACCCATATTTATGCTGATTCATATGAAAGTGCAGCCCTGCAGTCTGGAGATCACAACCCAGCTGAAACCCTAGACTTGGTCTGAAACATCCTAGTGCTGAACTTGGATCCCCTGTGGAGATTTGTCAGGGCAACAGAAGGGACTTCGTAATACAATACTTTCAGCTAGTCTCTGGAATCCCCTTACTGGAAGGAAGGTGGTTGATGATTTTATTCTCTGATCCCTTCCAGGAGTCAAACAAACCTAGTTTTGTGAATTATCATTTTCATTTAATAAAGTTCACACAAAGCATGTTTTAACAGGCAAAACTATAAACTCATCTTTCCTAACACCTAATTTGTATGTCTTATTATATTTATATTAACAGGCAAAATACACTAGGGACACTTGGTCTTCATGGGTCTGTGACAACATGATTTGACTAACTGGATAACCAAGTTATTATTCAATGTATTACCTCTTTGTACCTCAATTCTCTCAGCTGTAAAAGTGGTGGACTAGATAATACATGACATACATAAAATACTTTCTCTAATTAATTGTGTTCATGTGGACTGCAAGCTAAAGATAAGAATTTGCATCTCGTGTATCTTTTCTACAATAGCTCTTATAGCCATGGAAGCATAAAATTTCATACTTAAGGAGAATTCAGATATTGTCTTTAATTTATTCTTTTACCTATTAATATAGTCGCTTGTTTGATAAATATTGATCAATATTCAATAAATACCTATCAAACAAATGAGTACATAAATAAATTAATAAAATAATAAACTAAGGGTGATATCTAAATCCTTTTTCAGTATTAAATTTTATAGTTTTATGGCTATAATGGTTCATTAAAGTCTTTTAGGAATGAAAACCTTGTTTACAGATCTAATTGGGTTAGAAGTTATGTTCACTGCTTCATGTCTATAGATCCTGTATCAGTAATGGGTGACCCAGACATGAGAAATAGGTTCTAGAATCCAACAAAACTAGCTCCAAACCTCAGCTTTGCCTTTGACCTACCCATGTGACTGTGGACAAGTTACTTCACTTCTCTAAATTTCAGTTTCTTCATGTAAAATCTGGAGAGTATAATAGAACTGATTTCAAAACTGGTATTGTCAAGATTAAATGAAAACCCTTAGCATAGTTTCTGTTATAAAGAGTACTCAGGAGACTTAATCTGTTATGAACCAACTTACAAGTTACTATTTTATGAGTTTTGGAGCCCGGTAACAGCTTCATCACCCTCTTTTGCTTCTCCATTGCCCTAGCAAGATAAAGCTCTTGAGTATTTTAATAGAGGCAGACATTCAACAGTACAAGTTGAGTAGAATAGAACTAAATTGATTTGGATGGCCCTTGAAACAGATTAACATCAGCTCAGCTATAGAATTTAGAGTTAACTACTGAGGTAATACATTTCATAAGGGTTTTACTTTCACTTTACAGAGAGCTTTCATTTGTATTATTATTTTTATATCACTGTTAAGTAAACAGGTTTAAAAAATTGAAGTGATCTGCCAGGTTCTTAAAGACCAGAACCCAGAGTTTTTATTGCAAAGCTAGTTTTTGTGACCATGATTCTATCTTGGGAATCCACAAATCAAATTAGTTCTGTACTGTGAAACACATCTCTAGGGAAAGTGAGAATTTCTGATCTTTACACAGATGTTTTATCCATGATACCATATATTTCATTCACTTTTCAATTACTTGGGGCCTAGTAGCTTTTACTAGTGAATAAGAACAGATATTCTTTTAATCCCCTAATTAAAAACAAAACCAAAAACACTGATCAATCACAATAGGTAATGCCTAACTTTGTTCCCTGTGCAAAGTTAGGCATTTGTGAACATTCATTATTCATTCATTTTTCATAGTATCTCAGAATGGTGTTTTTCTTCTGCTATTGTTAATGGCAATTATAGTATTACACCTTTATTAGAATTATTTCCTTTATTTTTTTAAATTACACAAATTTCAAATATACAGAAAAGTGTAGAGAATAACATTCATGAACCCACCACCCAGTGTATACATTACTATTGTGCCTTATTTGCCTCATACTTTTTTAAAGAAATAAAATGTTACAGTTACTGTTGAAGTTAACGGGAATTCTTCCCATTCACATTCACAGTTTTCAGGGCATATGTATTGTCCGTAAACACTATAAAGTATCTTACTCTGTACGTCCTTCTACAACTTGCTGTCTTCATTCATCAGTGTTTTCAAGATTTATCCATAATTTACAAGTAGATTATTTTTTAATTTCAAAAGCTATACAATGAATAAGCCACAGTTTATTGATACTTATTTATTTTCTGGTTGGTAGATCATTATGTTTTATCAAAAAAATTTTTTTGCCACTAAAACAATCTGCATCCTTATGCAATATTAGCAGTTGTCTCAGGTGTACTAATAGATGTGGAACTGCTGGGCCAGACAGTACATGTATCCTCAAATTTAATAGGTCTTTTCAAGTTGTTTTTCAAACTGTCATTTAAATTTTAACCAGAATACTTTGTCAGAGCTATCATTTCCCTCTATATTCACCAACACCTAATTTTTAAGTTTTGGCCAATTTAACGTAAATGAAATGATGTAATTTATTTTGCACTTCTCCAGTTGCTCTGGAAGTTAAGGAACTTTTCATGTGTTCTTATGCTATTTGGGTTTTCTCACTGTTCATATTTTCAATTTCGTTATCTGGGTTTTTCTCACTGATTCCTAGTTCTGTGTATATCATCAATATTGATCCTTGGTTGGCTTTGTGAGTAACAAGTGTCTTCTACAAATCTATGTGTTGGATTTTAATTTATTTATAGTATGTAGCTGAACAGGAGTTCTTGCTTTTTAATGTAGACAACAATCAGTCAGAGTAAGTGCAGAAAAGAACACTCTTTTCTGGTACTTCAAGCAGAAAGGAATTTGATGCAGGGAATTAATTGCTGGCTAAGTTCCTAGAATAAGTGTGTATTTGTTTTGTTTTGTTTGCAAATATATGGGGGGGGGCAGGGATTGGCTATTTTTGTTTCCTTTTTATTCCTTTCTTTTATCTTTTACATTGTCATCAGAGAATGATACAGATTCTTTCCTGTTGGTCGAAAACATCCTTTGTGGCTTATGGAATCATCAATTTTAATAAATGTTTTATGAGAGTTTGTAATTGGGTTCTATAAATGCCCTTTATATCAGACATATGAATTATATGCTCAAATCTTTCATATCTTTACCAATTTTTTTGTCTACTTGATCAATCCATTTCCTAGAAAAGAGCCTTAAAATCGTCCACTATGATTGTAAATTTGATGATTTTTCCTTGTACAGTGAGCCCTTCACATCCATGGGTTTCCTCGATTTAACCAACCACAAATTGAAAACATAAAAAAATTCCAGAAAGTTTCAAAAAGCAAAGCTTGAAAATGTTACACACAGGCAACTCTTTATGTAGCATTTACATTGTATTAGGTATTATAAGTAATCTAGAGATGATTTAAAGTATATGCGAGGATGTGCATAGGTTATATACAAATATTATACCAATTCATATAAGGGATGTGAGTATCTGCAGATTTTGGTATCCTCAGGGGTCCTGGAATCAATCCCCCCAAATACTGAGGGAAGACTGCACTGGTAACATCTTTTGCCTTATGTATTTGAGACTATGTTGTGAAATGAATATAAATTTAGGCATTCAGAACTCCTGAAGAGTTGTGTCCTTTGTCCTTTAACTCATGAACTTCTACTAATTTTTTTCTGGCCTTAAAGTCTGTTTTGTCTGATATTTTTACAGCCACATCAGCTTTCTTTTGTTTAAGGCTTACTTGTGTATATTTTGCATACATTTACCTCTACATTTTCTGTGTAATTATATTTTAGTTATGTCTCATATAGACACATATAGCTGGGTTTTCTCAAAATTTCTATTTTGAATAATTTCAAATTTGAAGAAAATTTGAAGGAATAGAATAGAAAATATTGCTACCCTTACCTAAATTTATCAGTTGTTTATATTTTGTCACTTTTGCATTTCTATATATATTACACAATTTTTAACTGACCAATTTGAATGTAAATTGCAGGTATCATGCTACTTCACTCCTGAATTGAATGATTTATACAAAATTGCATAAATTACATTGTATATATATATGTATATCACATACATATGCACACAAGTTCATATACACATATATTAATCATTTAAAAGTGTATTGCTGAGTAGTACTTGGTTGGTGGATATATCACAATTTGTTTTATCAATTCACCCATTGAAGGACATTTGAGTTGTTTCCAGTTTTTGACTATTACAAATTAAGATGCTATGAACATTTGTGTCTATATGAACAATGCTATTTTTTTTCTCTTGGATAAATACCTAGGAATGGAATGGCTAGATTGTATGGTAGGTGTATGTTTTTGTTTTTTTTTTTTAACATCTTTATTGGAGTATAATTGCTTTACAATGTTGTGTTAGTTTTTGCTGTACAACAAAGTGAATCAGCTATATGTATACATATATCCCCATAGCCCCTCCCTCTTGTGTCTCCCTCCCACCCTCCCTATTCCACCCCTCTAGGTGGTCACAAAGCACCAAGCTGATCTCCCTGTGCTATGCGGCTGCTTCCCACTAGCTATCTATTTTACATTTGGTAGCGTATATATGTCAATGCTACTCTCTCACTTCGTCCCAGCTTACTCTTCCCCCTCCCGTGTATGCTTAACTTTTAAAGAAATTGTCAGTTTTCCACAGTGTTTGTCCCATTTCCATTCCCATCAGCAATGCAGGAGGGTTCTATTTCTTCCACATCCTTGCCAACACTTACTTTGGTCAATCTTTTTAATTTCAGCTATCTAAAAGGTGCATATTTATATCTCATATGTGATTTTAATTTATATTACCCTGATGATGAATGATGTTTAGTATCTTTTCATGTTCTTATTTGCCTATCTTTTCATGTTCTTATTTGCCATCAGTATATATTCTTGGTGAAATGTCTGTTTAAATCTTTTGCCCATTTTTATTTGCTTGCTTTCTTATTGTTGCCTTTTGAGAATTTATTCCATTAAATTTTAACATGCACAGAAGACAATTAATCAATATCTCTTACCCACCTTCTAAAGAAAACTCTGACTTTTCCTCCCCTGTTTATGTTTTTTGCTGTTTAGAATTTTACTTTCTCTTTGTTTCCATATGTCCACTTATCTATCTATCTCCCCACCCATCCACCTCACCTCTTCACCTCTCTGTTCTCTTCTTGTGGAACTCCAGTCATAAATGTTTTACCTTTTCAATGTGTCCTTCATGTCTCTTAGTTAATCTTTCATGTTTTCCATTTCTTTATATCTCTGTGTTGCTTTCTGGAGAATTTCCTCATAGCCACCTTCTTATTTCCCTCTTGAACTGTGGTAGGACAACTACTTTACCTCCTCTTTTACGTTTCTGATTGTAGTGACTGTTAATAGTTTTTATTTGTAAAAGGTGGTTTGAGTCTTTTGGTTCTTTTTTACATTCATTTATCTTTTTCTTAGTGTTCTATTTTCTAGACCTTCTTTTACCTCTTATATTATCACAAATACATGTTGAATAATTACTCTCATATTGGTCTGTTATCTGTGGTTCTTTGGTTTTGATAGTCCTGTTTGCACATCTGCTAACTCTCTGACATTGAGAGTTGTTCCCTCAGGCCTTTGTAACTCACTTTTTGTACATGCACCTTCTTGTGAGTGTTGTTTTCTCTTGGATAATTGCACGTGTCCTAGCTGTGAAAGTGTCACTGGTTTTGATTCTGGCAGGGTCCCAGGCGTTTCAATGGTCCTTTGTGTTAATTTATCTCCTTGTGGCTCAGTTCAGGTAGCAGGTAATGTAAGTTTAAATTCCATCTCTGGCATAGGCTTGGGGTGTGGTTTCTTCCAGTTGCCTTTTTGTTTCTTTCTACCTAAGGCTTCTGGAAAAGCACGAGTTTCCTTGAGGGCTCCATGGTCTACAGGCTGGGGATTTTCTGGTTTCATTGCAATGGAAGGGGCAGCTCTTAGGGGATCCAGGCTCCATGAAGAAGTCCCTGGTCTGGCTTCCCACCAGCTATGGCCCAGCACCACATCTTTAGTCCACGTGTGAGTACTAGAACCCCAACCCCAGCCCTTAGAACGTTTGTCTGTTGGGATTTTAGGAAGCCCCAAATATATTATTCCTCACTTGCCATGTTGCTGGAAGTTCCTCTAAAGAGTGTTTTTCACAAAGGAAAGAGGCTGGCCTATTATAATAGACAAGTCCTAAAGGAGAACAGGTCTTTCTGGACCCGCTTCCAACCCTTTTCCAGATTTTTGCCACAAAATAAAAATTATTTCCTAATATGATTCTTTCCTTCATTAGCTCTAATAAAATAAACATCGTTGTGAATCTCAACATACCCAAATGTATATACATTTACCTTATGAGTTTAGTAGATAAGCACACTTTTAAACACATGTAATAAACACAATTTAAACTTCCCACCTTATATCTTTCATAATGCCATTTATACTCTCATGCTTGTCTTCATTAATCAATTGCTATAAAGTGATAAAGCTGCAGCCTCATCAAAGCCCACCTTTAAAATGGAATTCCTTGACGATATATGAAAATACTTCACAGTCAATGGTTTTTGAAGAAATTCCTTTTTTTAAGCAATTAAACTTTAGTTTAAATATTTTTTTATAAAGAGGACTAAACTTAAGAGTCTCTAACCTCTTGTGCATTTAGTGTAGGGAACTACCCCATCCCTCCTCCCATCCTCATAAAACAGAACAGAACCAGCCTTGAATTGAATACAGCAGTAACTTATCTACGCTGCCAAGTCTAATAATTTTCTCTTCTTGCAAACTGGCATAAATGCAGAGTTTGCCATCAACTTCAAGGCTTTCTTTCAAGTACAGAAGGAGAAACATTTCAATATATAAATATAAAACAAGTGGGCATTTTAATGAACATTTACTTTGATAGGCACTGCGCAAATATGTTCTATGTTTATTTTATGTAGTCACCTCCTCAATTCTAACTGGTTGCACAATTTTACCCCATTTTACAGATTAGGAAACATGGGTTGCCAGAGTTTACTGGCACCCATGTACTGTTACACTGATTGATGTTTAAGCTGTCTACTTTATCCAAACCAAAATGCAGCCTGGTGGTAAGAAATATAGTAACATCGAAGGGACCTGAGGGAACAAAAAGGTCTTTGAGTTGCAAAAGACCAAAATTATGCAACCAGCAGAAATCTTGGATGGACACCATGATACCTTTTTAGATCATCTTCCACCATCCAGGGGGCAAAATACCATTATGGATTAGGTTTCTTAATCTTTTTTGTGAGATGGACCCTTTGGCCTTCTGGGGAATCCCATGGACCTCGTCTCAGAAAAATGTTTTAAAGGGCATAACAGAACGAATGCAATATTGTTCTAGCATCTGACCCCTGAGATTTTCAAGCATTTCTGCTCTGTCCATCTTACCTCCATGTCTACCGAATCACTCAGAGACCTTCCCTAGCCTTCTTCAGAGAAGGTAAAGGAGAGACAGCCAAGCAGGTTTGGTGGGTATGGTGTTGGGGAAGAGATGCTTCTGAGATGACATTAGTGTCTTCCTTTTCCCTTCTGTCTAGAAGCCTCCCCATTTCCTAGCCTCTCCAGCTTTCCCCAGATCAAGTCCAAAGTTTCTCTAGTTTTCTTTCTTTCCCGTCCTTCCGCAGCTTTCGCTCTGCCGAAACCTTCTGTAGGCCTGCCCCTCACTGGCCCCGCCTCCCCTTTGCCTCCTCCTCCCAAGTCCCGCCTTCTCCCAATCACTTTTCGGTTTCCTGCCAATCACGCTGGGCCACCGTCTCGCCCCGCCCCCGAACACGAACCTAGCCTGTCCTTGGCCTTCCCAGCAGGCTGAGAAGCAGCTGCTGCGGAAGGATGGACCTTGGGGTCGGCGGCTTCTCTGAGGAGCAGTTCCGGGAAGCCTGCGCTGAGCTTCAGCAGCCCGCACTTTCCGGGGCCGACTGGGAGCTGCTGGTGGAGACCTTCGGTATCAGCATCTACCGGCTGCTGGACCAGGTAGCCGTCGGCCCGCTGGAGGACCACGGGGCGACAGCATACGGGGTTCCCCTGACCGCGGGGAGTGCGGGGCTGCAGCCGGAAGTGCGGACCTCGCGGGTCTTCTGGAGCCCAGAGGAGCTAGCTCTGGGGGTGCCTCCCGCTGACTTTGCCCCCTGCTGGTCGCGGGGAGTGGGGAGGTCATCAGAATTTAGTCTCAGGTCTGAGGCCCGACAGGGCAAGTCGTTTGTTACAACTTACTGAAAGAGTTAAAAGGTGGGTCTGCTGATTCGTAGCTCCATGCACTTGCCTGCAAGGGACGTGGAGCCCCGCTCCCGGGTGGATGCCAGTGGTGTCTGTGTGGTGGGAAGTATTTTAGGATTGAATACAGGTAGAAAAAAGAGTGGACTTTTCAGAGAGTGGATGTGCAGGGTGCTATGCGTGGGGAGAGGAGTGTTGCTGAGAAGGGACCTACTGTCAACTCTAGTCATTTTACTGACTTGCTTCGTTTGGATGCTCCCCGCTTCCTTGTACATTGGACTTAATAACTTGTCTGAAGCTTCCCGGGAGAAAGATTAAAAGGGTAGGAGGAATGGAGTTGGGGGCCTGCCTGGAGGCCTTTGGAGCCAGGTGGAATGATGGCCAGTCATCAGTTGCTCTGTGTGCTAGTAGCTGCATGGCAAATAGCATAAAAGTTACCTTTAGACAAGGTAAGTGAAGTTGAGGTTTCCTGGCAGAGGATCAGAGGATTATAGAGTGTTCGAGAAGGGAGGAGCTCTGAATGTCTGTGAGTACTAGGTCACTGGGTACAACAGGATGAGCAGGAAGTTCAGTCTAGGGCAGGCAGAATTAATTTCTTAATGTCATTTCAGCAGTTAACCTTGGTGCAAACATGGACATGTTTTCAGACAACATCCTTTTATCTTCTGACCATTTCATTTTCCGCACCAGCCACGCCCAGGCATTTGCTAAGTGTTGTCAGTTCACTGCTCAGATATATCTGATGTCTGGTCCATTTCCCTTCCCTTTCTTTCCTTTACCTTTGCTACTCTGAGTGGCACCTCTTACCTAGAATTGCAGTGACCTCCAAACTAGCTTCTTGGCCTTCCACCTCTCTGATCCCTTCCATCCTACACACTACAGTCCAATCAAGCACCTGAAGGAGAGGTTGTGATCTTATCAGTCCCCTTCCAGTGGCCCTGTTGATTGCAGAATTAATAATAATAATACCTACAGTAATAGCTAACACATTACATGCTTTCTTAGGCTCCAGGCACTGTTTAAGTACTTTGCAGGCATTGACTTCATCCTCACATCAACTCCATGTTGTAAGTTACTATGTATGTATATGTAAGGTACTGTGACTATCATCTTTTTACCAGTTTGGTAATGGATATGTGGAAAGGTTAAGTTGATTGCTCAAGACTCAAACTGGGATTGGAACTCAGCTATCTAGCTCCAGACCTGTGCTGTAAATATGCTCCTACACTGACTCTGAAAGAGGGCAAGTGCTGCCAGGTGGGCTATGCATGTGGTACTAGGCTGGTCCCAACTCACATTTCCAGCTTTACCTCCCATGACTTGTCCATACCCCTCCTGTCCTCCAGTCAACCCTGGCTACTCCCCTCACCTCCCCCCAAGGGCTTGTGCTCTTTTGACGTTGTGCCTTTTATTGCACAACATCCACTGCTTGAGCTGAGACAGAGTGACTGGCATTGTATTATGTATTGTCTCCACTGTGTATTGTTATATAGCAGGTCCCATCTCCCTCCTGTGGGGAGGATGTGAGTGATATTCAGAATAGTTCCTATCCTTACCAACTGTAAGTCTTATTTCCACCCATTCTGGGTGTGAGGGCAGTCATGGTACATTGACGTAAGCTACAAGTCTTTCCAGAGAACTTCCGTAAGTTGGAGGCTGTACGATTCCCAGAGATGTGCCCTTAAGCCTCAATAGCTAGGATGGAGGGCCACCTTGATCTCCATCTGTATTAAATGTCAAGATGCCCTGTTGTGTTGGGTATAAGCCCTTCCTCTTTCTTCCTTTTCTTTCTTCCTTTCTTTCTTTCTTTCTTTCTTTCTTTCTTTCTTTCTTTCTTTCTTTCTTTCTTTCTTTCTTTCTTTCTTTTCTTTCTTTCTTTTTCTTTCTTTCTTTCTTTCCTGTCTTCCTTCCTTCCTTCCTTGCTTCCTTCCTTCCTTTCTTTCTCTCTTTCTTTCTTCTTTCTTTCCTTTCTCTTTCTTTCTTTCTTTCCTCTCTCTTTCTTTCTTTTTAACCAGTTGCCAAGTGATGCTGAAGCTCCTGGTCCACAGACCATACTTTGAGAACCACTGATATATGGGGAGCATCTTGCATGGTGCTCAAGGGGGTTCTGACATTGAGAGGCAGGAGAGGGCCCTAGAGATGAGAAGCAGTGGGAACTGAAAGGTAAGGGTGAGAAAAAAGAGTATCTTAAGACAAAAGCAATGCCCACTTTAAGACTCACTCTCCCTGATTTTTAAATTAGTGGTCACTTGGGAGTGAATGTGGTCCCCTGAACAGTGTTGAGAAGTTCCCCTGGAGAGAAAGGCCATGGGTTACTTACAAAAACTTTCCCAGGAATCTGCAGTCAGATCTCGCTGGAGCTTTAGGCTGGTTACCATGCCAGTAGACACTGTGAACTGCCAATAGATGGTGTGAAACTGGTGTGCAGAGGCTCACATCATTGATTTAGACCAAGAAAGTGTTGGACTGAAAAGATCTGGCTGAGCGCTTGACTTCTTATGTTTTTAAACCAAGTGTCTGGCACTGTGAGAAGGGACTGCCTTTGTCCTCTCATAGGTCTTCTAATCAATGAGTTTGGTGAGGAGCAGACAGTACTTTCCTAGGGACTGTTCTTTCCTATACTGTTGACCTTCTAAAATACTGAGAGCCTGGGTTTACTGGGAAAACTCTGTGGTTAGCCAGGCTGGACTGAGAGAAAGTTTGGCCTTTTGGAGGGAAGCGGAGATTTAACTGCCATGAGAACAGATTTACCTCGATGGATGAGAAGCTTCCACTCCCATTCCCCAGGTGGGATCATAATCCAATTTGCATCATGGGCTTCTTTACTTCCGGATGATAGGACTCTTCTGCTCCCTTCTCCCACCCTTCTGCCTCTCTCTTAAGGGAGGAGTAGGTACCAGTGTGATTGATGGAACAATTGTTGCACCCAGGACACTTACAGAGCCATATTTACTCATGGGTAGGGCCACCATGTCTTAAAGCTGAACACCATGTGTTGCCTCCTTCTACTTCCTGCCGCTGATCGAGGCTAAGTCTCTCTCTGTCTCTCCCTCTCTCTGTCTCTGCCTCTCTGTCTGTATCTTTCTCTGTCTCTGTCTCTCTCCTATTTCATCTTTCCTGAGCGTACAACTGGATGGAAATGTCAGAGCCTCAGTTCTCCCTCTCCTCACTTGTCTCTCAGGATGAGGGTGTGGTGTGAGGCAGTATGAAGATGCTGGTCCCAAGATTTAGATTTGGGGGAATGAAGGGGGAGGGATGAGTAGGATCCCCCACTTCCGTCTGCAGGTATAAGTTGAACTTTGTGCTCCACAGCTGCCTTTGGGCTGTTTGAATGTGTCCTGGTGAGAAGAAACCTCCAAAATATTGGTTCATGACCCATTCAAGCAGTCTTTCAGGACCTATTGTGTGCCTGCATTTTGCTAAGCCCTGGTGACGCCTGATGAATAAGACAAAGTTCATGCCTTCCAGAAGCTTTAAGACAATAAAACAGGCACTTTTTTTGCTATGTAGATCTGAGCGCCTGACCTATACCATTTTTCTTCTGCCTGAAAAGCGTCTTTTAACATTCCTTCCAGAGGAGGTCTGCTACTGATGAACTCCCTCAGTTTTTATTTGTCTGAAAAAGTTTTTATTTCTTCTTCACTCTTGAAGGACAGTTTCATTGGATATAGAATTCTAGTCAGTAACTTATTTCTTTCAAAATATTATATATTTCACTCCACCCTCTTTTTGCAGGGTGGATTCTCAGGAGATGTCTGTTGTAATTCTCATCTGTATTCCTCTGTAGGTAAAGTGCTCCCCCATCCCTCCTGCTACAGCATCTTTCAAGATTTTCTTTTTCTCTTTGGTTTTCTGAGTTTGAATATGATTTATTTAAGATTTTTTGGCGTTTCTCCTGTATGGTGTGCTCAAGATTGGCAGATTTACTTTGAAGGGTGGTCTGAGCTTAGATGGTAAACCACCATGTGATTCAAAATAAAATATATTTGGGGCTTATGAGACAAAGATTTCTCTCTTGCATGTGGAATTGCAATACAACTCTAGTAATTCAGAGTTTTCCTGGGATGTATGTTTTAGAAGTGGTGGTGGCAATGGTCTAAAGCAGGGATTGTGAATTTTTTTATGTAAAGAGCCAAATAGAAAATATTTTAGGCTTTACAGGCTAAGAGGCAAAATGGAGGTAATTATGTATTGACTTATATAACCACTTAAAAATGTAAAAACCGTTTTTAACTTGTGGACTGTGAAAGATAGCCAGCATGACAGATTTAGCAACCCTGGTCTAACGTATAGTTTTGATGCCTAAATGCCCTGTCACTTTAGGATTTATGAACCTAAGACCCTAGCTGAGTCTCTGCTTCCCAATCTACAAGCTGGAGATAATTCCTGTCCTGCCAAATTTGTACAAGGATCCATTGAGAGGATACATTTTGAAGCACCTTGTAAATTGAATGGTGTTTGGTTGTGAGATATAGCAAGGGTGATCTATATCCCGATATACCCACCACAGGCCTGGTTTACACTTGTCCTGGTGAAACATTTTACAACACCTCTCTCACTCAAAAGTGTTCTGGTTGGAATGATAAATTATATGGTCACCCTAATGCTATATGCACCCTGAGAGCTTATTAATTTATCTAATGACATGTTTGGAGAGGTCAGTGACTATTTGAGGCAGGATCATAGCCTTTGAACTCTGCGGTCACATCGCTGGCTTCAAGTCCAGGTTCTGTTGCAACTAATGAACTTCAAGTTCATTAGTTGTGTGACCTTGGGTGGGTTTCATAACCTTCTATTTTTATTTTGATAGCTTTTTTGAGGTATCATTTAAGTACCACAAAATTTACTCATTTTAAGTGTACAGTTCACTGATTTTTAGTAAATTTATGGAGTCATGCAGCCTTCCCCAAGTCTAATTTTAGAACATGTGTGTTACCCGCAAAGAAACCTCCTGCCCATTTGCAGTCATCCCCTGTTCCCATTCCCAATCCCAGACAACCACCAAGCTACTTCCTGTCTCTACAGACTTAACTTTTCCAGGAATTTCTCAGAACTTCTTTAAACCTCAGTTTTGTTGTCTGTAAAATGAGTTTACCGATGGTCCATACCCCATATCACCATTGTGTAGATTAAGTGAGATGGCCCCTGTAAAGCACTCAGCCCAGGGCCCGGTATTCAGTAAGCACTCCACAAGCATTAGCTATCACTGTTATCTTACCTAGCTCTCTGCAGTCCTTCAGCATTAAACCTGCCATGTGTTCTTGGAGAGACCTCAAATATTGAATCCGATTTAGTCAGCCGTCTTTCTTCATACAGGCTTCTTCATACACACTGCCCAGTGGCAGCTACAGCTTTGACATCTGCCATTAGGAGTGATTCTTGTTGGTGAAAAATGCTTGCTTTTCACACCTTCTGAGCCTGTTACTTGCCACAGAGGGCTGGAGTTGGGCAGCTTCCACAGTGGTAGATTGGAGAGGTGTCCTGGGCCCTGAGGAATGGAAATGAGCTCTTCTATGAGAGGCAAAGAAAATTCAGTGCACACTCGAGGGTGCATTTATAGGATTAGAGAGATGTGATTCACCAAGGCTGTCTTGTAGTTAGTGATGTAAATGCGGATAAACACCATAATTGAAGAGGATGAGTGATGCCTTTCTGCAGGTGAAGTGTCAGGGTTTAGGAACAGTGGGGATTACTCCTCTGTGGGATTACTCCTGTGTGGGAATTGCAAATGTTAAATACAAACATTATGACACTTTGGTATTTCTCATATGTAAACACATTAGCGCTACAGAATTTATTCTGCTTAGGACAAATAAGGGAACTATTGGCAGCAATGTTTCTCAACCTATTTTAACTCTATGAATGCAATTAAAAAAATTGAAATTAAAAAAAATGCATTTGAATTACAATTGGTAAGAAATGTAACAGCTTGATTTTTAGACTAGTAAGCCAGAATAACAGAACATCTCAAAAATTAGTGATGACAGTAGCAAATTGCTAAAGCATGCCTCCACACCCCTTCCGCTTCTTCACTGATAAAGTGGAGGTAATGAGATGCTTATTTCATAGGGTTATTATAAGTATTAATCTCCAAGTACAGTGCCCAGCTTAGAGCAGGTGCTGCATAGATGTTAGTTCCTGTAAAATGTGCATTACATTACAGTTCTGAATTATCAGTTCTTTAATCTGGAAAAAGGAGATCATTATTACACCTACCTTATTAGTACTTACTAAGTACTTATTACTAGTACTGGACACCACAGTAAGAGCTTTAGATGGATTATCTAATTTAATCCTCATAATCATTCCCCTAGGTAGAAACTCTTATTAGACCCACTTTGCAGCTGAGGAAAGCAAGCCTAGTAGGTGGAAGAGCTTAGACCATACCCGGGTTGTGACTCCAAGCCCATTCTATAAATGCCACGCTGTATTTCCTGGCACGGGAGTTTTGAGATGACTCTGAAATAATATATGGAAAAATACCACAGCTCTAGCTCATTGAAAGTGATAATATTTATCCTTTCTCCATTCCTGCCTTTTCCTTTTTCCTTGTCTCAATCCCCCAGAAGCAGCATCTAAAAAATACCTCTTCTGGCTGTTGGAGGCCTATTGGACAAACACACCAGGCTGAAGGACTCATGGGAGTATCTCAGTGGGAGGTCCATCCTGGGTGGTCTGGTGCAGGAACACTGGCTTGGGGGCTGCAAGGAACAGTTTCCCATCCACGCTTTGCCACCAAGAGTCATCAGCTGACTCTTGGCGAGTCACTGTCACCTTTTCCATAAGGGTCTAAGGCCCCTTCCAGCTCTAAGAGCTTGTGTTGTCTTTACTGAAATTATTAGCTTGTCATTTGGAACAGTGACTTGGAGCAAATGTGCAGAGAGAATAGAGCTAAATTAGAAGACTTTGTGGGCAGAAGAAGGGGCTGGTGTCACCCTCTCTCTGGCTGTCCCAAGTGCTAACTGTAGGACTCAGGCAACTAATGTAGCCCCTTTGAGCTTCATTTCCTCATGTAAAGGTGGAGATGACACCAATGCCCCTATTGATACCACAGGGCTATGTTGAGATTATATGACATAATGAATATAAAACTGAAAACTGCACTGTGTTTAGAGAAACAAACGCTAGTGTTATTGAAAGAACTTACAGCAGGTCCAGGTGATTGGAAGACTTCAAATGCGTAATACATGATTGTTGCAGTGACTGCTGACAGATCACCAAAGGAAATACATTCCAAGCTGAAAAACCAAGTATAAGACTATGCCTGATTGTTTTCTCAGGGCCAAGAACATAGTGGGTCCATAAATTTTTTCTGAGTTACATAGTGGAAGGAGGTGGAACTTTCTATGATAGTGTGTGTGAAGTTTCAGATATCTGTGCAAAATTAAATATGCTTCAATTTAATGTCCATTCATAGTGTCCATTATCTCTTCTCTTCCTTGACAATTCATTTTAGTAATGCTTATGTATTTCTGTACTATTTTAATGTTTTACACATAGTCATGTTTGCTTGTAATGTTTTGTCAGTCTACTTTTCTACTTAAAATAATGTTAAAGAAAAAGCAAACCTGGACTTAGGGTTGGGGGTTATTGTAGTAGAGAGAATACTTTGACCATAAGATCCACGAGTATCTCAGAAGTGAGGCAGAAAGGTCTTTCTTTTATAGAGAGAAGTCAGCAAGGCTAGAAGCCATGTGTGGGCAAGTGAGATGAAGGTGGCCTGACTGGAGAATAGAACAGAGAATATCTTACTCTGAGGCCAGTCCATTCTCAGGAGGTGCTGGATGCTGACTCAGGCTGAGGCTGGGCCAAAGTTTAGGGTCTGGAGGAAGGAGGGGTGCTTAACTAGCTTGGTTAACAAGTATTTTGTTCCAGTTGATCAGTGGAATAAGCAGTTTAGCTAATCATTTACAGGGCAGTGAAAGGGAATTTAGAGGCTCTATGTCTGGCCTTGTGATAGGTAAACAAGGGGTGTGTATGTGAGTCTCATCTAAGTCATGAGGGGAAAGGTGGTTCTTTTGTGATAAGCTGTTTTCTGGAACCCAAAGGGTGGGAGATTTTCTTAACCTCTACTGTTTTCTGGGATGACAGAACTCAAGTACAATTCTCAGTAAGAACTACTTGTAATAATTAGGATTGCTTTTAGCTGCAAGTACAGAAAACTGGATTAACAATGACTTAAACAAAGAGGGGTTTATTTTTCTCACCTAACAAGTAGTTCAGAGGTCAGCAGTTGCTGGCATTGGTTTAGCTGATCAACGACGTTAATAAAACTCTTTGAATATTTTCACTCTGCTTTCTCATGTTTGTTGTCTTTTAATCACAAAATAGCTGCTGCAGCTCCAGAATCATATACATATTCAAAACAAGAGGGAGGTGTCTTATGGCTATTACCTCTACTTGTATAGGAGACTAGGAAAGTTTTTAGCTGTGCACACAGCCATAGGGGTTCTCTTAATAAGAAAGAGAGTATATGCTATAACGAATCTTCTGTTTCTTCTGGGAATTATATTCTACACATGATATTGACTGATTCTGTACCATTGAGTAATTCCTTTACCATCTCAAGTATAGGAAATTAAATATCCTACAAATGGAGCATTAGAAAATCATGCAGTGTGTTTTACTTTAGATAAAAAAAATTGAGCCATTTTTAGAAGTGGTTTTCTGGCGGACCTTCGGGAAAAGCCAAGAACCTCTTCAGTAAACTTGTTTGGAGTAATTTATTGAAATGTTAGTATGTTTGGAAACATATCTGCAACAAATGTTGTACAGGAATTATATCTCTAATTTGAAAGAGACTAAATACTGAAGTTTTATGTGGGCAATACTAGAAACATTGCCCAAATAAAACTAAGGTTTATGTTCTTTTTCTATTAAATTGTTTGTACAAACAATGGTACCTAATCCTGGTAAGATGCTCCTTTGCTGCTGGTGAGAGTATAAATAGGTAAAAATTTTTTCTTAAAGCTTTAGAAAAAGTAAAAAGAGCATTAAAATGTTAATGCCCTTTACCCTAAAATTTATCTCTAAGGAAGAATTTGCTTTCCTTGTGAAAATGTTAGAATTATGAACCAAGTTTGTCCATACAGAATCATTTTTCCAGCAATGTTCATAATTGTGAAAATATATGGAAACAGAAATAACTTACAAGAATAATTAAATTAGTTGTTATTGCTCCATAGTTTCAAAATAATATAGTTAAAAATAGGAATACAAGCTGTTTATACCATCTTACTCCCATTTTATAACACATAGAAGTATTTATTTACTCAAAAAAATGTCAAATATTACCAATGGATACTTGAGGATTATGGAATTTCACGTCATTTTAATTTTCTTTATTATTTTTGGCATTTTCTAATTTTCCTTAATGAATATGAATTATTTCTATAATTATAAAAAAATTCACTTTATTTTGTAAAAGATATAATGAAAATGTGAGTATGTTTGCTGAGACCCTCTTTTGAAAGAAATAAGGGGTGAAAAAGGGCTTTGATCCAAGAATTTGGGTGGGGTTGCTCAGAGCCTGAAAAGAACATTTTATTGATAGACTAGAAAAGGTGTCACAAAGCATTTTGTCCTCTGGAGTTCTGGCATTTCTCAGTTCTGCCAAGAAGGAAGTGTTTAAAGGAAGTTGTCACAATAGTTCATTCTTTGGTATTCAGTTTAATCACATCTTTCTATTTTTCTCTTCCTAGAGAGCTTTCTGTTTTTCTTTTCTATGATATGTACAAGACTGAGGTTACTAGGGCTGAAACTATATTCAGAGGGATGGGAACCAATTCTAGAAAACTGTCTTAATTCATCCAGATAACCAAAGGTAACTCATGTGAAGTTGGGGAGATCATTATCTCTATACATAATTATCCCTTTTGCTTAGTATGTGTAGAAAATGGGGACCCAGTACTACTGAACAGAAGCTAATTGTCTCTCTCCCAAGACATTAAAATGTGTGTGGGTGTAGATGTGTGGTGTGTACAGTCCCTCACTATCTTTCCATCTGTGAGCTTGAGGGGAGGGGACAGGAGGGGAAGGAGACGTTTCTCTTGAGTCCTGCCTTTCCTATGGGGCATCCATGGTACAGCATAAAAGGAGGTCAGACCCACCAGTTTGTCATTTGCTGGTTGGAAACCCTTGGTATAAAGCCACATACTTTTGGAACTGAAACATCCTTATGAATTCAGTTTCAATTTTACCTTCCATATCCTGCCAGGTACTTTCATATACATCCTAAAATGGGATATGCTTATCCCTGGGTTATGCCACCTGAGTCAGGAGACACTTGAAGCCTCAGGATCTCTAGAAAGATTCCCCATGTTTACCCCTTGACCTCAGATAAGTCCCTGGAATGGTGTTTAAGAAGATGGGTTCATTCATGTTTGATTAGCCAATCAGATTGCGTTAGCACATGGAGATATGAATACATATAAAAGCTTCATTTTTGTTTGTTTGTTTGCTTTTGCACTGAAATTAAGATACATTGATTTAATTTTAACAATAGAGCCTTTAGACAAGGTGAGGTTCAGGAATTGTTAGCTGCCATTGTACAGAGAGTGAAGCGTGTAGTGTCACCAACTCCAGCCCAGAACCCTCACAGAATATGGCTTAACATGAAAACAAGGAAAATCTCTTGTACTTAGGAATCTAGATATGGTCTTTTACTGAATAAAAGGGACTAGTATGATTTGAGGCTGGTGTGTTGCCCCCTTTTCATTCTTTTATACACAAGTCTTTTATAGGGACTTCCCTGGCAGTCCAGTGGTTAAGACTTCGCCTTCCAATGCAGTGGGTGAGGGAGGGTTCAATCCCTGGTTGGGGAGCTAAGATCCCACATGCCTCGTGGCCAAAACCCCAAAACATAAAACAGAAGCAATATTGTAACAAATTCAATAAAGACTTAAAAAAAAAAGTCACTTATAGAAAAATTCTGTCTTGGAATTGGTAAAACAATGTGTTGGGTTTCATTATGCCCCATGGATATCTAAAACAGTAGTCTGAACCCTGAATGCTAGCTACCTATATGATACCCCTACATGGATGTTTAATAAGCATCTCAAACTCAACTTGCCCAAGGTAGAACTCTTGGTTACCCTGCAGTCCACAAATCACCTCCTCTGCAAGTTTTCTCTGTCTTAGAAAATGGATCTCCCATCTACCTAGTTGTTTAAGCAAATGTTATAAGAATTATCCTCAACTCCTTGTTTTCTCTGTCCCCACGGCCAGTCTGTCAGCAATTCCTGTTGACATTACTTCCAAAATGTGTCCCTAAATCACTGACTTCTCCCCATCACTGTTGTTACCTTCCTGTCTAATCACCATCCTCTCTTTTCTGGACCATTGCACTGGTCTTCTAACTCAGGGGTCCCTAACCCCCGGGCCACAGACTGGTACTGGTCCGTGGCCTGTTAGGAACCGCACCGCACAGCAGGAGGTGA
The DNA here is from genome assembly GCF_965194825.1 of Balaenoptera physalus. Taxonomy (NCBI): domain Eukaryota; kingdom Metazoa; phylum Chordata; class Mammalia; order Artiodactyla; family Balaenopteridae; genus Balaenoptera; species Balaenoptera physalus. The sequence continues at coordinate 36,569,783 of NC_138901.1, forward strand.
GCGGCAGGTGAGCAAGTGAAGCTTCATCTGTATTTACAGCCACTCCCCATAGCTCGCATTACCGCCTGAGCTCCGCCTTCTGTCAGATCAGCAGTGACATTAGAATCTCATAGGAGCGCAAACCCTACTGTGCATTGCTCACGTGAGGGATCTAGGTTGCGTGCTTCTCATGAGAATCTAATGCCTGATGATCTGAGGTGGAGCTGAGGCCGTGATGCTAGTGCTGGGGAATGGCTGCAAATACAGATTATCATTAGCAGAGAGGTCTGACTACACAGAGACCATAATAAATCAATGGCTTGCAGACTCATTTCAAACCCCTATCAGTGAATGGCAAGTGAAAACAAGCTCATGGCTCCCACTGATTCTGCATTAGGGTGAGTTATATAATTATTTCATTAAATATTGCAGTGTAATAATAATAGAAATAAAGTACACAATAAATGTAATGCACTTGAATCATCCCGAAACCATCCTCCACCCTGGTCCGTGGAAAAATTGTCTTCCACGAAACCGGTCCCTAGTGCCAAAAAAGTTGGGGACCGCTGTTCTAACCCATCTCCTTGCTCCCTTATGATCTATTTTCTACCAAGCAGCAAGAATCATCTTTTAAAAGTCATCCCCTATTTAAAGTCATTCCCATATTTAAAATTATTTGTTGGTTTTCCATAGCAATTATAAAAATTTTTTTACCCCTTTACCCTGGTTTACAAAGCCCTTTGGGCATGGCCTCTACTACCTCTCTGACCTCAGCCCCTACCACTCTCCCCCATCACAGTTCTCTGGACCCCCTGACTTTGTGTTCTGTGAGTAAGGCAAACCATCGGGCCCCCTCCCAACCAGAAGTGGGCTTTCCTCATCTTCCCATGGCTGGATCCTTAGAATATTTAGAAGAAACCGTTCTGATAAATCCCTCATAGAGACATTTCCTGAACACCCGATGATATAGGACGCAGCACCAGCCCACCAAAACTAGACACCATTTATCACATAACCCTCTTTTATCCTACTTAAATTACCTGGATAGCATATAGCTGTCACCACCTCCAATGCCTAAGGCCAAATATAAGACCCATGAGATCAGGCTCCTCATCTGCTTTTTCACTATTGATTCACTAAGACCAAGAGGAGGTGCTCAGTAATGGTGCTGCATGAACGGCTGTTTTTCATATGCTATGTAATCTCAATCTGGGAATCAATAGGTTGTTTCTATCTGTTCTGTTTTTATAGCAGACAGGATTGTATGAATATAAGGTCTTTGGCGTTCTGGAGGATTGCTCACCGGATCTACTTGCAGATGTCTATGTGGACTTAGACTATAGAAAACAGTGGGACCAATATGTTAAAGGTGAGTGACACCTACAATTTAACAAAACCAATTAGAAAGTAGAATCTAATGTTATTTATTCTAGCCAGCAGTAATCAAAAGGTTTAATTTTTACTATATTATGTTTCATTTTATATTTTGGCATATATGTCTTAAAGTTCTAGGTTAAAATGTGACTTTGCTAATCTTAGGATTTGCTCCTTGCATACTATTAGAGTCACTCTCCAGTTTGCTCTGAGCGCTGCTTTGTTCTTATTATAAGTTCGTTGTCATCTCATAAACCTAGGTGGTCATGGAAGGCTTCTTGGAGGAGGTGGAACCCAAGCTTTGTTTTAGAGGTTGAATCAGAGTTTTATAAATAACAAGAATACCTATATGTGAAGAGGTGAGAGGGTGAGGGGGTGAGTGGCTAAAGGGCACCTGAGGTCTAGGGAATAGCATGAGTAAAGTGAGGAAGGCATGAAACAACATGAAATATTAAAAAACTGTGAGCAGTTGGGTGCTGTTGAGTTGCTGGGGTAGCAGAATCTGGAACTAGGGTGGGAGGAGGGTCCAGAGCCCTAAGGGCCTAGGCTGGCCACCTGGCTACACTTCTTAGATTTTCACTAGAACTGAGGGAGAGTTATGAGAAGCATTAGATAGGGGCTCTTCCTGCCACTTAGAGTGGGGAGTGGGCTCTGCCATCCCAGTCACAGCAGGATAGATATGCAGCAGCTAGCCCAGGGACACAGAAACCCTGACAGACCCTTGCTGTGGTCAGGAATCTTGGTTGCAAGTAACCAAGTGCTAACAAATGCCAGTGTTAAGAAAAGGAGAAAACATTTTTTTGTTGTTGTTGTTCATGGAATTGAAAAGTGCATAGGTGTCTGGCTTCCAGGTCAGCTACATCCAATACTTTATATCTCCAGCTTGACTGTGTTTTCCTCTGTGTTGACCTCATTCTCAGTCAGATTCTTACGTCATGGCAAAGTTGCCACCAGAGGGTGCAGGCTTACATTCTAACCATGTACATAACCCGAGAGGAACAGGAACTTTCCTACTGATGCAGCCAGAGTCCCAGGGTTGGCTCTCATAGCCTCAATATGGATCATATACTTACTTCCTGGGGACGTTTATCATGGTTTTGGGTCACTTAGTGCTATCAAATAGCCTTCCTATCTAGGGGAAATTGTGATGCCACCTATTCAAGGGAGAAGCCACAAGTTCTCTGTCCATCTCTCTAGCAGACATTGTTCAGTCGTGTGCTGTAGACATTGGAAGAGCCTCTGATGTGTGGTACTTGGCATCAGCAGTCCACACTATGGAGTACAGTCCAGAGACAGCAGTATTTTGGCTTCTCTGGAGCCATTCTGAGGTTCTAACCTAACTCTGGTCCTCCTAGATCTTCTGTAGACTGCATGAGAGCCTTTAAAAAAAACACTTTTTGGCCTAAACTTGCTAGAGTGGCAAGCCAAGACTCTGTCCACACATGCCTTCCTTAAGCTAATCACCTTGGCCATGTCTGGATCAATATCCCACCCCTATAATTAATGCTGAGTCAGTTCTGCTTAAACCACATAGTGAAGGAGAAAAAGGAGAATGAGATGCTGGTCCAAGAAGGGGAGAGCCAAAGCTGAGCAGGCAAAGCAACAGATGTCTGCTCCTTCCCTTCCTTTCAAGGGCATCTTCAGCCTCCTGTACCAGTGGGCTGGCAAGCTCTTTACCCCATGGTCTGCTTCTAATAGATTTCACTTTTTCAAAAGCTAAATTAATTAACACATTGCCACAGTTAGTATCTCCTCAAGGGACTCTCTTGGTTCCTTCAGCAGCCTTGGTGTAGCGCCTTCTTTAACTAGTTAGTTAGAAGCTTCCTGCACAGCTTGGGGGCAGAGGCTGCGCACTTCATAGCATTCCTTTGCTATCTCCCTACGAGAGCTGATGCTATATGCACTATATGCATGGTGGATATTAAGGAGATTTGGTCCCTGTGGCTGTGGTATAAAGCAACATAGGAGAGAGGAAAGAAAGTTACGGTTAGCACAGTTAAGCAAATTTCTAGCTGTTTAGGAAGGACACTGCCCTCTCTGGAACCTTCGTTTCCCAATTGAACACACTAGACTGGGTGGCTCAGTCCCAGGACACCTGTAATATGTCAAGAAATCTAAAGGGGGGCGTAAGGACACAACAGTAAAACATTTGGTACTCTAGTGACATCTGGTGGTTTCCCTGATTTTTAAACCTGAAAATTTATTTTTTAATGCCTAATTTTATTTCACTGCATTTTTTTGAGAGTGTTGTTTGTGCTATATGATGAACAATTTTTGTTGGGTTCTTTTATTTTTACTCTGTTTTTATATCTACTAGACTCTGCCCCTGGGCAACAAGCTTTCCATGGTAGTAAATCTGACTTTTTCTAGAATTCTGTGCCTTATGAGTGAGTGGTTTATCATCCCTACAGGATCATCATATCAAAGCTTCTTGGGATTTTTTTTTTTTAATTTTTTAATTTAATTTTATTTATTTTTTTATACACCAGGTTCTTACTACTTATCCATTTTATACATATTAGTGTATACATGTCAATCCCAATCTCCCAATTCATCACACCACCACTACCCCGCCGCCACTTTCCCACCTTGGTGCCCACACATTTTTTCTCTCCATCTATGTCTCTATTTCTGCCCTGCAAACCGGTTCATCTGTACCATTTTTCTAGGTTCCACATATATGCGTTAATATACGATATTTGTTTTTCTCTTTCTGACTTACTTCACTCTGTAAGACAGTCTCTAGGTCCATCCACGTCTCTACAAATGACCCAATTTTGTTCCTTTTTATGGCTGAGTAATATTCCATTGTATATATGAACCACATCTTCTTTATCCATTCATCTGTCGATGGGCATGTAGGTTGCTTCCATGACCTGGCTATTGTAAATAGTGCTGCAGTGAATATTGAGGTGCATGTGTCTTTTTGAATTATGGTTTTCTCTGGGTATATGCCCAGTAGTGGGATTGCTGGGTCATATGGTAATTCTATTTTTAGTTTTTAAAGGAACCTCCATACTGTTCTCCATAGTGGCTGTATCAATTTACATGCCCACCAACAGTGCAAGAGGGTTCCCTTTTCTCCACACCCTCTCCAGCATTTGTTGTTTGTAGATTTTCTGATGATGCCCATTCTAACTGGTGTGAGGTGATACCTTATTGTAGTTTTGATTAGCATTTCTCTAATAATTAGTGATGTGGAGCATCTTTTCATGTGCTTCTTGGCCATCTGTATGTCTTCTTTGGAGAAATGTCTATTTAGGTCTTCTGCCCATTTTTTGATTGGGTTGTTTGTTTTTCTAATATTTAGCTGCATGAGCTGTTAATATATTTTGGAGATTAATCCTGTGTCCATTGATTCATTTGCAAATATTTTCTCCCATTCTGAGGGCTGTCTTTTCGTCTTGTTTGTAGTTTCCTGTGCTTTGCAAAAGCTTTTAAGTTTCATTAGGTCCCATTTGTTTATTTTTGTTTTTATTTCCATTACTCTAGGAGGTGGATCAAAAAAGATCTTGCTGTGATTTATGTCAAAGAGTGTTCTTCCTATGTTTTCCTCTAAGAGTTTTATAGCGTCTGGTCTTACATTTAGGTCTCTAATCCATTTTGAGTTTATTTTTGTGTATGGTGTTAGGCAGTCTTCTAATTTCATTCTTTTACATGTAGCTGTCCAGTTTTCCCAGCACCACTTATTGAAGAGACTGTCTTTTCTCCATTGTATATCCTTGCCTCCTTTGTCATAGATTAGTTGACTGTAGGTGCATGGGTTTACCTCTGGGCTTTCTCTCTTGTTCCATTGATCTGTATTTCTGTTTTTGTGCCACTACCATATTGTCTTGATGACTGTAGCTTTGTAGTATAGTCTGAAGTCAGGGAGTGTGATTCCTCCAGCTCTGTTTTTTTTCCCTCAAGACTGCTTTGGCTATTCGGGGTCTTTTGTGTCTCCATACAAATTTTAAGATTTTTTGTTCTAGTTCTGTAAAAAATGCCATTGGTAATTTGATAGGGATTACACTGAATCTGTAGATTGCTTTGGGTAGCATAGTCATTTTCACAGTGTTGATTCTTCCAATCCAAGAACATGGTATATCTCTCCGTCTGTTGGTATCATCTTTAATTTCTTTCATCAATGTCTTGTAGTTTTCTGCATACAGGTCTTTTGTCTCCCTAGGTAGGTTTATTCCTAGGTATTTTATTCTTTTTGTTGCAATGGTAAATGGGAGTGTTTCCTTAATTTCTCTTTCAGATTTTTCATCGTTAGTGTATAGAAATGCAAGAGACTTCTGTGCATTAATTTTGTATCCTGAAACTTTACCAAATTCATTGATTAGCTCTAGTAGTTTTCTGGTGGCATCTTTAGGATTCTCTACATATAGTATCATGTCATCTGCAAACAGTGACAGCTTTACTTACTCTTTTCCGATTTGGATTCCTTTTATTTCTTTTTCTTCTCTGATTGCCATGGCTAGGACTTCCAAAACTATGTTGAATCATAGTGTTGAGAGTGGACATCCTTGTCTTGTTCCTGATCTTAGAGGAAATACTTTCAGTTTTTCACCATTGAGAATGATGTTTGCTATGGGTTTGTCATATACAGCATTTATTATGTTGAGGTAGGTTCCCTCTATGCCCACTTTCTGGAGAGTTTTTATCATAAATGGGCATTGAATTTTGTCAAAAGCTTTTTCTGCATCTATTGAGATGTTCATATGGTTTTTATTCTTCAGTTTGTTAAAATGGTTTATCACATTGATTGATTTGCATATATTGAAGAATCCTTGCATCCCTGGGATAAATCCCACTTGATCATGGTGTGTGATCCTTTGAATATATTTTTGGATTTTGTTTGCTAGTATTTTCTTGAGGATTTTTGCATCTATGTTCATCAGTGATATTGGTGTGTAATTTTCTTTTTTTGCAGTATCTTTGTTTGGTTTTGGTATCAGGGTGATGGTGGCCTCGTAGAATGAGTTTGGGAGTGTTCCTCCCCCTGATATATTTTGGAGGCGTTTGAGAAGGATAGGTTTTACCTCTTCTCTAAATATTTGATAGAATTCTCCTGTGAAGCCATCTGGTCCTGGACTTTTGTTTGTTGGAAGATTTTTAATCACAGTTTCAATTTCATTACTTGTGATTGGTCTGTTCATATTTTCTATTTCTTCCTGGTTCAGTCTTGGAAGGTTGTACCTTTCTAAGAATTTGTCCATTTCTTCCAGGTTATCCATTTTATTGGCATAAAGCTGCTTGTAGTAGTCTCTTAGGATGCTTTATATTTCTGCGGTGTGTGTTGTTAACTTCTCCTTTTTCATTTCTAATTTTATTGATTTGAGTCCTCTCGCTCTTTTTCTTGATGAGTCTCGCTAATGGTTTATCAATTTTGTTTTTCTCAAAGAACCAGCTTTTAGTTTTATTGATCTTTGGTATTGTTTTCTTTTTTTCAATTTCATTTATTTCTGCTCTGATCTTTATGATTTCTTTCCTTCGGCTAACTTTGGGTTTTTTTTGTTCTTCTTTCTCTGATTCCTTTAGGTGTAAGGTTAGATTGTTTATTTGAGATTTTTCTTGTTTCCTGAGGTAGGCTTGTATTGCTAAAAACTTCCCTCTTAGAACTGCTTTTGCTGCATCCCATAGGTTTTGGATCATCTTTTTTTTTGTTGTAATTTGTTTCTAGGTATTTTTTGATTTCCTCTTTGATTTCTTCAGTGATCTCTTGGTTATTTAGTAATACATTGTTTAGCCTCCATGTGTTTGTGTTGTTTATGTTTTTTTCCCTGTAATTGATCTCTAATCTCATAGCGTTTTGGTCAGAAAAGATGCTTGATATGATTTCAATTTTCTTAAATTTACCAAGGCTTGATTTGTGACCCAAGATGTGATCTATCCTGGAGAATGTTCCGTGTGCACTTGAGAAGAAAGTGTAATCTGCTGTTTTTGGATGGAATGTCCTATAAATATCAATTAAATCTATCTGGTCTATTGTGTCATTTAAAGCTTCTGTTTCCTTATTTATTTTCATTTTGGATGACGTGTCCATTGCTGTAAGTGAGGTGTTAAAGTCCCCCACTATTACTGTGTTACTGTCGATATCCTCTTTTATAGCTGTTAGCAGTTGCCTTATGTATTGAAGTGCTCCTATGTTGGGTGCATATATATTTATAATTGTTATATCTTCTTTTGGATTGATCCCTTGATCATTATATAGTGCCCTTCCTTGTCTCTTGTAAGATTCTTTATTTTAAAGTCTATTTTATCTCATATGAGTATTGCTACTCCAGCTTTCTTTTGATTTCCATTTGCATGGAATATCTTTTTCCATCCCCTCACTTTCAGTCTGTATGTGTCCCAAGGTCTGAAGTGGGTCTCTTGTAGACAGCATATATATGGATCTTGTTTTTGTATCCATTCAACGAGGCTGTGTCTTCTGGTTGGAGCATTTAATCCATTCACATGTAAGGTAATTATCTGTATGTATGTTCCTATGACCATTTTCTTAATTGTTATGGGCTTGTTTTTGTAGGTCCTTTTCTTCTTTTGTGTTTCCCACTTAGAGAAGTTCCTTTAGCATTTGTTGTAGAGCTGGTTTGGTGGTGCTGAATATTCTTAGCTTTCACTTGTCTGTAAAGCTTTTGATTTCTCTGTCGAATGTGAATGAGATCCTTGCTGGGTAGAGTAATCTTGGTTGTAGGTTCCTCCTTTTCATCACTTTAAGTATATCATGCCACTCCCTTCTGGCTTGTAGGGTTTCTGCTGAGAAATCAGTGTTAACCTTATGGATGTTCCCTTGTATGTTATTTGTCATTTTTCCCTTGTTGCTTTCAATAATTTTTCTTTGTCTTTAATTTTTGTCTATCTGATTACTGTGTGTTTCGGCGTGTTTCTCCTTGGGCTTATCCTGCCTGGCACTCTCTGTGCTTCCTGGACTTGCATGGCTATGTCCTTTCCCACGTTAGGGGAATTTTTTACTATAATCTCTTCATATATTTTCTTGGGTCCTTTCTCTCTCTCTTCTCCTTCTGGGACCCCTATAATGCGAATGTTGTTGCATTTAATGTTGTCCCAGAGGTCTCTTAGGCTGTCTTCATTTCTTTTCATTCTTTTTTCTTTATTCTCTTCTGTGGCAGTGAATTCCACCATTCTGTCTTCTGGGTCACTTATCCGTTCTTCTGCCTCAGTTATTCTGCTATTGATTCCTTCTAGAGTATTTTTCATTTCATTTATTGTATTGTTCATCTCTGTTTGTTTGTTCTTTAATTCTTCTAGGTGTTTGTTCTTTAATTCTTCTAGGTCTTTGTTAAACATTTCTTGCATCTTCTAGATCTTTGCCTCCATTCTTTTTCCGAGGTCCTGGATCATCTTCACCATCATTATTGTGAATTTTTTTTCTGGAAGGTTGCCTATCTCCACTTCATTTAGTTGTTTTTCTGGGGTTTTATCTTGTTCCTTCATCTGGTACATAGTCCTCTGCCTTTTCATCTTGTCTATCTTTCTGTGAATGTGGTTTTTGTCCCACAGGCTGCAGGTTTGTAGTTCTTCTTGCTTCTGCTGTCTGACCTCTGGTGGATAAGGCTATCTAAGAGGCTTGTGCAAGTTTCCTGATGGGAGGCAAAGCTTCTTGTTAATACAAGCCGAAGAGACTTCTAGATGCAATAACTTCTTTTTTTTTTTTTAAGAACTCTATGAAAAAGAATGCAATGGAGAAGCAGTGGTCTACTGGCAAGTCAAGTACCCTTTTCCCATGTCCAACAGAGATGTATCCTTTCCAAAAGCACACCATTACTCAGCTTTTGAAGTGTTTCTGTGCCCCATGGCCATCACCCAATGGTAGTATGTCCAGCAGATGTGGACAATGTTGTTTTTGACTCTTGCAGAGACATCTGCTACAGCTGTTGCTTCCTGTGTGGCTTTCAGTTTTCCAGACCTGACAATGTGGAGCATCTGTAATTGTGGTCATGGGAGGGCAGCTCATACTTTCCTGAAAAGTTTTCTAGGAAATCCTTGTGCCAGAGAATTGGGGACCTGAAAACAACTTTTCATAAAGAGTATTCAATACACTCTCTCAATCTATAGGAGAGGAGGTAGGGACCCAGAGGCAATGTGACAGAGGCCCACACTCAGGTGGTTAGCAGCAGACTGGGGGCTGGGACTCAGGCCCCACATTTCCAGCTCCCTCCACCTCCCTTCCTCCTGGAATATTGGATCTGGACACTGTGTGTATGTTTCTTCCCCTCAGTTTCCTCGATTATGATATGAAGCATTTGAATGGATGTGAGGTGTTTTAGCTGACACTCCAAGGCTCTATGAAGCCCCTTAGGGCCAGCCTGGGAGGGTTTGATGGACATTTGCTGGGTGGGCAGATGGGGTAGAATATAGGCGGGGATAGGTGAGATTTCGACTCCACTGTTCTCTTCAATCATAGCAGCTGAGTGTTTTACACACTGAATTTCCATAAATAATCCTTTTAACAAAGGGTCTGTGGAATTAAAAAAAAAAAACAAAAACTTGGAAACCACTGAACTGGATGATCGCTGGGATCTTTTCTAGCTCTAACATTCTGTGAGTCTGCATGTTCCTAAATAATTGTTCTTTAGAAAGAGAGGGGACATCGGGGTGGTTTGTGGGTATTGTTTCTGTGTGTTTTGTGTGTATGTGTCTACCCTGGCCCAGCTAGATTATAGACTCCATAAGAGATTATTTCTGGCACAATTCCCACAGACTGCTAAATACAGGTGGTAGGTATTTCAAGAAATTGTGGTTACTTAATCCCTTAGATTTTACGTTGTTTTCTCTCCTCCTGCCAACAACTGTGCAGGGTAGGAGCCATCATCCCCATCAGTCAGGGAAGGAAACTGAGGCAAAGGGAAGTTCAGAACCCTGCTCAGGTTCTCATCAGTTTCTCACCACTAGAGGCAGGCCTGGGCCCAGGTCCAGCTGTGACCAGAGAAGGTGATCTGGACCAGGGCAACACCACTTTCTGACCTCATGTGGATACTGCTGGGGGCTGTTCTCAGGAGTGGACACTGGCTGCTCCTTGAAGTTTGGTTTCATTGGCTTTCCAGTGCCACACAATCCCATAATGAGTTTCTTAGTCTTTGTATATACACATATGTCTCTCCAACAAGGGCTGTTCTATTTTTAGAATAGAGAACAGTATAATGGAAAAGAACATTAGTTTTGGAGGGAAAGATCCCAGGTTGAGTGTGCACTTATTTCCTGGTTTGCTCTGTGACCTTGGAAAATGCCCTTCACTTCTCTGGGCCTCAGTAAACTAGTGGCTCTCCACTCATAGACTGTGTGCCACGCTGGACCTTCCAACCCTTCAAAGAACTCTGTGAAATGGCAGTCAATATATCAAGTTAATTTTTCCTCAGTGGAGTGTCAGGTGATGTCTATCACATGAGCTAAGCAAGGTGTGGGACCATATTTGCTGTGAGGAAAAAATAAAAGACTTGGGAGAGAGGAAATCCAGAACTAAAGCAACTTCATTCCTTCCCTAAAACATTTAAGAGCTTTACTCATCAGTGCGTAGAGAGTGGGGGCAATAGACCATCCTGCAGGGTGCCTGGGGGAGGGGCAGACCACCGTGGGTGCTGTAGAGCCTCTGAGCTGGCCTGGGGCTGTGGTCACGGCTGTTGCAGTAAGTGTAACTGTGTTGTACTTACAGTGATTGTTTGGATTATTTTAGGCTTTAATTCCTTCTCCTGTGAAACCTAAAATTCTACTGTTGGAAAGTCTAATGAACACATTAAAGAGCTGAGCCCTCTGTAGCTATGAAAATCTCACCAGGTTTTGGAGCCTAATCTTGGTTCAAATTCAGGTTCCATCACTTCAGCTGGGCTATGGGATCTTCAGCAAGTTTCTTTACTTCTCTGAGCCTCAATTTGGTCATTTGTAAGATGGGGATACTTATGCTGAACTCACAGGGACTTTCTCAGGATCAAAATTGATGCTAATTGTAAAGCACACGATGCATGTACGTGGTAAGGGCTCAATAAGTGGTGACTCTTGTTGTTTCTTAAAATGAAATCATCTTCCCTATAATAGTGCCACAGGCATAGTGGTTATTCTGTAAGTGTTTATTGAGTTGAAATGACTTCGTGATTCTTGGTGAACCAGAACCAGCAAGGGCATCTGCCTACTAAATATTCAGGTATTCTTGTGTCTTCCTATGATCTCCAGGTGTAAGTAACCCTTCCTGACCATCCTCTGTGCATAGAGGTCAGTGATTAGGGCTTAGGGAGAGGACGAAGAACAATGGCCCCATTGTTTACTGAGGGCTGCTTCTGCTCTAGTCTCTCTCTAGAGCCCCCACCAAGTCTGCCTGCAGGGCAGTGGTACCCTCTTTTCTTTCAGAGGGAAACCAATTTCAGAAAAGTTGAGTAACCAAACCAGGATCACACAGCTGATAAGTTACCAGTCCTCTGAGATATCTCATTGCCTTCTTGGAGAAACGAGAAGTGGGTTCCCCACATAACTAAAAGCAGCAGGGAACCATTCACAGGTGGATAATACACGCTCTCAAATAAGAACACCAGTTGGGAGGAGCTATGGTTTTGCAGGGCAGGTAGGCAGATAAGGCAGGAAATGAAGTAACAGTGCAAGGGAGCAAACACCAAGTGGAGGAACAGAATCATCTCCCTTTGCTTCTGGCTTGAGGGCTTTCCTTCTGCTCATCTGAGGTGCTGGCCTTGATGTCTTACCTTGACTGGTGGTGTGGTACGTCTATGTGCGGCAGCGGCGAGAGCTGGACCATGAAGGACAGAAGATCCACGTGATCCTGGCCCAGAGCACCCCCGTGCCACAGTTTCCAGAGAAATCGGGCGTGATTCGGGTGAAGCAGTACAAGCAGAGCCTGGCGATCCAGAGCGATGGCAAGAGGGGGAGCAAAGGTAAAAGGAGGGCACGTGTTGGCGCGCCAGCCAGGGCCACCGATGTAAGGCCACACTGGCTGCAAGGCACGTAAAATGCAGGATGCTTATACCCTGAGGTCAGAGACTTAGGCATGGGTGCAAAAGAAACAAGGGAGACTCAATTCACCACAGAAGCTTGGCTACAATGCAGCGTGGATGTTTAAATCTGATCAATTCATTCTTTACTGACTCTTGCATCGTCCAGATGAAATCAGAACATCCAAGGGAATCAAAATGTTTAGAAACTCACTTCAGGCTGGTCCTGTCCATGCACACACCGGCCAGGGGTGGGCAGGAGGGCTGGTGGGACCATCTCTGAGGAGGCAGCTCCTGCTCAGCAAAAACCCAGGGACTCAGGACCTGCCTGCCTTGAGTTCCAGCCTCTGGAGAGAGGCTGGGAGGGGTCCATGCGGCCACCTGCTGGACTGGAATCAGTGTGGCCTTGAGGCTGTGGCAAAATCTGAACTGTAGTTGTGACGTGTGTTAGATCTGCCACCTTGGGCATGTCACCCCACTCTTCTGAGTCTCCATTTTATTATTTATAAACTGGGGTTCAATTTTATCAACTCCTTAGGATTGAGATGATTAATGAGAGAAATAATAATATGCGAGACTATATCCAAGTCTAGCACTTGCCAGGCGTTTAATAAATATCAGCAGAATGTGCCTTGACTGTTTTCCAAAATGTTTATATGTAAGTTTCCCGTAAGGCAAGGCAGAGGGGCAAGTCCACTTGAATTCCTCCTTACTTTCTGGGCCTGGATATGAAGGTGGAATGTTTGCAGGGTTTGTTATTGTATCTTTCTAACATGTTTCTTCCTCTTGAATTGTCCTTTCTTTCCCTCTCTAGTTTTCATGTATTACTTCGATAACCCAGGTGGCCAAATTCCGTCTTGGCTCGTTAACTGGGCTGCCAAGGTGAGATCCCAGGAGGCAGGAGGGGAAGTGTGTTTGACAAATGTTGACTTAGCCCATGGGGCTGTCAGGCTGAAGAGACGCGCTGTCTCAGCCCTCATGATGCTCTTTTATGAGACAGCTCTGTTGAGTGACTATGGTTAGGACTGGGGTTGCCAACACCCAGCACAGAGGATGGGACAAAAGACGAAGAATCTTTACCTGGAATGCCAGCCCTCCCTGCTTTGCTCTGAGACCCCGCACCAGGATCACAATAGCCTGCTCCTTGTAGGGACAATGGTGCCTGTGGACCCTGTATCTGCTTATGGAGGAGTTAGACAGGCCAACCTGGCCCAGGAGACACCAGCCATGTCCAAGCCTGGGGAAGCCTTCAGGTTTTTTTATGGTTGTTTTGTTTTTCTGTAAGGAGAGGGAACCACAGTGGTGCCCAGATCACTAGAGACTGCCTAGGACCTGGAATCATGCCGACCATTCAGTCTGTTTATAAGGCCCTACTTACTGGCTGGAAGGCTCACCAATTCCCTGGGAGAGTGAAAAAGCACATAAGTTTTGAGTCAAACACATGATATTTTGAACCCTGGCCTTGTTTCTGACCGTATAATCTAGGGAAGCCATCAATTTCTTCCCTCTTAAAAATGGAGTTGGATATTCCCACCCTGTAGAGAAGGAGTAAATAGAACAATGTTTGGAGAAAATCTTGAACAATGTTCAACACTAACTAAAGAATGACATATCCTGCCTCTTGCCCCCAATCCTTACCATTTTCTAATTCTGTAAAGCAAGTCCTTTCTCTCACTTCTTTGGAAGAATCCCACAGCCTAACCCAATCGCATTTGTGAGTTTTCTTTTTCTTTTGAAAAAATGGTGTCTTAGAAATATCTTAGCTTTTTATTAGCAAAAGTTAAAATATACAACAAGGTCTTATAACAGTGGCACCGGCGGTTCAGCCTTACCTGTGCCCTGCATCTTACCTTTTGTCATCATCTGTTGCAACGCTCTGTGGAAATCTGCTCGTGGGCCCTATTGTCATATTTATTACTCCCAAAGCCATCTTCCTTTACCTTTGCCACATCCCGAAGAATTAGGAATAATCCCTGTGAGGACATAGAAGTGACAGTCTCCTTTCCTTTGCAGAATGGAGTTCCTAACTTCTTGAAAGACATGACGAAAGCCTGTCAGAACTATCACAAGAAAACCTAAGGGAAGGAATTGGGAGCCTTGTGTCCGTGGAATGATGTCTCCGGAAGTGCCACAACCGCCAGTGCTCAGCCTGCCTTTCACTTTTTTGTCCTCAGAGTCTTGCATGCTCTCCAGCATGTTGTCCCCAGGTGTGTTTGCCTGATGCCCGGCTTCCTTTCCCACTCTCCCTTCCCCAGGACCCACTGCCTTCTTCCGCTGTTGAATGTGGGTCAGATTAGGGAAACTTTTGCTTGTTTATTTTTAAAAAGGGGAGTCCTCAGTAAGGAACACAGTCAATCCATTGTGCCATTCTAGGGAGATCTTGGGTGGAGGACTGACAACACCATCTAAGAGTGACTGATCCCGGCAAGCTGGCTCCTTCCCACATGTGATTTCTTGCAACCCAGGGAGGTGATTTCCTGCTGAAGTTGCATTTTCTTCAGAACTGACGCTCCATGCACCAAGACTGGAAGATTCATGTCCATTTGCCTTATGCTTTGCTGCCTTGATTTGAGATGATAATCCACTAAGCCTCTCCCCATTCCTACTTGTGGAGGATCATGAGCTGTTTTGATTTTAAACCATTTTGAAAAACGTTGCAGGTCTAAGTGTATAGTGTGATAACAATTTTTTCTCATCACCCATGTCTGGGTTTCTCTTTTTCCCATATGCCCCTGGGGAAAGCCGTCCATACCTCAGTAGCTCTGCATTTTACTGGACACTGAGGCATCAAGACTGCTCTGGCAGTTACCAGAAGCCAACCTACTTTGCACACAGCATTGAGATAAAGTGTCTTTTTATGCAGTTTCCCTTCTAGAATGTTTGGAGATGTTGAAAGGATAAGAGTTCACTGCCAGGGAAATATTAATTAGTGGTGTCGTTGACTCTACACCTTTTTCTCAGGAATTCTACCTAAGTTATCCACCTTTCCCACTACCAGAAGACTTTCCGTTTCCTACTTTTCTCTTGAATTTTGGAGGGAAAGATATTCTGTGGACAAAGGCACAGCCTTATAATCTCAGGGAAAAATTTTAACCACTGTATGTGACGGTACCAAACATTGATTAAAGGGCATACAAATTCGGGATGCAAAGCCGGAAGCAGGGGATTTATTAAAATGGGATACTCCAGACTCTGTAATTTCTCTCTGGAAAGGGAAGTGCATTGAATACTAAATAAATACAGAGTGACTTATACTTGTCCTGTCTGCAGTCTCCTTCCTGCCTTGTTCCTTCTGTGAGAATAAGTCTGTTAGGTCTCTTTGGTTTGCAAGTCACATCCAACCTAACTCATGGACTTGAAGGAGTTTTAGGCTCACTTACATGCAAGGCCAGGTGTAGAGTGGTCTCAAGTAGGGGTTGATACGGGTGCTCAAACTGGCCTTAGGAATCAGCTCTGTTCTTCTTTCAGGTTTCTTTGATTTGGGGCCGTGTTTGGTGGCAGGATTGCTGCTAATAGCAAATGGTAAGCCTGCATCTTCTCAGGTTCATGCTGAGTCAAAAAAAGACAACATTTCTTTCCAGTAGATCCTGAACCATCCCATGATTCCCTCTAAACAATGTGTCAATCCCTGCCCTAGTCACTGTGGTCATATGGATAGAATTATGCAAATTAGCAATTACTTCATAAATGTGTCATTAAAATATCACTATTAGTAATGTAGCTGGAATTTAATTTTTGGTAAAGTAAATCTAAATGTCTCATGTAATAGAGGTCAAGTTGACATTTTATGTATAAAGTCACTGAAAGACAAGCACTAGGATTATAGTCTTTGAGCAGAGAATCTGCATGAAATGGTGTCAGGCAAACCGTATCGTTTACAGTGTTTGATAATCTGCTAAGAACACTGAGTATACTAAGAATACTGAGTTTCTAGGTAAGGCAGTTTAAGAAAAGTCACTAAGCTTGCTATAATTAGTAGAGTTAAGACCCTTTGGCACTCATGCTTGCTTATTCAGAGAAGACAGTCCTATACAGCATTGATATAGGTTACGTGGGAAACTGAGAACCCCTGAGCCAATATTAAATGCAAGGGGCCCAAAATATGTAGAACTGGTGCTCTGGAAGCTGCACTGGATTCTTCAAGGTCTGTCTCTGTGCAAGGGCTGAAAATATCATTTGGAATTTGAAAGTTATAAGTGTATTGTCATTCCTCTAGCTCTTTGTTTCACTTATTTTCTCATGTCTGTCTCTCTGAATAGACAATAAGATCTTTTTGGATAGCAACCCTTCTTTCACTTTGATTTCTGGCCCTCAAATGATAACTAAATGAGTGAATTTAATGATTTGGGGAAGACTGACCAAATGACACACACCCAGAAGGCAAAACTTATCCAGATATAGAAGTTTAATTTGATTACATTAAATACTACTTTAATATTTAATAATTTAGTTCTAGCCAAATTGTTTCCCCAAGTCATCATTTTAGGGGTTCCTGATTCCTGAGGATCTCATTGTGTTTTCCTTGAAAGCACTCAGGTCCTTTGTTTGTTAAGGGGTGGCTTTGCTGGTGTGGCATGGGTTATATTTTAATGTTAGAGAAATGGCACAGTCTGGACTGAGTGCAGCTGAGATTAGTCAGGATTTCAGGATTTTCATGATGAAAGTAGCACTACTGTTAGTGCTAAATTTTTTCCACAGGCAAATTATTCACGCTGCAAAACAGTTCAAAGCTAATGACCACCTTGGAACTGAGGGATTCCAGCAGAGGGCCACTTCCTTGAAAACGTTCCTATTTCACAGTGAGGGTCCTGGCCTGGCTCCCTGGCTGAGATTCCTCTCCCAGAATCCCCACCTCTACTGCCTGCCCTTCAATCCTCCTGCTTCCCAGCTGGGTTTGAAAGAGAGAGAAAGCAGGAAGAGCCCATTTGGTTCTCATGTTTCTGGTAGCACCACCCAGTTGGCTCAGAGAATTATCTTTAAAAGTTTTAAGATGTGTGTTCACTTCACAGTTATTTCTCAATGGTCTGGTGTCCATCTGGCAAGGGGACAGGCATGGCAGTTCCTGGGATGAGTGAGACAGACTTGGTGTTTGCCCTCATGGAGCTTATCCAGTGAAGAAGACACAATGGACAAGCTGTTGAAAAGTTGATGAGTTGTGAGAAAGGGCAAGTAGAGGGGGCTAGAATCTAAACCTGGGGGCACTAACCAACTTTGAGGGGTCAGGGGAGAACATGTTGGAGTTGGCTGGATGAAGGTTGGAGAAGACAATTATTCCACATGGAAGGAACCGTTTCCATAAAATCCCTCAAGCAGGAAGGCCAGTCATGTTGGAGGAACTACCAAAGGCCAGTAGGTCTGAGCAATGAAAGTAGAAGAAGGCATCTCACATGTGGCTGAAGAAGGAGGCCATCAGGTCATGGGAGATCCTGAGAGCTATGGCAAGGATTTTGGACTTTAAACCTAGAACACCAGTAAGCTTTGAAGGATTTTAGGCTAAGCAGTGACCAGATAAGACATATTTATTCCTAACAGCTGCTCACTCCCCCATGGTTCTTCACCATCTCCAGTATCCCTCCAGCACCATCATGGGGGTGCTCTCCAAGGTGCTGTATGCCTCGTGGCTCTGAATCATCCCCACTGTCAGGCTGCACGCTGAGTAGCCCACACCCAAACCTAGCTTCTAAGGTTGAGCATCAGCCTCTGAAGTTTAAGGGGAGTAAAAGAGGTGCAGGGAACACCCATGGACACAGCCCCCTTTTTCCGTGCCCGCATTGTTGTCAACATGCCCTCCTGTGTGACTGCACCATGCAACCCATCAGAACAGAGCCACTACAGGAGCCAGAAGTGTCAGAGAAAAAGAAAAGGCATACAAAATGTAAGCAGGTCTGCCTTCCCCAAAGTTTATTTTACTATACTGCTCCCCAACTAAAAGGAAGAATATATATATTTTTTTCTTGAGAATATAGAAACACTTTATTTGTTTAGGTTCTCAGCGTTTAGAACCAGCATAATGGAAGGACTTCAGAAAAATTATTTATATTGCTAACCTATTTATATGTATTTTTGTGTGTGTCTGCTTGGAGACATATAATATTTGCTCCATTTCATAAAGTATGATAATGGAACAACAACCAGGCAGCATGTTATGTGAGTGGCTTTGCAAGTTCTCTACATGATGTGCCAGGCTCAGTGCTAGGCAGTGGAGTTCATAAAGGTGAAAAATTCTTCCCTTAGGTAATTAGCAGACTACAGAGGACATGGAATATGTGCACAGTTTATGAGCATGAGATCACCTTATGTAAGGAAAATATGTAATATTTTCAGAGTCTGTGGCTAACTGCTCTTAAAAACAAGACAACAGGCCCCGAATGGAGTCACTTATGCTAAGCCCCACATCCCAAACCAAGACTTAATTACAGTTTTGGCTCTCCCAAAAATGGAATCTCAAACCAGTCCAGCAGGAATTGCCTGATCAGCACTAGTTAATCTGCCTGATAGACCCCTGTCCTCCCCTAAACGAAAGTAATGTTGCAATAACCAACCTTCTTTTTTCCTAATATAACTTCCTTGTTTCTGCTTCCTTCTGCCTACAAAATTCTCTCATTTTGTACATTCCCTTGGAGCTCCTTTCTATCTCCAAGGAGGGATGCTGTCCAATCGAATTGACTTTTGCTTAAACAAGCTCTTAAAAATTTTAATATGCCTCAGTTTATCTTTTAACGGCTCTAGTGTGAGAAGAGGGAACTTAAGGAGACTCCCCCCGAAGGCCCCAAGAAGCAAAAACAACCAGACTTGGTTACCTGCTGAGCCCTTGAACTCTGCTTTCCCGCTGCCTCTGGAGGTGGTGAGAAAGTCTCTCTCAGATTGTAGCTCTGTAGCTTTTCCTTGAGTTTCCAGATTTTATTTGAGCATTTTTTTTTCTTGACTGGGTCCAGAGACTCACCAAAATCAGATTGGGTCTGACTTAGAAACCAGACTGGGTCTGCAATTTGACTGGGTCCAGCTTAGAAACTGGACTGAGTCTAGAGTCAGACTGGGTTTGACTTAAGTTGTACTGAGTCTGCTTGAGGCCTCAGGTGAATAAAATATTGTTTTAGGGCTGGACAAGTAGGCTCACCTTACCAAAGATAATCTTGAATCACAGTGACCACAGTGAAGAACTTTTAACCTAGATAATCTTATCATTTATGTTGTGATCTAGAAAAAAAGCGGTCTCAGCCAAGTATTCATCATAAAGCATAGAGGAGAAATTATTTTTCCTCCTCTAAAATTTTTGGTGACCAGGATGGGACCTGCTGGGACACCCTACTCACTGCAGACAGGATCCTAGGAGAACTGGCAGAAGCCAGCAAAGGTAAGAATTCTTACCAAAGTCAGCTCTCTCATCTCTATCTCCATCTGTGGTGCCTGGTTAACAGAGGAAGGTAAAATTCCACTTTCTCCCTTCCTTTCCTAATTCAGATTGGCAGGCAGAAAACATTTATAAGAATTAAATCTTTAAATTGTGAATTTGCTTTTGAGTACACATTGGTTGTAGATCCCTTCTTTCCCAAGGACAGCCATTGCCTTCTTGTTTGTCTACCTTTTGTCCTGAGAACTTGGCTTGGCAACAGCCAAGTTGGGGTCCCCAAAAATTTTGGCTGGGAAGAATTGTGGGTTGCACTCCATGTGCGGCCAGGGTCCTACCCCTGTTGTCTGCTTTCATGGGAATTGTCTGAGGTTTTCTTTCTTTTGGTTATCTTTGGGAGTGTCTCTGGATCTTGGGAGGATAATAATTTTTGCACTCTTTGGGAATGCCTCTTGTCCTCACGGGGTTGTTCAGTACTGCTAGGAATATGTACTGTTTGTCCAGCTGAAACCTGATAAAATATTCAAAAGGAATTTTTTTTTTTTTTTTTTTTTTTTAGTAGCTCTATGGTAGAAAATTGGCCAAATTGGAAGTTGACATTCAGATCCTGATGGGACCTTTTTTTTAGGCCTTCTCCTCTAAGCTAAAATGAAACTATGTAGCCAGAGGGAAAGAAATATTCTGAAGGCTTTGTGGAAGGATTTACTAAAACACTCCACAGACACACAGCTCTAAATCTAGAACATAGGATCTTTTGATTTCCATCTTAGTTGAAGATCTTTTCCCCGATGTAAAGAAGGGAGTTGAGGATAGTAGAGTTGGATGGGTGGGACGGCCTCCGTATCATTCAGGTTGCCCCCCAATTCTTTGAGGAATTAAAGACAACTGTACTTGTCTTACAAATCAAGCCTTTGTAGGAACAAAAGTGAAGATATAGAAATAATTCAAAGCCCTCTTTTCCTTTCTACCAATGCCCAAAGGTACCCTTTTGATCTCAGAAGGTTTGCAGATATTGTAAACATTCTGGACTTAAGGAACAAAAGTCCTTGGTGCAGCTTCTATTCTTTCTTTGTTCTTTTGAGATATAAATATTCTACATAGTCTTCTCTAAGAAGCAAGGGAATTCTTATCAGAAGGAGAAAAAAAAAAAGACTATTGTTAAAATTAGAACTATGAAAAATCTTAAAAGTCTCTTTTACAAATATTAGTAAAAAGCTATCTGAGCAGGTACACTTAATTTATTCCATCTGCCAGAAATACAATGGACCAAACTGTTCTTTTATAAAATACTGAGTTTCATATTATCATATCTGTTTCATGGCTAAAATTTTTAAATGAAAGCTAGAAGATCTCTGTTTACATCTTTATGTTTTTGTATATCTGTATACGTTTGCTATAGATAGTAATTTTTTTGTACCTCTGAATGGTATTTCCAAAATTACTTTTTAAAGGCTCTAGTTAATTGGCTTAAAGATGAACAAGCATTATGTAAATCAAGTATACTGTCAGAAATATAGACTAATCCATATGTTTTTCCAAATTCAAGAGATCTAGGATAATATTTGGTATACTAATACTTTTAGTATAAACAAGTTTAATAGAAGTCAAATAAGAGCTTATTATATCTGTTGCAAATTTTTCAGCAAGAAAAATAACTTGGTATGGTGACATTTTTATAAGTAAGTTAAGTGTGAATGAGATAAGAGCTTTTGGATGAACTCCTTAGGAATAATTATATTTTAGGAATATCTACTTAAAAATAATCTCTCCAACCACAAGGACCTACTATATAGCACAGGGAACTATATTCAATATCTTGTAATAACCTATAATGGAAGAGAAGGTAAAAAAAAATATATATATATATATAATATGTATATATATGTGCGCATATATTTTATATATATACATATACATATCTGTACATATTATATATAGACATATATAACTGAATCACTTTGCTGTACACCTGAAACTAGCACATTATAAATCAACTACATTTCAATTAAAAATTTTTAAAAATCTCTCCAGATTCTGGTAACTTGAAGTTTAGATTTGTGCTAAATTAAGTTAAAAGATGAAAGTTTATTGAATAGTTAGGTCATTCCCAAATAAAACAAGATACTGAAACATTAATTACTGAACATTGGCTTCCTTTTACAAAGAAACTAAAGGGATTTAGGACTATCAATAAATATGTTTGGTTCCACACTGAGATATTTTCTATAAGAAAGCACATGTTTTTAGAAATTATTATTACTGTTATTTATGTTTGCCAATCTACAGAATGCTAATGTAAAAGTTCATAATTGCTTACTTTTTAGTTTTCACTAGATATTAAGGTTTTTAATAGTTGAGTATTTGAATTTAAACATGTAATTAAAGCTACTAGAAATAATAAGGGACAAATTTCAGTATATAGTAGCAAAATAGGATGTGTGTTTTCAGTAAAAGAAGGTATGAGGAATGGAATTGCATTTTGTTAAGGGAAAAGAAAGTAATTTTGTCTTAGAGATAGTTGTTTCTGGATGGAAAAAAGAACAAACTAATATGGATACTAATATGGATACAGAAAGTTATGGAAAGTTTATGGAAAAGGAACCCTGAGAAAAGAGTTTTGTGCATGGTCAGGATTGGCTAAGTTTAGAATAAATTTAACTGAGTAAATTTTAAAAAGTAAGCTGGTGCAAAACCAGAATTTGTTTTTTTTTCTCTTTTAAGAGGTCAGTTTTCTTAACATATTGATCTGCTTTTGGTATCAGATTGTAAAGTTTATTTTACCTTTAACCAGTAATCTGTTATAACTTTCTGTTTTTCCCTTTGAAATCTTTTGTTATCACTTTGGTTAAGTGAATAACTATTGATTCACAGTGTCCTATGATCCTATATGACCAAGTGTTTTGAAACTTTTTGATATTTTTGATAACAAATTTCCGAAATCAAATTTTAATGTAGTTCCTTTGATCTCTAGCCAACTTTGGGATGCTTCAAAGGACCCTTGAAACATCCCAAAGAGAGCTATAAACTAATTAGGTTTATTTGGTATGTTAAATTACATGGGAAGCATTGTCAAATAAGTAATA
This sequence comes from Balaenoptera physalus, assembly GCF_965194825.1. Taxonomy (NCBI): domain Eukaryota; kingdom Metazoa; phylum Chordata; class Mammalia; order Artiodactyla; family Balaenopteridae; genus Balaenoptera; species Balaenoptera physalus. The sequence goes on from NC_138901.1 coordinate 36,592,507, forward strand.
AATCTTCTTAGGTTATAGTGTATGAGTCAATGTTATTAATCTATTAATAATAAATATTCTAGAACATTAATTAATATTCTAGAAATTATATGGAATTCCTAAAAATCTGGTATGTCCTGGTAAAATGTTATCAGTCATAATTTTAGTCATTATTTTAAAATATTGTATGTCACAGCAGTAACCAAGTTTCTTTGTCAATTGCATTGTAAGCAGGTCTTTTTTTTTCTTTTTGGTTGCACCAGATCTTAGTTGTGGCAGGTGGGCTCCTTTAGTTGCAGCTCGAGGGCTCCTTTAGTTGCGGCTCACTGGCTCCTTAGTTGTGGCACGTGGGCTCCTTATATGTGGCATGTGAAGTCTTAGTTGCAGCATGCATGTGGGATCTAGTTCCCTGGCCAGGGATTGAACCCAGGCCCCCTGCATTGGGAGCACGGAGTCTTAGCCACTGCGCCAACAGGGAAGTCCCTGTAAGCAGGTCTTTAACCATGCCTTCTGTGGTCTTTCATCACTCATAGACAGTTATTGTTTTACTCTGATGTTTTGCAAAAATGCTTCCTCTTCGAGAAGATCCTTAGCAAGGACTTTTTGACAAGTATAGGTTTCTGACAACTTTCAGATCATACTGCTGAACTGGGTAAGAAATTAAGAATTCTAATGGTAAACCTGATGGCTTCATAAAACTGTTAATGAAAAGGATTAGTTATATAGGACTGTGTGAACTGGTGAATATGTTTATAATTTTTATGGTTTCTGTCTAAAATATTACTAGCTGTTAGTCTGTGTTTTCCAGATATAAGGAAACCCTTCCCCTCAAGCTAATTATGAGTTGCTGTAACTTATACGTTTGTAAGCAGAACTGAAACATTTATCTTTTCTCTTTACTTGATTCCTCCAGAGACTGGAAACTCTTAGGTTGCCAGCAACTTTAAAAATCAGGTAAATTAGGAAAGCCATCTCCTAGCAGGTGCAGAAATCTCAAGGTATTTTGGGGACCTTGAAAAGGGAGGAATTCACCCAAATCTGTAGATAACTCAGGTGAAATCATTGACAAGCCTTGGCCATGGCTTTCCTGGCCTTGAGAGGCCTTTTAAAAATTCAATCCGAGGTGCCAAATAAAAGGTTCCAGCAAAGCCAATTTCAAAAGAGCCTGTATGATTAATTACACTTCTGTAAATCATCAGGCCAAGTTTTTTGAAGCCAGAATTATTTAGCAAACAAATTAGTCTTAATTTGGCTATATTTGGTAGAAATGAGGGTAATTTTAGAGAGAAAAAGATTATGTTTCTGTGGAGAGTAAATTCAAGTTTTGTTAATTGAGGTCTATATTTACTAAGAGTCACTTCCCAAATAGCTCCTTATTGTTATATTCTTGTACATTTTAGCTGAATCATTAAAAGGACACTCTAGTTTGTTTCTGAAGTTTTTCTCATTAATCTATCTTTGGATGAAGATCATATGCCCCATGACCTGCAACCAGGGAATTATGCATACTGGAAAAGACATCATTTAAAGGACTGTCTCCAACCTAGACGGTAGGACCCTTATCAGGTCCTCTTCACTAGCTCATGCACAGTGAACCTGAAGGGAATTGACTCTTGGATTAATATTTCCACTTAGAAAGGGCCCCTGAAACGGATGGGCCTATACAGAGCACTGCTGACCTCAAAATCACCTTAAAACAATGCTCAAACAGAGGAGAAACTACCAGGCCAGGATGGTAAGAAGAAGACATCTAAAGTAGATAGCTGATCCAAGATGCCAAACCCAGCCTGTATACCAGTTACTTTGATAATTGCTCATACTTGCTTATGAACTAAATGTATTTTACAATCTTAAGCAGAGTTAAAGTTAATTGAATTGTTGAGGTTATGGTCAATTACTTATATCCAGTACTTCTGGTTACCTTGGTGGATTTCTCCACTCCAAGGCTCTAATTGGATGGCCCTTAGGAAATTATTCTAGAAGAAAGAAGTTATAGTTCTGTTTGGGCCACTATTGATATTACTGGATGGGACTCCTTCACTTGGCCAATCAATCATAGTTGCTCTGACCATTGCCATAAATATAAAAGACCCCCCTTATGTTGGGAACAATTAAACCATACTAAGGGTAGCCAGGCTAAATAATACAAGGAAATGTGTCTGGGTGCCTTATGAACAATGCCAGTATATCATTTCCTTTAAAGGTAAGGATTGGTACAGAACAGATTAAGTCAGATGACCCAGGGATATACTGCGTGGAACCTAATGGAAGTTCTTGGCTTAAATTCTTACTTGTAACCTTACAAATACTACTAGCTATATTACTTGTATTCTACCTATTTTATAAGATTGTTGTTTCTTTCCTTACCAAATATGTGACTGAGCCTCTGATAAAATAATAAGAAGGTGAGTTAAGGCTGTTGACCAGATATATAGTTCTATACAAGATCAATGATGGTAATAGTGTAACTTTAGATATGGAAAGAAGCATCAAGAGGGAATCATTTCTTGGAACATAACAGACTAGTAAGTCATTGGTCCAGAGACTTTTGGCTATAGTTAATAGGGCCTAGTCAAGTAATAGCACACTGAGTGGCCTATCAATGAGATCTTTGCCTGGGACAAAATGATCATGAAATGCCTCCCAAACCATGGTCAAATTTATGACCATGAGAGGGCACTGCCAACTAAAAATTGTCACTTGCCATCTGTCACTACAAGTATGATATCACTAGCCAATGCAGTCACTGACTTTTTTTTTTTTAAAGAATTTTTAAAAATTAATTAATTAATTTTTGGCTGTGTTGGATCTTCGTTTCTGTGTGAGGGCTTTCTCTAGTTGTGACAAGCGGGGGCCACTCTTCATCGCGGTGCGCGGGCCTCTCACTATCGTGGCCTCTCTCGTTGCAGAGCACAGGCTCCAGACGCGCAGGCTCAGCAGTTGTGGCTCACGGGCCTAGTCGCTCCACGGCATGTGGGATCTTCCCAGACCAGGGCTCGAACCCGTGTCCCCTGCATTGGCAGGCAGATTCTCAACCACTGCGCCACCAGGGAAGCCCCAGTCACTGACTTTTGACACACCCTGAAAAGAGTTTATGGTGGAGATCAGGAATGAGGTACTCAGTGCTCTGGAAAGATCTGGCAGAACAGGTCTTCAGACAGTTAGATATTTTCAGGAGAAGATTTTATGAACCCAATTTCTTGCTTCTTCTTATATCTAGAAAATATCTAGAATATCACTAAAATCATTAACGGAGACATCTGCTCCTCATGACTAGCAGCAACCTTCTTGTGACTGGCAGCAACCCTCTGCCAAAATGTGTACTTGATTGCATGTATCCCCCTTCACTAAAATCACATATATACTGACCTCCCTCCACCTCTTTAGAGCAGTTCCTCAGAGATAGCTGAGAGGCTTCTCCTGGGCTATAGTCCTCATTTTGCCCCAAAGAAAACTTAACTCACAACTCTCACATTGTGCATTGTTTTTCAGTCGACACCTTCAAACTAAAAATTTGAAATAAAATGTCTGCATTTTTGATAAGCAGCTCTACCACCAGTCTCTGATATCCTACGTCATTCAATGCAGCCATTGCATCTAAGGTCTCATGAGGGTTGGGCCAAAGAAAACTCCAAGATTTTCTGCATTCCTACGATTCTCCTTTCAATGGAGGATCATTGTGAAAAACACATGTAAAGGAGTGTGACTTTGTGTAAGCCATGGTGTGCTGCATTGTGCTCTAGCACTAAAAGAAAAACAAGATTCACAGTAAAGGTTTGTGCCCACTTATCAAAAGAAGAAAAGCTAGTTTTAGTTTAGTCAGTTTAATTAAAACAGGCATATCTTTAGAGTTTTCAACATTAAATACTTTTATCCTGTGTTTGCTAAAAGTCAAATAAGTTCATGTTATTTTTATTACAGAATTTGTCAGCATGAAAGATAACAAGCTGATGGTTAGCTGTTTAATAGCTCTTGAAATTTTCATGAGTGATCTAAACATAATTGTTATGAAAAAGGAAATTACATAGATGTAAATAAGATAAAAGTATATAAATAAAGTTTTCAACAACAGTTATGTTCAGTGCTATGTCTACTTAAAAATACTTTCCAAAATCTTTTTGGTACTTCTCAGTCTACATAATCATGTGAGCCAATTCCTTGTGCTAAATGTTGAATTTGGACAGAAATTTGACAAAACGGGTGGAGGATTTCCTTTGAAACTTGGGGAGGTAAACGGAACAGCTTGAGTCAAAGCACAAGGGAGGTAATAGCTAATAATAGCAAAGATTTATTGACCACTTTCTAAATGCCAGACACAGTCTGAGCACTTCACACACGTTAGATTGATTCATCCTCACACTTCTATACATACAAAGACTCCAAGAGGAAATGGAACTTTGTCTTGTTCCCAGCTATACACTATACACTCAATATAGCGAACACACACAATATTCAAACTCTCTGCTAAAGGAATGAATGAATCAATGGTGGAGCAGCAATCCTAAAGCTCCAGGATCTCAATTTGAACCTATGCCAAAAAGATGGATATAAAATTTTATGCTTTATCTTGTGTTCCACCTATTTCTTAACAAAAGAGTGAGCTTTTGGACAAATGAATTTTTAGAAGTTTTAACAGCTAGAATTGTTTTGTCTTTCAGTTATATTTTTGCTTAATCTTATTGCTTAAAAATTTTAAAAAATGTTTTTTGCTTCTCCATTCTGTTTGAACACCTTTGGAGGACTTATACTGGCTGTCTAGAAGTCCACACAGTAGGAAAGTATTATTGATGTAGCTGCTGGAGGGGAGAGAGGCAGGGGGCAAAGCAGGATAAGAAGAGAAGTGCTTTTCATTTGCAGGCCAAGAACCTGGAAGTTAAGAAAACCTGATTCCCCCAGGGACAGATATGGAGGTTGGTGGGGGTGAGGGTAGCACCCCAAACCCATTTTCTCTTATCTATTTTATTCGATTCCTCTCTAGTGGTTCATAAACTGAGAAAAAAGTCAATGGAAACCAAGCAGGATGAAAAGGGTACTTAGAGCTCAGTGAAAGACACACAGAAACTTTTGTTCTATGTCAAACAGCTTAGGAAGGGCTGGGTCTGTTTCTAAGTGGTCGTGGATTCTGTTTACCAATGAATGTGGAGTTTCATTTTCCCAGGGACAGTCAATAATACTCTTCATTAGGAGCCTTATTTTAGGCCAGTGTTGAATAATTGCTGGATTGCTGAAAGCATCCAAGTAGGAGCTCTCCCTGCACTACATTGCTTGGCTCCTGTCCCCTTCCAGCCACTTCAAGCTCTTATAAACAGCATTCATTTTCCATCACAAGCGAGGAAATGTGACTGTGCAGCCAAGGTGCCAGGTCCCTGGAGAGGGCCTGCCAGGGAGTCCGTTTCCTCACATCTCATTTTAGTTTGTAACTTGCTGGCGGGGTTGAGTAATCGCTGAAGCTCCATGTCTTCCCATCCTATTCTGTTCCACTAACTTATGAGACACCCAGCGACCCGCTGGAGGACTAGCAGATCAACCAGATGTTTCCTGAGCAAAGACAGCACACACAGCATCTCGTGAGAGGTGAGGGCTGGCGGGCACTCACCCCCTCTGACGTCACTGGGCGAGGTAGCCTGCGGCAGAATTTCAAAGCAGAGCAGCTTGGCCAGGGAAGAGCTCAGCTGGCAGCTCTGTGCTGGGATTAACTGACCCAGATAACTAGGGAGAAGGAATCAGCAATTAAGTGTGTTTATTCTCTGAGAGGAATTAGACCCTGCACTCCCAGATTATCCATAGGCTCTAGGAGACCCTCCCCCATGGCTCCCCATGCCCAGTCAGGATCACATTCACCATGTTGCTTCTCATCCCAACCTCTTGTTTTCCTGGCTTTGCCTGAGGTTGATGTGGGACAAGCTCAACTGATTGCAAAGAACAGCAATGAAATAGTAATAATTATTCATAATAAATCAACTAATTCTTCTTCCCCCAAAACATAGGGGAGATCAAATCCTAAAAAATCGGATTTCAAATCATCTCCCTATAGATCACTGGCTTGTCAGATTCAGGGTGTTAAGAACCAATAAAATAACATAATTTTTTAATATAGGGAATATAAGTATGGAATTACCAGCTTCCCCTTAGAAAGGTCATTAAGAGTAAATCATAACAAAAAAATAAAAGTAGAATGCATGTGCCATTTGCTGTCTCGTAAATGAAAGGTTAATTCAACCTCCTGACTCAAATCCCTCCAAGAAGTTTTCTTCACACTCATCAAATCCAAACTCCTGAGACCTGAAAAGTTCCATATGACCTAGGATCTGACCCCTGCCTACTTTATAAGCTCCACCTCCTCCTCTTCTTGTTCCTCTCCAGCCTTTTCTCTGTCCCTCAAACAAGCCCTGGTCTTTGCATTTGCTGTTCCCAACATCTGCAGTGCTCTTCCCCCAGATCTGTGGGCAGTGGCCTCCTGTGTTGGGCAGCCTTCTCACTGGACTCCCAGGGACCTACCTCCTGGGATTCTTGTCTGTGTGATCCCCTCCCTTGTGTGTGGGCTGGACCTAGTGACTTGCTTCTAAAGAACAGACCAGAATAGACCTGCTGTAAAGAAGAGCAAAAGCAATGGGATGTCACCCAGAGATTAGGTTATGAAGGACTCTGACGTCCTTCTTACTCACTCTCTCTCTGTGGCTCTTCTCACTTGCTCTGATGAAGCGAGTTGCCATTTGTGAGCTGCTCTCTGCAGAGACTGATGTGACAAAGAACAGAGGGTGGTCGCTTGACCAGCAGCCAGTTAGGAGCTGAGACCCTCCATCCAACACGTTGGGAGGAACTGAGTCCTGCCAACAACCTCTTGAGTAAGACTGCAGAGGATCCTTCCCTGTCCTCTCTGGCTTTGCAAGGACTGCAGTCCCAGAAGTCACCTTGACTGCAGCCTCGTGAGAGACGCTGAGCCAGACACTGGGACCAGCTCAGCCATACCTAGGGCCCAGACACACTGAAACCCGGAGATAATAAGTGTTGGTACATTTGGTACAGGAGTGATAGTTGACTAATCCTCTACCTCACTTCACTCAGGTCTCTGCTCAAATGTCTCCTAACTCACCTTCAAAACCAACCAGTCCCACAAAACTGATCACACATTATCCTCTCTCCCCTTACCCATCTGAATTTTTCATTCTGGAAATTTTCACCACTTACATTTATATTATATATTTATTTATTAGCTGGCTTCCCTACTAGAGTGAATATTCAGTGAACACCATGTGTGTCATTTTGCTGGTGAAAAAAGTGATTATATATTTGCACTGGTGTTGCTCAGGTTTATTTGAAAAATACTTATTGTAGGGCTACTGTATACCAGGTCCAGTGACATAGGTTATTTATCCCTGTTCCCTGGTATCTTGGCCAATTAATTTAGTCTCTTGGCTAATTATTTTTTTTCTTGTTATTGTTATTAAATTGCTCTGTTTTGATAATGCACCTTTCTATGCCTTTAACTGAGTATTTAATTAAAATGACAATATTTTGTCAAGGCCAGAGCTTGTACATGCTTGATTGAAGTCCAGCGTAGGATGATCATAATTATTTGAAAAGTTCTTATTTCACACTCTGCTGAAGTCTAACTTCCTGGTACTTTCCTCTATTGGCCTTAGCTTTGCTTTCAGAATTAATAAATAACATAACTATTCTGTTTCCACCAGTCCAGTTCTAATCATTCCATTAACTCTGTTTCTTTGGGTGTAAGTTCTGCTTGTTGAATTTATTGTCTTTTTTACACTGTAGACTTTTCTTGCATGTTTGGTGTTTCCTCATTTGGTGTTCACCTTTGCCGTTGAGATTCCAATTCAACTTTATGCTTCCTTAGAGGAGGTATGGGAGCTACTGCTGAGGTTCACTGTCCCCTGGTTTCCAGTGAGAGCGGGCGGGGCCATGGTGCCATTAGCCAGGCCTCCAGGGACCGTCTCCTGCATCACCTGACCTAGGAACTGCCTTGTGTATCTTCCTGAAGCTCCCACAGTCACTCTTCTAATCTCAATGCAGATTCCTCTACCTCTGGTGTATGTGTGTGTGTGGTCTACGTTGGCTAATTGGCCTGACTACTTTCCTACTCTCATGAGAGATGCCAGAGATAGACAACCTCTGAGCGTGGATCATCTGTACTGTTTCTCATCTTTACAACTGCGTTCTTCCACAGGAGTCCTGACCTCTAGCTTTCTCTGAAGTTTATCTCATCTGTTTGCTGTCTGTTTCTGGGCCACAAAGTATAACAATTCTTATGTGGAAATCCTTATGCTTTAATTCTTATGTATGTGTTTAGGTTCATATATTTTACATATTTAAAATATAAGATATGATTTATTTATAGTAGTAGGTATACATATGTATATGTATATGTAGTCAGCTTAGCTGCCATTTTGAAACCAGTATCTCTACTTCCTTTCTTTCAGCCCTTCAAATATTTGAAGATCATTATCACATTCTCCCTTATTCTCTCCTCCTTAGTCTAAAAGTATCATGTTTCTCTAATTCTAATCTCCAATAATTTTCTGACTTTTTATCACCATAAACTCCTTTCTCTATTCCAGTAGACACGTAAGATTCATTCAGTAGCACTATGTGGATCCCAGTGTGAGAGGACTACTCAGAGTACAATGGGACTATTACTTCTTGTAATGCATATATTTTTCCTCTACTGCTAAGTCTGGTTTATCTTTTTAACCACATATTTATACTACTGGCTCCTCATAATCCATTTCCTTTCCATTCCTCTTCCACATTTTAAATACATAAACTCTGCCAAGCAACAGCTGCCCCTCCTCTACTTGTGTAATTGATCACTAACTAATATGAAAGACTTCACATTAGTCTCTACTGAGTTTTACCATGTTCATTTTAAGTTCTCCACACCCTCTTGAAGTGTGTCAGGCTATGCAGAAAGAGTAGCTTCAGTTTACTCTTACTTTACTAAATTGACTATGCTCTGATATATTGATCCCTGGAGAATTGTTTCCTTCCATCTATGGAACATTTTTTCCTCTCTTATTAACTTTTCAGAGAGCATACTATATTATCTTCTTTAGCTGAATCCCATTTTTACTCACTGGGATTGTGTCATCCATTTATTCAAAAAAGATTTATCAAGGGCCAACTCTGTGCCAAGAGTCACACTGGGCATTGGCTACACAGAGAGAAACAAACGTGGTTCTTGACTTCATGGAACTTATGGTATAATATTCACAGTTGTATAATTGTTTGTAGACTTAATATTATAATTGCTAGTTTTTATATAGTCAGAAGTTTATTTCTTTTTAAAGTACCAATCTTGACGAAGGAAAAACAGCACAATGTTAACTGTAGAATCTAGGTGGTGGATAGATGGGTGTTCACTGTACATTTCTTTCTACTTGTCCGTATATTTGAAATATTTCATAATAAAGTTTTGGGATAAATTTTGCCTATCCTTCACAATCTATATTTCTTTTATAGAAATATAGCTATAGATAGCTTTACTTGCTTTTATGAACATCCAGATATCACAGCCTTGATTGCACAGGGTTCCTGGGAGAAACAGTAACGTAATAGAAAGAACACACACAGTGAAAATGGACTAGGACTCAAACTCGGAGCCCAGCACCTGCTGGCTCTGTGCCACCTGACAAGTCACTTAATGTCTCTGAGCCTCGATTTTTCTCATCCCTTAAATGGGATAATATTCACACCCTAAGTTGTTGTGAAAAGTAAATAAAATTATGTACATAATCACTTAGTATATTTAAAATGCATCTGCCCCTCTTCCACTACTTTCTTCACTTAGCCACCTTGCACATGACCATTATTTCGTTCCTTAAAAATCTGAATTAAGTGATTAAGACCCATTCATCTTTTTTTCTTTCTTTAACTTTTGAAGAATAAAATTCTTAGAAACTCACATCCATAACATATTATTAGATGTTTTTGTCTAGCAAATAATGGTGTCAGAAGAAGTGAATTCATCCATCACTCTCAAATTTCTTTTTGTTCAGGTATGGGATTGATGTTAAGGAAATGCCATTCATATCCAGACCAAGTGGTCTGAAATTGCTTTATTGCCAATGGCTGTCTTGATTTAGCATGTTTATGCTATTGTCTGTGTGTCCTAATTCTTCTGTCTACAGTGTTATCTTTTCTTTACGAAACTGCAGAAGCCTTGCACTTCTTCAGAACAAGTTCAATGCTATGTCCTCCAGTAACATCTTCCTGAATCCCTTCCTCCAGGTTTTACTCATATTTCCTCTGTATCGTGTCATATCTCAAAGTGTTTTACATCATTTACTACTAGATGGTAAGCACGATGCAGCCAGAGGAAAGCACTCTTCTATCTTTCTATTCCCAGTGTATAGGACTTGGAACAGCCAGTAGGCACTTGTTAGAGGTAATTCATGAATGCCTGTGTGGATAAATGACTAGAGTTCATTGTCCTTGGGCATCAGGGTTCATCCTGTAAGAAATGAGAGAGATAGCCAGGTGCCTTAAAAAGTGTATTTGAGCACTAAAATGCTATGATTATTAGATGTTGTATTATGCTACTCAAATGCAGTAGACTTTTAAAAAAATTATTCCAAGTATTAATCTTAATGCCAGAGCTTTCTGTATGGTCAGAAGCTTCTTGATTTTTTAAGCAACTGGGATTTGGATGCTTATACGGCCCCTTTCTCTGACTCTTTGCCTGTAATTGCACCATGGATATGGCTGAGTTGATGTATCTATCATTCCTGACGTATCCCCCACTCCAAACAAACAAAAATTCTTCTCTTCATCTCTTTCACTTCCATATCCCAGATTACCTGGGTTAGAACACCCCTTCTGTCCTGACTCTGAAGAAGTTTGGGTGGATTCATGTATGCTGGAGGCTGCTGGGTCTCTACATAAGTGTTAAGATGATGCTGGCTTTCAGACTTTCAGACGCTTTAATCCTCCAGCGGCTGCTGCGTCCAGTTGCTTGGAAGACATTGAAATTCTACCCTCTAATATTGTGAGCTTCCACCAATTATTGGGGAGAATCAGCAACACCCAGGGAGGATGAGGAAGCATGTCAGGGAAGTGCAAAACCTCATATTTCACCCTTCACTCCTCACCCTTTAAGTTCCAGCCATGCTGAACGTATTTAATATGCTCAATTCTCTACACTGTCATTCAATACTTTCCCTGTACTTCATACACTCTTCAAATCCTCTCTACCTTCTTTGTCTGCTAAAGCTTATTCATCCTCTGAGTCTTAGCTGAAAATATCACCTCCTACAGGAGTCTCCTGATTCTCCTATTATAACGCTTACTACACTGTTGGCAATTGTCTGATTACTGTGTGTTTTCTTCACTTACCTGTAAGATTCATATGGAAGAAGACGCCATTTTTCTTGTTTATTGTTGTATCCCTAAAGCTTAGTACAGTGCCTGACATATAGTAGTTGCTCCTGTATCTACTGAATGAATTAATGAATGTAGGAGTTCCTACTCTCATGGGGATTGAAATGTTATAAGATACACAAGATAAGCACACAAATAACCAGTATATTCATGCCTCTTCTTTACAATTCCCAAGGAATCTGTGGAGTTAGCATTGTTTTTCCCTTTTTACAGAAAGGAAAATTTAGACTTAGAAGTTATATAACTTCCCAAGATGACTCTACAGGTAGAAAGTGGCAGAAATGGATTTAAACTCTAGTCTTCTGATAGCCAATTAAGTGCTCCCTACATAATGTTGCAACAATATGAAGCAAGTGTTACAAAATTTTACTTCATTTCATAAATGGGAGAATTCACTCCTAGATAAGATGACATTTGAGCTTGAATCTGAAAGATGAATCAGTTTTTTAAAAAGAATTATTTTCAATTACAAAAACATAATCAAACAACCCTTATGTGTTATAATAAATTCAACTAATACAGACATATTTAATGCAAAAGTCAAAGTTCACCTCAGTCTTGCTTTAACTACATTCCAAGATATAGCCATCATAAACCATATCTGTGTATATAGACATGATATGGTGGTTTTGTTTTATTTGTTTTAAAAGGAATCACACTATAAATACTGTTCTGCAGCCTCTTTCTTTTTAACTTCAGTACCACTTGGACAAACTTCCATCTGGTATATTTATACTTACCTACTGTACTTTTAACTGCTGCGTTTCATTTCTTTGTAGGAATGATCTATAATTTGTTTAACCAATCTCCTGTTGTAGGCATTTAAGTGGCTTTTTGTTTTCTCTTCTATAAATATTTCTAAAATAATTCTCTAGTATATATATCTCCTAGCTTTCATTAAAGATTTTCTGTCCATCAATTCCTAAAAATAGGATTTCTTGTGTCATGGGTTATATGCCTTTTAAATTGTGAACAAAACTGACAAAAATACACAGAATGCGAAAAGTTGGAAATGGGAGGGTAAAAAACATTCAAGGTGGGGAAAGTCACATAAACAAAGGTACTGAGAAGCATAAATCACAATCCTTTATTTCTCCCAAGAAGTTTCAGCATTTTGGCCCTTTGTGTGAGCTCGAATGACAAATTCCAACTCTTGCCAAGTGACCACAAGCTATTTGTCACTCTCTTTTTATCCTCCTCCTGTCCTTTCAGTGATGAACTCTCTAGAGATTAAACATTCTCATTAGCAATCTTACCACTAGACTCCCTGAGAACCAAAGTTTGCTGCCCTTTGTTTTTTTTTTTTTTTAATAGATCTTTACTGGAGTATAATCGCTTCACAATACCATGTTAGTTTCTGTTGCACAGCAAAGCGAATCAGCCATATGCATACACGTGTCCCCATATCCCCTCCCTCCCATCTTCCCTATCCCACCCCTCTAGGTCATCACAAAGCACTGAGCTGATCTCCCTGTGCTATGCTGCTGCTTCCCACCAGCCAACTATTTTCTTAATGACTCCTCACCACACACAGACCCCTCATTGTGCTATTCACAATTTCCAGATGAAACCAAAAGCTTAATTCAACTGTAGTCAAAAAAAAAGAATTCTGCACAATTCCACAAACATACACACACTAACACTCCACTTTCCACCAGCAACTGAAACTTAAAATTGAACGATCATGGCATGTGATGTTTCCAAAGAGCTACTCCCTTGCCTTCAGTTTTATTAAAGGCACAAACGTGCAGTTGCATTTAATGGTGTTTACTTGGAAGCATGCGATGTTTACACTTGGAAACGTATTATGCATCTTTCACCTTACAGTGAACAAACGGGCATTGTAATTTCATGTAGTCTAACTGCTTGCTTAAATTTATGTCTGCACTCAAATGAGAAAAATCCTTGAATATCAGTCATCTTGGAATCCAAGGGACTTATTCATAGAGCATGTGGGGCTCTATTCATAAATGATTTATGTCTTTGCATAAAAGGGAGTGGGGGCTGTATGTGTGTGTGTGTTGCTCAGAGAACCATCAACTGCCTCTCCTGAGTAATTTATACAAGATCAATATTTATCAAAGTGAGCCAAGAATTGTGCCATACTCTCTGAGTTCTAAATACTACCTTTATAGTTCCTTTACCCATAGAAGGGAGCACGACAAATTGAAATGTTTGCACAAAACCTACTTAAAGTTGTTCTCACTTGGTTTCTGCTGCTTTAGATACAATGTGATGCTTTGGCTGAAACTGCAGATTTCTGTCATGGATGTTGCTTATGACTAACACATAGTAGGTATTCAAAAATGTATTTGTTGAGTAAATGAGTAAAGAGAAATAAGCAAACATTGTTGTCACTGCTCACAAAGGGAAAAGAGGGTTGCCCACTGAATGTATTATTTTAATATATCTTAACTGAGCACCTGCTAGGCATTTTGCATTGAATGAGGACACAGTTGTTACTTGGAATGATATTCTAGTCATATGTGTTAATAATTAAAAACATAATAATGAAAAATGCTATATTCTCTACTAAAGATTAAAAATGTGTTCTGGAGATCCAGAGGAAGGATCAACTAATTCTGCTCAGAGAAGTTTAGGAAAGATTAAGAGTCTGTAGGAGTTAAACAGGCTTGTGGTGAATGGTGAAGGGAATTTTAGGAGGAAGTAATGGCATGAACGAAAGAAACATAAAAGACCTTCAGATTGCAGAAATGGGATGTGTTGCCATGAGCGATTAGAGTACTTTTGTCAATAATGACAAGTCTGAACTTTTCCATTAGAATTGGATTGTAAAAGGCCTTACACAGTCAACCAGTGAGCTGTTACCTTGTTCTGTAAGCAAGATAAGACTAATAGATTTTTAAACATGGAAGTGACATAATCAGATTTCCTGTAGTGATATATCTCTGGTGGCATAATCTATACTATCTACATACCATCTGGTGGAGAAGGATAGAGAGGAGGTGATAAATGTGATTCCACTTGCTTCTCAAGTCTACTAGTGTCTCTATGGAATGCTGCTTTGAGAAGGACTTCAGAACTGCATCTGGACTCAGCAGGAAAGTCTCTAGTAATAAAGAAGTAATGCTTCTCATTAGTGTAAGAAGGAAAAGAAGAGAAAGTGGCAGCAGGCATAACCTAAGCATTTGCCATCCCAGCATTTGCAGGATGTTGGGAAAGTCTAGGTGAGAAATCATAAGTCCTAATTTATGGCAATCTCAGTGTGTAAGTGGGAGATGACAGGAGCATATTTAAATATTTTATACTATATATATGCTAAATACATTAAACATGCTAATAAACATTTTATATATATATACACATATATATGTGTGTATATATATATATATATATATATATATATATATACTCTTGCATATAGAGGACTTCATGAATCATGTGAGTTTTAAGATAAAAGGATAGAGGATAACTTTATAAAGTTTGTAGTTTAAGACAGGATCCTGGGTAAAGCAGCCATCATTAATTAGAAAGGAAATACGAGCAGGAAAGTAAGTTGAGAGTGGTAAGGAGGTGAAAAGGAAGGTGATGACTTCATTATTGGGCATAATAATTTCTAGGTGCACAGAGGATATCCAGAGAGAGGTACTCAGTAAAGTGTTTGAAGTCTGGGGTTGAAGCCCAGATGAACGTTCTGGAATAGAGATATAATTCTATTTATAGAATCTTGGGATTCTTCAGAATATGGGCAGCATTTCATGCACTGCATGGATATTATCTCTCAAGAAATCCTGATGAACACCAACATTTAAATAATGGACAGAAGACAAGGAAGATCCATGTGGATGATTTAAAACATCCACAAATAGTATTTACAACTTGAGAAAAATATGTAATTGTCTCTCAACCTTTCATTAGTACACACATGGAGAAACAAAAGGAATTTTTATTTTTGACCCTGAAGGACTAGCTTGTTTCAGACGAACTATCCTGCAGAGAATAACTGGAAAAGGTAGATTAAATTTTTTACAATCTTGTTGAAAACATGGGAAACCTACAGAGAAAGTGGTGATTTAGGGGCTAAAAAATCCAGGGATAAGTGCAAATAGATGAGCTTGATATTAAGGCTTTACATTTCCTCTTGAGGTTTTTGCTAACTTATAAGTCAAAGCAAAGAAGCTGAGGAGCTAAGCAGAGTTCAGGCAGTCTAATGGAGGCTGTGAAGCAAAATATAGAATTCAGAACCTCCCAAGGAACAGATGCTTTGTAAATACCACAGATTTTCAGATGGTACCAGGGTCAGGACTAGAGTGAAGAAAATTAAGTGTGTATGGTACAAAGTTTTAGGAGAACTCACTTGTTAAATCCTGTACCCTGCGTGCCTCACCCCATCCTGACTCTCTGAGGACACTTGAAGTATTATCTACAAGTAGTAAACAAAATCTGGAGTTAGATCGTCCTTTACAAAGGCCAGTTCTAAAAGAGATCAATCCAAAATTGTACCATGACCTGCCTCTACTATAGTTGCCTGATAGAGGTAAAATTTTATCCTCTCTGTAGGAAAAGAATATCATCTGAAAACTCATATTAAACTATACTTTTTTCTGACAAGATGCCTTTCAAGAAATTTACTAGATATATAAGGATATAAAATGCAATGCTTAAAAAACAAAAATAAAAACAGGCAGAAGTGACAGACCCATAGGAAATTCAGATCTTGATTTATAAGATGTAGACTTGGGACAGACCTTCAAGATGGCAGAGGAGTAAGATATGAGATCACCTTCCTCCCCACAAATACATCAGAAATACATCTACATGCGGAACAACTCCTGCAGAACACCTACTGAACGCTGGCAGAAGACCTCAGACTTCCCAAAAGGCAAGAAACTCCCCACGTACCCTGGTGGGGCAAAAGAAAAAAGAAAAAACAGAGACAAAAGAATAGGGACAGGACCTGCGCCTCTGGGAGGGAGCTGTGGAGGAGGAAAAGTTTCCACACACTAGGAAACCCCTTCACTGGTGGAGACAAGGGGTGGTGGGGGAGAAATTTCAGAGCCACGGAGGAGAGAGCAGCAACAAGGGTGTAGAGGGCAAAGTGGAGAGATTCCCACACAGAGAGTGGTGCCAACCAGCACTCACCAGCCTGAGAGGCTTGTCTGCTCACCTGGTGGGGTGGGTGGGGTCTGGGAGCTGAGGCTCTGGCTTCGGAGGTCAGATCCCAGGGAGACGACTGAGGTTGGCTGCATGAACACAGCCTGAAGGGGGCTAGTGCACCACAGCTAGCCGGGAGGGAGTCCAGGAAAAAGTCTGGAACTGCCTGAGGCAAGAGACCATAGTTTCGGGGTGCACGAGGAGAAGGGATTCAGAGCATTGCCTAAACGAGCTCCAGAGATGGGCGCGAGCTGCGGCTATCAGCGCAGACACCAGAGAAGGGCATGAAATGCTAAGGCTGCTGCTGCAGCCACCAAGAAGACAGTGTGCAAGCACAGGTCACCATCCACACCTCCCCTCCCGGGAGCCAGGGTCCTGTGATCCAGGGACAAATTCCCTGGGAGAACACATGGCGCGCCTCATGCTGTTGCAACGTCACACCGACCTCTGCCGCCACAGGCTCGCCCAGCATTCCGCACCCCTCCCTCCACCTAGCTTGAGTGAACCAGAGCCCCCTAATCAGCTGCTCCTTTAACCCCGTCCTCTCTGGGCGGGAACAGATGCCCTCAGGTGACCTACATGCAGAGGTGTGGTCAATCCAAAGCTGAACCCTAGGAGCTGTGCAAACAAAGAAGAGAAAGGGAAATTTCTCCCAGCAGCCTCAGCAGCAGCGGATTAAATCTCCACAATCAACTTGATGTACCATGCATCTGTGGAATAATGGAATAGAAAACGAATCATCCCAAAATTGAGGCAATGGACTTTGGGAGCAACTGTAGACTTGGGGTATGCTCCATGTGGATGAAAGGGTCTTGGTGCTCTGGCTGGGTGTCAGACCTGTGCCTCTGAAGTGGGAGAGCTGACTTCAGGACATTGGTCTACCAGACACCTCCCAGCTCTATGTAATATCAAATGGCAAAAGCTCTCCCAGAGATCTCCATCTCAATGCTAAGACCCAGCTCCACTCAACAACCAGCAAGCTAGAGTGCTGGACATCCTATGCCAAACAACTAGCAAGAAGGAACACAAACCCACCCATTAGCACAGAGGCTGCGTAAAATCATAATAAGGTCACAGAAACCCCAAAACACAGCACCAGATGTGGTCCTGCCCACCAGAAAGACAAGATCCAGCCTCATCCTCCAGAATACAGGCACTAGTTCCCTCCACCAGGAAGCCTACACAACCCACTGAACCAACCTTAGCTACTGGGGGCAGACACCAAAAACAACACGAACTACGAACGCGCAGCCTGCGAAAAGGAGACCCCAAACACAGTAAGTTAAGCAAAATGAGAAGACAGAGAAACACACAGCAGTTGAAGGAGCAAGGTAAAAACCCACCAGACCAAACAAATGAAGAGGAAATAGGCAGTCTACCTGAAAAACAATTCAGAGTAATGATAGTAAACGTGATCCAAAATCTTGGAAATAGAATGGAGAAAATATAAGAAACATTTAACAAGGACCTAGAAGAACTAAAGAGAAACAAACAATGATGAACAACACAATAAATGAAATTAAAAATTCTGTAGAAGGAATCAAAAGCATAATAACTGAGGCAGAACAACGGAGAAGTGACCTAGAAGATAAAAACAGTGGAAATAACTACCACAGAGCAGAATAAAGAAAAAAGAATGAAAAGATGTGAGGACAGTCTCAGAGACCACTGGGACAACATTAAACACACCAACATTCGAAATATAGGGGTCCCAGAAGAGGAAGACAAAAAGAAAGGGACTGACAAAATATTTGAAGAAATTATAGTTGAAAACTTCCCTAATATGAGAAAGAAAATAATCAAGTCCAGGAAGCACAGATTCCCATACAAGATAAATCCAAGGAGAAACATGCCAAGACATATATTAATCAAACTATCAAAAATTAAATACAAAGAAAAAATATTAAAAGCAGCAAGGGAAAAACAACAAATAACATACAAGGGAAACCCCATAAGGTTAAAAGCTGATCTTTCAGCAGAAACTCTGCAAGCCAGAAGGGAGTGGCAGGATATATTTAAAGTGATGAAAGGGAAAAACCTACAACCAAGATTACTCTACCCAGCAAGGATCTCATTCAGATTCGACAGAGAAATTCAAACCTTTACAGACAAACCAAAGATAAGAGAATTCAGCACCACTAAACCAGCTTTACAACAAATGCTAAAGGAACTTTTCTAGGCAGGAAACATCAGAGAAGGAAAAGACCTACAATAACAAACCCAAAACAATTAAGAAAATGGTAATAGGAACATACATGTCAATAACTACCTTAATTGTAAATGGATTAAATGCTCCAACCAAAAGACATAGACTGGCTGAATGGATACAATAACAAAACCCGTATATATGCTGTCTACAAGAGAGCCACTTCAGACCTAGGGAGACATACATACTGAAAGTGAGGAGATGGAAAAAGATATTCCATGCAAATGGAAATCAGAAGAAAGTTGGAGTAGCAATTCTCATATCAGACAAAATAGACTTTAAAATAAAGACTATTACAAGAGACAAAGAAAGACCCTACATAATGATGAAGGGATCAATCCAAGAAGAAGATATAAGAACAGTAAATATTTATGCACCCAATATAGGAGCACCTCAATATATAAGGAAAATGCTAAAAGCCATAAAAGGGGAAATCGACAGTAACACAATAAGAGTAGGGGACATTAACACCCCACTTTCACCAATGGACAGATCATCCAAAATGAAAATAAATAAGGGAACACAAGCTTTAAATAACACATTTAACAGGAAAGACTTTATTCATCTTTATGGGACATTCCATCCAAAAGCATAGAATACACTTTCTTCTCAAGTGCTCATGGAACATTCTCCAGGATAGATCATATCTTAGGTCACAAATCAAGCCTTGGTAAAGTTAAGAAAATTGAAATCATATCAAGTATCTTTTTCCAACCTCAACACTATGAGACTAGATATCAATAATGGGAAAAATCTGTAAAAAATACAAAGACATGGAGGCTAAACAATACGCCACTAAATAACCAAGAGATCACTGAAGAAATCAAAGAGGAAATCAAAAAATACCTAGAAACACATGACAATGAAAACACGATAACCCAAAACTGATGGGATGCAACAAAAGCAGTTCTAAGAGGGAAGTTTAGAGCAATACAATCCTACCACAAGAAACCAGAAACATCTCAAATAAACAACCTAACCTTACTCCTAAAGCACTTAGAGAAAGAAGAACAAAAGACCCCCAAAGTTAGCAGAAGGAAAGAAAACATAAAGATCAGATCAGAAATAAATGAAAAAGAAATGAAGAAAACAACAGCAAAGATCAATAAAACTAAAAGTTAGTTCTTTGAGAAGATAAACAAAATTGATAAACCACTAGCCAGACTAATCAAGAAAAAAAGGGAGAAGACTCAAATCAATAGAATTAGAAATGAAAAAAGATAAGTAACAACTGACACTGCAGAAATACAGAGGATCATGAGGGATTACTACAAGCAGCTATATGCCAATAAAATGGACAACCTTGAAGAAATGGACAAATTCATAGAAAAGCAAAACGTTCCAAGACTGAACCAGGAAGAAATAGAAAATATAAACAGACAAATCACAAGCACTGAAATTGAGACTGTGATTAATAATCTTCCAACAAACAAAAACCCAGGACCAGATGGCTTCACATGAGAATTCTATCAAACATTTAGAGAAGAGCTAACACCTATCCTTCTCAAACTTTCCAAAATATATCGGGGGGAGGAACACTCCCAAACTCATTCTATGAGGCCACCATCACCCTGATACCAAAACCAGGCAAAGATGTCACAAAGAAAGAAAACTACAGACCAATATCACTGATGAACATCGATGCAAAAATCCTCAACAAAATACTAGCAAACAGAATCCAACAGCACATTAAAAGGATCATACACCATGATCAAGTGGGGTTTATCCCAGGAATGCAAGGATTCCTCAACATATGCACATCAATCAATGTGATATACCATGTTAACAAATTGAAGGAAAAAAAACCATATTTTCATCTCAATAGATGCAGAAAAAACTATCGACAAAATTCAACACCCATTTATGATAAAAACCCTCCAGAAAGAAGGCATAGAGGGAACTTACCTCAACATAATAAAGACCATATATTACACACCCACAGCCAACATCGTCCTCAATGGTGAAAAACTGAAACTATTTCCACTAAGATCAGGAAAAAGACAAGGTTGCCCACTCTCACCACTGTTATTCAACATAGTTTTGGAAGTTTTAGCCACAGCAGTCAGAGAAGAAAAAGAAAGAAAAGGAATCCAAATCGGAAAAGAAGAAATAAAGTTGTCACTGTTTTCAGATGACATGATATTATACATAGGGAATCCTACAGATGCTACCAGAAAACTACTAGAGCTAATCAATGAATTTGATAAAGTAGCAGGATACAAAATTAATGCACAGAAATCTCTTGCAGTCCTATACACTAATGATGAAATTTCTGAAAGAGAAATTAAGGGAACACTCCCATTTACCATTACAACAAAAAGAATAAAATACCTCGGAATAAACCTACCTAACAAGACAAAAGACCTGTATGCAGAAAACTATAAGACACTAGTGAAAGAAATTAAAAGATGTAGAGATATACCATGTTCTTGGATTGGAAGAATCAACATTGTTCAAATGACTATACTACCCAAAGCAATCTACAGATTCAATGCCATCCCTATCAAAATTCCAATGGCATTTTTCACAGAACTAGAACAAAAAATTTCACAATTTGTATGGAAACACAAAAGACCCCAAATAGCTAAAGCAATCTTGAGAAAGAAAAACGGAGCTGGAGGAATCAGGCTCCTGGACTTCAGACTATATTAAAAAACTACAGTAATCAAGACAGTATGGTACTGGCACAAAAACAGAAATATAGATCAATGGAACAGGATAGAAAGCCCAGAGATAAACCCATGCACATATGGTCACCTTATTTTTGATAAAGGAGGTGAGAATATACAATGGAGAAAAGACAGCCTCTTCAATAAATTGTTCTGGGAAAACTGGACAGCTACATGTAAAAGAATGAAATTAGAACACTCCCTAACACCATACACAAAAATAAACTCAAAATGGATTAAAGACCTAAATGTAAGGCCAGACATTAGAAAACTCTTAGAGGAAAACATAGGCAGAACACTCTATGGCATAAATCACAGCAACGTCCTTTTTGACCCAGCTCCTAGAGGAATGGAAATAAAAACAAAATAAACAAATGGGACCTAATGAAACTTAAAAGCTTTTGCACAGCAAAGGAAAACATAAACAAGATGAAAAGACAGCCCTCAGAATGGGAGAAATTATTTGCAAATGAAGCAACTGACAAAGGATTAATCTCCAAAATTTACAAGCAGCTCATGCAGCTCAATATCAAAAAAACAAAAAACCCAATCCAAAAATGGGCAGAAGACCTAAAAAGACATTTCTCCAAAGAAGATATACAGTTTGCCAACAAACACATGAAAGATGCTCAACATCACTAATCATTAGAGAAATTCAAAACAAAACTACAATGAGGTATTCCCTCACACTAGTCAGAATGGCCATCATCAAAAAATCTACAAACAATAAATGCTGGAGAGGGTGTGGAGGAAAGGGAACCCTCTTGCACTGTTGGTGGGAATGTAAATTGATACAGCCACTATGGAGAACAGTATGGAGGTTCCTTAAAAAAACTAAAAATAGAACAACTGTACAACCCAGCAATCCCACTACTGGACATATACCCTGAGAAAACCATAATTCAAAAAGAGTCATGTACCAAAATGTTCATTGCAGCTCTATTTACAATAGCGAGGACATGGAAGCAACCTAAGTGTCCATTGACAGATGAATGGATAAAGAAGATGTGGCACATGTATACAATGGAATATTAGCCATAAAAAAAACGAAATTGAGTTATTTGTAGTGAGGTGGATGGACCTAGAGTCTGTCATACAGAGTGAAGTAAGTCAGAAAAAGAAAAATAAATACCATATGCTAACACATATATACGGAATCTAAAAAAAATAATAATAATAAGGTTCTGAAGAACCTAGGGGCAGGGCAGGAATAAAGATGCAGACATAGATAATGGACTTGAGGACATGGGGAGGGGGAAGGATAAGTTGGCACGAAGTGAGAGAGTGGCATGGACATATATACACTAACAGATGTAAAATAGATAGCTAATTTGGAAGCAGCCACATAGCACAGGGAGATCAGCTCAGTGCTTTGTGACTACCTAGATTGGTGGGATAGGGATGGTGGAAGGGAGATGCAAGAGGGAGGAGATATGGGGATATATGTATATGTACAGCTGATTCACTTTGTTATAAAGCAGAGACTAACACACCATTGTAAAGCAATTATACTCCAATAAAGATGTAAAAAAAAAAACCTTTAAAAAAATCTTAAAAAAAATAAAGATGTAGATTTTAAAAAAAACTATTGAAATGTGCATGATTTACAATATCATGTAAGTTTCAGGTGCACAGCACAGAGATTCAGGCATATATATATAACCTATAAGGAAGAAGAATCTGAAAAAGAATATATATTGATTTGATTTGCATTTCTCTAATAATTAGTATTGTGAAGCAGCTTTTCGTGTGCTTCTTGGCCATCTGTATGTCTTCTTTGGAGAAATGTCTATTTAGGTCTTCTGCCCATTTTTTGATTGGGTTGTTTGTTTGTTTTTGCTATTGAGCTGCATGAGCTGTGTGTATATTTTGGAAATTAATGCCTGGTCAGTCCCATCGTTTGCAAATATTTTCTCCCATTCTGTAGGCTACCTGTTTATTTTGTTTATGTTTTCCTTTGCTGTGCAAAAGCTTTTGAGTTTAATTAAGTCCCATTTGTTTATTTTTGTTTTTATTTCCATTGCTCTAGGAGATGGATGCAAAACGGTATTTCTGTGATTTATTTCAAAGGGTGTCTTACCTATGTTTTCCTCTAGTAGTTTTATAGTATCTAGTCTTACTTGTAGGTCTTTAATCCATTTTGAATTTATTTTTGTGTATGGTGTTAGAGAATGTTTTAATTTTATTCTTTTTCATGTAGCTGTCCAGTTTTCCGAGCACCACCTATTGAAAAGACTGTATCTTCTTCGTTGTATATTTTTGCTTCTTTTGTCATAGTTAATTGACCAGTGGTCAGTGAGTTTATTTCTGGGCTTTGTATCCTCTTCCATTGATCTATATTTCTGTTTTTCTGCCAGTACCACACTGTTTAGATGACTGTACCTTTGCAGTGTAGTCTGAAGTCAGGTAGCCTGATTCTTCCAGCTCCATTTTTCTTTCTCAAGATTGCTTTGGCTATTCAGGGTCTTTTGTGTTTCCATACAAATTTAAAAAATAATTTTGTTCCCGTTCTGTGAAAGATTTGGACTTTTTAAAAGATTTATTTATTGATTGATTGATTGCTATGTTGGGTCTTCGTTCTGTGCTAGGGCTTTCTCTAGTTGCAGCAAGCGGGAGCCACTCTTCATCACGGTGCACGAGCCTCTCACTATCGTGGCCTCTCTTGTTGCAGAGCACAGGCTCCAGATGCTCAGGCTCAGTAGTTGTGGCTCATGGACCTAATTGCTCTGCAACATGTGGGATCTTCCCAGACCAGGGTGCGAACCCGTGTCCCCTGCATTAGCAGGCAGATTCTCAGCCACTGCGCCACCAGGGAAGCCCCTGGACTTTTTACAAACTAGAATTTGTATGTCCAAAATATTAGACAAGAAGATGAATATTAGATTAAAAAAATTTAACTGAGACCTAGAAGATGTTTAAAAAACCAAATAAAATCATGGAACTGAGAAAATAGAACTGAAATTAACAACTCAAGATGAGATCCTAACTACAGAGTAAACACAAGTGTGGGTAGAATTAATGCATGTGAAAATAAGTCTACTGGAAATATACAGGTAGAATCATGAAGATAACAGAAGAATGGAAAGTACAGAAGCGTCTAGAAACATATGGATCAAGATGAAAAATCAAGATAAAAAAATCTAAAATATGTGTAATTATGATACCATAAGAGTGAGAAAAGATAGTTAGGCAGAAGCAATATTTGAAGATATACTGGTGGAAAAACTTCTAAAGTTGCTGAAGGACATCAAAATTTAAGAAATGTTACAAGATTTAAGAAATGTTACAAACACTAAACAGGAAAAAATATAAATAAAATATATTTAAATTCATCACAATATTAAATGATGAAACAAAATAAAATATTAAAAGCAGTCAAAGGGAATAAAATGATACTCTAGCTTAAAAAAAATCCTAAGGCCTGTGGCTGACTTCTTTTCAGAAATGATGGAAGCCAGAGATAATTGAATGACATTTTCAAAATATTGTAAGAATAAAACACTGCCAATCTAGAATTCTACACACCAAAAAATATTCTGCAGAAATGTTGACATAATAAAAACATTTTCTAAAAGCACAATCCAAGGGAATTCATCAGACACATAGTAGATATAATATTAAAAGGATATCTTTGCGTAGAGGAAAATTGACTGCAGAATAAAAAAGGAAAATGCAGAAAAGAACAAGTAGCAACAGAAAGATTAAATTTGTGTTTCAATCTAAAGGAATGTTGATTGTATAAATAATGTCATATGGAGTTTAAAATATCATTAATTAAAATAAATTACAGCATAGCACAAAAGAGAGTGAGGGTAAATAGTTTTAATATTTTTGCATATTTTAACGTGATAAAAATTTATATTTACATTAGACTTTAGTGAATCATGTATTCCTGTTTTATTATCAAGTATATACATTAAAGAATTTGTTAAATAATGTATAATTAACAATCTAATAGAGGGAGGAAATGGAATAGTAATGAATGAATGGAATGAATGAAATGAAAAGATACATAGACATTTATTTAGTCCCAGATATGTCTGTAATTACTTGAAATGTAAATGGATTAAATATTCAAACAAGTGGAAAAGATTTTCAGACTAAAAAAAAACCCCAACTATATGCTGCTTATAAAAGACACAGTTTAATTATAGAAAGGTTGAATGTAAAAGCCTAAATAAAGAATGATGGCATATCTATAGGAATATCATACAAACTAGACCTTAAGGCAAAATCATTGATAGAGATTTTTTCAAAGCATTTCACGGTGATAAAGAGTCAATTCACCAGAAAGAGAGCACAATCATACATTTTCATGCACTCAATAATATCACTTCAAAATTTATAAGGAAAAAAATGAGAGAAGTAGAAGGAGAAATAGACAAACCCAGCATCATAGTGGGAGACTTTAATATATCTCTTTCAGGAGGTGAAAAACAAGCAGACCCCTTTAGTAATAATATATATCTGCACTATACAATTAGGAAATTTAGTGCCAGATTTGATTGTGTTTGGTTGTGCTTTAGAGACAGCATATAAGAAGTCCAGCTCTACTTGCGCACTCTCTCTCTCTCTCTCCACCCGCTCTGTCTCTCCATGATTTTACTGAAATCTCTTTGGTCCCATTGGAGAGAGTAATACATCCGGAAACATAAAAACATTTTTATTCTCCTCCAAATGAAGGCAAGCAGGCCACTGCGTTTCTAGGGAAGGGGTTCTCCTTAACATTCTAGAAGGCTAAATAGAAACCAAGTGCTTGGATTCTTTTTCAAAAGGCCATTAACTTCTTTATAATAGACCACTGAGTTCTATTATTAGAAAACAGAAGAAAAATGAGAGCTGTTGCATTCAGAAAGGCAAGTGAGAAAGAAGAAAGAAGGGACCGGAACTCAAACATCTGGATACCTGGGTGCCATACCTGAGAGGGACCCCCAAAGGAGAGTGCAGAGGTAGTACACCAGGAGAAGGATATTATCACAGGGTTATGCTGGAACTACTGGTTCATTCTGGCTCCCAAGGGCCTTTTGTGTGCATCTCTTCCTGACTCTAAGTAACATCACATTAGTAGCTTAAAATCACCTGTGGTAGGAATATTCACACCACAGAAATGGCAAATGTTAAAAATCAGAACTTTTTTTGAGGGAAGCTATTTTATAGACACTTACCACTATACCACTACCTGAGGACTACTGTCTGATACCCAGGGACTACACAGGACCAGGAAAAGGACTCCATCCTCTCGGTCACATGACTATTTGCCAGGGTAAGTCGCCTATTGGAAACACAACCCACTGGGGGACATGACTCCATTACTGGAATTCAGCCACTACTTTATTTAGTCATTGTGTAATTGGAAACATCATTCTACCTGTGCCCACAGTGGATCTCAGTCTATTATTCTGTCTGCAAAAGGGTAGGGAACAACACCCAGCCCTATGGAGATAAATCCCTTCAGTACTTGAAAATTCTTTCATGTCTCAACTGGAGCTCTGTACACCTACTGAGGGCAGTGGGGATTAAGAAATCAAGGCTCCTACCTAAACCTGAGGACAGACAGGAACCTGTGAAGATACACTGACTTTTGGATGGGAGTGTGGATATCACTACTACAGTCTTTGTGTTTGTGGAAGTAATATCAAAGAGTCTATTCCCTTTCATATATTTAAAGGCACAGGAAAATGTTGTAAGGTTCATCATAAAAAATAGGTTTGTGAAAGAGACAGGGATTCCCCAACTGAGTCCTGGGAAGTAGTGACCTTCTATATTCCTAAATTCCACACAGGTCATGGATGAATGTTAATCTGTTAATGACTCAGGAGGCATTTGGTGCACTTTCCCCTGTATTCAAAATGAAATTTACATACATGTACAGGAAAACAAGGCATAGTAGAACATGTGAAGAATAGCCATGAGAGGAACAGTGATTCTGATGGCAGAAGTCCCTTCTTTATTTCCAGGACTTTTCTTTGATGAAGGAGTTAGTTTATAATGGAGTCTACAAAAGTGATCCAGGAAAAATAGTCTAATCCTTAGGACAATAAAATCATGCTGATGGGTTATGGTGGTTTTTTTATCATCAGTGTCATCACCATGACTGCTATTTGGAAACCACTGGGTTTATAACAGCTGTGTTCATGAAGGGCTGAGCTCTCGCTGTTCATTGAACTAATACAACTCAAGAGATTTCTACTGGCAGAAACTAGTCATCAGCATTCTGGGGTGCCCTAGTCTCTCCATTCCTTTCTCACTAGGGGCCTGAGAAGACTGATATAAGTATCAGAACCGTACCTACAATTTTGGTTGAAGATGGAGTCTCTTCTTTTCCTTCCCATCTTCTCTGGGCATAAAGGAGTCTTCCTTGGATCCTTACTGTCTTTCTCTTTGTAAGCTTAAGAGAACCCTATCTTGTACAAGATAGTAAATCTCTGACTGATACCCCATCCATGTTGATAAAATGTACTGTAGGAGATTTGACTGTCCTTGTTGTTAAACCACCTGCATGAAGCCAGTGATTGACTGAGCAATAAGCATACAGCTGAATTTTATAAAAGCAAATAGCCCAGCCTGGAGAGATTGGTGAAACGTGCTTGCTTTTTCACTTTAAATCATCTCCCACCATTCTCAGGAATTAAGAACCTGGAGTAGATGAGAGTCAAGACAATTGTGACGTGCACAGCAATTACGTTGAATTCAATTTATTCCATTTGAAAATTCTATTTTTCAACCCCCTCTGAGTAAAATAAATTCCAACATTTTTAAGCTATTTATAACATATTCTTTTTTTTATCAAGAATCATTTTTATATCCCTTATTTATTATAACCTCTTAAAATGCTAAGAGGAAATAAAGTAGATATTAGTGATAATGATAATTACAGTGTTGATGAGAGTATTGGTTTTAATAATGATGATGACACTTCCTAAGTTCTAGGTCTTGTGATAGTTTCTTGACATATATCATTTAATATTTCCAACAGCCTTATGAGGAAGAGAACTAAAACCTAGATATGTGAGGATTTGTCTAATGTCATGCAGCCCATAAGTACTAGAACACATTTTGGAATCAAAGTCTTTTGTCTTCTGGCTCAGGCTCTTTCATGTACTCATGTATTTATTGCCAAATCTGATGCATAAAATGCCCTTCCTTCTCCTTAGGTGAAGCACCTCACCTCTCTCAGAACTTGTATTAACCTTACATCCTCTGGGAAGCATTCCCTACTTTTTATCAACCATGTAGTTTTAGGAAAAACTGTTTAACATGAATTTACTCATCCATAAAAAGCAGGTAAAAGTACTTGTCTCAAGAGTTGCTGCAAAAATCAAATGAGTCAACTTAGAAAAGTCTGGCCACTAGCACACACCCTCCAGATTGTGGTTTATTTTTCTATATTGGCTACTAGAATTTTATGCTTTATCCTAATCATGAAGGGTGCAAGCGACAAAAAGAGAGTCATGTTAACCCAAGGTTCACAGAATTTGGATGTCAGCACATTATTCCAGATCACTCATATTAGCCAATAAGTTGTATCTTTTCTTTCTGTACAGAGCTCTTAACAGCATTGCACTGGACCTTGGTCCTGCTACCACTAATGGAGAATAAAATGTCCTAAAAGAAGATGTCCAAAGAGAAGGGGAAAAGAGAGACCTCTGAGAGGTCAGTAGTAGAATGAGCCAACACTTGCACTTCTTCAGAGAACAACTTCTTTCCTCAGCTCATTTAATGTATGGCTTCTAAGAGGTTTGCCTAATAGACTTGAGCCAATGCCATATCAGGCACCTGCTGCAACACACTTCCCATCAATACCTGGTGAGGCAGTGGTGTCCAAGAAATATCG
Organism: Balaenoptera physalus; assembly: GCF_965194825.1. Classification (NCBI taxonomy): domain Eukaryota; kingdom Metazoa; phylum Chordata; class Mammalia; order Artiodactyla; family Balaenopteridae; genus Balaenoptera; species Balaenoptera physalus. The sequence continues at coordinate 36,621,704 of NC_138901.1, forward strand.
AGTCAGGTCAAAAGGAGCAACAACCCAGCCAACCCTGAACGCCACATCACTAGTTTCCTCCAACACTGGCTTAAAAAGACATGTTTGGTAAAAGACTGCTAAATAATACTTTACTTTTTTCTTCTCTGTTTCCAAATGAGAAACTGCAATTTGATATGAAAAAAAAAATTAGGGTTTCGTCTTACAGTCCTCAAAATAGTGGTGGTCCTTTTCATTTTCTCTTCTCCCATAAAAGAGTCATCTTTTCCCTTAAAACAAGCAAAAACTCTTTGTAAGTTGAGACTGAGTTCAGTCTCATTTTTCTTTTATTTTGAAAGGTTCTCTAGGCATTATTTTACATCTGTTATCTGTTGGCACTATGGCACCCCTTAGGGTAAGCAGAGCTAGTTTCACCATCTTTATTATATAGATGGGGAAGGAAGCTTGGAAAATTTTGTGACACACCCGGATGTCTCAGGTCGTAAGTTGTGGGACCAGGACTAGAGCCTCCAAGGTCTGACTCTGCTTTCCAAGATCGGAGACCCACAGAGTGTTTCTATATAAACCTTTGCTGTTATTGTTCTTGCTGTGTTGTATGTGTGCGCTGTGTATGTGTATGTGTCCTCCATACATACCAAGTATAGAGATCCACTATGCTGAGTCATAAAAAAAGTGAAACCCAAAACAATGAAACTGCTATTACCTAGAAATTTACCTTCTGGTTGGCCTGTAAGTGACACTACCCTGAACAGAGAGCAAAGTCATTGTAACTAAGTGCTGGGAAGACTGAGAAAACCAGTGTTAGAAGCTGCATGAGAGTCATTAGAGAAGATTTCTGGGAATAGATCAGGATCCACCTTTCTGTGAAATCCAGGGCCCTGGTTTTCCCAGCTGCTGACACAACCAGGGGTGGGGGGACTGTCCCCCTGAGTGGTCTGTGCTTTTAGGAAGTTCCTTTATTGAGTGCGACTCTGAGGAGCTTTTATTACCTGCCACTGCCTTGATCACAGGAGTGAACTAGATCTACTCATTGCCCTTAAAACATGGCAGGCCAGGACTGCTTACCCTTGTCCTACTTATGAGACTTGTAGGGGCTCCCTGTGGATGTAATATTTGAAAAAGGTTTCTAGGGAGTTGGATCAAACTTCTCGGATTCCCCAGGAGTCAATTAGAGGAAACCATAGTGTAGAGAGAAATTGGTATCAAAAACCTAAAGACTGAATCATGTGTTGATCTTATGAGGCAAGACTAGGATAAAATAATAGCTAGGCCATGTGAGCTGGTGTCGGAGACATCAGGAGAATGAAAACAAGGACTGATGCATGCAGCAGCAGAAAACAGGTAGTTTAAGCAAACACTAAAACCTTAGATTTGTGTGTGTGTGTGTGCGTGCATGCGTGCGTGTGTATGTAGTTACGACAAGGCTGCCAGAGTTCATCAGGGCAGGCTGGACAGTTTTTACCAAGTTTTTCACCTTTCTTTCCCTGCTATTCTTTACTACAGCTCCTAAATTTCCTGCAAGGCTTAGCTCTAATTATTTTCTCCTGCAGAGAATTATTCTGAGCCACCCAGATTATAGAGATCTTGCTCAGTTGTCATGTATTCCAAACAGCTCTGTATCTTCATTTTATTTGTTATATACAAAGTCTTTTCTCCTAAAAGAATATGAGCTTATTAGAGTAGAGGTGTGAATGTGATGCCTTTTGAAAATCCCAAAGCCCTTAGTACCATAATCATTTTCATTATAGCAAACACACATTTAGGTCTTACATGTGCCATGGTCTCCTCCGAGCGCTTTTCACACATCTCATTTAGTCCTGATAACAACAACCTATGCAGTACTTCCTATCATTAATATTTTATGCAAGTGGAAACTGAGTCCTAGAGAGTTTTAAGCGATATTCCCAAGGTCTCCTTGCTTAAACCAATGAGATGTTAGCTTCTGAGTTCTCCCCAGGTCCTGAACAATTTCTCCCATGTGTTTTTGCCTCTCTCAGGTGCCAAGGAAGTAGGTATAATGTGCAATCGGAATACAGCACCTGGATGGTGAGTGTTGCTTGTCTGATGATTCACACCTTTAAATAAAATAATAAAGCCCTTGCCTGGACAACTTCACTGCCCCAGTCAAGCTGGGATGTGCCCACTGCAGTTCTAAAATACACTTGGGTGATACTCCAGCTTGACTAGCATAATTTGCACATTCTTTGGGAAGTTCTGCATGGTGGCCTTGTGAACACAGTCCTTGTTCCGCACCTGCCAAAAGCTGGCTCCTGCTTTGGCTCCCTCTCTGACTGCTCTTTGCTGGAAGCAGCATAGGGGAGGGTGGGATGCCTTCTCCTTTAGTTACAAATCTAAACTAAAAAGAGACAAACTGGGTGAGTGGCCCAAACCGAAGTCTTACTTCAACCATTATTTACTGAGCACTTAGTATATATCAGACATTTCCCTGTATCTTATTACAGTGGAGCATCCCAGGGGCCCTGTAGGGTGTGTCACGATCCATGCTTTACAGATGGGTCAGTAGATTCAGATGTGCTAAGTACTTGTCAAAGTCATTCAGCTACTAGAATGGAAGGGATCCAATTCCGAGTTACCTGCTCTTGCTGCTACCTCAGGGTGCTTTTAGCTCACTTTTCAGTGAATAAAGTGAAGAGTGGAGGGGAAATATAACAAACATGAGGATCATAATAACAAACATCACTGCTAACATTTATTGAGTTCTCACCATGTTCTGGGCACCATGGGAACACTTTACAAGCATCATTTCATTTCATCCTCACAACAACCATGTGAAGTAGGCTCCAGTACTTCCCTCATGTTACAAAGAAGGAAGACGATGCTCAGGGATGTTGTCATTAGACCAAGATAAAAAACAATAGCACCAAGATTTGAGTCCAGGCATTTTGTCACTATAGCTTGTTGTGACAGCTATACATAAACATACAATATGTGGGTTCTGAATTGGATTTTTCCCCTGCCCTGGATCTTGAGGGTGAGCATCAAGAAAGGGGTGAGACAAGCAATTTCAGAAAATAGGTCAGACTGCCAACATTGCCAACAGAACACATTCAACCAAAGTCACAGTTCTCAACCCATACCTCCATGTTCTAAGGCTGAGTTAGGAAAATTGCAGACAGACTCTGGGGCAGATGGTGGAGTTATTGAGATGCAGCGTCACCTGGCCTGGAGGTCAGGATGCCCAGGCCAGTTACCTGTGTCAGGAAGTCCTTCTTATCCCATTTGGTTGGGAGTCAACTGGGGAAGAAATGTGGGTGCATGCCTAAGCCTTTGAAAATTCACAACCCTGTTATTGAGATATGAGAAGGACCCTTAGGTTAGTAGCGTTCTGACACCCCTTCTGAAAATGAACCAGTGGTGTGCCCTCTGCAGCCATGGGGATTGTCATTCTTCCCCAAGAGAACAGTGGATTCTCCTTGCATAATGATTGAGAATAGAGTCATGCTTGACAAGAGAGAAAGGGAAGAAAGAGGAATGGCAGATTGAGGATTAGTTTTATGTTAGTTTTGTGTGAGTATATTATTTGTTAAACATTTTCCTTTCCCTCCTCAGTAAAAAAAAAGGCATCATTTAAACAATCTTATAACATCATTAGAAATTTAACAAAGAAACTACTCACATTCTACTTTTGTTCTTTATGTTCTCTGCTAGAATTTGCTCATATATTGTCCATTTTTATGTGTCTGTAGTCATAGACTAGAATGAGTCTTTTTCCATGCTGTCCCATATTCTTAAAAATATTTATTAGAAAATAACTCAATGTGTGGATTACCCAGACCTATTACTTTTTTCTGTCTTCTCTTCATTGATATCTTTGATGTCTGTGTCTCCATTCTAGAATGAGAGCTTATTCATATCCACTCCAGAGGCTGCAAAAAGCCTGAAAATCAAGGAAAATATGAATTTTTCTACTCTGTCATATAGTCATGACTCCCACTAAAAATAAGACAGCTGTTAGATAGAAGGGAGAAGTAAAAAAAAAAGGTCAAAAGAGACTTTCTTTTTTTTGTGTGGGGGGAGTATACATATATTTTTAAATTTTTTTTTAATTTTTAAATTTTATTTAATTATTTTTTTATACAGCAGGTTCTTATTAGTCATCAATTTTATACACATCAGTGTATACATGTCAATACCAATCGCCCAATTCATCGCACCACCACCCGCACCCCCTGCCGCTTCCCCTCTTGGTGTCCATACGTTTGTTCTCTACATCTGTGTCTCAATTTCTGCCCTGCAATCCAATTCATCTGTACCATTTTTCTAGGTTCCACATATATGCGTTAATATACGATATTTGTTTTTCTCTTTCTGATGTACCTCACTCTGTATGACAGTCTCTAGATCCATCCACGTCTCAACAAATGACCCAATTTCTTTCCTTTTTATGGCTGAGTAATATTCCATTGTATATATGTACCACATCTTCTGTATCCATTTGTCTTTCGATGGGCATTTAGGTTGCTTCCATGACCTGTCTATTGTAAATAGTGCTGCAATGAACATTGTGATGCATGTGCCTTTTTGAATTATGGTTTTCTCTGGGTATATGCCCAGTAGTGGGATTGCTGGATCATATGGTAATTCTATTTTTAGTTTTTTAAGGAACCTCCATACTAATCTCCATAGTGGCTGTATCAATTTACATTCCCACTAACAGTGCAAGAGGGTTCCCTTTTCTCCACACCCTCTCCAGCATTTGTTGTTTGTAGATTTTCTGATGATGCCCATTCTAACTGGTGTGAGGTGATACCTCATTTTAGTTTTGATTTGCATTTCTCTAATAATAGGTGATATTGAGCAGCTTTTCATGTGCTTCTTGGCCATCTGTATGTCTTTGTTGGAGAAGTGTCTATTTAGGTCTTCTGCCCATTTTTGGATTGGGTTGTTTGTTTTTATTGAGCTGCATGAGCTGTTTATATATTTTGGAAATTAATCCTTTGTCCATTGATTCATTCGCAAATATTTTCTCCCATTCTGAGGGTGGTCTTTTTGTCTTCTTTATGGTTTCCTTTGCTGTGCAAAAGCTTTTAAGTTTCATTAGGTCTCATTTGTTTATTTTTGTTTTTATTTCCATTACTCTAGGAGGTGGATCAAAAAGGATCTTGCTGTGATTTATGTCAAAGAGTGTTCTTCCTATGTTTTCCTCTAAGAGTTTTACAGTGTCCGGTCTCACATTTAGGTCTCTAATCCATTTTGAGTTTATTTTTGTGTATGGTGTTGGGGAGTGTTCTAATTTCATTCTTTTACATGTAGCTGTCCGGTTTTCAAAGCACCACTTATTGAAGAGACTGTCTTTTCTCCATTGAATATCCTTGCCTCCTTTGTCATACATTAGTTGACCATAGGTGCGTGGGTTTACCTCTGGGTTTTCTAACTTGTTCCATTGATCTATGTTTCTGTTTTTGTGGCAGTACCATATTGTCTTGATTACTGTAGCTTTGTAGTATAGTCTGAAGTCAGGGAGTCTGATACCTCCAGCTCCATTTTTTTCCCTCAAGACTGCTTTGGCTTTTCGGGATCTTTTGTGTCTCCATACAAATTTTAAGATTTTTTATTCTAGTTCTGTAAAAAATGCCATTGGTAATTTGATAGGGATGGCATTGAATCTGTAGATTGCTTTGGGTAGTATAGTCATTTTCACAATATTGATTCTTCCAATGCAAGAACATGGTTTATCTCTCCATCTTTTGGTATCATATTTAATTTCTTTCATCAGTGTCTTATAGTTTTCTGCATACAGGTCTTTAGTCTCCCTAGGTAGGTTTATTCCTAGGTATTTTATTCTTTTTGTTGCAGTGCTAAATGGGAGTGTTTCCTTAATTTCTCTTTCAGATTTTTCATCATTGGTATATAGGACTGCAAAAGATTTCTGTGCATTAATTTTGTATCCTGCAACTTTACCGAATTCATTGATTAGCTCTAGCAGTTTTCTGTTGGCATCTTTAGGATTCTCTATGTAAAGTATCATGTCACCTGTAAACAGTGACAGTTTTACTTCTTTTTTTCCAATTTGTATTCCTTTTATTTCTTTTTCTTCTGTGATTGCCGTGGCTAGGACTTCCAAAACTATGTTGAATAAGAGTGGTGAGAGTGGACATCCTTGTCTTTTTTTTTTTTTTTTTTGAATTTTTATTTATTTATTATTTATGGTTGTGTTGGGTCTTCATTTCTGTGCAAGGACTTTCTCTAGTTGTGGCAAGCGGGGGCCAGTCTTCATTGCGGTGCGCGGGCCTCTCATTATCGCGGCCTCTCTTGTTGCAGAGCACAGGCTCCAGACGTGCAGGCTCAGTAATTGTGGCTCACGGGCCCAGCTGCTCTGTGGCATGTGGAATCTTCCCAGACCAGGGCTCGAACCCATGTCCCCCGCATTGGCAGGCAGATTCTCAACCACTGCGCCACCAGGGAAGCCCAGCATCCTTGTCTTGTTCCTGATCTTAGAGGAATTGCTTTCAGTTTTTCACCATTGAGAATGATGTTTCCTGTGGGTTTGTCATATATGGCCTTTATTATGTTGAGGTAGGTTCCCTCTATGCCCACTTTCTGGAGAGTTTTTTTTTATCATAAATGGGTGTTGAATTTTGTCAAAAGCTTTTTCTGCATCTATTGAGATGATCATATGGTTTTTCTCCTTCAATTTGTTAATAAGATATATCACATTGATTGATTTGTGTATATTGAAGAATCCTTGCATCCCTGGGATAAATCCCACTTGATCATGGTGTATGATCCTTTTAATGTGTTGTTGGATTCTGTTTGCTAGTATTTTGTTGAGGATTTTTGCATCTACATTCATCAGTGATAGTGGTCTGTAATTTTCTTTTTTTGTAGTATCTTTGTCTGGTTTTGGTATCAGCGTGATGGTGGCCTCATAGAATGCGTTTGGGAGTGTTCCATCCTCCACAATTTTTTGGAAGAGTTTGAGAAGGATGGGTGTTAGCTCTTCTCTAAATGTTTGATAGAATTCACTTGTGAAGCCATCTTGTCCTGGACTTGTGTTTGTTGGATGATTTTTAATCAGAGTTTCAATTTCATTACTTGTGATTGGTCTGTTCATATTTTCTATTTCTTCCTGGTTCAGTCTTGGAAGGTTATACCTTCCTAAGAATTTGTCCATTTCTTCCAGGTTGTCCATTTTATTGGCATAGAGTTGCTTGTAGTAGTCTCTTAGGATGCTTTGTATTTCTGCAGTGTCTGTTCTAACTTTTCCTTTTTGATTTCTAATTTTATTGATTTGAGTCCTCTCCCTCTTTTCCTTGATGAGTGTGGTTAATGGTTTATCAATTTTGTTTATCTTCTCAAAGAACCAGCTTTTAGTTTTATTGATCTTTGCTATTGTTTTCTTTGTTTCTATTTCATTTATTTCTGCTCTCATCTTTATGATTTCTTTCCTTCTGCTAACTCTGGGTTTTGTTCTTTTCTACTTTTTCATATAGTCATGACTCCCATTAAAAATAAGACAGCTGTTAGAAAGGAGAAGGGAGAAGTAAAAAAAAAAAAAGGTCAAAAGAGCTTTTTAAGATGAGCTTTCTTTCAAGTTATGAAAACCAAAGATGAAGAAACTCACTAACAAGCTGAGGAGCAGCGCTTCACTCTGCAGCCTTTGCAGTGGCCCAGCAGCTGCTCCCAGGGGAGGGCACCTCTGGCTGCACCAGCAGCCTTGCCAAGGCTGGCCATTGCGGAGGGAAAGAAATGCCTCACATTCCTTTGGCTGTGTTTAGTCACTGACTCGGGAAGTAGGTCTGTGTCACTCAGCTAGTAGCATCACTACCTTTGTCTGGGAGGCCAAGGGTTCAAGTCCCACCCCAGAATCTTGGCAGCTTCCCAAAGGCAATACTTGCTTTGTCATGGAAGGTGGATGGAGGTACGCACTGGAAAAGGGAGCTCTTTCTCCTTGGTTCTTCCAGGAAAATGGAGATCAGAGGAGCAGGAATGATACCACATCCCTCAGCTTAGTTTGACTCACAAACTCCAAAGAACTCCAGTATGAAACCTGCACAGCTATAACCCAGTTGCAGGCACTTCCAAGAGGAGAGGAAAGATTGGGTTCCCTGCCCCACCATCTCCTTAACTCAGCACTCAGCTCAACCTTTTTCTAACCACAAGAATGTAGGGACAAGAATAGTACAAAATGGTAGAGGGTCCTCATTGCCACAGTGAAGAAGCAGAGGTCCACAAGTACAGAGTACACCAAACCTGGAACTCAGGGTCACACTCGTGAAGAATAATCTCTTGATGAACTTTTTCTTTAAAATGCTTATACACAGCACTGCTTGACAATTTAATATTACCCACAAAAGCAATTTATCACTTATAATATTTATAATTAGTGTAAAATTTAAAAAGTATTATCACGTTTGAAATTATTTGGAATTACATTAAATACAGGTGATAATTTTGCTATTGACTAAATACTGGAAATCGGAGAACAAACAAAACTGGTGGCGAGAGGGTGTATGTAGAAGGTGAAGATGGTGATGGATCTTTTTAAATAAAATAAGCCCACCCCAATAAAAAATAAATCCCTTAAGCATGTAATACAATTTCTTCTTCTGCCTAAAGAATTTCTATGACAGCCTGCATGGCCCGAAATATAGGTTTTGGTTGTTTGTGAGGGGAGCAATATTTAAACATATAAGTTGCTTCAGGGCTAGTTCTTATTGATTTATTTTGTGGGCAGCCCTGATTTCAGAGTCCTTTGTCCCAGGAGCATGGGAACCTGAGTGGGGGTGGGAATGGTGCTTTTCTGGAGAACCTGTCTTTAGGATGGATAGGCTAAGGTAACAGGAGACACCTCTCAGCTGAAGGAATTACCCTCCCTCCTTTAAAGAAGACACTGCTTGCGACCAGCTGTCCAGGGGGTAGGACCTGCATTGGGAGCCCACCGACCCCGCCGAGAATCTCAGGTCTGGTATTTCTGTTCCCATGACATCCTTCACCATGTCCTCATAGGTTTCATCTCTAGTCAGTTATTAGAAGCTCTCTTCCTGCTCCTGTAAGTCCCTCTCTCCCACCCTCCCAGACCTAAACATGTGCTGAGAGAGAGTGACAGCTCCAGATGAAAGGAAAGCCCAAAGCCGGAAGGACGCTGTGCTGTGTGGCTCTCCTTCAGCCCCTGTGGTACCTGACTTTAGTTCTTCCTGCTTCCACCTGAAATTGTTAACATGTTTTCTCTCTTTGTGAGGGCAAGGTGTTATGTTTTCTTTAACAGCTTTATTGAGGTGTAATTCACATACCATGCAATTTGTCCATTTGAAGTGTACAGTTCAAGGGCTTCTAGTGTATCCACAGGGTTGTGTGACCCTCACCACAATCAGGTTTAAAACATTTTATTATCCCCCAGAGAAACCCCACATCCTTTAAGCCAGCACTCCCCAGTTCCCCCATCCTCCCAGCTCTAGAAAACCACTAATCTAATTTTTGCCTCTATGGATTTGCCTGTTCTGAACATTTCATAGAAATGGAATCAATGATCATTTAAAACTCCCACTTTTCTTCCAGAGAACCTGGCAGAAGACTTTGAACCCAGTAGGTGTTTGATTAAGGTTAAATTAGTTACTTGTATTAGGTATATTAGATTACCTGGTTTTAGGATTACTATAACCCACGGTGTGGGAAACTAGATAGTTTTAGTTAAAAAACCTCAAATGCCGTACTCAGAGTGGGCTAATGGTCTGTATATCATTACAGTGTAAGGACAGCCTAAGATTCGTAGCTTCCCCTAGGTCAGCTCCCACAGACATGGCCCCCTGTGCTCCCAGCCTGTTCAGCTTTACAACAGAGATGCCATAAGCTCAGCAATTCAGAAATCGATTCCTTAGAAGACTGATGTTCTCTCATGAGCTGGCACACCGCTTTGCCTGTTAACAGGCAATAACACGAAAATGCACTAAAGACCATGTAATTTATTCCCAACATGTTGTTATTCTTTCCAAAACATTAGCTTTGGAGCAGAATGTTTGCTAAATGTTGTCTTTTTTTCCAGAACTTGGGGTAAAGATCATATGCAACCAATGACTGAGAAATAACTGGCCACTTTACAGTTTCCACCTCAAATGAAGTCCCCCGTCTGAGTAAATTCCTCAGTTTACAGAATGTGAAAGCTTTAAGAAAGATGGAGCTTATAGACCACAGTATGGTCTGTTAGATAAATGACCAGGAGTAATCTTTCTGTCTTTTTTTTTTTTTTCTTAATGTGGCTGTATTTGGAGATGAGGCCTTTTAAATTTATTTATTTATTTATTTTTGGCTGTGTTGGGTCTTCGTTTCTGTGCGAGGGCTTTCTCCAGTTGCGGAGAGTGGGGTCCACTCTTCATCGCGGTGCGCGGGCCTCTCACTGTCGTGGCCTCTCCCGTTGCGGAGCACAGGCTCCAGACGCGCAGGCTCAGTAGTTGTGGCTCATGGGCCTAGCTGCTCCGCGGCATGTGGGATCTTCCCAGACCAGGGCTCAAACCTGTGTCCCCTGCATTGGCAGGCGGATTCTCAACCACTGCGCCACCAGGGAAGCCAAGGAGTAATCTTTCTTAAAACCACATCTTATAGACAAAGTTATCAGAAATCCCAGAAAAAAAAAAAAAAATACCCAGTGGTTCAGCATTCATGCTTAAATGAGGATAGCATGTGTGCCTTCAGCCCAAAATGTGCCCGGGCTTGGAGGGAAATTGGCGAGGACTAATACCAAGAGCCTTTTGGGGCTGTTAGGCATTGTCTTCCTGGGTCTGACCTTACAGCCTTCTCTTTGAAGAGAAAGCAAAAGGTGACTGCATTAAGGCTTTGCTCTCAGAGTTGTGATAAAGAGTCCAGAAATCTCCTCTCTTGCAGCTGGCTTCTTTTCACTGAGTTGGCATTGAGTCGGAAGTAAAATGATCATTTTGCTTAATAGCTGAAGACATGAATGTCTTGTGCTTTTTAACCTAAAGATGGTCTCTGGCACTGACTCTAGATCCCTGGGTGTTGAGAAGTATCTAAGAACTTTCGGGTCCTCTTACCCTGTGTTTAATGTTAGACTCATGCTTTCTTCCTTTGGATCATCATCTTTCCTGAGATCTGCCTCATGGTGACCTGATGACACTGACTTGTGTTTTTCAGAGTGGATAGGTGGTTTTACTGTTTTAAGTTCAGATTTCACAGACTTGAGCCCCATGGTTTAGGATTCAGATTCTGTGCAGTGGAAGGAAAAGTGAAATGGTCCCAGCCCCTCATCTACTTGAATAGAGAGGTGGTTGAAATCACCTACCAGAGAGGGCATCTGTCAATAGGAGCTCACTTAAGATTAAATTAGTAATTCAAGAAACATTGGGCCGGGAACTATCCTGAGTCCTGGGAGAGAGGGGAGAACTAACCATGGCTACTGCCTTCAAGGTGCTTATGATTTATTGGTGCTTGATTGTGGGGGAGAAGGAGGAGAACATGAATGTGGAGAGCATTATGACATAGGTGGTATGGGATATGATGGAGCACAGCCTGGTCTGAGTCAAAAACTTCCCAGGGGAAGTGATTCCTCTATTGGGTCTTGAAGTAGGAGTAGGAGTTGGACAGGCATCTAGAAGTTCTCAGTTGAGTAGAAGAGACAGGCAGAGATACAAACCTATGAAAAAGCACAGCAATAGAGATAGCCTGACATGATTCATTGTGTCTTGGGTGGATGGGGGTGTGTTTTTTGGAAGATGGGTTGGACAAGTTGGCAAAGGTCAGAAAATAGAAGCCTTGTAGTTGAAATGATACATATACTTTTCCTAGCTCTTCCTGGCTCCTCCAACATGGCAACTGTTGTCCTGAGTTCTATATTAGCAATTTTGACTCTACGCATGTCTGTCTCTTTTTCCCTAAACAGACAGATCTCTAATCAATGTGTGGCTCTGCCAATTACTATTTATGTAATCTTAGACAAATTAGCCACACAGAGCCTCTGTTTTCCTCTTCTGAAAAATGGGACCAGACTAGAAACAATATCATGGGACTATTGTATTACCAGACTCAAAAAGCACAACTTCTGGTATTAAAAAGTTCACATAAATTATTTGTGGAATCAAAATGGGCATATGAGTTAAAAGGAAACTCTACTGCCTGGAAAACAGCCTTTAGCTTTCCAAACACCAGTAGCTGCCAAAGCAGCCTAGGACACCTGGAAAGAGATAGAAAGAGGATCTGAACACTGAAGAAGAGTGACAGGAAGCCAGGGATCCAGAAACAGGAGACAGTAGGCCAGAAAAACAGATCAAAGTGGGAGGGATGCAGCTTGCCAGAACAACAGGGCATCATTAGGTCAGGAGTGCAGACAGGAGGGAGGAGGTGGCAGATACTTGCTCATAGGGCACTTCAGGGAATGGATGCACAGCAGCCCATGGCTTCCTCTTTCCTGATGTCATCCTGATATCCTACCAGGTTCTGGAAAGAAACCAAAAAAAGGGGAAAAAAGGGAAAAAATAAAACAGGGGCAAAATAGAACACCTGTATTTTTGTATTATATAATGACAATAAAATTCTTTCATGATAAATACACTCAACGAACTAGGAATGGAACTTCCTCAACCCTATAAAGACCATCCACAAACAGAAAACAGCTAACCTCATTCTTAATAATGGAAGATTCTTTCCCCCTAAGATCAAGAACCAGACAAGATTGTCTGCTCTTGTCATTTCTATTCAAAAATTGCACTGGAGGTTCTGACCAATTAGGCAAAAAAAAGAAATAAAAGCCATCCAGATGGAAAGGAAGAAGTAAAACTATCTCTTTTTGCAGATGACATGACCTTCTGTATAGAAAAACAATCTTGAAAAGAAGAAAAATGTTGGAAGATTCACAGCTTCCGATTTCAAAACTTACTACAAATCAACATTGATCAGGACAGTGAGATATTGGCATGAGGATAATCATAGACCAATGGATCAAAATTGAGCGTCAGAAATAAACCTTCTCAGTTAAAATCAATTGATTTTCCAAATGTCCATAGAGACAAAGAGTAGACTAGTGGTCGCCTAGGACTGGGAGGTAATGGGGAGTGACTGTAGTGGGTATGCAGTTTCTTTTGGGGGTGATAAAATGCCCTAAAATTGATTGTGGTAATGATTGCACAACTCCTTGAATACACCAAAATCCACTGAAGTGTACATTTTAAATGTATAGGTTGTATGGTATGTGAATTATATCTCAATAAAGCTGTCATAAAAAATAACAACAACAATACTCACAGCTGTCACTAACTGAGTACTTTCCAAATGCCATACGCTAGGAAGGTTTTTATTATATTTATTTACAATGAAAAAACATACGTTCCAAGATATTAAGGGATTTGCCCAAGGTCATAAAACCAGTAAGTACCATAATAGTTAGGAGTTAGGACTCTGACCCATTTTTGTCTCACTTTGAGTGTCAGGGGCTTACTAAAAGGTCTTAGGTGGATCTTGTGAGCCTTCTTGTGCTGCAAGTCCAGTGTTTACAATATGACCAACTACCAAAAAGGAGGAGTTAGTGAAACCTCTGCTTCCCACCTTTCCCACCAGGGAACTGTGGTGAGGTGTTGGGTCCCAGTTGCTGCTGGATATGGGGTGGAGAGGACTCTGTGCTCAGTTAACTGTGTTCTCTGGCCTTCTAAGGACACATTTGTTGTAGAGACTCCCTTAACTCCCCCTCAGATGTGTCACAGCTGTAATTCTGGAAGTGAGACTCTTGACCCTCCACCCCCAGCATCTGATTTTACAGATTATGTCTGGTGTTTGAAACTGAGTTCTGTTCCTTTTGGATCTGTCTGCTTCCAAGTTCCAAGATATAAAACGTGAGAAGGAAGGTGTTAAGCTCATGAAGACAAAGACTTCAAATAGTTCTGACCAAGGCAAATTTGGATGAGTTTTGGGAAAATGACTCTGAAGCAGATGGATTACATTTTCTGTTTGCGTTCAGCAATTAAGGGGAAAAGGGGGACCCGAGCCAAATGTGCTTGGGATCTTGTCAAATTCCCAATGTTGGAAAACATTTCAGGATGTTTGACTGAGCTTGGCAAAATCAGTACCTTGACCTTGCCTCTTCCTTCTTAGACAAAGGTGAACAACTTACAATGATCCAAGTCCAAGCGAAGCCACAGGCATGATCACCCTTTTGTGGGAAGTGGCACTATGGCACCTCCTGTTAATGGAAATTGCAATGGGGGTATTAACTAAGAACACAGTTATGATAACAGGGTTTTTGAGAAAGAGAGTGAAAATCAACTGAAGGAACAATTTAAGTCCTAAAGGGAAGCAATGTATTCTTCCATTCCACTCTTTGTGATCAAGAACAGAGGCTGGAAGGGGAATTGTCTTTCCATGACTGTCCCCAATCTCTTACTCTGTGGATTCTGAAGTATTCTCAGGAATTTTTATGACCTCATCTCATCCTTTGATTTTTCCACTGGATTCTTTAGAATCAGAGCAGAACAAAATGGGATGCTCAAGATCAGAGAGCCATCCTCTAGTTGTCAGTAAACCCAAACTCTCCATGATAGGTTGAGTGGAAGGAAGGGGAAGGCAAGGATGATGTCATGGAAACAGCTGAGCCCTTGTTGAAACACTGAAATGGGTGTGAGGCTGTCCATATGTAGATATAATGCCTTCAAATTGGTTTCTCTCATTTATTTACAGTATTTACTGAGTGTTCACTACATTCTATGCATTAGAAAGACAGCAGTAAATAAAATAGACAAAATTCCCTGTCCTCCTGGACTTCACATTCCAATGGATAAAAAACCATTGCCATTTGGGACATATAATATTAAATTACTAAAGTTTTTAAAAGTCAGTTGCTGAGCTGGTCAAAGAGAGTGAGCACTTATTTTATTTCTCCTATAAGCAGCTGTAATCCCCTGTTAGACTTTTTACCCTAGTACTACAAATATTTATTCTACTTCACTGATAAATTTTAACATTGACCTCCACTGTTACCTCAGATGGAACATGTTGTCTTTACCATTAACCTAATATCTTATGCCCAAAATTAATTTTTTGAGGAGAAGCAACTAGACGCATCTCTTAATTTTTTTCCCAAATGACTAAAAAATGGAGATTAGGAAGTGGTTACAACAATTTGGAGCTAAAGCTTCCTCCATGGCTATGTCTTTCCTTGTCCTTGTCTTCTCATCATCAGATATTCTTTATTCACTGAGAAAGCAAAATTTGAAAGTAAAGATATAAAAGAGAATCTTATGAAAGAAGTACCCAGGAGCCTTGTATTTTTGCTTCAATGTGAAAGGATGGTTCCCAGTCTCCCCTTTCTTTCATTTCTGCATATCAATGTCATATATGAGTTCTTTTCGGTAGGAAAACTCATTTTTAGTGGATTTCGGTCCAGGCAGTTATTAAGAGAGCTCTGGTATGGTAACCGCTCTGGACACGTTAAAAGGTCCAACTTTTTCAATGCTGCATTAGCCCCAGCCTTGCTTTCACTGCTTCTGAGTCCCCAGCTGCTCACAGATGGTTCTGCAGATGCTCCCCAGCTAGAGCCTCAGCCCCCTCACCTACTCCAGATGGCCATGAATAATGCCACATGACTCCCATTCCAGGTTGGGATTATATTATCCCAGACCCAAGATTCTTGACCCCGGATGACTGAGGGGCTCCCACACTGCTTGCCACTAATTAGATCTGAGATCTACTAGCAGGATTGGTTACCAGGAGGGATGAGTAAGACTTGGTTTGCAGCTCACTTCTTCTACCTTCTTCCCCTACATTCACCCAGTCCACAGACCAGGGCTGCAACCTTGATGCCCTCTCCTTTGTCCAATTAGTTTATACTTCTAGGTCTCTAGTCCAGATTCTATTGTAGTGACCCAGTTACTGACTTGGATATTTTCGTTTTGCACAAGACCTGGAGAGTGTGTCCACCTGGCCTGTTAGACTGGTCAGTGTCCACCAGTCTAATTCTAGCTCCACTGACTGGATGCAAGTTGTTGGTACAGACATTTCCAAAATGAAGATGGCGACAGGTACAGCCCGAGCAGCACTGGGCGTGACCTGAGTTCTAGTACCTCTGGAGCTGTCCCTTGTCTCCCAACTTGGTGTGCATGTTTCAAGCTAACTCCTTCTCCACCCCCCAGCTCACCTAACAATACTGCAGGAAGCAGGAGTATCCTGGAAGTTCTCTGGGACTAATCCAAGGCCCCATTAAACTCCTTATTGGAACATCCTGGGATCCACAGTTCCAGATTCCTTGGTGTTCCCAGAGCATGGCATGGATTTCAGTCATCACCGGCCCCTTTTAATGTTTCTACATTTTTCTTTCATCCCTACTCTGGTGAGTCCTTGAAAAAACCTGACTTTGGTTGTACAAATGAATTTGGGAGTGGGAAGGAGGAATTTGGAAGAGAAAGTGCAGTTAAGAAGAAGCTTGTTTAGATAACCAGATGGCTATTACCTTGGGAAAGTTGGCTACATTCCCATCAAATGCATAGATATTTTTTAAAGTATCCTTTTTTATTGCTTAAGAAAAATAACAATTTGGATGAGTATATGACTTGTTGTCAAGTACAGATGCTACTAGATGCTTATCTTTTCATCCAAGTCCAAACTTAGGGTTTAAGTCTCCTAATACAAACTCTGAGAACCTGTTCCTTATAGCTTGAGGAATGGACATTCCCTTCTTTAAAAAATTCTGTGATTCCCCAAGTCAAGTGCAAAATAAGGATGAGACAAGCTTAAGGCTGCTTCTATTTTATGTTGAATAAATGCTTGTGTGACATAGAGAAGCAAAAGGAAAAAAACAAAGGTGAAATGGTTTGATGAGTTCCTAGAAAATTAATTGTTGGATGTTACTGTCATCTAGTGCTGATTTAACACCTGGTTTCCAGGGGAAGGTGAAGAGTCATCTTTTGGCTACAAAGACAGTGGCATCGCCTTACAGTCTATCAAAGCTTCACAGGCTCTGGAATGGAAGTGACATCTGGGCAAGCTACTAAAACCAGAGGAAGGTAGTTGGTGAAAAAGTCTCCTCTTTACAACTCTGAGAACACTGCATGGCCTTATATTAAATCTTAAACCTCTGTCTATTATATTTCTGCTTTTGTTTTTAAACCGTCATTGGAACAAAAACCCGGCTTCTTTAAATACGACTCCACCTTCCCTAACACATTTCACGTGTCACCAGAGATCAAGTTCTATATCACCCCTCCCTGTGTCTTTCCACAGCCTTGTCTCTTCCCAGAAGCATCATTAAATTTCTAATTCCAGGCACATTCCTCCTCCCTCTGTTGTACTCACATGGTACCTGGGATGGGGGTGAAGAGGGAAGAAGGGAAATACTATGATTGTTTGCCTACCTTGTACGAGGTGCTTAACTGTCATGGTGACTTTCACTTTAACCTCATAAGGTGAGGTCATCTCATTGTGAAAGATAAGGAAATTGAGGTTCAAAAAGTTTAGGCAACTGGCCAGAAGTCACACAGTTAACTGCAGGGGCAGAGGTGGTGTTTGAACCTAGCATGTTTGGTCTCAGTCTGGGGAGCTTTTTGTGGCTTGGTAAGCATAGCAAAACAATACTGGGAAGGATCACTGCTAATTCACTGGGTGGTATCAGCCAAACAGCCATCTCTCTGGGCATCAGTTTCCTTCCTCATCAATGAGAAAGCTGAACTGGGTCAGAATTTCCAAAAGCATGTTCCCTGGAACATTTTCTTTCAAGATACTTCTTACGAAAAATGGTTCTGTGGCCTTAAATAACTTCAGGAAATGCTGTGTACCAGGCCTGCCTGTGGTGCATGTAATGGATTGTCTTATTCAATGTCTTCCCCAACAGTTGTCTAGTTTACTACCTAAACACTTGTATTTCCCAAATGGCTTTGCACTAGAGTCCAGACAGGATTTGGGCTCCCAATAAGATGCATTTGTGCATCAGGAACTGAGGTAAGTGGCCAGGGAGACATCCATTTAACAGGCATGGTATATGGTCATGGTGGCAACTTCCTGATTGTAGCTGGGTTCCCTTAGCAAGCCAGTTCTCTGCCGTGGTTCTGAAAGTTGAAGGAATAGAACAGAAAATATTGCTACCCTTACTTAGATTTATCAGTTGTTTACATTTTGCCACTTTTGCTTCTCTATAATTTACACAATTTTTAACTGAACAATTCGAGTGTAAATTGCAGGCATCATGTTACTTCACCCCTAAATTGAATGATTTATGCTATATTGCATGCATTACACATATATGTACATATATATGACTCATGCATATGCACAACACTTATATACACACATTTTAATCATTTAAAACTTTATTGCTGAGCAGTACTTCATTGATGGATATAACACAATTTGTTTTATCAGTTCACTCATTGAAGGATATTAAGTTGTTTCCAGTTTTTGGCTATTACAAAGTAAGATGCTATAAACATTTGTGCATACAGTGCTATTTTTTTTATCTCTTGGGTAAATACCTAGGAATGGAATGGCTAGATTGTATTGTAGGTGTATGTTTAACTTTTTAAGAAATCGTCAAACAGTTTTCCAAAATGTTTGTACCACTTGCATTCCGACCAGCAGTGCATGAGAGTTCTAATTCCTCCACATCCTTGCCAAAACTTACTTTGGTCAATCAATTTAATTTTTACCAATTTCAGAGCATATCATATCCCATTGTGATTTTAATGTATGTTACCTTAATGACTAAGGATATTGAGTATCTTTCATGTTTTTATTTACCACCAGTATATATTCTTTGGTGAAATTTCTGTTTAAATCTTTTGTCCATTTTTATTGGTTTGTTTGTTCTATTACTGCATTCTGAGAATTCATTCCATTAAATTTTAACATGCACAAGAGACTAAATTAATCAATATATCTTAACTACATTCTACACAAAACTGTAACTTTGCCCTGTTTAACTGTTTTTGTTTTTTTTCTGTTTAGAATTTTAGTTCTACTTTGTTTCCATACGTGCATTTATCTATTTCCTCCTACCCATCCACCTTGCCTCCTAACCTCTCTGTTCTTTTCTTTGGAACTCCAGTCAGAAATGTTTTACCTTTTCAATGTGTCCTTCATGTCTCTTAATTAGTCTTTCATGTTTTCCATTTCTTTATAACTCTGAAGAATTTTCTCACAGCCACCTTCTTATTTCCTTCTTGTACTGTAGCAGGACAACTATTTTACCTCCTCTTTTAACTTTCTAATTTTAGTCACTTACAGCTTTCATTTGTACAGGGTGGTTTTGTTCTTTTGTTTCTTTTTCAAATTCATTTATCTTTTTCTTGGTTTTCTATTTTCTAGACTTTCTTTTACCTCATATTATCATAAATACATGTTGAATAATTACTCTCATATTGGTCTGTTATCTGTGATTCTTTGGTTCTGATGGTCCTGTTTGCACATCTGCTAACTCTGACGTGGAAAGTTGTTCCCTCAGGTCTCTGTAACTCACTTTTTTGTACATGCACCTTCTTGTTGGTGTTGTTTTCTCTTGGATAATTGCACGTGTCCTAGCTGTGAAAGTGTCACTGGTTTTGATTCTGGCAGGGTCCCAGGCATTTCAATGGTCCTCTGTGTTAATTTATCTCCTTATGTCTCCCATTCAGTTGCAGGTAATGTAAATTTAAATTCCATCTCTGGCATAGGCTTGGGGTGTGGTTTCTTCCAGTTGCCTTTTTGTTTCTTTCTACCTAAGGCTTCAGGAAAAGCATGAGGTTCCTTGAGGGCTCCATGGTCTACAGGCTGGGGATTTTCTGGTTTCATTGGAATGGAAGGGGCAACTCTTAGGGGATCCAGGCTCCATGAAGAAGTCCCTGGTCCAGCTTCCCACCAGCTATGGCCCAGCACCACATCTTTAGTCCATGTGTGAGTATTAGAACTCCAACCCAAGCCCATAGACCTTTTGTCTATTGGAATTTTAGGAAGCTCCAAATATATTATTCCTCTATTCACCACTTGCCATGTTGCTGCAAGTTCCTCTAGAGAGTTTTTCACAAAGGAAATAGGCTGGCCTATTATAATAGACAAGTCCTGAAGAACAGGTCTTTCTAGACCCCTTTCCAGCCCTTTTCTAGACTTTTGCCACAAAATAAAAATTATTTCCTAATATGATTCTTTCCTTCATTAGCTGTAATAAAATAAACATGGTTGTGAATCTCAACATACCTAAATATATACACATTTACCTTCTGAGTTTAGTATACTTTTAAACACGTGTAATAAATACAATATAAACTTCCTGCCTTATATCTTATATCTTTCATAATGCCATTTATACTCTCATGCGTGTCTTCATTAATCAACTGCTATAAAGTGATAAAGGTGCAGCTTCATCAAAGCTCACCTTTAAAATGGGATTCCTTTACAATATTTGAAAATACTTCATAGCCGATGGTTTTTGATGAAATTGCTTTTTTAAGCAATTGAATTTTAAATACATTTTTATAAATAAGAGAGAAGCTAAAAGGCATTATAAAACTGTAGTCTCTAATCCCTTGTGTATTTAGTGTAGGGAACTACCCCATCCCTCCTCCCATCCTCATAAAACAGAACAGAACCAGCCTTGAATTGAATACAGCAGTAACTTATCTATGCTGCCAAGTCTGATCATTTTCTCTTCTTGGAAACTGGCATAAATGCAGAGTTTGCCATCAACTTCAAGGCTTTCTTTCAAGTACAGAAGGAGAAACATTTCAGTATAGAAATGTAAAACAACTGGACATTTTAATGAACATTTACTTTGATAGGCCCTGTGCAAACACTTTCTATGTTTATTTTATGTAGTCACCTCTTCAATTTTAAAGTTCTGCACAATCCTTACACCATTTTACATGTTTGAAAACATGGGTTGCCAGAGTTTACTGGCACCATGTGATGTTACACTGATTGATGTTTAAACTGTCTATTTTACTCAAACCTAAGTACAGTCTGTTGGTAAGAAATATAGTAACAGCCAAGGGACTTGAAGGAAAGAAAAATCTTTGAGGTGCAAAAGATCTAAATTATGCAAGCTGCAGAAATCCTGGATGAACACCATGATACCTTTTTAGATCATCTTTCACCCTCCAGGTGGCAAATTACAATTATAGATTAGATTTCTTAATCCTTTTTGTGCCATGGACCCCTTTGGCCTTCTGGGGAATCCCACGGACCTCTTCTCAGAATAGTGTCTTAAAGTGCATAATAGAAAGAATGGAATATCGTTTTAGCATCTGACCCTTGAGATTTTCAAGCATTTCTCCTCTGCCCATCTCACCTCCCACTTCTTCCAAACCACTCAGAGACCTTCCCTAACTTTCTTCAGAGAAGGTAAAGGAGAGACATGCAAGCAGGTTTGGAGAGAATGGTGTTGGGGAAGCGATGCTTTTGAGATGACACTGGTGTCTTCCTTTTCCCTTCTTTCTAGAAGCCTCCCCATTTCTAGCCCCTCCATCCTTCCCCAGATCAAGCCCCGTGTTCCTCTGGTTTTACTTCTTTTCCGTCCTCACTCATCTCTTGCTCAGCCCAGTCCGCTTCTCTAGACCCACCCCTCGCTGCCTCCTCACACTAGCTCCTTCTCCCCGCTAAGTCCCGCCTTCTACCCTGTCTCTTTTTGGGTTCCTGTCAATCACGCCGGACCACCCTCTCGCCCACACCCCTAACACAAACCAAGCCTGTCCCCGGCCTCCCCTGCAGGCACAGTTGCTGTGGCAATGGAAGGATGGCCTCTGCTGCCTGCTGCTTCTCCGAGGAGCAGTTCAGGAATCTCTGCGCGGAGCTCCAGCAGCCCGGGGTAGGCGGGGCCGGCTGGGAGCTGCTGGTGAAGAGCATGGGCGTCGGCATCTATTGGCAGCTGAACCAAGTAGTGGTTGGTGGGCTAAAACCGCGTCAGGCAGCAGCGTGCGGGAGGGGAAGGGGCCCTGCCCGCGGGGAGTGGAGGGCTGCAGCCCGGTCCGGATCCCGCGGGTCTTCTGGAGCTCGGAGGAGTGAGAGCTGGGGGTGCCTCCAGCTGGCTTTACCCTTTTCGGGCCTCAGGGAGTGGGGAGGTCATCAGAATTTAGTCTCAGGTCTGAGGCCCGACAGGGCAAGTCGTTTGTTACAACTTACTGAAAGAGTTAAAAGGTGGGTCTGCTGATTCTTAGCTCCATGCACTTGCCTGCAAGGGACGTGGAGCCCCGCTCCCGGGTGGATGCCAGTGGTGTCTGTGGGGTGGGAGTATTTTAAGATTGAATACAGGTAGAAAAAAGAGTGGACTTTTCAGAGAGTGGATGTTCAGGGTGCTATGCGTGGGGAGAGGAGTGTTGCTGAGAAGGGACCTACTGTCAACTCTAGTCATTTTACTGACTTGCTTCGTTTGGATGCTCCCCCCTTCCTTGTAAATTGGACTTAATAACTTTTGTCTGAAGCTTCCCGGGAGAAAGATTAAAAGGGTAGGAGGAATGGAGTTGGGGGCCTGCCTGGAGGCCTTTGGAGCCAGGTGGAATGATGGCCAGTCATCAGTTGCTCTGTGTACTAGCAGCTGTATGGCAAGTAGCTTAAAAGTCACCTTTAGACAAGGTAAGTGAAGTTGAGGTTTCCTGGCAGAGGATCAGAGGATTAGAGTGTTCGAGAAGGGAGGAGCTCTGAATGTCTGTGAGTACTAGGTCACTGGGTACAACAGGATGAGCAGGAAGCTCAGTCTAGGGCAGGCAGAATTAACTTCCAAGTGTCATTTCAGCAGCTACCTTGGTGCAGAAAGAGACATATTTTCAGACAACATCCTTTTATCTTCTCACCATTCATTTTCCGCATCAGCCATGCCCAGGCATTTGCCAAGTGTCATTTTACACTCAGATGTATCTGATGTCTGGCCTGTTTACCTTCCTTTTTTTCCCTTTCCCTTTGCCACGTTGGGTGGCACCTCTCACCTAGAGTTGCTGTGACTTCTTAACTAGCTTCTTGGCCTTCCACCTCTCTGATCCCTTCCATCCTATACATTTACAGCCCAGTCAAGAACCTGAAAGAAAGGTTGTGATCTTATCACACCCTTTCCAGTGGCACTGTTGATTGCAGAGTTAATAATAATAATAACTACTGTAATAGCTAACATGCATTGTATGCTTTCTTAGGCTCCGGGCACTGTCTAAGTGCTTTGCATGCGCTGACTTACTCAATCCTCCCATCAGCCCTATATTGTAAGGTACTATGTATCATGTTGTAAGGTCCTATGTGTGCATATGTAAGGTACTATGATTATCACCTTTTTACCATTTTGGAAATGGGTATGTAGAAAGGTTAAGTTGATTGCTGAAGACTCAAACTGGGATTGGAACTCAGCTGTCTAGGTCCAGACCTGTGCCACAAATACGCTCCTGCATTGACTCTTTGAAAGAGGGCAAGTGCTGGTACGTGGGCTATGCATGTGGAACTAGGCTGGTCCAGCTTTACCTCCTATGACTCATCCATACCCCTCCTGTTCTCCAGTCACACCAATCGCTCCCCCCACCTCCCCCCACAGGCTTTTTGCTCTTTTGCTTTTGTGCCTTTTATCCACAACATCCACTGCCTGAGCTGAGACCAAGTGACTAGCTTTGTTTTGTATATTGTCTCCATTGTGTATTGTTATGTAGCAGGGCCCACCTTCCTCCTTTGGGGAGGATGTGAGCGGTATTCAGAATAGTTTGTATTGCTACCAACCTTATTATAAGATATGTCTTATTTCCACCTGTTCTGGGCATGAGGGCAGTCATGGTACTTTGATATAAGCTACAAGTCTTTACAGAGAACGTTCATAAGTTGGAGGCCATACGATTACCATAGGTGTTGCCCTTGAGCCTCAGTAGCTAGGACGAAGGGCCACTGCCCACTTTGATCTCCAACTGTATTAAATGTCAAGAGGCCCTGCTGGGTCAGGGTACAAGCCCTTTCCTAGAAGCTTTACTGGATTCTAGCATATTGAGCATTATTTGCTGCCAGAGTCATTTTGCTAGAGCCTCATTTTCTTTCCAGGTTGACTCCCATCCTTTAATTTTCTCCTGGAAGAAAATTTCCTCTCATCTCCAGTTAATAAATCTTGTCGTTTGAATACCACTCTGCATCAAAAGTGAATTCAGCTTGTCCCACACTGCCTAGACCTGCACTTATCTCCCTTAAAGCCCTTTGCCCTTTTCTGTCTTATGGGCCAGTATGGTTTCATCCACCATGTATGTTGTTGCCATTATGCACCTCTTCTTTCTCCTCCACCCACTTCCCTGCTCATTTTACCTATGCATGTGCATGTGGCCTTGGGTCCCCAGGTCCCTGACTGGAGGTCAGACCAGAAAAGCCTGGCCCCTCTGGCAATCTCCAGGTCAGGTTTCTCATTGCAATCTTTTCCTTACTATCACATGTTTTGAAAAGACTGAAATAATTGTAGAGGCACTTGAAAGAGTTTGCAATGTAACAAATAAATTTTATTTTAAAATAAAAAAGATTGTGGCTTCTTTTTAGTAGAACCAAATATTTCTGAATGTTGTTCTTGGACAAATGGCTACTTTTGATATACACATTTTGATACTTTTTTCGCTTTCTCTTTTTCTATTAAATCACAGAATTTTATTATTTTTAATTAATTTTTATTGGAGTATAGTTGCTTTCCAATGTTGTGTTAGTTTCTACTGTACAGCAAAGTGAATCAGCTATACATATACATATGTCCCCTTTTCTTGGATTTCCTTCCCATTTAGGTCACTACAGAACATCGAGTAGAGCTCCCTGTGTTATACAGTAGGTTGTTGTTAGTTATCTATTTTATACATAGTATCAAGAGTGTATATATGTCAATCCCAATCTCCCAATTCCTCCCACCCACCCCCTTCCCCATTGGTATCCATACATTTGTTCTCTACATCTGTGTCTCTACTTCTGCTTTGTAGGTAAGATCATCTATACAGTTTTTCTAGATTTCACATATATGCGTTAATATAGGATATTTGTTTTTCTCTTTCTGACTTACTTCACTCTGTGTGACAGTCTCTAGGCCCATCCACGTCTTTACAAATGACCTGATTTCTTTCCTTTTTATGGCTGAGTAATATTTCATTCTATATATGTGCCATATCTTCTTTATCCATTCCTCTGCTGATGGATTGTTAGGTTGCTTCCGTGCCCTGGATTGTAAGTAGTGTTGCAATGAACATTGGGGTGCATGTGTCTTTCTGAACTGTGGTTTTCTCTGGTTATATGCCCAGTAATAGGATTGCTGGGTCATATGGTAGTTCTATTTTTAGTTTTCTAAGGAACCTCCATACTATTCTCCATAGTGGCTATATCAATTTACATTCCCACCAACAGTGCATGAGGGTTCCCTTTTATCCACACCCCCTCTAGCATTTATTGTTTGTAGATTTTTTAATGATGGCCATTCTCACCCGTGTGAGGTGATACCTCACTGTAGTTTTCATTTACATTTCTCTAATAATTAGTGATGTTGAGCATCTTTTCATGTGTTTGTTGGCCATCTGTATATCTTCTTTGGAGAAATGTCTATTTAGATCTTCTGCCCATTTTTTAACTGGGTTGTTCGGTTTTTTTTTTTGTTGTTATTGAGCTGCATGAGCTGTTTGTATATTTTGGAGATTAATCCTTTGTCAGTTGCTGCATTTGCAAATATAGTCTCCCATTCTGAAGATTGTCTTTTTGTCTTGTTTATGGTTTCCTTTGCTGTGCAAAAGATTTTAAGTTTCATTAGGTCCCATTTGTTTAATTTTGTTTTTATTTTCATTATTCTAGGAGGTGGGTCAAAAAAGATCTTGCTGCGATTTATGTCAAAGAGTGTTCTGCCTATGTTATTCTCTAAGAGTTTTATAGTGTCTGGCCTTACATTTAGGTATTTAATCCATTTTGAGTTTATTTTTGTGTATGGTGTTAAAGAATGTTCTAATTTCATTCTTTTACATATAGCTGTTCAGTTTTCCCAGCACCACTTATTGAAGAGGCTGTCTTTTCTCCATTGTATATTCTTGCCTCCTTTGTCATAGATTAGGTGTCCATAGGTGCATGAGTTTATCTCTAGGCTTTCTATCCTGTTCCATTGATCTATATTTCTGTTTTTATGCCAGTACCATACTCTCTTGATTACTGTAGCTTTGTAATATAGTCTGAAGTCAAGGAGCTTGATCCCTCCAGCTCGGTTTTTCTTTCTCAAGATTGCTTTGGCTATTCAGGGTCTTTTGTGTTTCCATACAAATTGTAAAAATTTTTGTTCTAGTTCTGTGAAATGCCATTGGTAATTTGATACAGATTGCATTGAATCTGTAGATTGCTTGGGGTAGTATAGTCATTTTCACAATATTGATTCTTCCAATCCAGGAACATGGTATATTGCTCCATCTGTTTGTGTCTTCTTTGATTTCTTTTTTTTTTAAATAAATAAATTTATTTATTTATTTATTTATTTTTGGCTGTGTTGGGTCTTCGTTGCTGTGTGCTGGCTTTCTCTAGTTGCAGCGAGCGGGGGCTACTCTTGGTTGTGGTGTGCGAGCTTCTCATTGCAGTGGCTTCTCTTGTTGTGGACCATGGGCTGTAGGCACATGGGCTTCAGTAGTTGTGGCTCATGGGCTCTAGAGAGCAGGCTCAGTTGTTGTGTCGCACGGGCTTAGTTGCTCCACAGCATGTGGGATCTTCCTGGACCAGGGCTTGAACCCATGTCCCCTGCATTGGCAGATGGATTCTTAACCACTGTGCCACCAAGGAAGCCCCTTCTTTGATTTCTTTCATCAGTATTTATAGTTTTCTTTGTACAGGTCTTTTGCCTCCTTAGGTAGGTTTATTCCTAGGTATTTTATTCTTTTTGCTGCAATGGTAAATGGGATTGTTTCCTTAATTTCTCTTTCTGATCTTTCATTGCTAGTGTATAGGAATGCAAGAGATTTCTGTGTATTAATTTTGTATCTGTGACTTTAATAAATTCATTGATTAGCTCTAGTAGTTTTCTGGTGGCATCTTTAGGATTTTCTATGTATAGTATCATGCCATCTGCAAACAGTGACAGTTTTATTTCTTCTTTTCCAGTTTGGTTTCCTTTTATTTCTTTTTCTTCTCTGATTGCCATGACAAAATCAAGGAATTTTAGACTTAAAAAGTCTCTTTGAAATCATTCTGTCCAATTACCATCATCCTTTCTTTTCACTTTTTTTTCTACTTTCTTTGCCTACTCTGTTTCCTGTTCTCACCTTCTTTTTTTTCCCCCATGTTGTAATGCTAACTTATCTTTACATGGTGGTTTAGTATACAAAATGCTGTTGCATGTAAGTTTTCATTTATCCCTCTGAACAAATCTGGAATATAGGCAGAGATGGTTTATTTTCCTATTTTACTGATGGCAATAAGACCCAGAGTTGTTAAATGAGCCACACAAGACCTCATAACTAGTAACTAGACATGAACCAGTCAACTTCAATGAACTCAGTACCAAGTATATAGCTTGCTTCAATTCAGAACTACATTCTTTTTCTGGAAGCTAAGCAAAGCTATTGCAAAGCTGCTATGTGCTATCCCACATGGTATCCTGGGAAGAGCATTGGTTTTGGATAGTCTTGGGTTGAAATCTCTGCTCTGCCCCACTATCATTCGTTTATTCAGGAGATATTAATTGAATGCCTCCCATGTGGTACTGCCCTGGCAGGCACTGGGCATAAGCAAAGAGCAGGAAGTTGGAGCTGCTGCTTCAACGAATGAGCTTCTTGAACAATGAACCATATTCACTGATGAGAATAACCTGTAGTATATAATGAAATGGCAGCTGAAAAATGCTACAAAGAAAATAAAGTGGGATAAAGGGATAAAGAGATGGTATGGCAGGAGGGTATCCAGAGGTGATGTGATGCATTTTAGATAAAGGGAATCTGGAAAGCTCCTCTGCTCAGAGATAACATTTGAGTGGAGATAGAAGTGAAATGGTAGATACTGTTGGGCAAATATCTGGAAGAGAAATGTACTAGAGAGTGTTTCTCAAAACTCAAGCACATTAGAATTGCCTGGGGAGCTCTAAGGACATCACTGAGCTCTACCCTAGAGCCCCATATTGAATTGAGCTGGGGTGAGGCTTGGGTGGTCCTTTTGAAAGGCTCCCCTTTCACATAGAGACTGATTATTCTCTCCTCTCTACTTTTGTGTATGTTTGAAATGCTGGTGCACCAGAATCACCTGCAGGGCCTGTTAAAATTCATAATAAGACCCAACTCCCAGTTTCTGATTCAGTAGGTCTGGGTTGAGAGTTGGCATTTGACTTCTTTTCTTCTTCTCTCTCCCCTTCTCCTTCCTCTTCTTTTTCCTCCACCCCGCCCCCCCCCCCGCCCTTCCTCCTCCTCCTCCTCCTTCTTATTCTTCTTCTTTGGGTAACACAAATGTTCTAAAATTAGCCTGTGGCAAAGGTAGCATGACTCCATAAATTTACTAAAAATAATTGAATTGTACACTTAAAATGAATGAATTTTATGATACTTAAATGATACCTCAATAAAGATGTCAAAAAAACCGTTCATGAAACTCACCCAAAGTCACACAAATAAAGAACTTGACTTGAAGTCATTAGTTGCAGCAGAAACTGGACTTGAAGCCAGTGATGTGACAGCAGAGTTCAAAGTCTATGATATAGCCTCCAAATTGTCACTGACTTCTCCCAACATATCATTAGATAAATAATAAGCCCTCAGAGTGCATATAGCATTAGGGTGACCATATAATTTATCATTCCAATCAGAACATTTTTGAGTGAAAGAGGTGTTGTAAAGTGTTTCACCAGGACAAGTGTAAACCAGGCCTGTGGTGGGTATATTGGGACATAGATCACCCTTGCCATAGCTCACAACCAAACACTATTCAATTTACAAGGTGCTTCAAAATGTAACCTCTCATTGGATCCCTGTACAAATTTGGCAGGACAGGAATTATCTCCAGCTTGTAGATTGGGAAGCAGAGACTCAGCTAGGGTCTTAGGTTCATAAATTCTAAAGTGACAGAGCAATTAGGAATCAAAACTGTACATTAGACCAGGGGTTGCTAAATCTGTCATGCTGGCTATTTTTCACAGTCTACAAGCTAAGAATGGTTTTTAAATTTTTAAAGTGGTTGTATAAGTGGTTGTATAATAGCCTCCATTTTACATTTTAGCCTGTAAAACCTAAAATATTTTTTATTTGGATCTTTACAGAAACATATTTGGAGATCCTGATTTGTACCATTGCCACCACCAATTCCAAAACATACACCCTAGGAAAGCTTTGAATTATTGCAGAGTTGTATTGCAATTCCACATGTAAGCGAGGACACTTTGTGTTATAAACCCCAAATATATATATTTTTTTGTTTTGTTGTTTTTGTTTTTTGCTTTCCTATAAAGGACTCTGATTTAATAACGCCTAGATTTCTAAAGAATAAAATAGTTAACATTCTAAAAAGATGTTGACAAGCTTAATGAGCCTCTATTTATTTAATTTTTAAAAAGTTTTTAATTTAATTTAATTTATTTTTTTATACAGCAGGTTGTTATTAGTCATCAATTTTATACACATCTATGTATACATGTCAATCCCAATCGTCCAATTCAGTACACCACCACCCCCATCCCCCCGTGGCTTTCCCCCTTGGTGTCCATACGTTTGTTCTATACATCTGTGTCTCAATTTCTGCCCTGCAATCCGGTTCATCTGCACCATTTTTCTAGGTTCCACATATATGCGTTAATATATGATATTTGTTTTTCTCTTGCTGACTTACTTCACTCTGTATGACAGTCTCTAGATTCATCCACGCCTCAACAAATGATCCAATTTCTTTCCTTTTTATGGCTGAGTAATAATCCATTGTATATATGTACATCTTCTTTATCCATTTGTCAGTCAATGGGCATTTAGGTTGATTCCATGACCTGGCTATTGTAAATATTGCTTCAATGAACATTGAGGTGCATGTGTCTTTTTGAGTTATGGTTTTCTCTGGGTATCTGCCCAGTAGTGAGAATGCTGGATCATATGGTAATTCTATTTTCAGTTTTTTAAGGAACGTCCATACCGTTCTCCATAGAGGCGGTATCAATTTACATTCCCACCAACAGTGCAAGAGGGTTCCCTTTTCTCCACACCCTCTCCAGCATTTGTTGTTTGTAGATTTTTTGATGATGCCCATTCTAACTGATGTGAGGTGATACCTCATTGTAGTTTTGATTTGCATTTCTCTAATAATTAGTGATGTTGAGCAGCTTTTCATGTGCTTCTTGGCCATCTGTATGTCTTCTTTGGAGAAATGTCTATTTAGATCTTCTGCCCATTTTTGGATTGGGTTGTTTGTTTTTATAATATTGATCTGCATAAGCTATTTATATATTTTGGAGATTAATCCTTTGTCCGTTGATTTGTTTGCAAATATTTTCTCCCATTCTGAGGGTTGTCTTTTCATCTTGTTTATGGTTTCCTTTGCTATGCAAAAGCTTTTAAGTTTCATTAGGTCCCATTTGTTTATTTTTGTTTTTATTTCCATTACAGTAGGAGGTGGATCAAAAAAGATCTTGCTGTGATTTATGTCAAAGAATATTCTTCCTATGTTTTCCTCTAAGAGTTTTATAGTGTCCAGTCTTACATTTAGGGCTGTAATCTATTTTGAGCTAATTTTTGTGTATGGTGTTGGGGAGTGTTCTAATTTCATTCTTTTACATGTAGCTGTCCGGTTTTCCCAGCACCACTTATTGAAGAGACTGTCTTTTCTCCATTGTATATCCTTGCCTCCTTTGTCATAGATTAGTTGACCATAGGTGCATGGGTTTATCTCTGGGTTTCTATCTTGTTCTATTGATCTATGTTTCTGTTTTTGTGCCAGTACCATATGGTCTTGATTACTGTAGCTTTGTACTATAGTCTGAAGTCAGGGAGTGTCATTCCTCTAGCTCCATTTCTTTCCCTCAGTACTGCTTTGGCTATTCGGGGTCTTTTGTGTCTCCATACAAATTTTAAGATTTTTCTGTTCTAGTTCCATGAAAAATGCCATTGGTAATTTGATAGGGATTGCATTGAATCTGTAGATTTCTATGGGTAGTATAGTCATTTTCACAATATTGAATCTTCCAATCCAAGAACATGGTATATCTCTCCATCTGTTGGTATCATCTTTAATTTATTTCATCAGTGTCTTATAGTTTTCTGCATACAGGTCTTTAGTCTCCCTAGGTAGATTTATTCCTAGGTGTTTTATTCTTTTTGTTGCAATGGTAAATGGAAGTGTTTCCTTAATTTCTCTTTCAGATTTTTCATCATTAGTGTATAGGAATGCAAGAGATTTCTGTGCATCAATTTTGTATCCTGCAACTTTACAAAATTCATTGACTAGCTCTGGTATTTTTCTGGTGGCATCTTTAGGAGTCTCTATGTATAGTATCGTGTCATCTGCAAACAGTGACAGTTTTACTTCTTCTTTTCCAATTTGTATTCCTTTTATTTCTTTTTCTTCTCTGATTGCCATAGCAAGGACTTCCAAAATTATGTTGAATACTATTGGTGAGAGTGGACATCCTTGTCTTGTTCCTGATATTAGAGGAAATGCTTTCAGTTTTTCACCATTGAGAATGATGTTTGCTGTGGGATTCTTGTATATGGCCTTTATTATGTTGAGGTAAGTTCCCTCTATGCCCACTTTCTGGAGAGTTTTTATCATAAATGGGTGTTGAATTTTGTCAAAAGATTTTTCTGCTTCTATTGAGATGATCATATGGTTTTTATTTTTCAATTTGTTAAAATGGTTTATCACATTGATTGATTTGCATATATTGAAGAATCCTTGCTTCCCTGAGATAAATCCCACTTGATCATGGTGTATGATCCTTTTAATGTGTTGTTGGATTCTGTTTGCTAGTATTTTGTTGAGGATTTTTGCATCTATGTTCAGCAGTGATATTGGTCTGTAATTTTCTTTTTTCATAGTATCTTTCTCTGGTTTCGGTATCAGGGTGATGGGGGCCTCATAGAATGAGTTTGGGAGTCCTCCTTCCTCTGCAATGTTTTGGAAGAGTTTGAGAAGGATGGGTGTTAGCTCTTCTCTAAATGTTTTATAGAATTCACCTGTGAAGCCATCTGGTCCTGGACTTTGGTTTGTTGGAAGATTTTTAATCACAGTTTCAAATTCATTACTTGTGATTGGTCTGTTCATATTTTCTATTTCTTCCTGGTTCAGTCTTGGAAGGTTATACCTTTCTAAAAATTTGTCCATTTCTTCCAGGTTGTCCATTTTATTGGCATAAGATTGCTAGTAGTAGTCTCTTAGGATGCTTTGTATTTCTGCGGTGTCTGTTGTAACTTTTCCTTTTTCATTTCTAATTTTATTGATTTGAGTCCTCTCCCTCTTTTTCTTGATGAGTCTGGCTAATGGTTTATCAATTTTGTTTATCTTCTCAAAGAACCAGCTTTTAGTTTTATTGATCTTTGTTATTGTTTTCTTTGTTTCTATTTCATTTATTTCTGCTCTCATCTTTATGATTTCTTTCCTTCTGCTAACTTTGGGCTTTGTGTGTTCTTGTTTCTCTAGTTCCTTTAGGTTTAAGGTTAGATTGTTTATTTGGGATTTTTCTTGTTTCTAGTGGTATGCTTTTATAGCTATAAACTTCCCTCTTAGAACTGCTTTTGATGCATCCCATAGGTTTTGGATCCTCGTGTTTTCATTGTATTTGCCTCTAGATAATTTTTGATTTCCTCTTTGATTTTTCAGTGATCTCTTGGTTATTTAGTAACGTATTGTTTAGCCTCTATGTGTTAGTGTGTTTTACGTTTTTTTCCCTTTAATTGATTTCTCATCTCATAGCGTTTTGGTCAGAAAAGATGCTTGATATGATTTCAACTTTCTTAAATTTACTGAGGCTTGATTTGTGATCGAAGATGTGATCTATCCTGGAGAATGTTCCGTGTGCACTTGAGAAGAAAGTGTAATCTGCTGTTTTTGGATGGAGTGTCCTATAAATATAAATTAAATCTATCTGGTCTATTGTGTCATTTAAAGATTCTGTTTCCTTATTTATTTTCATTTTGGATGATCTGTCCATTGGTGTAAGTGAGGGGTTAAAGTCCCCCAATATTATTGTGTTACTGTCGATTTCCTCTTTTATCGCTGTTAGCAGTTGCCTTATGTATTGAGGTGCTCCTATGTTGGGTGTATATATATTTATAATTGTAATATGTTCTTCTTGGATTGACCCCTTGATCACTATGTAGTGTCCTTCCTTGTCTCTTGTAACATTCTTTATTTTTTAAAATAAATTTTATTTATTTATTTATTTATAATTATTATTATTTTTTGGCTGTGTTTCATCTTCATTTCTGTTCGAGGGCTTTCTCTAGTTGCGGCGAGCAGGGGCCACTCTTCATCACGGTGCGTGGGCCTCTCACTGTTGCGGCCTCTCTTGTTGCGGAGCACAGGCTCCAGATGTGCAGGCTCAGTAGTTGTGGCTCACGGGCCTAGCTGCTCCGCGGCATGTGGGATCTTCCCAGACCAGGGCTCACACCCGTGTCCCCTGCAATGGCAGGCAGATTCTCAACCACTGCAACACCAGGGAAGCCCAACATTCTTTATTTTAAAGTCTATTTTATCTGATATGAGTATTGCTACTCCAGCTTTCTTTTGATTTCCATTTGCATGGAATATTTTTTGCCATCCCCTCACTTCCAGTCTGTATGTGTCCCTAGGTCTGAAGTGGGTCTCTTGTAGACAGCATATATATGGGTCTTGTTTTTGTATCGATTCAGCAAGCCTGTGTCTTTTGGTTGGACCATTTAATCCATTCACGTTTAAGGTAATTATCGATATGTATGTTCCTATGATCATTTTCTTAATTGTTTTGGGTTTGTTTTTGTAGGTCCTTTTCTTCTCTTGTGTTTCCCACTTAGAGAAGTTCCTTTAGCATTTGTTGTAGAGCTTTGTTCTCTTAGCTTTTGCTTGTCCATAAAGCTTTTGATTTCTCCATCAAATCTGCACGAGATCCTGCTGGGTAGAGTAATCTTGATTGTAGGTTGTTTCCTTTCATCACTTTAAGTATATTATGCCACTCCCTTCTGGCTTGTAGAGTTTCTGCTGAGATATCAGCTGTTAACCTTATGGGAGTTCCCTTGTATGTTATTTGTCGTTTTTCCCTTGCTGCTTTCAATAATTTTTGTTTGTCTTTAATTTTTGCCAATTTGATTACTATGTCTCTCGGAGCATTTCTCCTTGGGTTTATCCTGTATGGGATTTGTTGCACTTCCTGGACTTGGGTGGCTATTTACTTTCCCATGTTAGGGAAGTTTTCGACTATAATCTCTTCAAATATTGTCTGTGGTCCGTTCTCTCTCTCTTCTCCTTCTGAGACCCCTATAATGCGAATGTTGTTGTGTAATGTTGTCCCAGAGGTCTCTTAGGCTGTCTTCATTTCTTTTCATTCTTTATTCTTTAATCTGTTCCACAGCAGTGAATTCCACCATTCTGTCTTCCAGGTCACTTATCCGTTCTTCTGCCTCAGTTATTCTGCTATTGATTCCTTCTAGTGTAGTTTTCATTTCAGTTATTGTATTGGTCATCTCTGTTTGTTTGTTATTTAATTCTTCTAGGTCTTTGTTAATCATTTCTTGCATCTTCTCGATCTTTGCCTCCATTCTTTCTCCGAGGTCCTGGATCATCTTCACTTTCATTATTCTGAATTCTTTTTCTGGAAGGTTGCCTATCTATCTCCACTTCATTTAGTTGCTTCTCTAGGGTTTTATCTTGTTCCTTCATCTGGTACATAGCCCTCTGCCTTTTCATCTTGTCTATCTTTCTGTGAATGTGGTTTTTGTTCCACAGGCTGCAGGATTGTAGTTCTTCTTGCTTCTGCTCTCTGCCCTCTGGCGTATGAGGCTCTATATTTTAATTTGAATCACATAGGGGTGTACCATTTTAGCCCAGACCACCCTTCAAAGTAAATCTCCCAACTTTGAACACGCATACAAGATAAATACCAAAAAAATCTTAAATAAATCATATTCAAACTCAGAAAACCAAAGAGAAAAAAAAATCTTGAAAGAAGCTGTAGCAGGAAGGATGGGGGAGCACTTTACCTACAGAGGAATACAGATGAGAATTACAGCAGACATTGCATCAGAAACCACCCTGCAAAAAGAGGGTGGAGTGAAATACATAATGTTTTGAAAGAATAAACCACTGACCTAGAATTCTATATCCAAAGATGTCTTCTTCAAAAATGAAGAAGAAATAAAAACTTTTTCAGACAAATAAAAACTGAGGGAATTCATCAGCAGCAGACCTGCTCTGGAAGAAATGATAAAGAAGCTTTTCAGGGAGGAAAAAAATGGTATAGGGCAGGAGCTCAGATCTTCATAGCATAAAAAATGCCTATTTTATTGTCTTAAAGCTTATGGAAGGCATGAACTTTGTCTTATTCTTCAGGCACCACAAGGGCTTACCAAAATGCATGCACACAATAGGTCCTGAAAGTCTGTTTGAATGGGTACATGAACCAATATTCTGGAGTTTTCTTCTTACTAGGGTATATTCACAAAATCCAAAGGTAGCTATGGAATGGTGTGTTTCCTAAACTAAAAGGAAAGATAAGGTAGCTATGTATATCTGTAAAATTTTTTGTGTCTTAAAACCACATTAAAAGGGGCGGAGCTTCAAGATGGCGGAAGAGTAAGACGGGGAGATCAACTTCCTCCCCACAAATACATCAGAAATACATCTACACGTGGAACAACTCCTACAGAACACCTACTGAATGCTGCCAGAAGACCTCAGACCCCCCAAAAGGCAAGAAAATCCCCACATACCTGGGTAGGGAAAAAAAAAAAGAAAAAACGGAGACAAAAGAATAGGGACAGGACCTGCACTAGTGGGAGGGAGCTGTAAAGGAGGAAAGGTTTCCACACACTAGGAAGGCCCTTTGCGGTCGGAGACTGCGGGTGGTGGAGGGGGGAAGCTTTGGAACCACAGAGGAGAGCACAGCAACAGGGGTGCAGAGGGCAAAGCGGAGAGATTCCTGCACAGAGGATCAGTGCCGACCAGCACTCACAAGCCTGAGAGGCTTGTCTGCTCACCCGCCGTGATGGGTGGGGGTTGGGAGCTGAGGCTCGGGCTTCAGTCGGATCCCAGGGAGAGGACTGTGTTGGCAGTGTGAACACAGCCTGAAGGGGACTAGTGTGCCACAGCTAGCCGGGAGGGAGGCCAGGAAAAAGTCTGGAGCTGCCGAAGAGGCAAGTGACCTTTTCTTGGCTCTTTGTTTCCTGGTGCACAAGGAGAGGGGATTAAGAACTCTGCTTAAAGGAACTCCAGAGATGGGCACGAGCCGCGGCTATCAGCACGTACCCCAGAGACGGGCATGAGACGCTAAGGCTGCTGCTGCAGCCACCAAGAAGCCTGTGTGCAAGCACAGGTCACTATCCACACCTCCCCTCCTGGGAGCTTTTGCAGCCCACCACTGCTAGGGTCCTGTGATCCAGGGACAACTTCCCCGGGAGAACGCAGGGCGCGCCTCAGGCTGGTGCAATGTCATGCTAGCCTCTGCCACCGCAGGCTCAGCCCGCACTCCATACCCCTCCCTCCCCCCAGCCTAAGTGAGCCAGAACCCCAAAAGCAGCTGCTCCTTTAACCCTGTCCTGTCTGAGTGAAGAACAGACGCCCTCAGGCAACCTACATGCAGAGGCGGGTCCAAATCCAAAGCTGAACACCAGGAGCCGTGTGAACAAAGAAGAGAAAGGGAAATTCCTCAGAGCAGCCTCAGGAGCAGTGGATTAAATCTACACGATCAACTTGATATACCCTGCATCTGTGGAATGCCTGAAAGACAACGAATCATCCCAAATTGAGGAGGTGGACTTTGGGAGCAATGATATAAATATATTTTCCCCTTTTTCTCTTTTTGTGAGTGTGTATGTGTATTCTTCTGTGTGTGATTTTGTCTGTAGAGCTTTGCTTTTACCATTTGTCCTAGGGTTCTGTCTGTCCGTTTTTGTTTTTTGTTTTTTTTTAGTATAGTTTTAGCACTTGTCATCATTAGTGGATTTGGTTTTTGGTTTGGTTGCTCTCTTCTTTTTTTTTTGGTATTTACTTAAAAAATTTTTAATAATTATTTTTTATTTTAATAACTTTATTTTATTTTATTTTATTTTATTTTATCTTCTTCTTTCTTTCTTTTCTCCCTTTTATTCTGAGCTGTGTGGATGACAGGCTCTTGGGGCTCCAGCCAGGCATCAGGGCTGTGCCTCTGAGGTGGGAGAGCCAAGTTCAGGACACTAGTTCAGCTCCATATAATATCAAATGGTGAAAATCTCCCAGAGGTGTCCATCTCAATGCCAAGACCCAGCTCCACTCAACGACCAGCAAGCTACAGTGCTGGACACCCTATGCCAAACAACTAGCAAGAAGGGAACACAATCTCATCCGTTAGCAGAGAGGGTGCCTAAAATCAAAATAAGGCAACAGACACCCCAAAACACACCACCAGACATGGACCTATCCACCAGAAAGACAAGATCTAGCCTTTTCCACAAGAACACAGGCACTAGTCCCCTCCAAGAGGAAGCCTACACAACCCACTGAACCAACCTTAGCCACTGGGGGCAGACACCAAAAACAACAGGAACTACAAACCTGCAGCCTCTGAAAGGGAGACCGCAAACACAGTTTGGGATTAAGTTAAGTTAAGTTAAACAAAATGAGAAGACAGAGAAGCACACAGAAGATGAAGGAGCAAGGTAAAAAAACCAACCAGACCAAACAAAGGAAGAGGAAATAGGCAGTCTACCTGGAAAAGAATACAGAATAATGATAGTAAAGATGATCCAAAATCTTGGAAATAGAATGGAGAAAAAACAAGAAACTTTTAACAAGGACCTAGAAGAAATAAAGAGCAAGCAAACAATGATGAACAACACAAAAAATGAAATTAAAACTTCTCTAGAAGGAATCAGTAGCAGAATAACTGAGGCAGAAGAACGGATAAGTGACCTGGAAGATAAAATAGTGGAAATAACTACTGCAGAGCAGAATAAAGAAAAAGGAATGAAACGAATTGAGGACAGTCTCAGAGACCTCTGGGACAACATTTAACACACCAACATTCAAATTATAGGGGTCCCAGAAGAAGAAGAGAAAAAGAAAGGGACTGAGAAAATATTTGAAGAGATTATAGTTGAAAATTTCCCTAATATGGGAAAGGAAATAGTTAATCAAGTCGAGGAAACACAGAGAGTCCCATACAGGCTAAATCCAAGGAGAAACACGCCAAGACACATATTAATCAAACTATCAAAAATTAAATACAAAGAAAAAATATTAAAAGCAGCAAGGGAAAAAATATAAATAACTCACAAGGGAATCCCCATAAGGTTAACATCTGATCTTTCAGCAGAAATTCTGCAAGCCAGAGGGGAGTGGTAGGATATATTTAAAGTGAGGAAGGAGAAAAATCTACAACCAAGATTACTCTATGCAGCAAGTATTTCATTCAGATTTGATGGAGAAATTAAAATTTTACAGACAAGCAAAAGCTAAGAGAATTCAGCACCACCAAACCAGCTTTACAACAAATGCTAAAGGAGCTTCTCTAGGCAGGAAACGCAAGAGAAGGAAAAGACCTACAATAACAAACACCAAACAATGAAGAAAATGGTAATAGGAACATACATATCGATAATTACCTTAAATGTAAATGGATTAAATGTTCCAACCAAAAGGCAGACTGGCTGAATGGATACAAAAACAAGACCCATATATATGCTGTCTACAACACACCCACTTCAGACCTAGGGACACATACAGACTGAAAGTGAGGGGATGGAAACAGATATTCCATGCAAATGTAAATCAAAAGAAAGCTGGAGCAGCAATTCTCATATCAGACAAAATAGACTTTACAACAGAGACTATTACAAGAGACAAAGAAGGACACTACATAATGAGAATAGATCAATCCAAGAAGAAGATATAACAATTGTAAATATTTATGCACCCAACATAGGAGCACCTCAATACATAAGGCAAATACTAACAGCCATAAAAGGGGAAATCGACAGTAACACAATCATAGTAGGGGACTTTAACACCCCACTTTCACCAATGGACAGATCATCCAAAATGAAAATAAATAAGGAAACAGCACTTTAAATGATACATTAAACAAGATGGACTTAAATGATATTTATAGGACATTCCACCCAAAAACAACAGAATACAACTTCTTCTCAAGTGCTCATGGAACATTCTCCAGGATAGATCATATCTTGGGTCACAAATCAAGCCTTGGTACATTTAAGAAAATTGAAATCGTATCAAGTATCTTTTCCAACCACAATGCTGTGAGACTAGATATCAATTACAGGAAAAAAATCTGTAAAAAATACAAACACATGGAGGCTAAACAATACACTACTTAATAAGCAAGAGAGCACTGCAGAAATCAAAGAGGAAATCAAAAAATACCTAGAAACAAATGACAATGAAAACACGATGACCCAAAACTTGTGGGATGCAGCAAAAGCAGTTCTAAGAAGGAAGTTTATAGCAATACAATCTTACCTTAAGAAACAAGAAACATCTCAAATAAAAAACCTAACCTTACACCTAAAGCAATTAGAGAAAGAACAAAAAAACCCCAAGTTAGCAGAAGGAAAGAAATCATAAAGATCAGATCAGAAATAAATGAAAAAGAAATGAAGGAAATGATAGCAAAGATCAATAAAGCTAAAAGCTGGTTCTATGAGAAGATAAACAAAATTGATCAACCATTAGACAGACTCATCAAGAAAAAAAGGGAGAAGACTCAAATCAATAGAATTAGAAATGAAAAAGGAGATGTAACAACTGACACTGCAGAAATACAAAGGATCATGAGAGATTACTGCAAGCATCTATATGCCGATAAAATGGACAACCTGGAAGAAATGGACAAATTCTTAGAAATGCACAACCTTCCGAGACTGAACCAGGAAGAAATAGAACATATGAACAGACCAATCACAAACACTGAAATTGAAACTGTGATTAAAAATCTTCCAACAAACAAAAGCCCAGGACCAGCTGGCTTCACAGGCGATTTCTATCAAACATTTAGAGAACAGCTAACACTATCCTTCTCAAACTCTTCCAAAATATAACAGGGGGAGGAACACTCCCAAACTCATTCTATGAGGCCACCATCACCTGATACCAAAACCAGACTGAGATGTCACAAAGAAAGAAAACTACAGGCCAATATCACTGCTGAACATAGATGCAAAAATCCTCAACAAAATACAAGCAAACAGAATCCAACAGCACATTAAAAGGACCATACACCATGATCAAGTGGGGTTTATTCCAGGAATGCAAGGATTCTTCAATATATGCAAATCAACCAATGTGTACACCATGTTAACAAATTGAAGGAGAAAAACCATATGACAATCTCAATAGATGCAGAAAAAGCTTTCGACAATATTCAACACCAATTTATGGTAAAAACCCTCCAGAAAGTGGGCATAGAGGGAACTTTCCTCAACATTATAAAGGCTGTATATGACAAACCCACACTCGTCCTCAATGGTGAAAAACTGAAACCATTTCCGCTAAGATCAGGAACAAGACAAGGTTGCCCATTCTCACCACTATTATTCAACATAGTTTTGGAAGTTTAGCCACAGCAATCACAGTAGAAAAAGAAATAAACGGAATCCAAATTGGAAAAGAGGAGGTAAAGCTGTCACTGTTTGCAGGTGACATGAAACTATACATACAGAATCCTAAAGATGCTACCAGAAAACTACTAGAGGTAATCAATGAATTTGGTAAAGTAGCAGGATACAAAATTAATGCACAGAAATCTCTTGCATTCCTATACACTAATGATGAAAAATCTGAAATGAAATTAAGAAATCATTCCCTGTTACCATTGCAACAAAAAGAATAAAATATCCAGGAATAAACCTACCTTAGGAGACAAAAGACCTGTATGCATAAAAGTATAAGACACTCATGAAAGAAATTAAAGATGATACAAATAGATGGAGAGATATACCATGTCCTTGTATTGGAAGAATCAACAGTGTGAAAATGACTCTACTACCCAAAGCAACCTACAGATTCAATGCAATCCCTATCAAACTACCACTGGCATTTTTCACAGAAGTAGAACAAAAAATTTCACTATTTGTATGGAAACACAAAAGACACCGAATAGCCAAAGCAATCTTGAGAGAGGAAAACGGAGCTGGAGGAATCAGGCTCCCTGACTTCAGACTATACTACAAAGCTACAGTAATGAAGATACTGTGGTACTGCCACAGAAACAGAAATGTAGGTCAATGGATCAGGATAGAAAGCCCAGAGATTAACCCAGGCACATATGTTCAGCTTATCTTTGATAAAGGAGGCAGGAATATACAGTGGAGAAAAGACAGCCTCTTCAATAAGTGGTGCTGGGAAAACTGGACTGCTACATGTAAAAGAATGAAATTAGAACACTCCCTAACACCATACACAAAAATAAACTCAAAATGGTTTAAAGACCTAAATGTAAGGCCAGACACTATCAAACTCTTAGAGGAAAACATAGGCAGAACACTCTATGACATAGATCACAGCAAGATCCTTTTTGACCCAGCTCCTAGAGAAATGGAAATAAAAACAAAAATAAACAAATGGGACCTAATGAAACTTAAAAGCTTTTGCACAGCAAAGGAAACCATAAACAAGATGAAGACAACCCTCAGAATGGGAGAAAATATTTGCATATGAAGCAACTGACAAAGGATTAATCTCCAAAATATACAAACAGCTCATGCAGCTCAATAACAAAAAAACAAACAACCCAATCCAAAAATGGGCAGACCTAAAAAGACATTTCTCCAGAGAAGATATACAGATTGCCAAGAAACACATGAAAGAATGCTCAACATCATTAATCATTAGAGAAATGCAAATCAAAACTACAATGAGATATCATCTCTTACCGGTCAGAATGGCCATCATCAAAAAATCTACAAACAATAAATGCTGAAGAGGGTGTGGAGAAAAGGGAACCCTCTTGTACTGTTGGTGGGAATGTAAATTGATACAGCCACTATGGAGAACAGTATGGAGGTTCCTTGAAAAGTAAAAATAGAACTACCATACGAACCAGCAATCCCACTACTGGGCATATACCCTGAGAAAACCATAATTCAAAAAGAGTCATGTACCAAAATGTTCATTGCAGCTCTATTTACAATAGCGAGGACATGGAAGCAACCTAAGTGTCCATCGACAGATGAATGGATAAAGAAGATGTGGCACATATATACAATGGAATATTACTCAGCCATAAAAAGAAACAAAACTGAGTTATTTGTAGTGAGGTGGATGGACCTAGAATCTGTCATACAGAGTGAAATAAGTCAGAAAGAGAAAAACAAATACTGTATGCTAACACATATATATGGAATCTAAAAAAACTAAAAACAAAAAGTAGTCATGAAGAACCTAGGGGCAAGATGGGAATAAAGATGCAGACCTACTAGAGAATGGACTTGAGGACACGGGGAGTGGGAAGGGTAAGCTGTGACAAAGTGAGAGAGTGGCATGGACATATATACACTACCAAATGTAAACTAGATAGCTAGTGGGAAGCAACTG
The DNA here is from genome assembly GCF_965194825.1 of Balaenoptera physalus. Lineage (NCBI taxonomy): Eukaryota > Metazoa > Chordata > Mammalia > Artiodactyla > Balaenopteridae > Balaenoptera > Balaenoptera physalus. The sequence continues at coordinate 36,664,217 of NC_138901.1, forward strand.
TATAGCACAGGGAGATCAGCTTGGTTCTTTGTGACCACCTAGAGGGGTGGGATAGGGAGGGTGGGAGGGAGATGCAAGAGGGAGGAGATATGGGGACATATGTATATGTATAGCTGATTCACTTTGTTATAAAGCAGAAACTAACACACCATTTTAAAGCAATTATACTCCAATAAAGATGTTAAAAAAAAAAAAAAAAAGAAAGAAAGAAAAGAAAAAAAAAAGCATTAGAAGTCCCAGTCTAAAATTCAAACACTGGTATTCACAGGGATTCTCCCTTTCTTACAAAAATGTATTCATTTGCATAGTTTCCATGAAGGGTAAAATAGCCTCCCCAAATAGTGTCAGGGAGTGGTGAGCTTGTGTCTCCCACTGGAGAGCCTGCTAGAGCTCTCCTCCTGCCCTTAGGTGGTGATTTTGATATTAAAGGCAGGTTGGAAGGCCAAGCAAGAACTGTCCTCCACGTGGCCCAGTTCAGTCCCCAGTTCACGTAGGTATTGGTTTGGTGTTATATCTAGACATCCAGAATGTCCAAATCCTTCATTCCCCAAAGTGAGTTTACCGATGGTCCGTATCTCATATCACCATTGTGTAGATTAAGTGGGATGGCCCCTGTAAAGCACTCAGCCCAGGGCCCGGTATTCAGTAAGCACTCCACAAGCATTAGCTATCACTGTTATCTTACCTAGCTCTCTGCAGTCCTTCAGGATTAAACCTGCCATCTGATTTTCGAGAGACCTCAAATATTAAATCAGATTTAGTCATCTGTCTTTCTTCATACAGTCTTGGTACACACAGCCCAGTGGCACCTGTATCTTTGACACCTGCCATTCGGAGTGATTCTCCTCAGTGAAAAATGCTTACTTTTCATACCATCTGAGCCTGTTACTTGCCACAGAGTGTGGGAGTTGGACAGCTTCCACAATCATAGATTGGGGAGGCTTCCTGGCCCCTGAGAAATGGAAATGACCTCTTCTGTGAGAAGCAAAGAAAATTCAGTGCCCACTCGAGGTGCATTTACAGGATTAGAGAGATGTGATTCATCGAGGCTGTCTTGTAGTTAGTGATGTAAATGCAGATAAACACTATAATTGAAGAGATAGAGTGCTGTTTTTCTTTTCTGCAATATTACAGGACTGAGGTCACTAAGGGCTGAAACTACATTCAGGAGGGAAGCGAACCAGGTCCAGACAACTGTCTTAATTCATCCAGATAACCAAAGGTAACTCATGTGAAGTTAGGGATATCATTATCTTTATACATAATTATCCCTTTTTCTCAGTATGTGTAGAAAGTGCGGACCCACTATTCCTGAACAGAAGCTAATTGTCTCTCTCTTAAGGCATTAAAATATGTGTGGGTGTAGATGTGTCATGTGTACAATCCCTCACTCTCTCCCCATCTGTGAGCTTGAGGGGAGGGGACAGGAATGGAGGGAGTTGTTTCTCTTGAGTCCTGCCCTTCCTATGGGGCATCCATGGCACAGCACGTAAGGGGGTCAGACCTGCCAGCTTGTCATTTGCTGGTTGGAAACCCTTGGTATAAAGCCACATACTTTTAGAGCTGAAACATCCTTATGAATTCAGTTTCAATTTTACCTTCCGTTTCCTGCCAGGTACTTTCATATACATCTGAGATTCCTAAACTGGGATATGCTTATCCCTGGGTTATGCCACCTGAGTCAGGAGACCCTTGAAGCCTCTGGATCTCTAGAAAGATTCCCCATGTCTAGCCAATAAGATTCTGTTAGCACGTGGCAGTATGAGCACAACTAAAAGCTTCACTTTTGTTTGTTTTGTTTGCTCTTGCACTGAAATTAATCAAAGAGCCGTTGGTTTAGTCTTAACAGTAGAACCTTTAAGCAAGGTGAGGGTCAGGAATTGTTAGCTGCCATTGTATGGAGAGCGAAGTGTATAGTGTCACCATCCGCAGCCCAGAACCCTCACAGAATATGACTTAACATGAAAACAGGGAAAATCTCTTGTACTTAGGAATCTAGAAATGATCTTTTTCTGAGTAAAAGAGACTAGTATGATTTGAAGCTGGTGTTTCTTCCTCCTTTCATTCTTTTATATACAAGTTGTTTACAGAAAAAAGAAGCATCTGGTGAAAAATTCTGTCTTGGAATTGGTAAAACGATGTGTTGGGTTTCATTACGCCCCTTGTGTATCTAAAACAGTAGTCTGAACCCTGAATGCTAGCTGCCTAGATGACACCCCCACATGGATGTTTAGTAAACACCTGAGACTCAACTTGCCCGAGGTAGGACTCTTGGTTACCCCACATCCCACAAATGGATCTCCCATCTACCTGGTTGCTCAGGAAAGGTTCCAAGAGTTATCCTCAATTCTTTGCTTTCTCTCTCCCCATGCCAGTCTGTCAGCATTCCTTTTGACATTACTTCTAAAATGTGTCCCTAATTCACTGACTTCTCCCCATCACTGTTGTTACCTCCCTGTCCAATCACCATCATCTCTTATCTGCACCATTGCACTGGTCTTCTAACCCATCTCCTTGCTCCCTTATGATCTATTTTCTATCAAGCAGCAAGAATCACCTTTTAAAAAGTCATTCTCCTGTTTAAAGTCATTCATTGGTTTTCCATAGCAGTTAGAATAAAATTTTTACATCTTTATCCCAGTTTACAAAGCCCTTTGGGCATGGCCTCTACTACCTCTCTGACCTCAGCTCCTACCATTCTCCCCCAACACAGTTCTCTGGACTCCCTGACTTTCTTTTCTGTGAGTAAGGACATCCATCAACCTTAGGGCCCCCTCCCAAAAAGGAATGGGCTTTCCTCATCTTCCCATGTCTGGATCCTTCTAATATTTAGGCCAAACTGTTCTGATACATATTATCCCTCCTAGAGGCCATTCCTGATCACCTGACAGTATTGAACCCCTGCCCTCCAAACCCAGGCACCATTTATCACATAACCCTGTTTTATCCTACTTAAATTACCTGGATAGTATTTAAAGCTGTCACCACCACCAAAGCCTAAGGTCAAATATAAGACCCATGAGAGCAGTAGTCTCATCTGTTTTTTCACCATTGTGTCACCAAAACCACAGAGGAGGTGCTCAATAGTGGTGTTCCATGAACAGCTGTTTCTTCATATGCTGTGTAATCTCAACTTGGGAATCAATAGATTGTTTCTGCCTGCTCTGTTTTTACAGCCAACTGGACATTATAAGGCCTTTGGTGTTCTGGATGATTTCCCACCGGATCTATTTGCAGATGTCTATATGGACTTCAACTATAGAAAAGGGTGGGACGAATTTGTTAAAGGTGAGTGAAACCTACAATTTTAAAAATCAGTTACAGAGTAGAATCTATTGGTATTTACTCGAGCCAATAGAAAGCAATAGGTTTAATTTCTACAGTGTTACATTTCACTTTAAATTTTGGCTTAAATATCTGGAGTGCTGGGCTGAAATGTGACTTGCTCCTTGCATACTCTTAGATTTACTCTCCAGTTTGCTCTGAGGGCTACTTTGCTCTTACTGTAAGTTCATTGTCATCTCATGCACCTGGGTGGCCATGGAAGTCTTCTTGGAGGAGGTGGTGGCCAAACTTTGTTTTAGAAGTTGAATCAAAATTTTAGAGACTTGACACATGTGGGGAGGTGAGAGGGTGAGGGGGTGAGTGGTATAAGGACATTCCAGACCCAGGGAACAGTATGACTAAAGTGAGGAAAGCATGAAACAACATGAAACGTTAAAAAACTGTGATCAGTTTGGTGCTGTTGAGTTACTGGGGTAGCAGAATCTGGAACTAGGGTGGGAGGAGGGTCCAGAGCCCCAAGGGCCTAGGCTAGCCACCCAGCTACACTTCTTAGATTTTCCCTAGAAGTGATGGAGAGTTATGAGAGGCATTAGAGAGGGGCTCTTCCTGCCACTTAGAGTGGGGAGTGGCCTCTGCCATCCCAGTCAGAGTGGAATAGGTACGCAGCAGCTAGCCCAGGGGTATAGAAACCCTGACAGACCCTTGCTGTGGTCGGGACTCTTGGTTGCAAGTAACCAAGCATTAACAAATGCCAGTGTAAGAAAAGGAAAAAGTGTTTTTGGTTCATGACATTGAAAACCCATGGGTGTCTGGCTTCCAGGACAGCTGCATCCAATACTTCATTTCCAGCTTGACTCTGTTTTCTTCTGTGTTGACCTCATTCTCAGGCAGATTCTTGTGTCATGGCAGAGATGCCATCAGAGGGTGCAGGCTTACATTCTAACCATGTACATAAACCCAGAGGAACAGGACCTTTCCTACTGATGCAGCCAGAGTCCCAAGGTTGGCTTTCGTAGCCTCAACATGGATCATATATTTACTTCCTGGGGACGTTTATCATGGTTTTGGGTCACTTAGTGTTTTCAAATACCCTTCCTATCTAGAGGGAATTGTGATGCCACTTATACAAGGGAGAAGCCAGACATTCTCTGTCCATCTCCGTAGTAGCCAGGTTCAGTTGTGGTGTGCTACAGACATTGGCAGAGCCTCTGATGTGTGGCACTTGGCATCAGCAGTCCACGCTATGGAGTATGGTCCAGAGACAGCAGTAGTTTGGCTTCTCTGGAAGCCAAAGGTTCTAATCCTGACATTCTAACCTAACTCTGGTCCTCCTAGATCTTCTGCAAGCTACCTGAGAGCCTTTACTAAACCACTTTTTGGGCTAAACTTGCTAGAGTGGCAAGCCAAGAGTGTCTACATGTGCCTTCCCTAAACTAATCACTGTGGCCATGTCTGGCTCAATTTCCCAGCCCTGAAATTAATGCTGAGTCAGTCCTGCATAAACCACATTGTGGAGAAAGAGGCGAAGGGTGATGCCTTGAAGAATGAGATGCTGGTCCAAGAAGGGGAGAGTCAAAGCTGAGCAGGAAAAAGCAACAGATGTCCACTCCTTCCCTTCCTTTCAAGGGCATCTTCAGCCTCTTGTACCAATGGGCTGGCAAGTTCTTTACCCCATGGTCTGTTTCTAATAGATTTTTTTTTCAAAAGCTAAATTAATTAACACATTTCCACAGTCAGCATCTCCTCAAGGGACTCTCTTGGTTCCTTCAGCAGCCTTAGCTTGGCTCCTTCCCTAAATGGTTAGTTAGAAGCTTCCCACACAGCTTGGGGGGCAGAGGCTGTTCACTTCTTAGAATTTCTTTGCTATCTCCCTTTGAGAGCTGATGCTATTTGCATTCAGTAGGATGGTGGATATTACGGAGATTTCGTCCCTATAGCTGTGATATAATGTAACATGGGAGAAAGGCAAGAAACTTAGGGTTAGCACGGTTAAGCCACTTTCTAGCTGTTTAGGAAGGACACTGCCTTCTCTGGAACTTTTGTTTCCCAACTGAATGCACTAGGCTGGGTGGCTCAGTCTCAGGACACCTGTAATATATAGAGAAGTCTAAAGAGGGGCATAAGGACACAACAGTAAAACTATTGGTACTCTAGTGACATCTGGTGGTTTCTCTGATTTTTAAAGCTGAAAATTTATTTTTTAATGTGTAATTTTATTTCACTGCATTTTTTTGAGTGTTGTTTATGCTATATGATGAACAACTTTTGTTGGGTTCTTTTATTTTTACTGTGTTTTTATATCTGCTAGACACTGTCCCTGGGCAACAAGTTTTCAGTGGTAATGAATCTGTCTTTTTCTAGAATTTTGTGCCTTATAAGTCAGTGGTTTATCATTCCCTATGAGATCATCATATCAAAGCTTCTTGTTAATTGAAGCCAAATAGGTTTCCAGATGCAGTAACTTCTTTTGTTCTCCTTAGAACTTTATGAAAGAGAATGCAGCGGAGAGACAGTGGTCTACTGGGAAGTGGAGTCCTCCCAAGTTCAACAGAGATGTATCCTTTACAGAGAGGCACCATTACTCAGCTTTCGAAGTGTTTCTGTGTCCTGTGGCCATCACCCAATGGTGGTATGTCCAGCAAGTGTGGACAATATCGTCTTTGACTCTTGCAGAGGCATCTGCTAACAGCTGTTGCTTCTTGTGTGGCTTTCAGAGACCTCAGAGTGTGATTTCCAGGCCTGGCCACATGCAGCATCTGTAATTGTGGTCATGGGAAGGCAGATAATACCTTCCTGAGAAGTTTTCTAGGGATTGAAATTGTTGGGACACATAATTGGGGACCTGAAAACAACTTTTCATAAAGAGTATTCAATCCACTCTCTCAATCTATAGTAGAGGAAGTAGGGACCCAGAGGGGCAACGTGACAGAAGCACACACTCAGGTGGTTAGCAGCAGACTGGGGGCTGGGACTCAGGCCCCACATTTCCAGCTCCCTCCACCTTCCCTCCTCCTCAAATATTGGATCTGGACACCGTGTGTATGTTTCTTCCCCTCAGTTTCCTCGATTACGATATGAAGCAGTTGAATGGATGTGGGGAGTTTTAGCTGACACTCCAAGGCTCTATGAAGCCCCTTAGGGCCAGCCTTGGGGGGTTTGATGGACATTTGCTGGGTGAGCAGATGGGGTAGAATATAGGCAGGGACAGGTGAGATGTCCACTCCACTGTTCTCTTCAATCATAGCAGCTGAGTGTTCTACACACTGAATTTCCATAAAGGATCCTTTTAACAAAGGGTCTGTGGAATTTAAAAAAAAAGTCTTGGAAACCACTAAACTGGATGATCACTGGAATCTTTTCTAGCTCTAACGTTCTGTAAGTCTGTATGTTCCTAAATAATTGTTCTTTAGAAAGAGAGGGGGCATGGGGGTGGTTTGTGGGTATTGTTTCTGTGTGTTTTGTGTGTATGTGTCTACCCTGGCCCAGCTAGATTACAGACTCCATAAGGGATTATTTTTGGCCAAGTTCCCACAGACTGCTAGATACAGGTGGTAGTTAATTCAAGATTGTGGTAGACTTTATGTGGTTTTCTCTCCTCCTTCCAACAACTATGCAGGGTAGGAACCATCATCCCCACTGGTCAAGGAAGGAAACTGAGGCAAAGGGAAGTTCAGAGCCCTGCTCAGGTTCTCATCAGTTTCTCACCACTAGTGGGCAGCAGAGGCAGGCCTGGGCCCAGGTCCAGCTGTGACCAGAGAAGGTGATCCGGACCAGGGCAACCCCAGTCTCTGACGTCACAGGGACACTCCTGGGGGATGTTCTCAGTGGACACTTGGGGCTGCTTGAAGTCTATTTCATTGGCTTTCCAATGCCACACAATCCCATAATGAGTTTCTTAGTCTTTGTATATGCACATATGTCACATATATACACAATAGACTATCTGCAGCTCCTGGGGGAGGGGCAGTCCACCGTGGGTGCTGTAGAGACTCCGAGCTGGCCTGGGGCTGTGGTTGCGGCTATTGTAGTAAGTGTAACTGTGTTAAACTTAGAGTGAGTTTTTTGATTATTTTAGGCTTTAATTCCTTCTATTGTGAAATCTAAAATTCTGCCATTGAAAAGTTTAATGAACACATTAAAGAGTTGAGCCCTGTACAACCATGAAAGTCTCACCAGGTTTTGGAGCCTGATCTGAGTTCAAATTCAGGTTACATCACTTCAGCTGGGCTATGGGATCTTTGGTAAGTTTCTTTACTTCTCTGAGTCTCAGTTTTGTCATCTGTAAGATGGAGATACTTATGAAGGATTCACAGGGACTTTTTCAGGATCAATACTGATGCTGCATGTTAAGCACATGATGTATGTACATGGTAAGGGCTCAATAAGTGGTGACTCCTGTTGTTTCTCAGGATCGAATTATCTTCCCTATAATAGCACCATAGACATAGTGGTCACTCTGTGAGTATTTATTGAGATGAAATGGCTTTGTTATTCATGGTGACCCAGAACAAGCGAGGACATCTGCCTACTAAATATTCAGGTATTCATGTGTCTTCCTATGATCTCCAGGTGTAAGTAACCTTGTCTGACCATCCTCTGTGCATAGAGGTCAGTGATTTGGGCTTAGGGGGAGGACAGAGAGAAATGGCCCCATTGGAGCAGTGTGACCCCCCTTCCCTGCATAAGGACTGAGTCTCAGAAGACTTGAGTAACTTACCCAGGATCACACAGCTGTTAAGTTACCAATCCTCTGAAATCTCATTACCATCTTGGAGAAAGGAGAAATGGGTTCCCCACATAATTAAAGCAGCAAGGAACCATTCACAGGTGGGTAACATATGCTCTCAAATGAGAACACCAGGTGGGAGGAGCCACGGTTTTGCAGAGCAAGTAGGCAGACAGGGCAGGAAGTGAAGTAACAGTGCAAGGGAGCAGATGCCAAGTGGAGGAACAGAATCATTTCCCTTTTCTTCTGGCTTGCGGGCTTTCCTTCTGCCCATCTGAGATGGGCCTCAATGTCATGCCTTGACTGGCGGTGTAGTACGTCTATGTGTATCAGTGGCAGGAGCTGGACTTTAAGGGTAGAAGATCCATGTGATCCTGGCCCAGAGCACCTCCATGCCGCAGTTTCCAGAGAAGTTGGGCATGATCCAGGTGAGGCAGTTCAAACAGAGGCTGGCGATCCAGAGCGATGGCAAGAGGGGGAGCAAAGGTAAAAAGAGGGCACGTGTTGGCGCACCAGCCAGGGCCACCCATGTGAAGGCCAGGCTGACTGCAAGGCACATAAAGTGTAGGGTGCTTTATTCCCTGAGGTCAGGGACTGGGCATGGGTGCAAAAAAACAAGGGAGACTCAATTCACCCCAGAAGCTTGGCTACAATGCAAGGTGGATGTTTAAATCTGATCATTTCATTCTTTACCGATTGCATTATTCAGATAAAATCAGAACATCCAAGTGAACCAGAAGGTTTAGAGACTCACTTCAGGCTGGTCCTGTCCATACACACACCGGCCAAGGCGGGGCAGGAGGGCTGGTGGGACCATCTCTGAGGAGGCAGCTCCTGCTCAGCAAAAACCCAGGGACTCAGAACCTGCCTGCCTTGAGTTCCAGCCTCAGGAGAGAGCCTGGGAGGGGTCCAGCGGCCACCAGCTGGACTGGAATCAGTGTGGCCTTAAGGCTGCAGCAAAATCTGAACTTAGTTGTGACGTGTGTTAGATCTGCCACCTTGGGCATGTCACCCCACTCTTCTGAGTCTCCATTTTATCATTTATAAACTGGGGTTCAATTTTATCAACTCCTTAGGATTGAGATGATTAATGAGAGAAATAATTAAATGAGAGATACATCCAAGTGTCTAGTACTTGTCAGGCATTTAATAAATAGCAGTAGAATGTTCCTTGGCTGTTTTCCAAAATGTTTATATGTAAGTCTCCCGTAAGGCAAGGCAGAGGGGCGAGTCCACTTGAATTCCGTGTTACCTCCCTCCTTACTTTCTGGGCCTGGATATAAAGATGGAAGGTTTGCAGTGTTTGTACTGTATCTTTCTAATATTTTTCCTCCTTCTGAATTGTCCTTCTTTCCCCTCTCTAGTTTTCATGTATTACCTTGATAACCTGGATTGCCCAGTTCTGAACTGACTCTTTAAATGGGCTGCCAAGGCGAGATCCCAGGAGGCAGGAGGGGAAGTGTGTTTGACCAATGTTGACTTAGCCTGTGGGTCTGTCAGCCTGAAGAGACGCGCTGTCTCAGGCCTCATGATGTTCTTTTATGAAGCAACTCTGTTGAGTGACTATGGTTAGGACTGGGGTTGCCAACACCCAGAATGGAGGCTGGGACAAAAGACAAAGAATCTTTAGGAGGAATGCCAGCCCCTCCTTGCTTTGCCCCAAGACTCTACCAGGATCACTCTCTGGAACCTCTGGATAATAGCCTGCTCCTTGTAGGAACAATGGTGCCTGTGGACCCTGTATCTGCTTATGGAGGAGTTAGACAGGCCAACCTGGCTCGGGAGACGATCAGACATGTCCGAGCCTGCAGAAGGCTCCAGGATTTTTTACAGTTTTTCTTTCTTTTTTTCTGTAAGGAGAGGGAACCACAGTGGTACCCAGATCACTAGGGACTGCCTAGGACCTGGAATCATGGCAACCATTCCGTCTGCTTTGTAAGGTCCTACTTACTGGCTGGAAGGCTCACCAGTTCCCTGGGAGAGTGAAAAAGCACATAGGATTTGAGTCAAACATCATATATTGAATCCTGGCCCTGCTTCTAACTGGGTTATCTAGGGAAGCCATCAATTTTTTCCCTTTTAAAAACAGAGATGGATATTCTCACCCTGTAGAGAAGGAGTAAATAGAACAATGTTTGGGGAAAGTCTTGGGCAATGTTCAACACTGACTAAAGGATGGCATATCCTGCCTCTTGCCCCCAATCCTTACCATTTTCTAAATCTGTAAAGCAAGTCCTTTCTCTCATTTCTTTGGAAGAATCCCACAGCCCAAACCAATATCATTTTCTGTTTTTAATTTTTTCTTTTCCAAAAATGGTGTCTTAAAAATATCTTAGTTTTTTATTAGCAAAAGCTAAAATATACAACAAGGTCTTATAACAGTGGCCCCTACCATCCAGCCTTACCTGTGCCCTGCATCTTACCTTTTGTCACTATCTGTAGCAACATTCTGTTGAAATCTTGTCAGGGGCCCTATTGTCGTATATATTATTCCCAAAGCCATCTTCCCTTACCTTTGCCACATCCCAAAGAATCAGGAGTAATTGCTGTGAGGACATAGAAGTGACAGTCTCCTTTCCTTTGCAGAAGAAGTGACAGTCTCCTTTCCTTTGCAGAAAGGAGTTCCTACCTACTTGAAAAACATGGTGAATACCTGTCATAACTATCCCAGGAGATCCTAAGAGAGAGAATTGGGAGTTCTGTGTCCATGGAATGATGTCCCTGGAAGTGCCACAACTACTGATGCTCAGCCTGCCTTTCCCTTTTCAGTCCTCAGAGGCCTGCATGCTCTCCATCACCTTATCCCCAAGCATGTTTGCCTGACTCCTGCCTTCCTTTCCCACTCTTCCCACCCCAGGACCCACTGCCTTCTTCCACTGTTGGGTGTGGCTCAAATTAGGGAAACCTTTGCTTGTTTATTTTTTAAAAAGGGAGTCCTCAGTAGGGAACAAAGTCATTTCATTGTGCCATTCTAGGGGGGTCATGTTTTGAGGACTGACAACACCACCTAAGACTGACTGATCCCAGCAAGCTGGCTCCTTCCCACATGTGAGTTCTTGCAACCCAAGAGGGTGATTTCCTGCTGAAGTTGCTTTGCCTTCAGAGCTGACTCTCAGTGCACCCAGACTGGAAGACTCATGTCCCTTTGCCTTATGCTTTGCTGACTTGATTTGCCTGATTTGAGATGATAATCCACTGTCTCTCCCCATTCCTACTTGTGGAGGATCATGAGTTGTTTTGATATGAAACTATTTTGAAAAACATTGCAGGCCTGACCAAGCACACAGTGTAATAACATTTTTTTCTCATCACCCATGTCTGGGTCTCTCTCTTTCCCATATGCCCCTGGGGAAGGCTGTCCGTACCTCACTAGTTCTGCATTTTACTGGACACTGAGGCATCAAGACAGCTCTGGTAATTACCAGAAGCAAATAAAATATTACTTTTTATTCAAAAGATAATAACTGAGTTTTACTTCAGTAACAGGTATGCATGTTTTTTGTTTGTTTGTTTGTTTAGTTCTCTCCTGTTAGAATCTTTGTCTACATGGGGTCTGGCAGTCATCATTGGCTTGTTCTAGGTTCTCCATGTTCAAATTATTGCCAATCATTCCTGGCTATTCTTACTCTAAAAAATGATTCAAGGAGGAAAATTATTCACCAGTAGTCAGCTCAGCTGACATGTTGATGCCTGTGCTCTCCTGTGGCTGCTTTACTCCCACCAGCACCTGAGGTGGCCAAGTTTGGTGAGAGGCAGAGCTGGGACGCAGCCCTAGACAGTGGAATCTCAAGGTCTTACTCATGGACTTGAACACAGAAAGGAATCTCAGGCTCACTTACATGCAAGGCCAGGGGTAGAGTAGTCTCAGGTAGAGAATGGTACAGGTGCTTAAACTGACATTAGGAATCAGCTCTGTTCTTCTTCAAGTTATCTTTGATATTAGGCTGTGTTTGATTGCAGGATGGCTGCTAAAAGAAAAAAGTAGGCTTGCATATTTCCCAGTTCATGCCAAGTCAAAAAAAAGACAGCATTTCTTTCTAGTTGATCCCAGACTATCCCATGGTTCCCTCGAAACCGTGTGGCAATCCCTGCCCCAGTCATTGTGATCACATGTATAGAATTATGCAAAAAAGTGAATACTTCATAAATTTATCATTAAAATATCGCTATCAGTAATATAGCTGGAATTTTAGGTAAACTAAATCTAAACGTCTCATGTAATAAAGGTCATGTTGACATTTTATGTATAGAGTCATTGAAACACAAGCACTAGGATTACAGTCTTTGAGCAAAGAACCAACATAAAATAATGTCATGCAAACCATACCTTTAAACACTGTTTGATAATCTGCTAAGAACACTGAGAATACTAAGAATTCTGAGTTTTTAGCTAAGGCAGTTTACAAAGTCACGTAGCTTGCTATAATTAGTAGAGTTAAGACCCTTTCACATTCATGCTTGCTAATTTGGAGAAAATAGTCCTACACAGCATTGATATATGAGATTACCTGGGAAACTGAGAACCCATGAGTCAATAGTAAATGCCAGAGGCCCAAAAAACATAAAACTGTTACTTTGGAGGTTGTGCTGAATTCTTCAAGGTCTGCCTCTCCACAGGGGCTGAAAGTATCATTGGAATTTGAAAGGTATAAATATATTATCATTATTCTAGCACTTTGTTTCATTTATTTCCCCATGTCTGTCTCTCTGAATAGACAATAAGATCCTTGTGGATAGAAACCTTTCTTTCACTTTTATTACTGCCCCCTAAGGGAATGTATCTTAGGCACTCAAATGGTAACTAAATGAGTACCTTTAATGATTTGTAGAAGATTGACCAAATGACACACACCCAGAAGGCTCAACCCATCCAAATATAGAGGTTTGAATTCATTACATTAAATATTACTTTAATGTTTAATAACTTAATTCAATTGAAATTATTTCCCCAAGTCATTTTAGGGGTTCAAGATTCCTCAGGTTCCCACTGGCCTTTCCATGAGAGCACTAGGTCCTTTATTTGTTAAGGGGTGGCTTTGCTGTTGTGGCTATGGGTTATACTTTAATGTTACAGAAATGGCACAGTCTGGACTGAGTTCCACTGTGATTAGTCAGGATTTCAGGATTTTCATGATGAAAGCAGCACTACTGTTAGTGCTAAATTTTTTCCACAGGCAAATTATTCACGCCGCATAACAGTTCAAAGTTAATGACAACCTTGGAACTGAGGAATTCCAGCAGAGGGCCACTTCCTTGAAAATGTTCCTATTTCACAATGAGGGTCCTGGCCTGGGTCCCTGGCTGAGATTCCTCACCCAGAATCCCCACCTCTACTGCCTGCCCTTCAATCCTCCTGCTTCCCAGCTGGGTTTGAAAGAGAGAGAAAGCAGGAAGAGTCCATTTGGTTCTCATGTTTCTGGTAGCACCACCCAGTTGGCTCAGAGAATTCTCTTTAAAAGTTTTAAGATGTGTGTTCACTTCACAGATATTTCTCAGTGGTCTGGTGTCCATCTGGCAAGGGGACAGGCATGGCAGTTCCTGGGATGAGTGAGACAGACTTGGTGTTCGCCCTCATGGAGCTTATCCAGTGAAGAATGCACAGTGGCCAAGCTGTTGAAAAGTTGTGAGAAAGAGCAAGTAGAGGGGGCTAGAATCTAAACCTGGGGGCACTAACCAAATCTGATGGATCAGGGGAGTGCACGTTGGATTTGGCTGGATGAAGGTTGGAGAAGAAAACTTCCATATGGAAGAAACCATTTCCACAAAACCCCTCAGGCAGGAGAACCAATCACATCTGAAGAACTACCAAAGGCCAGTAGGTCTGAGCAATGAAAATGAAGGAAGTCATCTCACATGTGTCTGAAGGAGGCAGTGAGGCCGTGGGAGACCCTGAGAGCTATGGCAAGGACTTTGAACTTCATACCCAGAACACCAGTAAGCTTTGAAAGATTTTAGGCTGAACAGTGACCTGGTAAGACGTATTCATTTCCTAACAGCAGCTCATTTCCCCCATGGTTCTTCGCCATCTCTAACATCCCTCCAACATGGCATGGGGGTGCTCTCCAAGGTGCTCTAACCTTTGTCACTTTGAATCCTCCTCACTCTGAGGCAGCACGCTAAGTCGCCCACACCCAAACCTAGTTTCCAAAGTAGAGCATCAGCCTCTGAAGTTTGACCAGAGATAAAGGGGAGCAGGGAACACCCATGGACACAGCCTCTGATGCTCCTGGCCCACACTGTTGTCAACATGCCCTTCAGTGTGACTGCATTATGCACCCTGTCAGAGCAGAGCCACTGAAGGAGCCAGAAGTGGCAGAGAGAAAGGAAGGGCATACAAAATGTAAGCAGGTCTGCCTCCCCAAAGTTTATGTTTCTACACTCCTCCCCAACTACAAGGAAGAATATATATATATATATATATTTTTTTTTTCTTGAGAACACAGAAGCACATTGTTTTTTGAGGTTCTCAGAGTTTAGAACCAGCAAAATAAGAGGGCTCCATAAAATTATTTATATTGCTAATCTATTTATATGTATTTTTGTGTATGTCTGCTTGGATACATATGATATATGCTCCGTTTCATAAGATATAATAATGGAACAACAACTAGGCAGCATGTTATGTGAGTGACTTTGCAAGTTCTCTACATGATGTACCAGGCTCAATGCTAGGCAGTGGAGTTCATAAAAGTGAACAAATTTTTCCCTTAGGAATTAGCTGACTACAGAGGACATGGAATATGTGCACAGTTTATAATGAGAGAACGAAATCACCACCTTATATAAGGAAAATATGTAATATTTTAAGAGTCTGTGGCTAACTGCTCTTAAAAATAAGACCACAGGCCCCAAATGGAGTCACTTATGCTAAGCCCCACATCCAAAGAAAGACTTACATACAGTTTCAGCTCTCCCAGAAATGGAATCTCAAACCAGTCAATCAGGAATTGTCTGATCAGCACTAGTTAATCTTCCTGATAGACCCCTGTTCTCTTCTAAAGGAAAGTAACCTTGCAATAACCAACCTGCTTTTTTAAAATATAGCTTCCTGTTCTTGCTCCTTTCTGCCTATAAAGCTCTCTCATTTTGTACAGCTCCCTGAAGCTCCTTTCTACCTGATAGGTTGTATGCTGAATGATTCAAATTGATTTTTAATATGTCTCAGTTTATCTTTTAACAGTTCTGGTGTCAGAAAAAGGAACTGAAGGAAGCCCTTGAAGACCCCCAGGAGCAAAAGGAACCAGACTTTTCTTTGACACTCCTCAATCTTGAGGCGAACAGGTGTTGGTCAAGAAAAGGAATAATGGTTTAGATAGAGAGGTTAATCATAAACTTGGCAGAGGAGCTCAGTTTTAGTGGGACTTGGTTTCAAGCCCCACTCCTGTTTCAACCTTCCTCAAATCTTTCAGGGAACAACAGGCTAACTGCTGTGGCTACTTCCTGCTGAAACGGGGCATAATCCTGCCTCAGTTTGGAGAACGGACACCAAATTGAAAATACTCTTGACTTCCAGGTCCTGGGATCTTGTATGATCAGGATCTCAATCCCTTGATCTGCCATTTTGGTGCAACAGCCCCAATTAGAAGTAGGAGGAGTGACAACCTGAACGTTAATGGACAAAATAGATCTCATTACCATATGAATTCAAGAGAATAAGCCTGAAACCCAGTCTGGACCTATCACTTCAAGGAGACCTTTAGCCAGGTATCCAGTTGTCTAATTTTATCTAAGTAGGTCTAAACTTCTGATGTGGTATTATACATAACAGGAGCTATTGGCCACTACACATATATCTCCTTTTTTCTGCTGATCTAAAGCAATTCTATTGTCTAAAATTTAATAGTTACAAGGGGAGATCTTGAAGCCATAAGGTTGCAGCTTCCACCTGCCAGCAGAAACTGCCTTGAGAATGGCTGGTGGCATCCTGAATCTGTCACAGCTCAGAAAACTCTAAGTTCCCAGCAATATTGGAACATGTCTAAAATCACATCTGGGACTTCGCTGGCTGTCCAATGGTTAGGACGCTGTGCTTCCACTGCAGGGGGCATGTGTTCGATCCTTGGTTAGGGAACTAAGATGCCACATGCTGTGTGGTGCTGCCAAAATTTTTTTTTTTAATAATTAATTAATTAAAAAAATAACACTGGAACCAGCTCAACCACACCCAGGCCCCAGACACACTGAAATCCTGAGATAAGAAATGTTATTTTTAGCCAATAAGTTCTGGCGTAATTTGGTACAGCGTTAGGTGACTAATCCTCTACCTCACTTTACTCAGGTCTCTGCTCAAATGTCTCCCGTTTCACCTCCAAAACCAAGCAAATCAACAAAAGTGATCACACATTATTCTCTATCCCCTTACCCCCATCTGCATTATTCCTTATGGAAATTATCACTACTCACATATATATTATGTATTTATTTATTAGCTAGCTTCCCTACTAGAATGAAAATTGAATGGAAACGATGTCTGTCATTTTGCTGGTAAATAAGATGAATATATATTCGCCCTAATGGTGCTTAGATCTATTTGACAAATACTTATTTTAGGGCTACTATATACCAGGTCCAGTGACCATGGGTTATTTCTTCCTGTTCCCTGGTGTCTGGGCTGTTTAATTTTAGTCTCTTGGCTAATTATTTTTTTTCCTTTTTATTGTTGTTAAATTGCTCTGTTTTGATAATGCACCTTTCTATGCCTTTAACTGAGTATTTAGTTAAAATACAAACATTTTGTCAAGGCTAGAGCTTGTATGTGCTTGCTTGAAGTCCCAGGATGGATGATCATAATTATTTGAAAATTTCTTACTTCATACTGTACTGAAATCTAACTTCCTATTACTTTCATCTATTGACATTTCCTTTACTTTCAGAAATAATAAAGAACATATCTATTCTGTTCCACAAACCTGGTTCTAATTATTGTACTAATATTAACTCTATTTCTTTGGGTATAAGGTCTGTTTATTGAATTTATTGTCTCTTTTTTATGCTACAGACTTTTCTTGGATGTTTGGTATTTCCTCATTTGGTGCTCACTGTTGCAACTGAGATTCCAATTCAACTTTCTGCTTCCTTAGAGGAGGTGTGGGAGCTACTCCTGAGGCTCACTGTCCCCCAGTTTCCACTGGGAGTGGGAGGGCCCACAGTGCCATTAACCAGGCAAAAAACATTCAAGGTGGGAAAAGTCACATAAATCAAGGTACCAAAAGAAAATGTCACATTCCTTTATTTTTCCCAAGAAGTTTTTACCGTTTTGACCCTTTGTGTGAGTTCGAATGACAAATTACAGCTCCTGCCAAGTGACTACAAGGTATTTCTCAGTCTCTCTCTTTATCCTCCCTCCTGTCCCTTCAGTGAAGTCCCTGGAGGGTAAACAGTTTTATCAGTAATCTTACCACTAAAAACTCTGAAAACCAATGTTTGCTGCCCTTTGGCTTTCAATCTTAACGACTCCTTACCACACACAGACCACTCCTTGTGCTATTCACACTTTCCAGATGAAACCAAAGTCTTGATTCAACTGTAGTCAAAGAAAAGGAATTCTACACAATTCCACACACATACATACACTAACCCTCCACTTTCCACTAGCAACTGAAACTTAAAATTGAATGATCACGACATGAAATGTTTCTACAGAACTATCCCCTTTGTTTCCAATTTTATTAAAGGCACAAATGTGCAGTTGCATTTAATGGTGTTTACTTGGAAGCGTGAATGTTTACCCTTGAAAACATATTATGCATCTTCCAACTTACAGTGAACAAACGGGCATTGTAATTTCATGTACTCTGACTGCTTGCTTAAATTTAGGTCTGCACTCAAATGAGAAAATGCTTGAGTATCAGTCATCTTTGAATCCAAGAGACTTATTCATAGAGCATGTGGGGCTCTATTCATTAATGATTTATGTCTTTGCATAAAAGGGATTGGGGGCTGTGTGTGTGTGTTGTTCAGAGAACCATCGACTGCCTCCCCTGAGTAATTTATACAAGATCAATATTTATCAAACTGAGTCAAGAATTGTGCCATAACTCTCTGAGAGCCAAGTACTTCATTTCGGTTCCTTCACTCATGGAAGGGAGCACAACAGATTGAAATGTTAGTGTAAAAATTACTTAGTAGTTTATCAATTGGTTCCTGTTGCTTTAGATGCAGTGTGATGCTTTGCTTGAAAAGGCAGATTTCTGTTATGTATGTGGCTCAATGACTAACACATAGTAGATATTCAAAAATGTATTTGTTGAATAAATGAGTAAAGAGAAATAAGCAAACACTGTTGACACTGTTCCTAAAGAAAAAAGAGGGTTGCCCATTGAATTTACTCTTTTAACATATATTGATTTAGCACCTGCTAGGCATTTTGTGTTGAGTGAGGACACAGTTGTTAATGGGAATGCTCTTCCAGACATATGTATAAATAATTTAAAAACATAATAATGAAAAGTGCTATGTTCACTATTATTTTTTTTTTAATTTATTTATTTATTTATTTATTTTTGGCTGTCTTGGGTCTTTGTTTCTGTGCGAGGGCTTTCTCCAGTTGTGGCAAGCGGGGGCCACTCTTCATCGCGGTGCGCGGGCCTCTTACTGCCGCGGCCTCTCCCGTTGCGGAGCACAGGCTCCAGACGCGCAGGCTCAGTAGTTGTGGCTCACGGGCCTAGCCGCTGCACGGCATGTGGGATCTTCCCGGCCCGGGGCACGAACCCGTGTCCCCTGCATTGGCAGGCGGATTCCTAACCACTGCGCCACCAGGGAAGCCCACTATTAAAGATTTTAAAAGTGTTTTGGAGATCCAGAGGAAGGATCAACTAATTCTGCTCAGAGAAATTTAGGAAAGAATAAGACTATAAGAGTTAAACAGGCTTGTAGTGAATAGGGAAGATAATTTTAGGAAGAAATAATGGCATGAACAAAAGAAACATAAATGATTCCTTTTTGACCCACCTCCTAGAGAAATGGAAATAAAAACAAAAATAAACAAATGGGACCTAATGAAACTTAAAAGCTTTTGCACAGCAAAGGAAACCATAAACAAGAAGAAAAGACAACCCTCAGAATGGGAGAAAATATTTGCAAATGAAGCAACTGACAAAGGATTAATCTCCAAAATTTACAAACAGCTCATGCAGCTCAATATCAAAAAATCAAAAACCCAATCCAAAAATGGACAGAAGACCTAAATAGACATTTCTCCAAAAAAGATATACAGATTGCCAACAAACACATGAAAGAATGCTCAACATCATTAATCATTAGAGAAATGCAAATCAAAACTACAATGAGATATCATCTCTCACTGGTCAGAATGGCCATCATCAAAATATCTGCAAACAATAAATGCTGTAGAGGGTGTGGAGAAAAGGGAACCCTCTTTCACTGTTGGTGGGAATGTAAATTGATACAGCCACTATGGAGAACAGTATGGAGGTTCCTTAAAAAACTAAAAATAGAACTACCATACGACCCAGCAATCCCACTACTGGGCATATACCCTGAGAAAACCATAATTCAAAAAGAGTCATGTACCAAAATGTTCATTGCAGGTCTATTTACAATAGCCAGGACATGGAAGCAACATAAATGTCCATCAACAGATGACTGGATAAAGAAGATGTGGCACATATATACAATGGACTATTACTCAGCCATAAAAGGAAACGAAATTTAGTTATTTGTCGTGAGGTGGATGGACCTAGAGTCTGTCATACAGAGTGAAGTAAGTCAGAAAGAGAAAAAACAAATACCGTATGCTAACACATATATATGGAATCTAAAACAAACAAACAAACAAATGGTCATGAAGAACGTAGGGGCAAGATGGGAATAAAGACACAGATCTACTAGAGAATGGACTTGAGGATACGGAGAGGGGGAAGGGTAAGCTGCGACAAAGTGAGAGAGTGGCATGGACATATATACACTACCAAACGTAAAATAGATAGCTAGTGGGAAGCAGCCGCATAGCACAGGGAGATCAGCTCGGTGCTTTGTGACCACCTAGAGGGGTGGGATAGGGAGAGTGAGAGGGAGGGAGATGCAAGAGGGCAGAGAAATGGGGACATATGTATATGTATAACTGATTCACCTTGTTATAAAGTAGAAACTAACACACCATTGTAAAGCAATTATACTCCAATAAAGATGTTAAAAAAAATAATAAATGACCTTCAGATTACAGAAATGGAATGTGTTGCCATGAAAGTGTAGAATACTTGTGTCAGCAGCAAGTAAGTCTGAACTTTTCCATTAGAATTGGATTGTAAATGCCTTTATACACACAAACAGTGAGCTGTTACCTTCTTTTATAACCAAGAGGAGACCTTCACTGATTTTTTAAACATGGAAGTGGCATGATCAGATCTCCCTTAGTGATGTATCTCTGGTGGCACAAGCTATACTAGCTACATACCATCTGTATGTATGAGAAAGACAGAAAGATTATGACAAATGGGACTCCACTTGCTTATCAAGTCTACTAGTGTCTGTATGGAATGCTGCTTTGAGAAGGACTTCAGAACTGTACCTGGACTCAGCAGGAAAGTATTCAATAATAAGGAAGTGACGCTTGTCATTAGTGTAAGAAGAGAAATAAGAGAGAGTGGCAGCAGGCACAACCTAAGCTTTTGCAATCCCTGAATTAGCAGGATGTTGGGAAAATCCAAGTGGAAATCAAAATCCTAACTTAGGGCAATCTCAGTGCATACATTGTAGGTGAAGGGATCATGTTTAAATATTTTATACTATATATACTAAATATGTTGAATATGCTATTATATCATATATCATATATACTCCTGCATATAGAGGACTTGATGAAACATGTGAGGTTTAATATAAAAGAATAGAGAATGACTTTATAAAGTTTGTAGTTTAAGATAAGATCCTGGGGAAACAACCATCATTAATTAAGACAGGAAATAGAAGCAGAAAGATATGCTGAGAGAATAAGGAGGTAGAAACGAAGATGATGATTTCATTATTGGCCATATTGAGTTCTAGGAACGCAGAAGATATCCAGAGAGAGGTATTCCATGAAGTCTTTGAAGTCTGGGGTTGAAGCCCAGATGAATGTCCTGGGATGGGTTTATAAACTTGAAATTCATCAGAATATGGGCAGCATTTCATGCCTTGTATGTATAGTACCGCTCAAGGAGAAAAACTGAGGAACACCAACATTTAAATAATGGTCAGAAGAAAATGAAGATCCATGTGGATGATTTAAAACATCCACAATAATATTTACAATTTGAGAAAAATGTGAAATTGTCTCTTAACCTGTCATTATCACACACATATAGAAAAACCGAAGGGATTTCCATTTCTGGCCATGATAGACTAGCTTGTTTCCACCAGCCATTCTTCAAGGAATAACTAGAAAAGGTAGATTAAATTTTTTAAAATCTGCTTGAAAGCATGGGAGAACTACAGAGAAAGTGGTGACTTAGGGGGGAAAAATCCAGGGAGAAGCACAGGTAGATGAACCTGATATTAAAGGTTTGCAAATTCCCTGGTGTTCCAGTAGTTAAGACTCCTGGCTTCCACTGCAGGGGGTACGGGTTCCATCCCTGATTGGGGAACTAAGATCCCTCATGCCCATGGCACAGCCACAAAAAAAAATTAAAAATAAAAAAGCTTTATATTTCCTCTTGAGGTTTTTGCTTATTTAAAGTCAAGGCAAAGAAATTGAGAAGCTAAGCAGAGCTTAGGAAGTCTTAAGGCATCTGAGAAGCTAAGTCTGGAATTTAGAACATGCCAAGGAAAAACTGCTTGGTAAATACCACAGATTTTCAGTTCGTACCAAAGCCAGGACTAGGATGAAGCAAATTCGGTGTGTATTGTGCAAAATTTTAGGAGGCACCCACTTATTAAATCATGTGCTTTACTTGCCTCATTTGGCTCACCCTACTCCTGACTCTTTTAGGACACTTGAAGAGTTATCTACAAACAGTAAAATAAATCTGGAACTAGATCATCCTTCACAAATTCCAGCTTTAAAATAGATCAATCCAGAATTGTATTGTGACCTACCTCTACTATAGATAGAAGCAAAATTTTATCCTCTCTGGAGTAAAAGCATATCATCCAGAAACTCATATTATCACTACATCTTTTTCTGACAAGATATCTTTCAAAATAATTTACCAGCTATGCAAGGATATAAGATCTAATGACTGAAAAACAAGAATAAAATCAGATAAGAGTAGCAGGTCTGTATGATATTCAGATCTTGTATTTATAAGACTTAGACTTTTTTTAAAAAATGGGGGTTTGTATGTTCAAAATATTAGATGAGATGAAAAATTTCAGCTGAGAACTAGGATATTTTTTTTTTAGGATATATTTTTTAAAATCAAATAAAATCATGGAAATTAAAAACTAAAACTGAAATTAAGGACTCAATATAGGAACATAACAACAGATTACACACAAGTAAGAGGAGAATTAAAGAATGTGAAAATATACAGAATCACTGAGATAACAGAAGAATGGGAAATACTGAATAGTCTAAGAAAGATATGGAACAAGAAGAAAACATCTAAAATACATGTAACTGTGATACAATAAGGATGGAAAGAGATGGTAAGACAGAGGCAATATTTAAAGAGATAGTGGTGGAAAATCTTTTAAAATTGCTGAAGGACATTAAGCTATAGATTCGAAAAGTGTTACACACAGGAAAATAATACAAATAAAACCACATTTTAATTCATCACAGTATTAACTGATGAAATAAAATAAAGTATTAAAAGCTGTCAAAGGGAAAAAAGAAATACTTAACTGAAATTATGGAAGCCAGAGATAATTGATAGTCATTTTCAAAATATTATAAGAATAAAAATAAAAACCTTCCAATCTAGAACTTTGTACACTGAAAAATATTCTTCATAAATTTGTTATATTACAAGCATTTTCAAAAGCACAATCCTAGGGAGTTCATCAAACACATAGTAGATAGAATATTAAAAGGATATATTTGCATAGAGGTAAAATGATAGCAGATTAACAAAGGAAAATGCAGAAAAGAATGAATAGCAACAGAAAGATTAAATTTGTGTTTAAATCTCAGTGAATGTTGACTGGATAAAACAATAATAATAATGCCACATGGGGTTTAAAATATGTGTATAATTAAAATAAATTATAAAACTAGCACAAAAGAGAGCAGGAGGTAAACTGTTTTAATTTTTTTGCAGTGTCTTAAAGTGATAAAATGTTATATTTATATTAGACTCTAATAAATCAGGTATTCATGTTTTATTATAAAGGAAACACATTAAAGAATTTCTTAAAGAATGCATAATTAATAAGATAATAGAGGGTAGAATTGGAATAATAATGAGTGAAGTGAAAAAATACATAGATAATTAGTTACTCACAGATATGTGTATAATCACTTGAAATATACATGGATTACATATTCAAACTAATACATAAAGATTTTCTGAGTAGAAAAATAAAAACTAACAATACACTGCTTACAAGAAACACAGTTTAAATATAAAAAGGTTGAAAGTAAAAACCTAGATAAAGAGAGATGGCAAGGAATATCATACAAAATAGACCTTAAGGCAAAATCGCTAATTTTAATTTTTAAAAAACATTTCATAGTGACAAAGGGGTCAATCCACCAGAAAGATAGTACAATCATAAATTTTCATGAAACCAGTAATATCACTTCAAAATTTATAACGAAAAAATTGACAGAAATAGAAGGAGAAATAGACAAACCTGGCATCATAGTGGGAAACTTTAATATACCTCTTTCAGGACGTGTAAAACAAGCAGACATGTTCAGGAAGAACATAGGTCTGCGCTCTACAATCAGGAAATTTGTGTTCTTTTGGTACCAGATTTGACTGTGTTTGATTTTGTTTTTGAGACAGCATAAGTCCAGATGCATTTGGTGTTTCTCTCTCTCTCTCTCTCCGTGATTTTACAGAAATCTCTTTGGTCTTATTGGAGAGAGTAATACATCTGGAAGAATGAAAACATTTTTATTCTCTTCTAAATAAAGGCAAGCAGGTTACAGTGTTTCTAGGCAAGGGGTTCTCCTTTCCATTCTAGAAGGATAAATAAGAAACCAAGTGCTTGGATTCTTTTTCAAAGGGCCATTAACTTCTTTAAAACGGACTACTGAGTCCTATTATTAGAAAATAGAAGCACAATGAGAACTTTTGCATTCAGAAAGGCAAGTGAGAAAGAAGAAATAAGGGACTGGAACTCAAACATCTGGATACCTGGATGCCATACCTGAGAGGGGACCCCCTAAGGTGAGTGCAGACGTAGCACACCAGGAGAAGGATATTATCACAGGATTATGCTGGAACTACTGGTTCATCCTGGCTCCCAAGAGCCTTTTGTGTGCATCTCTTCCCAACACTAAGTTCAGTAACATCGCATTAGTAGGTTAAAATCACCTGTGGTAGGATTATTCACACCACAGAAATTGGCAAATGTTACAAATCAGGACATTTTTGAGGGAAGCTATTTTATAGATACCACTATACCACTGCCTGAGGAGTACTGTCTGATGCCCAGAGACTACACAGGATCAGGAAAAGAACTCCATCCTCTTGGTCACATGACTGTTTGCCAAGGTAGATTGTCTATTGGAGACACAACCCACTGGGAAACGTGACTCCATTACTGGAATTCAGCCACTATTTTATTCAGTCATTGTGTAATTGGAAACATCATTCTACCTGTGCCCACAGTGGACCCCAATCTATTATTCTGTTCTGCAATAGGGTAGGAAGCAACACCCAACCGTATGGAGATTACTCCCTTTAGTACTTGAAAATTCTCTCATGTTTCAAGTGGATCTCTGTACACCTACTGAGGGCAGTGGGGATTAAGAAAGCAAGGCTCCTACCTAAACCTGAAGATGGACAGGAACCTGTGAAGATACTCTGAGGTTTTTTGGTTTCTTTGTTTTTTGATGGGTGGGCAAATTCTCTAGAGCAGCCTCTTTCACACTTTTTTTTTAAGATTTTTTTTTGATGTGGACCGTTTTAAAAGTCTTTACTGAATTTGTTACAATATTGCTACTGTTTTATGTTTTGGTTTTTTGACCATGAGGTATGCAGGATCTTAGCACCCTGACCAGGGATCGAACCAGCACTGCCTGCGTTGGAAGGTGAAGTCTTAACCACTGGACCTCCAGGGAAGTCCCGATACTCTAAGTTTTGGATGGCAGTGTTAATATTCTGCTACAACGTTTTTGTTTGTAGAAATAATATAAATAATATAAATATATATTTATATAAATAATATGAATAGTCCCTTCCATTTTGTATATTTTAAGGAACATGAAAATATTTTCATCTTCATCATAAAAAAATAGGTCTGTGGAAGAGACATGGATTCCCCAGTTGAGTCCCAGAAGTACTGACCTTCTATATTCTTACATTCCACACAGGTCAGGGATGAATGTTACTCTGTTAATGACTCAGGAGGCATTTGGTACACTTTTCCCTGTGTTTAAAATTAAATTTACATACATGTATAGGAAAACAAGACATATCAGAACATGTGAAGAACAGCCATGAGGGGGAGAGTGATTTTGATGACGGTAGTCTTTCATTCTTTTCTAGAAATTCCCTTTGATGTTGGAGTTAGGCCATAATGGAGTCTACAACAATGAGCTGTGAACAATAGTCAAAGCTTTAGGGCAACAAAATCATGCTGATGGATTATGGTGATTTTTTTAATCATCAGTATCATCATCATGACTGTTACTTGGAAACCACTAGGTTTACAGTAGCTGTGTTCATGAAGGGCTGAGCTCTCACATGTTCATAGAACTAATACAACTCAGAGATTTCTACAGGAAGAAACTAGTCATCAGCATTCTGGGGTGTCCTAGTCTCTCTATTCCTTTCTCACTTGGAACCTGGAAGGACTGACATAAGTATCAGAACTGTATCTACAATTTTGGTTGAAGATGGACTCTCTTCTTTTCCTTCCCATCTCCTCTGGATACAAAGAAAATCCTTGGATACTTACGACTTTTATCCCTATATGTAAGTTTAAGAGAACCCTGTCTTGTATAAGATAGTAAATCTCCTCCTGCTACCCCATCCATGTTGATAAAATGCACTGTAGGAGATTGAACTAAGCTTCTGCATGAAGCCAGTGATTAACTGAGCAATAAGTATACAGCTGAACATTATAAAGACAAACATGACCTGGAGAGATTGGTGAAATGTCTTTGCTTTTTCACTTGAAATCATCTTTCAGTATTCTGAGGAGTTAAGACCCCGGAAGAGATGATTTTCAAGGAATTTGTGAAATGCACAATTACCTTAAATTCAATTTATTCCATTTAAAAATATATTTTTCAATTCACTCAGAGTAAAATAAATGTCAACACTTTTAAGCTATTTATAACTTTTTTTTTTTTTGGCAAAATCATTCTCATATCCATTATCTTACTGCAAACTCTTAAAATGCTAATAGTAAATAAAGTAGATATTAGTAATAATGATACATACATTGTTGGTGAGAGTAATGGATTTATAATGATGATCATGATAACGCTTCCTAGGTTCTAGGTTTTGTGATGGTTTCTTGACATATATTACATTATTTAATCTTTCCAACAACCTTATGAGGTGAAGAACTACAACTTAGATATGATCATGTCAGTTTTGTTTTTTCTTTTATTGATGTGGTGTATCACATTGATTGACTTGCATATGTTGGACCATTCTTGTGACACTGGGATGAATCCAGCTTGGTCGTGGTGTATGAACTTTTTAATGTATTGTTTGATTCAGTTTCCTAATATTTTGTTGAGAAGTTTTGCATCTATATTCATCAAAGATATTGGCCTGTCATTTTCTTTTTTGATAGTGTCTTTGTCTGGTTTTGGTATCAGGGTGATAGTGACTTCATAGAATGTCTTTGGGAGTGTTCCCTCATCTTCAATCTTTTGAAAGAGTTTGAGAAGAATTGGTATAAGTTCTTCTTTGTATGTTTGGTAGAATTCCCAAGTGAAGCCATCTAGTCCTGGACTTTTGTTTGTAGGGATTTTTTTTTTTTTTTAATTACAGATCCTATTTCACTTCTAGTGATCTGTCTGTTCAAATTATCTCTTTATGCTTGTTTCAGTTTTGGTGGGGTGTATGCTTCTAGAAACTTGTCCATTTCTTTTAGGTTGTCCAATTTGTTGGCATATAATTGTCCATAGTATTGTTTTATGGTTTTGGTATTTCTGCCATATTGGTTGTTATTTCTCTTCTCTTATTTCTTATTTTGTTTATTTGGGTCCTCTCTCTTTTCTTCCTGGTGAGCCTGGTCAGATCTTTGTCAACTTTTTTTGCCCCTTCAAAGAACAAGATCTTGGTTTTATTAATTTTTTCTATTGTTTTTAAATCTCTATTTTATTACTTTCCTCTCTAATCCTTATTATTTCTTTCCTTCTGCTGATTTTAAGTTTTGTTTGTCTTTTTTTTCTAATTCTTTTAGGTGTTAGGTTAGGTTGTTTATTTGAGATTTTTCTTGTTTTTTGAGGGAGGCCTGTATCTCCATGAACTTCCCTCTAAGAACTGCTTTTTTGCATCCCATAGATTTTGTATGGTTGTGTTTTCACTGTCGTTTGTCTCAAAGTATTTTCTTAATTTCCTCTCTGATTTCATCACTGACCCATTGGTATTTTAGCAGCATGTTGTTTAGTCTCCATGTAATCATTTTTTTCTCATTTCTCTTTCAGTTGTTGATTTCTAGTTTCATGTCCTTGTGGTCAGAAAAGATGCTTAAAATAATTTTTATACTCTTAAATTTGTTGAGGTTTGTTTTGTATCCTAGTATGTGGTCAATCTTAGAGAATGTTCCATGTGTACTTCAAAAGAATGTGTATTCTGTTTTTTCTTGTTTTTTTGTAGTTTTTGGATATAATATCCTGAAAATATCAACTAAACCTAACTGTTCTATTGCTTCATTTAGGATCTCTTTTGCTTTATTGATTTTCTTTCTGGAAGATCTGTCCATTGATGTCAGTGTGGTGTTAAAGTCTCTTACTATTATTGTATTCCCACCAATGTCTCCCTTTATGTCTCTTAGTATTTGTTTTACGTATTTGGGTGCTCTTATATTGGGTGCATATATGTTAACAAGTGTAATATCCTCTTCTTGTATTGATCCTTTTCTCATTATATAGTGCTCTTCTTTATCTTTCTTTATGGACTTTGTTTTAAAGTTTATTTTGTCTGATATGAGTATTGCTATCCCCACTTTCTTGTCATTTGCATTTGCATGAAATATCTTTGTCCATCCCCTTGCTTTCAATCTATGGATGTCCTTCACCCTAACGTGATTCTCTTGTAGAAGGCATATTGTAGGCTCTTGGTTTATTATCCAGTCTGTCACTTTATGTCTTTTCATTGGAGCATTTAATCCACTGACATTTAAAGTAATTATTGATAGATATGTATTTATTGCCATTTTAAAGCTTGCTTTCCAGTTGATTTTGTATTTCTTCTTTGTTACTTTCTTTTTCTTTTTGTTTTTCCTTTTGTGGTTTGATGGTTCTCTTTTGTATTATGCTGTGTTCTCTTCTTTTTGTTTTTTGTGAATCTATTGTATGTTTTTGATTTGTAGTTACCCTTTTTCCAAGTATATTAACTCCTTACTATATCTACTTGTTTTTGACTGGTGGTCATATAGGTTCAAACACATTCTAAAAAAAAAAAAAAAAAAAACCTACATTGTCTTACTCTCCTACCCCATATTTTATGATTTTGATGTCCTCTTTTACATCTTCATGTTTAACGCTTTTCTATTCATGTGGTTATCACTGCTTTCATGGAATTTTTTTTATGTTTTAAAAATCTGTGTACTGGCATATCTGCATGATTTACTTTCCAATTTTGATTTTCTCTTTCCTATAGATTCTTGTTCCTTTTCTACTTAGAGAAGACCCTTTAATCTTTCTTTTAGGATAGATTTAGTATTGCTGTATTCTTTTAGTTTTTGCTTGTCTGAGAAATTCTTTATCTCTCTTTTTAATCTAAATGATAATCTTGCTAGGTAAAGTATCCTAGCTTGCAGGTTTTTCCCTTTCAAGCATTTGAATATATCTTGCCACTCCCTTCTGGCCTGCAACGTTTCTGTAGATAAATTAGCTGAGAGCCTTATGGGGGTTTCCTTGTAATTAACCCTTTTTTTTTCTCTTGCTGCCTTTATAATCCTTTCTTTATCTTAACTTTTGCCATTTTAATTATAATATGTCTTGGTGTAGGTCTGTTTGGGTTCTTGTTTGGGACTCTCTGTGAATCCTGTACCTGGATGTCTTTTCCTTTTTTAGGTTTGGTAAATTTTCAGCCATAATTTTTTCAATTACACTTTCTATCCCCTTTTCTCTTTCTTCTCCTTCTGGGATCTCTATTATGTATAGATTGGCACACTTAATATTATCCCATAGGTTTCTTACATTGATTTCATTTTCTTTCCATTTGGCCTTCTGTCTGCTGTTCTGATTGGGTGATGTCCATTATTCTAACTTCTAGATCACTTATTCATTCTTCTGCATTATTCAATTTGCTATTTATTGGCTTTACCTCAGTTTTCATATTGGCAAGTGAGTATTCTAATTTTAATTGGCTCCACTTTATAGTTTCTAGTTACTTTTTATAGTAATTTGCATTTCTATCGATAGCCTTTCTTAATTCCTTCAGTATTTACATTACTTCCTTTTTGAACTCAGTGTCTATTAGACTGAAGAGGTCTGTTTCATTGTTTGTTCTTTCAGGGGAATTCTCTTGATCTTTTAATTGGAAGTGGTTACTCCACTTCTTCATTTTACTTATATTTCTCTTACTTCATGAGTTTAGGAGAAACAGTTGTCTACTGTGGACTTGGAGGGCTATTTTTATGTGGGAACATCCCTGTCTAGCCTGTGTGAGTATAATATTTTTGGTGCGAGGACTGATTTTAGTATGGATGCCTGCCACATCTTTCCTCATTATTCTGGTCATTATTCCTTTGATGGGGATGTGACTGGCGTTGTGGTGACCAAAGACTGCACTGGATATTGAGCAGGGCCTCCTCTTTGCTCTGTGGTTGTCACAGCCCTGTCTGGGGCAGGATCTGCTCCTCAGTTGTTAGAGTAGAAACCCCCAGATCTGTTTCTGAGCTGCGTTGTGAGTTGGGTTGTATTGGAGCACTCCCACTGGGAGAGGAGCCACTGAATATTCCTCCACCAGAGTTGTCTACAGGAGAGTGAGCTCTGTGGTGTGACCTGTCACTCATTGTGGGGGCTCACAAAGTACACTTTTGTTGGCATCACAGTCGTCCCTGCCTTAATTGTGGGAATGCAGGCAAACAGCTCTGGTGTCCCTCAGGTGCTGTGTTCACAAAGCTACCAGCACAGATCAGCCAGTGCAGATCCACTGAAGTCAGGTACCCGGACCACAATAGTCATGGACCTTCACCTGCTGTGGGAAATATGGAAAGAGCCCAGACTCTGTCCCATCCTCTCTATGTGCATGCCCACACAGCCCACAGCTGTTAAGGCTGGACCCATCCCAGCCATGGGAGCACTTGTAGTACACTCTGATGTCCCACAGGTACTGAGTTTACAAAGCCAGCACCAGATTGCACAGCCATGGGGAGAGGGCTCAGATTTCATTCCTGCTTCCAAAGTGGCATGGCCCCTGGGGATCAGCTCTATTTTCAGCCCCACCTCAGCATGTGGGCAGCGTGCTGGTTCTTGGGCACTCCCAGATATTGTGAAGTCATGCTGGGCCAGCTGAGAGCACACTGAGAAAGAGGCTACTGTGGCAGGCCCTGCCCCTCCGTTCACACCCTCCTTAATGATGGCACTTTACTTCTCTGGCAGGCCCAGGCTACTTCTGCTTACCATCCCCCATCCCTACCCCCCACCCAGCTGCAGTCGCACCACACTCCAGCCCCTTCAAGCTGTCTCCTCACGGCCAACCCCAGTCCTTTCTCCAGATCTGTCCTCCAAAGCCTGAGTTTCAGCACTCAGCCTCCATGTGCACCAGCAGACATGCATCTCAGGCTGAGGAGTGCTGAGCTGTGGCACAGACAGTCTGTGCAGGCCCCTCTCTGTTTTGCCTGTTGCAAACCATCTGCTGAACTCTTCTCCAAGCCTCTGAAGCTCTCTTTCCATCTCGGCTGATCTCCCATCTGGTGAGGGGGCTTCCCAGGGTGCAGGAATTTTTTCTCTTTCACAGCCACTCCCAGAGTCACAGGTTCCATCCCAATTCCCCCTGCCTTTTTTTCTTTTGTCCTACCCAGTTATGTGGAGATCTTTCCTGCAAATTTTGGTGTCTGAGATATTCTGCCAATGTTCAGTAATTATTCTGTGAGAATTGTTCCGCATGTAGATGTATATGTGACATATTTGTGGGAGGAGGTGAGCTGCACATCCTCTTTTTCTGCCATCTTTATTGGAGCCCCCTTTAATGAGCTTTTATTACCTGCTACTGCCTTGATCATAGGAGTGAACTAGACCTATTCATTGTCCTTAAAACATGAGAGGGCTTAGGACAGCTTACCTCCATCTTGCTCATGAGACTTGTAGGGGCTCTCTGTGGATGTGATATTGAAAAAGGGTTCTAGTGACCTGGATCAAACTTCTAGGATGCTTCCCCAAGAGTCAACTAAAGGAAACCATACTCTGGAGGGAAACTGGGATCAAAAACTTGAAGACAGAACTATGTGTTGATCTCATGGGGCAACTAGGACAAAATGATAGCTATGCCAGGAGAACTGGTGGCCAAGAGGTCAGGAGAATGAAAACAAGTTTGGATTCATGAAGCAGGGGAAACCAGGTGGTTTAAACAAAATCTTGGATTTGTGTGTGTGTGTGTGTGTGTGTGTGTGTGTGTGTGTGTGTGTAGTTGCAAAAAATTGGCCAGAATTCATCAGGGCAGCCTGGACATTTTTATGAAGTTATTCACCTTTCTTTCCCTCCTATGCTTTACTACAGTTCCTAAATTTCCTGCAAGGTTTGGTTCTAATTATTTTCTTCTGCAGAGAATTATTCCCAGCCACGCAGACTACAGGAAACTTTCTCAGTTGTCATGTATTTTAAACAGCTCTGTATCTTCATTTCATTTGTTATATACAAAGTCTTTTCTCCAAAAAGAATATAAAATTATTAAAGTAGAGGTGAGAATTTGATGCCTTTTGAAAGTCCCAAAGGCCTTAGTACAATAATCATTTTCATTATAGCAAACACACATTTGGGTCTTACATGTGCCATGCTCTCCTCAAGCACTTTTCACACATCTCATTTGGTCATGATAACAATAACCTATGTAGTATTTCCTATTATCTTCCTATTTTATGCATGAGGAAACTGAGTCCTAGAGAGTTTAAGTGATACTCCCAGGGTCTCCTTGATTAAAACACTGCGATGTTAACCCCTGATATCTCCCCAGGCCCAGAACAATTTCTCCTAAATGCTTTTGCCTTGCTTAGGTGTCAAGGGAGTAGTAGATGTTAAGTGTAATCTGAATACAGTGCCTGGATGGAAAGTGTTGCTTGTCTGATGATTCACACTTTTAAATAAAATAATAAAAATCCTTGTCTGGACAACTTCACTGCCCCAATCAAGCTGGGATGTGCCCACTGCAGTTCTAAAATACACTTGGGTGATACTCCAGCTTCAATAGCATAATTTGCACATTCTTTGGGAAGTTCTGCATGGTGGCCATGTGAACACAGTCCTTGTTCCTCACCTGCCAAGAGCTGGCTCCTGCTTTGGCTCCCTCTCTGGCTGCTCTTTGCTGGAAGGAGCATAGTGGAGGGTGGGGTGACTTCTCCTTTAGTTGCAAATCTAAGCTAAAAAAAGACAAGCTGGGTGGGTGGCCCAAACCTATGTCCTGATTTAACCATTATTTACTGAGCACTTGGTATATATCAAGCATTCCTCTGCATCTTGGTACAGTGGATCTTCCCAGGGACCCAATGGGATGAGCATTACTATCTATGTTTTACAGATGGGATAGTAGATTCAGATGTGCTAAGTACTTGTCAAAGTCGTTCAGCTACTAAAACAGAAGGGATACGATTCCAGGTTCCCTGCTCTTGCTGTCATATCAACATGCTTCTAGCTCACTTCGTGATGATTAAAGTGAAGAATGGAGGGGAAATATAATAAAGATGATGTTCATCATAACAAACATCACTACTAACATTTTTGAGTTCTCACTATGTGCTGGGCACCATGGGAACACGTTACAAGCATCATTTCATTTCATCCTCACAACATCCATGTGAAGTAGGCACCAGTAATTCCTTCATGTTACAAAGAAGGGAAAAGATGCTCAGAGACGTTAAGTCATTAGTCCAAGATAACAAATGATAGCACCAAGACATGAGCCAGGCATTTTGTCAGTATAGCTTGTTATAACAGCTATACATAAACATACAATGTGTCAGTTCTGGATTTGATTCAGAACTCTGCCCTGGATCTTCAGGGTGAGAACCAAGTGGAAGGGGGAGACAGGCCTTTGAAAAATAGGTCCGACTGCCAACATTGCCAACAGAACTCAGCCAACCAAAGTCACAATTCTCAACCTTTACCTCCATGTTCTAACACTGACTTAGGAAAACTGCCAACAGACTCCAGGGCAGATGATGGATCTACTGAGATGCTGATTCACCTAGCCTAGAGGTCAGGATGCCCAGGCCAGTTATCTGTGTCAGAAAGACCATATTATCCCATCTGATTGTCAGTCAACTGGAGTGGAAATGTGGGTGCTTTGCCAAGCATTTGAAAATACACAACCCTGTCACTGAGATATGAGAAGGACCCTTAAGTTAGTAGCATTATGACACCACCTCTGGAAGAGAATCACTCACATTTCTCTGCAGCCATGGGGGTTGTCACTCCCCCTGGTGAAGGCAGTGGAAACTCTTTGCAGAGTGATTGAGAACAGAGTCATTCCTGGCAAGGGAGAAAGGGAAAAAGAAAAGGAAAGTCAGCTTGAAGATTAATCTTATATCTAGTTATTAATATAGCAGACCTAAAAGGAGCAGGGCTGTTTTGAGTCAGTGCATTATTTGTTACACACTTCCCTTTCCCTCTTCATTAAAAAAAGACATAATTTAAACAATACCATAGCAACATTAGAAAAAATTAAAGAAAATATTCACATTCTGCTTTGGTTCTTTATGATCCTTGATAGTCTTTGCTCATATATTGTCCACTTTTACATGACTGTGATTATAGACTACAGTCAGTGTTTTTCCATGTTGTCCCATATCTTAAAAACATTTCTTATCGGAAGATAACTCAATGTGTGGATTACCCAGACCTATTACTTTTTCCTGTCTTCTTTTCATTAATGTCTTTGATATCTGTATCTGCATTCTAGAGTGTAATCTTATTCATATCCATTCCAGAGTGTGCAGAAGGCCTGAAAATCCAGGGAAATGTAAATTTGGCTATTATGTCATGTATTCATGATTCCCATTAAAAATAAGACAGCTGTTAGAAAGGAGAAAAGAGAAGGGAAAAAAGGGTCAAAACAGGTTTTTAAGATGAACTTTCATTTTAGTTATTTTCAAGTTAGGAAAACCAAAGGTGAAGAAACTCACCAACAAGCTGAGGAACAGCTCTGCACTCTGCAGCCTTGGAAGTGGCCCAGCAGCTACTCCCAGGGGAGGGCATCTCTGGCTGCACCAGCAGCCATGCCAAGGCTGGCCAAGGGGAGGGAAAGAAATGCCTCACATTCCTTTGGTTGTGTTTAGTCACTGACTCAGAAAGTATGTCTGTGTCACTCAGCTGGTAGCATCATTACCTTTGTCTGGGAGGCCAAGGGTTTAAGTCCCACCCCAGAATCTTGGCAGCTTCCCGAAGGCAATGCTTGCCTTGTCATGGAAGGTGGATGGAGGCACGCACTGGAAAAGGGAGCTCTTTCTCCTTGGTTCTTCCAGGGAAACGGGAATCAGAGGAGCAAGAGTGACAACAAATCACATTAGTTTGACCCACAAATTCCAAAGAACTCCAGTATGAGACTGGCACAACTATAACCCAGTTGCAGGCTCTTCCAAGAGGAGAGGAAATATTGGGTTCCCTGACCCACCATCTCCTTAACTCAGCACTCAGCTCAGCCTTTCTTCCAACCACAAGACTGTAGAGACAAGGATAGCACAAAACGGTGGCAGGTCCTCATTGCCAGAGTGAAGAAGCAGAGGTCCTCATGTACAGGCGACATCAAACCTGGAACTCAGGGTCACACTCGTGAAGAATAATCTCTTGATGAACTTTTTCTTTAAAATGCTTATGCACAGCACTGCTTGACAGTTTAATATTACTTATGAAAACAATTTATCATTTATCATATTTCAATCAGTTTAAAAATTTTAAAGTATTATCACATTTGAAGTTATTTGGAATTATTTCTATTAAGTATACCTGATAATTTTGCTTTTGACTAAATGTTGGAAATTCAGGGAAAAAACAAAAAATGATGACAGAGAGGGGGTATGGAGAAGATGAAGATGGTGATGGATTTTCTTAAACAAAATAAATCCACTCCCATAAAAAAATAATCTCTTAATCATGCAATAAAATTTCTTCTTTTGCCTGAAGAGTTTTTTATGGCAGCCTGCAGGGCCTGAAATATAGGTTTGTATTGTTTGTGTACAAGGTACTATTTAGACTTATAAATTGTGATAAGTATAGTTCTTGTTGATTAATTTTTTGGGCAGACCTGATTCCAGAGCCCTTTGACCCAAGAGATTGGGAGGCTGAGTAGGAGTGGGGATGGTGGTCTTCTGGAGAAATTTTCTTTGAAATAGAGAAGCCACAGTAAGAGGAGACACCTCTCAGCTGAAGGAAGGTCACCCTCCCCTCTTTCTCCCTTTAAACAGGACACTGTACTTTCAACCAGCTGTCCAGGAGGTAGCACTTACTTTGGGACCCTACCAGGGGTTCAAGTCTGGTGTTTCTGCTCCCTGGACACCTTTCTCCATCTTCCCATGGGTTTCATTTCTAGTCAGTTATTAGAAGCTCTCTCCCTGCTCCTGTAAGTCTATCTATCCCACCCTCCCAGGCTTAAACATGTGCCAAGAGAGAGGGTGACAGCTCCAGATGAAAGGAAAGCCCAAAGCCAGAAGGAAGCTGTGCTGTGTGGTACCTGACTTTAGTTCTTCCTGTTTCCATCTGAAAGTATTAACATGTTTCCTTTCTTTGTGAGGGCAAGGTTTTGTGGTTTTCAAAGACGCTTTACTGAGGTATAATTCATATACCATACAATTTGTCCACTTAAATTGTACAGTTCAAGGGCTTTTAGTGTATCCACAGAGTTGTGCAACCCTCACCACAATTAATTTTAGAATATTTTGTTACTCCCCAGAGAAACCCAACAGTCTTTAAGCCAGCACTCCCCAAGCCCCCCCCCCATTCTCCCTGCTCTAGGAAACCACTAAGCTAAATTTTTCTATCTATGGACATTTAATAGAAATGGAATCATTGATCTGTTAAGGCATCCCACTATTCTTCCACAGAGCCTGGCAAAATACATTGAACCTGGTAGGTATTTGAGTAAGGTTCAATTAGTTATTTGTGTTGGGTATATTAGATTACCTAGTGTTAGGATTAATATAACTAATGGTGTGGGAAATTAGATAGTCTTAGATGAAAAGCCTCAACTGCCAGTACTCAGACTGTGCTAATGGTCTGGATATTACCAGAATGGAAGGACAACCTATGGTTCATAGCTCCCCTAGGTCAGCTCCCACAGACATGGCCCCTTGTGCTCTCCGCATGTTCACCTTTAACAGGGATGCCATAAGTCCAGGAATCGATTCCTTAGAAGACTGGCTTTCTCTCATGAGCTGGCACACCACCCTACCTGTTAACAGGCAATAGCACTAAAGACCATATAATTTTTTCCCAACATGCTGTTATTCTTTCCGAAACATTAGCTTCGAAGCAGAACGTTTGCTAAATGTTGTCTTTATTTCAAAAACTTGGGGTAAAGATCATATGCAACTAATGGCTGAGAGATAACTGGCCACTTTACATTTTCAACCTCAGATGAACTCCCCTGCTTGAGTAAATTTCCCATCTTATAGAATGTGAAAATTTCAAGAAGGAAGGAGGTAACACATCACAGTATGGTCTGTTAGATAAATGACCAGGAGTAATCTTTCTTAAAACCACATTTTTGTAGACAGAGTTATCAGAAAGCCCAGGAAAAAAATACCCAGTGGTTCAGCATTCATGCTTAAATGAAGGTAACATTTGTGCCTTCAGCCCAAGATGTGCCAGAGCTTGGAGGGAAATTGGTGAGGACTAATACCAAGAGCCTTTTGGGGCTATTAAGCATTGTCTTCCTGGGTCTGACCTCCAGCATTCTCTTTGAGGAAAAAACAAAAGGTGACTGCATTAAAGCTTTGTTCTCAGAGTTGTGATGAAGAGTCCAGAAAGCTCCTCTCTTGCAGCTGACTTCTTTTCACTGAGCTGGCATTGAGTCAGAAGTAAAACGATCATTTTTGTTTAATAGCTGAAGACATGAACAGCTTGCACTTTTCAATCCAAACGTGGTCTCTGGCACCGACTCTGGATCCCTGGGTGTTGAGAAGTAGGCTGAGTGCTCTTGCACTCCAGTTAAAGTGAGACCCTTGGTTTCTTCCTTTGGATCGTCATCTTTCCTGAGATCTGCCTCATCTTGACCTGGTGACTCTGAGTTGTATTTTGCAGAGTGGAAAGGAGGTTTTACTCTTCTAAGCTTATATTTTCACAAGCTTGAGCCCTTTATTTTAGGATTCAGTTTCTGCACAGTGGAAGGAAACACGAAACTGTTCTAGCCCTTCATCTACTTGGGTAGAGACGTAGTTTATGTCTCCTACCAGAGACAGCATCTGTCAGTAGGAACTCATTCTGAAGATGAAATTAGTAATTCAAGAAGTATTGGGTTAGGAATTATCCTGAGTCCTAGGAGACAGGGGAGAACTAACCATGACAACTGCCTTCAAGGTGCTTATGATTTATTGGTGATTGGTTGTCGGGGAGAAGGAGGAGAAGATAAATGTGGTGAGCATTATGACATAGGTGGGTATGGGTTATGATGGAACACAGTATGGAGTGGGTCAGAAAGATTTCCCAGGAGAAGTGATTCCTTTGTTGGGTCTGAAATAGGAGTAGGATTTAACCAGGCATCTAGAAGTTGGCAGTTGAGTAGAAGACAGGCAGAGGTACAAGCCTATGAAAAAGCATAACAATAGAGATAGCCTAGCATGGTTCAGTGTGACTTGGGTTGGTGGGTATGTGTTTTTTGGAAGAGGGGCTGGATAAGTTGGCAAAGGTCAGAGAAATAGAAACCTTGTATTTGAAATGAGACATAGGAATTTCCTAGCTCTTCATGGCTGTTGCATCATGGCAACCGATGTCTTGAGTTCTATATTAGATTCTAATTTCAACTTTATGCATATCCCTCTCTTTTTCCCTAAACAGACAGATCTGTAACCAAATCTGCCACTTACTATGTATGTAACCTCAGACAAATTAGCCACATGAAGCCTCTGTTTTCTCTTCTGAAAAATAGGACCAAACTGGAAACAACAGTGTGGGGTTATTGTGAGTATTATTAGGATCAAAAAAGCACCATGCCTGGCATTAAAATGTTTTCATAAAATATTTGTGGAATCAAACTGGGCATATGAGTAAAAAGGAAACTCTACCACCTGGAAAACAGCCTTTAGCTTTCCAAACACAGTAGCTGTCAAAACAGCCTAGGACACCTGGAAAGAGATAGACACAGGATCTGAACCCTGAAGAAAAGTGACAGGAAGCCAAGGACCCAGGACCAGGAGACAGTAGGCCAGAAAAGTCAAAGTGGAGGGATGCAGCTTGTGCCAGAACAACAAGGTCACCACTTGTCAGGAGTGCAGACAGGAGGGAGGGGGTGGCAGATACTTGCTCATAGGGCACTTCAGGGAATGGATGCACAGCAGGCCATGGCTTCCTCTTTCCTGATGTACTCCTGATGTCCTGTCTAGACTCTGGAAAGAAATCAAAAAGGGGGGGGGTGGTGGAAAGAGAGAAATAAGGGAAAGAAGAGGAAAAAAAGGAAAAAATAGAATACCTGCATTTTTATATAATAACAATCAAATTCTTTCATGATAAATACACAACACACTAGGAATGGAAATGCACTTCCTCAACCTGTTAAAGACCATCCATGAACAGCCAACAGCTAACCTCATTCTTAATGATGAAACGTTCTTTCCCCCTAAGATCTAGAACAAGACAAGGTGGTCTGCTCTTACCATTTTTAATCAAAAATTGCACTGGAGGTTCTGACCAGGGCAATTAGGTAAGAAAAAGAAATAAAAGACATCCAGATTGGAAAGAAAGAAGTAAAACTATCTCTATTTGCAGATTACAGGACCTTGTATATAGAAAGACATTCTTGAAAAAGGAAAAAAAAAGAAGATTCAGAGATTCTGATTTCAAAACTTACTACAAATATACATTAATCAGGACAGTGCAGTATTGGCATGAGTATAATCATAGATCAATTGATCAGAACTGAGAGTCAGAAATAAACCTTCACAGTTAAGATCAATTGACTTTCCACAGGGAGTGCCAAAAATTTCAGTGAGGAAATTATAATCTTTTCAACAAACAGTGTTG
Organism: Balaenoptera physalus; assembly: GCF_965194825.1. NCBI lineage: Eukaryota > Metazoa > Chordata > Mammalia > Artiodactyla > Balaenopteridae > Balaenoptera > Balaenoptera physalus. The sequence continues at coordinate 36,703,855 of NC_138901.1, forward strand.
AGACAATTGTATATCCACGTACAAAAGAAGGAAGTTGGACTCCTACCTCACATCACATACAAAAATTAACTCAAAACGGATCAAAGACCTAAACATAAGTGCTAAAGCCATAAGATACTTAGAAGAAAATGGGGGGGCGGGACATCTTCATAACACTGGTTTTCACAATGATTTCTTAAATATGACAACAAAAGCACAGGCAACAAAAAAAATGGTAAATAGTACTTCATCAAAATTAGTAAATTTTCTGCTTCAAAGGATATCATCAAGAAAGTGAAAACAACCCATAGAATGGGAGAAAAGTTTTTCAAATTATATATATATATATAATATATATATATAATTAGATGAAGTACTAATATATGTTACAACATGGATGAACCTTGAAAATATTATGTCAAGTGAAAGAAGTCAGTCACAAAAGACCACATATTACATCAATCCATTTATATGAAATGTCCAGAATAGACAAATCCACAGAGACAAAAATTAGATTAGTGATCGCCTAGGATTAAGAGGTAATGGGGAGTGGCTGCTATTGGCTACGGAGTTTCTTTTGGGGTGATAAAATGCCCGAAAATTGATTGTGGTAATGGTTGCACAACTCTGCGAATATACCAAAAGCCACTGAAGTGTACACGTTAAGTGCATAAATTGTATAGTATGTGAATTATCTCAATAACGTTGTTATAAAAAATAACAGTAACGATACGCATAGTGGTCGTTAACTGAGTGCCATCCAAATGCCAGGCACTGTGCTAAGCTCTATAATGTTACCTAAGTCTCGCTATAAATATGTCAGGAGAGATTTATTATATTTATTTACAAAGAAAAAACATAAGTTCAGAGACATTAATGAACTTGCCCAAGGTCACAAAAGTAGTAAGTACCATAATAGTTAGGAGTTAGGACTCTGACCCATTTTTGTCTCACTTTGAGTGTCAGGGGCTTACTAAAAGGTCTTAGGTGGATCTTGTGAGCCTTCTTGTGCTGCAAGTCCAGTGTTTACAATATGACCAACCACCAAAGAGCAGGAGTTAGTGAAACCTCTGCTTCCTAACTTTCCCACCAGGGAACTGTGGTGAGGTGTTGGGTCCCAGTTGCTGCTGGATACGGGGTGGAGAGGACTCTGTGCTCAGTTAGCTGTGTTCTCTGGCCTTCTAAGGACACATTTGTTGTAGAGACTCCCTTAACTCCCCCTCAGATGTGTCACAGCTGTAATTCTGGAAGTGAGACTCTCGACCCTCCATGCATAACACCTGATTTTACAGATTATGTCTTCTGTTTGAGTTCTGTTCCTTTTGGATCTGTCTGCTTCCTAGTTCCAAGAAATAAAACATGACAAGGAAGGTGTTAGGCTCATGAAGACAAAGGCTTCAAATAGCTCTCACCAAGGAAAATTTGGGTGAGTTTTGGGGAAATGACTCTGAAGAAGATGGATTATATCTTTTGTTTGGGCTCAGCAATGAAGGGGAAGAGGGGGACCCGAGACAAATGTGCTTGGGATCTTGTCAAATTCCCAATGTTGGAAAACATTTCAGGATGTTTGACTGAACATTGACTGTCTCCCTTCTTTCTTAGACAAAGGTGACCGAAAAACTTGCAATGATCCAAGTCCAAAAGAAGCCACAAGCATGATCACACTTCTGTGTGAGGTGGCACAATGGCACCCTCTGTCAATGGAAATTGCAGTGGGGGTATTAACTATGAACATAGTTATGATAACAGTTTTTGAGAAAGAGAGTGAAAATCAACTGAAGTAACAGAATTTAAGTCCTAAAGGGAAGCAATGTATCCTTTTACTCTGCTCTTTGTGATCAAAAGCAGAGGCTGGAAGGGGAATTGTCTTTCCATGACTGTCCCCAATCTCTTACTCTGTGGATTCTAGAGTGTTCCCAGGAATTTTTGTGGCTTCATCTCATCCTTTGATTTTTTCCATTGGATTCTTTAGAATCAGAGCAGGAAAAAATGGGATGCTCAGGATCAGAGAGGTGTCCTCTAGTTGTCAGTAAACCCAAACTCTCCATGATAGGTTGAGTGGAAGGAAGGGGAGGGCAAGGATGATGTCATGGGAACAGCTGAGCCCTTATTGAAACACTGAAACGTGTGTAAGGCTGTCCATAGGCAGATATAATAGTCTGAAATTGGTTTCTCTCATTTATTCACAGTGTTTACTGAGTGTTCACTATGATCTATGCATTAGAAAGACAGCAGTAAATAAAACAGGCAAAATCCCCTGTCGTCCTGGAGTTTGCATTCAAATGGATATAAAACTATTGGCATTTGGGAGATACAATATTAACTTACTAAAGTTTTTAAAAGTCAGTTGCTGAGTTGGTCAATGAAAGTTAAAACTTAACTATTTCTCCTTTAAGAAGCTCTAATCCTTTGTCAGACGTTTTACCACATACTAAAAACATTTATTCTATTTCGCTGATAAATTTTAACATTGACTTCCACTGTTATCCTGGATGGAATACATTGTCTTTACCATTAACATAATGTCTTATGCCCAAAGTTAAATTTTCAAAGAAGGAGAAGCAACTAGATGCATCCTTTAAAATGTTTTCCCCCCAAATAACTAAAAAATAGAGATTGGGAAGTGCTTACATCAATACGGAGCTAAAGCTTCCTCTATGGCTATCTCCTTCCTTCTCCTTGTCTTCTCGTCATCAGAAATTTTATATTCACTGAGAAAGTAAGATTTGAAAGTAAAGATATAAAATAGAATCTTATGAGAGAAGTGACCGCAGTCTTGTATTTTTGCTTCAAGGCAAAAGAATGGTTCCCAGTCTCTCCCTCCTTCCACTTCAGCATATCAATGTCATACACGAATTCTTTGTGGTAGGAAATGTTGTTTTTAGTGGATTCTGGTCCAGACAATTATCAAAAGAGCTCTTGTATGATAATCACTGTGGACATGTTAATAGGTCCAACTTTTTCAATGCTGCATTAGCCCCAGCCTTGCTTTCACTGCTTCTGAGTCCCCAGCTGCTCACAGATGGTTCTGCGGATGCTCCCCAGCTAGAGCCTCAGCCCCCTCACCTACTGCAGATGGAGATGACTAATGCAGCATGACTCCCATTCCAGGTTGGGATTATATTATCCCAGACCCAAGATTCTTGACCCCGGATGACTGAGGGGCTCCCACACTGCTTGCCACTAATTAGATCTGAGATCTACTAGCAGGATTGGTTACCAGGAGGGATGAGTAAGACTTGGTTGCCGCTCACTTCTTCTACCTTCTTCCCCTACATTCACCCAGTTCACAGACTAGAGCTGCAGCCTTGATACTCTCTTCTTTGTCCAATCAGTTTACTTGTCTAGTTCACTAGTCCAGATTCTAGCTGTAGTGACCCAGTTCCTGACCTGGATATTTTTGCTTTGAACAAGACTTTGTAGAGTATGTCCACCTGGCCTGTTAGACTCTCAGTGTCCACCAGTCTAATTCTGACTCCATTGACTGGATGCAAGTTGTTGGTACAGACATTTCCAAAGTGAATATGGAGACAGGTACAGCCAGAGCAGCACTGAACATGACTTGGCTTCTCGCACCTTTGGATCTATCCCTTGTCTCACCTCAGTGTGCTTGTCCCAGGCTAACTCCTGCCCCATTCCCAGCCCACCTGACAGTATTGTAGACATCAGTATAAAGTTTCTAAGGCCCAAATATCAAGCAGTGGTAATTTATAATTGGAGCTACCTCATGGTAAGGAGGGAAGTTTTTGGTGCCAACATTTTTTAGCTGTTACACATTCTGTAGGTCACTTGGTTCCTGATCATAGAAATAGACAGACCTGGGTTTCATATTTATCCCGGTTCCCTGAAGGAAGTCAAGACTTTGGAAGCTGAGTGTCCAGGATGTTCTCTGGGACTAATTCAAGACCCCATGAAACTCTCGCATGGAACATCCTGGGATCCACAGCTCCAGATTCTTTGCTGTTCCTAGAGCATGGCATGGATTTCAATCATCACCAGTCCTTTTTAATGTTTCCACATTTTTTTTTTTTTTCACCTCGGCTCTAACAGTTCATTGAAAAAACCTGACTTTGGACATACAAATGAATTTGCAAATGGGAAAGAGGAATTTGGGAGAGAAAGTGAAAGTGAAGTTAAGAAGAAGCTTCTGTAGATAACCAGATGACTTTTACCTTAGGAAAGTTGGCTATATTCACAGCAAATGTGTAAATTTTTTTGCGTCTTTTTTTTTTTTTGTATTTAAGAAAAAGAACCAAGAGTTGGGCCAAGTATATGACTCGTTAAGTACAGATGGCACTAGATACTTATCTTTTCATCCATGTCCAAACAGGATTGAAAGTCTCTTAATTTGAGCTCTGAGATCCCAGTGAGAAGCCTTTTGCCCATAGCTTGAATAGTGGCCATTGCCCTCTTTTAAAAATTCTATGATCCTCCAAGTCAAGTGCAAAATAAAGATGGGACAGACCTAGGGCTGCTTCTATTTTGTGTTGAATAAATGTTTGCTTGACATAGAGAAGCAAAGGGAAAAAAAGATGAAGTGGTTTGACAAGTTCATAGAGAAGTAACTTTTGGATGTTACTGTCATCTAGTGATGATTTAATACCTAGCTTCCAGGGGAAGGTGAAGAGTCATCTTTTTGCTACAAAGACAGTGGCATCACTTATAGCCTATCATCACTTTGCAGGCTCTGGAATGGACGTGACATCTGGGCAAGCTTCTAAATACCTGGTGAAAAAGTCTATTCTTTACAACTGTGAGCACAATGCATGGCCTCATATTAAATCTTAAACCTCTCTGTCTATAATATTTCTGCTTTTGTTTTTAAAACTTCATTGGAACAGAAAAAATGGGCTTCTTTTTAAATATCCATATTCTCTAACACATGGTCACGTGTTGCCAGAAACCAAGTTCTATATCACCCCTTCCTCTGTCTGTCCACAGACTTGTCTCTTCAAAGGAGCACCACTAAACCTCTGTCTAATTCCAGGCACATCCCTCCTCTCCTTGCTCACTCACATGGTACCTGGGGTGGGGGTGAGGAGGGGAGAAGAACATACTATAATTGCTTGCCTACCTTGTACTAGGTGCTTTACTGTCATGATGGCCCTCATTTAAACCCCATAAGGTGGGATCATTTCAGTGTTTAAGATGAGGAAACTGAGGTTCACAAAGGTTAGGCAAATGGCCAGAGGTTACACAGGTAAATGCAGTGACAGAGGTGGAGTCTGAACCCAACACATCCGGTCTCATAATCCTGGGAGCTTTTTGTGTCTTAGGAAGCACATTGAATGTGGCTCCCAGTAAGATGAATTTGTGCATCGGGAACTGAGGTAACAGGGCAGAGAGGCATCCACTTAACTGGCATTGTATATGGTTCTGATGGTAACTTCCTGAATGCCTGGCTTCCTGACTGTGGCTGGGTTCCCTTAGCAAGCTGGTTCTCTGCTGTGGTTCTGAAAATTTAAGGAATAGAACAGAAATATTGCTACCCCTACCTAAATTTATCACTTGTTTATATTTTGCCACTTTTGCTTCTCTGTTTATAATTTACACAATTTTTAACAATGATTTGAGTTTAAATTGCAGGTATCATGCTATTTCATTCCTAATTGAATGCTATATGCTATATTGCATGCATTACATATATATGTAATATATGTATTTATATATGACATATGCACACACTCATATACACATATTTGAATCATTTAAAAGCTTATTGCTTAGTAATTCATTGATGTATATATCATAATTTGTTTTATCATTTCACACATTGAAGAATATTAGGTTGTTTCCAGTTTGGGGCTTTTACAAATTAAGATGCTATGAAGAAATCCACAGTTAATATAATACTCAATGGTGAAAATCTGAAAGTCTTCCTGCTAAAATCTGGAAGAAGACAAGGATGCCCACTAACACCACTTCTACTCAACATAGTATTGGAAGTCTTCGCCATAGCAATCAGACAAAACAAAGAAATAAAAGGTATTTAAGTTGGTAGGGAAGAGAGAAAAATGTCATTATATGCAGATGACATGGTACTATATACAGAAAACTGTAACGACTTCACAAAAAAACTACTAGAAATGATAAATGAATTCAGCAAGGTAGCAGGACACAAGATTAACATACAGAAGTTGGTTGCATTTCTTTACACTAATAATGAAGTATCAGAAAGGGAATGTAAACAAACAATACATTTAAAATCATTTCAAAAAAGTACTTAGGAATAAACCTCACTAAGGAGGTTAAAGACATATTCTAAGAGCTACAAAACATTAATAAAGGAAACTGAAGAAGATTCAAAGAAATGGAAAGATATCCCATGCTCTTGGATTGGAAGAATTAATATTGTTAAAATGGTCATACTACCCAAAGCAATCTACAGATTTAATGTTATCTCTATCAAATTACCCATGACATTTTTCACAGAACTAGAAAAAATAATCCTAAAATTTATATGGAACCATAAAAGACCCAGGATTGCCAAAGCAATCCTGAGGAAAAAGAAGAAAGCAGGAGGCATAACCCTCCCAAACTTCAGATAATACTACAAAGTTACAGTAATCAAAACAGCATGATATTTGCACAAAAACAGACACACAGACCAATGGAACAGAATAGAGAGCCCAGAAATAAACCTACACATGTATGGACAATTAATTTCTGACAAAAGAGGCAAGAATATACAATGGGGAAAAGACAGTCTCTTCAGCAAGTGGTGTTGGGAAAGTTGGACAGCCACATGTAAATCAATGAATTTATAACACACCCTCACACCATACACAAGAATATACTCAAAATGGCTTAAAGACTAAAATATAAGACAAGGCACCATAAAACTCCTAGAAGAGAATATAGGCAAAACATTCTTTGACATAAGTCATTTTCTTAGGTCAGTCTCCCAAAGCGATAGAAATAAAAGTAAAAATAAAGAAATAGGATCTAATTAAATTTACAAGCTTTTGCACAGCAAAGGAAATAACAAACAAAACAAAAAGACAACCTACAGACTGGGAGAAAATATTTGCAAGTGATGCGACCAACAAGGGCTTAATTTCCAAAATACACAGAGAGCTCCTATGATTTCAATAACAAAAATACCAACAACCCAATCGAAAAACGCATAGAAGACCTAAATAGACATTTCTCCAAAGAAGACATACAGATGGCCAATAGGCACATGAAAAGATGCTCATCATCATTAATTAGTAGAGAAATGGGAACCAAAACAACAGTGAGGTACACCTCACTGAGGTATACCTCAGTGAGGTATCTCACACCAGTCAGAATGGCCATCATTAAAAAGTCTACAAAACATAAATGCTGGAGAGGGTGTGGAGAAAAGGGAACCCTCTTACACTGTTGGTGACAATGTAAATTGGTGCAACCATTGGTGCAACCACTACGGAAAACCGTATGGAGGTTCCTCAAAAAACTAAAAATAGAGTTGCCATATGATCCAACAATCCCACTCCTGGGCATATACCCAGACAAAACTTAATTCAAAAAGATACATGCACCCCTATGTTCATAGCAGCACTATTTACAATAGCCAAGACATGGAAGCAACCTAAATGTCCATTGACAGAGGAATGGATAAAGAAGATGTGGTATAGATATACAATGGAATAGTACTCAGCCATAAAAAATAATGAAATAATGGCATATGCAGCAACATGGATGGACTTAGAGATTATCATACTAAGTGAAGTAAGCCAGAAAAAGAAAGACAAATACCATATGGTATAACTTATATGTGGAATCTAAAGTACAACATAAATGAACAAATCTATGAAACAAAAACAGACTCACTGATACAGAGACAGATTTGTGGTTGCCAAGGGGGAGGATAGGTGGAGCAGGGAAGAATTGGGCGTTTGGGATTAGCAGATGCAAACTGTTATAAATAGGATGAATAAACAACAAGGTCCTACTGTATATCCCAGGGAAATATATTCAATAACCTGTGATAAACCATAATGGAAAAGAATATGAAAAAGAATATGTATGTATAACTGAATCACTTTGTCAGTTTGCTGTACAGCAGAAATTAAATAGAACATATTTCAATAAAAAAAATTTTTAAAAGATACTATGAACATTTGTGTATATATGGAAAATGCTCGTTTTTTTTTTATCTCTCTTGTGTAAATAGCTAGGAATGGAATGGCTAGATTGTATGGTAGATTTAAGTTTAACTTTTTAAGAAATTGTCACAGTTTCCCGAAGTGTTTGTAACATTTTCATTCCTACCAGCAATGCATGAGAGTTCTGTCTCTTCCACATCCTTGCCAAAACTTGTTCTTAACAATCAATTTAATTTTTACCAATTTCAGAGCATATCGTATCCCATTGTGATTTTAATTTATGTTACCTTAATGACAAATATACTGAGTATATTTTCACGTTCTTATTTACCACCAGTATATAGTCTTTGGTGAAATTTCTCTTTAAACCTTTTTCTCATTTTTATTAGTTTCTTTGATTTATTATTGAGTTTTGAGAATCCATTCCATTAAATTTTTTTTATTCAAACAGAGAGTCACAAAAATTATAATCATCTGCATCAGTTCACTCAGTCCCATGTAATTAGTTTTTTTTTTTCATCTTGATCATTTGTTAGCACTTTTATGAATTCATCAGTTTTCCATTAGAGTTCTGAAAATGCTTATTCATTCAGTTCAGCAGTAGAGTCAGTTACCAGAAACCTGTACTTGTCAGAGTTTTTTCAATGAATTCCTTGAAGATGAAACACTTTTATAGGAACATTTTTGCAAAAGCATCAGAGTACACCCAGAACTGTCTGTAAATGGCAAAAGACTTAAAAATGACCATGGTTAAAAATTTAATGAAAGTTCATAATAATGCAATTGACAAGGAAATTTAGTTATTTCTGAGAATTACATTTTAAAGTAATAACTAGAATTATGACTTATAACATTATATCAGAACATATAAGATTTTTAGAAATTTCATGTAATGTCTGAAACATTTATTTTATTTTATTTTCCCAGTAATCCTCCACTGTAACAGCTCCTTTACTTTGCAGTGAAAAATTGATTTGTATATTCTTTGCCTCTGAGTCCCTGTGGGATTTTTTTTTTTAATTCAAACAGAAAGTCACAAAAATCATAATCGTCCTCATCAGTTCACTCAGTCCCATGTAATTAATGTTTTTTTCATCTTGATCTTTTGTTAGCACTTTTATGAGTTCATCAGTTTTTCATTAGAGTTCTGAAAATGCTTATTCATTCAGTTCAGCAGTACAGTTACCAGAAACCTGTACTTGTCAGAGTCTTTTCTATGAATTCCTTGAAGATGAAACCCTTTTATAGGAACATATTTGCAAAAGCATCAGAGTACACCCAGAACTGTCTGTAAATGGCAAAAGTCTTAAAAATGACCATGGTTAAAGATTTGATGAAAGTTCATAATAGTGCAATTGACAAGGAAATTTAGTTGTTTCTGAGATATAAATTTTAAAGTAATAACTAGAATTATGACTTATAACATTATACCAGAACATATAAGATTTTTAGAAATTTCATGTAATGTCTGAAACATTTATATTAACATATTTCCATACAAATAACCCAAAGAAAGTTTAGTATTAGTTGTTTTTCTTTTTGTTTGTTTGTTTATACTGCAGGTTCTTATTAGTCATCAATTTTATACACATCAGTGTATACATGTCAATCCCAATCGCCCATTTCAGCACACCACCATCCCCACACCATCGCTGTTTTCACCCCTTGATGTCCATACGTTTGTTCTCTACATCTGTGTCTCAACTTCTGCAATGCAAAGTGGTTCATCTGTACCATTTTTCTAGGTTCCACATACATGCTTAACATACGATATTTGTTTTTCTCTTTCTGACCGACTTCACTCTGTATGACAGTCTCTATATCCATCCACGTATGAACAAATGACTCAGTTTTGTTCCTTTTTATGGCTGAGTAATATTCCATTGTATCTATGTACCACATCTTCTTTATCCATTCATCTGTTGATGGACACTTAGGTTGCTTCCATGTCCTGGCTATTGTAAATAGTGCTGCAATGAACATTGGGGTGTATGTGTCTTTTTGAATTATGGTTTTCTCTGGGTATATGTCCAGTAGTGGGATTGCTGGATCATATGGTATTCTATTTTTAGTTTTTTAAGGAACCTCCATACTGTTCTCCATAGTGGCTGTATCAATTTACATTCCCACCAACAGTGCAAGAGGGTTCCCTTTTCTCCACACCCTCTACAGCATTTGTTGTTTGTAGATTTTCTGATGATGCCCATTCTAACTGGTGTGAGGTGATACCTCATTGTAGTTTTGATTTGCATTTCTCTAATAATTAGTGATGTTGAGCATCTTTTCATGTGCTTCTTGGCCATCTGTATGTCTTCTTTGGAGAAGTGTCTATTTAGGTCTTCTGCCCATTTTTGGATTGGGTTGTTTGTTTCTTTAATATTGAGCTGCATGAGCTGTTTATATATTTTGGAGATTAATCCTTTGTCCGTTGATTCGTTTGCAAATATTTTCTCCCATTCTGAGGGTTGTCTTTTCATCTTGTTTATGGTTTCCTTTGCTGTGCAAAAGCTTTGAAGTTTCATTAGGTCCCATTTGTTTACTTTTGTTTTTATTTCCATTACTCTAGGAGGTGGATCAAAAAAGATCTTGCTGTGATTTATGTCAAAGAGTGTTCTTCCTATGTTTTCCTCTAAGAGTTTTATAGTGTCCGGTCTTACATTTAGGTCTCTAATCCATTTTGAGTTTATTTTTGTGTATGGTGTTAGGGAGTGTTCTAATTTCATTCTTTTACATGTAGCTGTCCAGTTTTCCCAGCACCACTTATTGAAGAGACTCTCTTTTCTCCATTGTACATCTTTGCCTCCTTTCTCATAGGTTAGTTGACCATAGGTGCATGGGTTTATCTCTGGGCTTTCTGTCATGTTCCATTGATCTATGTTTCTGTTTTTGTGCCAGTACCGTATTGTCTTGATTACTGTAGCTTTGTAGTATAGTCTGAAGTCAGGGAGTCTGATTGCTCCAGCTCCGTTTCTTTCTCTCAAGACTGCTTTGGCAATTCGGGTTCTTTTCTGTCTCCATACAAATTGTAAGCCGATTTGTTCTACTTCCTTCAAAAATGCCATTGATAACTTGATAGGAATTGCAATGAATCTGTAGATTGCTTTGGGTAGTATACTCATTTTCACAATATTGATTCTTCCAGTCCAAGAACATGGTATATCTCTCCATCTGTTGGTATCATCTTTAATTTCTTTCATCAGTGTCTTATAGTTTTCTGCGTACAGGTCTTTTGTCTCCCTAGGTAGGTTTATTCCTAGGTATTTTATTCTTTTTGTTGCAATGGTAAATGGGAGTGTTTCCATAATTTCTCTTTCAGATTTTTCATCATTAGTGTATAGGAATGCAAGACATTTCTGTGCATTAATTTTGAATCCTGCAACTTTACCAAATTCATTGATTAGCTCTAGTAGTTTTCTGGTGGCATTTTTAGGATTCTCTATGTATAGTATCAGATCATCCTCAAACAGTGACAGTTTTACTTCTTCTTTTCCAATTTGTATTCCTTTTATTTCTTTTCCTTCTCTGATTGCCGTAGCTAGGACTTCCAAAACTATGTTGAATAATAGTGGTGAGAGTGGACATCCTTGTCTCATTCCTGATCGTAGAGGAAATGCGTTCAGTTTTTCACCATTGAGAATGATGTTTGCTGTGGGTTTGTCATATATGGCCTCTATTATGTTGAGGTAGTTTCCCCCTATGCCCACTTTCTGGAGAGTTTTTATCATAAATGGATGTTGAATTTTGTCAAAAGCTTTTTCTGCATCTATTGAGATGATCATATGGTTTTTAGTTTTCAATTTGTTAATATGATGTATCACATTGATTGATTTGCTTATATTGAAGAATCCTTGCATCCCTGGGTTAAATCCCACTTGATCATGGTGTATGATCCTTTTAATGTGTTGCTGGATTCTGTTTGCTAGTATTTTGTTGAGGATTTTTGCATCTATATTCATCAGTGATATTAGTCTATAATTTTCTTTTTTTGTAGTATCTTTCTCTGGTTTTGGTATCAGGGTGATGGGGGCCTCATAGAATGAGTTTGGGAGTCCTCCTTCCTCTGCAATGTTTTGGAAGAGTTTGAGAAGGATGGGTGTTAGCTCTTCTCTAAATGTTTGATAGAATTCACCTGTGAAGCCATGTGGTCCTGGACTTTTGTTTGTTGGAAGATTTTTAATCACAGTTTCAATTTCATTACTTGTGATTGGTCTGTTTATATTTTCTGTTTCTTCCTTGTTCAGTTTTGGAAGGTTACACCTTTCTAAGAATTTGTCCATTTCTTCCAGCTTGTCCATTTTATTGGCATAGAGTTGCTTTTAGTAGTCTCTTAGGGTGCTTTGTATTTCTGCGGTGTCTGTTGTAACTTCTCCTTTTTCATTTCTAATTTTATTGATTTGAGTCCTCTCCCTCTTTTTCTCGATGAGTCTCGCTAATGGTTTATCAATTTTGTTTATCTTCTCAAAGAACCAGCTTTTAGTTTTATTGATCTTTGCTATTGATTTCTTTCTTTCTATTTCATTTATTTCTGCTCTGATCTTTATGATTTCTTTCCTTCTGCTAACTTTGGGCTTTGTTTGTTCTTCTTTCTCTAGTTCCTTTAGGTGTAAGGTTAGATTGTTTACTTGAGATTTTTCTTGTTTCTTGAGGTAGGCTTTTATAACTATAAACTTCCCTCTTAGAATTCCTTTTGCTGCATCCCATAGGTTTCAGATCGTCGTGTTTTCATTGTCATTTGTCTCCAGGTATGTTTTTATTTCCTCTTTGATTTCTGCAGTGATCTCTTAGTTATTTAGTAACGTATTTTTTAGCCTCCATGTGTTTGTGTGTTTTCCATTTTTTCCCCTGTAATTCATTTCTAATCTCATAGTGTTGTGGTCAGAAAAGATGCTTGATATGATTTCAATTTTCTTAAGTTTACTGAGGCTTGATTTGTGTCCCAAGATGTGATCTATCCTGGAGAACGATCTGTGAGCACTTGAGAAGAAAGTGTAATCTGCAGTTTTGGGATGTAATGTCCTATAAATATCAATTAAATCTATCTGGTCTATTGTGTCATTTAAAGCTTCTGTTTCCTTATTTATTTTCATTTTGGATGATCTGTCCATTGGTGTAAGTTAGTTGTTAAAGTCCCCCACTCTTATTGTGTTACTGTCGATTTCCTCTTTTAATAGCTGTTAGCAGTTGCCTTATGTATTGAGGTGCTCCTATATTGGGTGCATATATATTTATAATGGTTATATCTCCTTCTTGGATTGATCCCTTGACCATTATGTAGTGTCCTTCCTTGTCTCTTGTAACATTCTTTTTTTTTAACTCTATTTTATCTGATATGAGTAAAGCTACTCCAGCTTTGTTTTGATTTCCATTTGCATGGAGTATCTTTTTCCATCCCCTCACTTTCAGTCTATATGTGTCCCTAGGTCTGAAGTGGGTCTCTTGTAGACAGCATATATATGGGTCTTGTTTGTGTATCCATTCAGCAAGCCTGTGTCTTTTGGTTGGAGCATTTAATCCATTCACGTTTAAGGTAATTATCGATATGTATGTTCCTATAACCATTCTTAATTGTTTTGGGTTTGTTTTTGTAGGTCCTTTTCTTGTCTTGTGTTTCCCACTTAGAGAAGTTCTTGTAGCATTTGTTGTAGAGCTGGTTTGGTGGTGCTGAATTCTCTTAGCTTTTGCTTGTCTGTAAAGCTTTTCATTTCTCCATCCAATCTGAATGAGATCCTTGCCAGGTAGAGTAATCTTGGTTGTAGGTTCTTCCCTTTCATCACTTTAAGTACATCATGCCACTCCCTTCTGCCTTGTAGAGTTTCTGCTGAGAAATCAGCTGTTAAGCTTATGGGAGTTCCCTTGTATATTATTTGTCATTTTTCCTTTGCTGCTTTCAATAATTTTTCTTTGTCTTTAATTTTTGCCATTTTGATTACTATGTGTTTTGGCATGTTTCTCCTTGGGTTTATCCTGTATGGGACTCACTGCACTTCCTGGACTTGGGTGGCCATTTCCTTTCCCATGTTAGGGAAGTTTTCAACTATAATCTCTTCAAATATTTTCTGTGGTCCTTTCTCTCTCTCTTCTCCTTCTGGGACATCTATAATGCGAATGTTGTTGTGTTTAATATTGTCCCAGAGGTCTCTTAGGCTGTCTTCATTTCTTTTCATTCTTTTTTCTTTAGTCTGTTCCAAGGCAGTGAATTCCACCATTCTGTCTTCCAGGTCACTTATCCGTTCTTCTGCCTCAGTTATTCTGCTATGGATTCCTTCTAGTGTAGTTTTCATTTCAGTTATTGTATTGTTCATCTCTGTTTGTTTGTTCTTTAATTCTTCTAGGTCTTTGTTAAACATTTCTTGCATCTTCTTGATCTTTGCCTCCATTCTTTTTCCAAGGTCCTGGATTATCTTCAGTATCATTTTTCTGAATTCTTTATCTGGAAGGTTGCCTATCTCCACTTCATTTAGTTGTTTTTCTGGGGTTTTATCTTGTTCCTTCGTCTGGTACATAGCCCTCTGCCTTTTCATCTTGTCTATCTTTCTGTGAATGTGGTTTTTGTTCCACAGACTGCAGGATTGTAGTTCTTCTTGCTTCTGCTGTCTGCCCTCTGGTAGATGAGGCTATCTAAGAGTCTTGATGCGAGGGACTGGTGGTGGGTAGACCTGGGTGTTGCTCTGTTTGCCAGAGCTCAGTAAAACTTAATTCACTTGACTGTTGATGGGTGGGGCTGGGTTCCCTCCCTGTTGGTTGTTTGGCTTGAGGCAACCCAACACTGGAGCTTACCTGGGCTCTTTGGTGGGGCTAATGACAGACTCTGGGAGGGCTTACACCAAGGAGTACTTCCCAGAACTTCTGCTGCCTGTGTCCTTGTCCCCACGGTGGGCCACAGCCCCCACACCCGCCTCTGAAGAAGACCCTCCCACACTAGCATGTAGGTCTTGTTCAGTCTCCCCTGGGGTCACTGCTCCTTCCCTTGGGTCCCGATGCACACACTACTTTGTGTGTGCCCTCCAAGAGTGGAGACTCTGTTTCCCCCAGTCCTGTCTAAGTCCTGCAATCAATTCCCACTAGGCTTCAAAGTCTGATTCTCTAGGAATTCCTCCTTCCGTTGCCAGACCCCCTGGTTGGGAAGTCTGATGTGGGGTTCAGAACCTTCACTCCAGTGGGTGGACTTCTGTGCTATAAGTGTTCTCCAGTCTCTGAGTCACCCACCCACCAGTTATGGGATTTGATTTTACTGTGATTGTACCTCTCCTACCATCTCATTGTGGCTTCTCCTTTGCCTTTGGATGTGGGGTATCTTTTTTGGCGAGTTCCAGTGTCTTCCTGTCAATGATTGTTCAGCAGCTAGTTGTGATTCTGGTCTCCATTAAATTTTAATATGCATTGGAGACTAAATCAATATCTCTTAAATACCTTCTACAGGTAATTTGCCCTCCCTTGTTTTTGTTTATTGCTGTTTAGAATTTTAGTTCCACTTTGTTTCCATACATGCATTTAACTATTTCTTCCCCACCCATCCACCTCACCTCCTAACCTCTCTGTTCTCTTCTGTGGAACTCCAGTCAGAAATGTTTTACTTTTTCAATGTGTCCTTCATGTCTCTTAATTAATCATTCATGTTTTCTATTTCTCTATTTCTCAGTGTTGCTTTCTGGGGAATTTCCTCATAACCACCTTCTTATTCCTCTCTTGAACTGAGTCAGGACAACTATTTTACCTCCTCTTTTAAGCTTTTAATTGTAGTGACTGTTACAGTTTTCATTGTAGAAGGTGGTTTTATTCTTTTCATACATTTTAAAATTCATTTATCTTTTTCTTAGTTTTCCACTTCTAGACCTTCTTTTACCTCTTATATTATCACAAATACACATTGAATAATTACTCTCATATTGGTCTCCTCTCTGTGGTTCTTTGGTTCTGATAATCCTGTTTGCACATCTGCTATCTCTCTGACATGGTGAGTTGTTTCCTCAAGTCTTTGTAACTCCCTTTTAGTACATGCACGTTCTGTGGGTATTGTTTTCTCTTGGATAATTGCATGTGTCCTAGCTGTGAAACTGTCACTGGTTTTGATTCTGACAGGGTTCCAGGGGTTTCAAATTTCGTTTGTGTTAATTTATCTCCTTGCAGCTCCCATACAGTTGCAGGTAATATAAATTTAATTTCACTCTCTGGCATAGGCTTGAGGTGTGTTTTCTTCCAGTTGCCTTTTTGTTCCTTTCTACCCAAGGCTTCTGGAAAAGTATGAGGTTCCTTGAGGGCTCCATGGTCTACATGCTGGGGATTTTCTGGTTTCATTGAAATGGAAGGGACAGCTCTTAGGGGACCCAGGTTCCATGAAGAAGTCTCTGGTCCAGCATCCCACCAGCTATTGCCCAGTACCACGTCTTTAGTCCATGTGTGAGTATTAGAACCTTAAACCCAGCTCTAAGAGCTTTCATCTGTTGGGATTTTAGGGAGCCCCCCAAATACATTATTTGACTCTTCACCACCTACCATGTTGCTGGAAGTTCCTCTAAAGAGTATTTTTCACAAAGGAAACAGGCTGGCCTATTATAATAGACAAGTCCTGAAAGAGAACAGGTCTTTCTAGGCCCCCTTCCAACCCTTTATCCGACTTTTGCTCCCAAATAAAAATTATTTCCTATATGATTCTTTTCTTCATTAGCTGTAATAAAATAAACATGGTTATAAATCTCAACATATCCAAAAATATACACATTTACTTTCTGAGTTTGGTACACTTTTAAATACATGTAATAAACACAATTTAAATTTCTTTCCTTATGTCTTATATCTTGCATGATGCCATTTATACTCCAATGCTTGTCTTCTTTAATCACTTGCTATAAAGTGATAAAGCAGCAGCTTCATCAAAGCACACCTTTAAAATGGGATTCCCTGACAATATTTGAAAATACTTCTTAGTCAATGGTTTTTGAGGCAATTGCTTTTTTTTCTCAATATATTTTATTTTATTTTTATTTTTTTATTTTTTAAGTTTGTCAACCAGTTCATTCTTTCTTTTTTTTTTTAACATCTTTATTGGAATATAATGCTTTAAAATGGTGTGTTAGTTTCTGCTTTATAAAAAAGTGAATCACCTATACATATACATATATCGCCATATCTCTTCCCTCTTGCGTCTCCCACCCTCACAACCTCCCTATTCTACCTCTCTAGGTTGTCAAAAAGCACCAAACTGATCTCCCTGTGCTATGCAGCTGCCTCCCACTAGCTATCTATTTAACATTTTGTAGTGTATATATGTCCATGCGCTGTTTCACTTTGTCCCAGCTTACCCTTCCCACTCCCCGTGTCCTCAAGTCCATTCTCTAGTAGGTCTGTGTCTTTATTCCCATCTTGCCCCTAGGTTCCTCATGACCATTTTTTGTTTTTAGTTTTTTAGAATCCATATATATGTGTTAGCCTATGGTATTTGTTTTTCTCTTTCTGACTTACTTCACTCTGTATGGCAGTCTCTAGGTCCATACATCTCACTACAAATAACTCAATTTCCTTTCTTTTTATGGCTGAGTAATATTCCATTGTATATATGTACCACATCTTCTTTATCCATTCATCTGTTGATGGACACTTAGGTTGCTTCCATGTCCTGGCTATTGTAAATAGAGCTGCAATGAACATTGTGGTACAAGACTCTTTTTGAATTATGGGTTTCTCAGCATATATGCCCAGTAGTGGGATTGCTGGGTCGTATGGTAGTTCTATTTTTAGGTTTTTAAGGAACCTCCATACTGTTCTCCATAGTGGCTGCATCAATTTATATTCCCACCAACAGTGCAAGAGGGTTCCCTTTTCTCCACACCCTCTCCAGCATTTGTTGTTTGTAGATTTTTCTGATGATGCCCATTCTAACTGGTGTGGGGTGATACCTCATTGTAGTTTTCATTTGCATTTCTCTAATAATTAGTGATGTTGAGCAGCTTTTCATGTGCCTCTTGGCCATCTGTATATCTTCTTTGGAGAAATGTCTATTTAGGTCTTCTGCCCGTTTTTGGATTGGGTTGTTTGTTTCTTTAATATTGAGCTGCATGAGCTGTTTATATATTTTGGGGATTAATCCTTTGTCCGTTGATTCGTTTGCAAATATTTTCTCCCATTCTGAGGGTTGTCTTTTCGTCTTATTTATGGTTTCCTTTGCTGTGCAAAAGCTTTGAAGTTTCATTAGGTCCCATTTGTTTACTTTTGTTTTTATTTCCATTATTCTAGGAGGTGGATCAAAAAAGATCTTGCTGTGATTTATGTCAAAGAGTGATCTTCCTATGTTTTCCTCTAAGAGTTTTATAGTGTCCGGTCTTACATTTAGGTCTCTAATCCATTTTGAGTTTATTTTTGTGTATGGTGTTAGGGAGTGTTCTAATTTCATTCTTTTACGTGTAGCTGCCCAGTTTTCCCAGCACCACTTTTGAAGAGGCTGTATTTTTTCCATTGTATATTCTTACCTCCTTTATCAAAAATAACGTGACCATAGGTGTGTGGGTTTATCTCTGGGCTTTCTATCCTGTTCCATTGATCTATATTTCTGTTTTTGTGCCAGTACCATACTGTCTTGAATACTGTAGCTTTGTAGTATAGTCTGAAGTCAGCGAGCCTGATTCCTCCAGCTCTGTTTTTCTTTCTCAAGATGGCTTTGGCTATTTGTGGTCCTTTGTGTTTCCATACAAATTGTGAAAATTTTTGTTTTAATTCTGTGAAAAATGCCAGTGGTAGTTTGATAATGATTTCATTGAATCTGTACATTGCTTTAGGTACTATAGTCATTTTCACAATGTTTATTCTTCTAATCCACAAACATGGTATATCTCTCCATCTGTTAATTTCTTTCATCAATGTATTACAGTTTTCTTCATACAGGTCTTTTGTCTCCTTAGGTATGTTTATTCTTAGGTATCTTATTCTTTTTGTGGCAGTAGTAAATGGAACTGTTTCCCTGATTTCACTTTCAGATTTTTCATCATTAGTGTATAGGAATGCAAGAGATTTCTGTGCCTTAATTTTGTATCCTGCCACTTTACCAAAATCATTGATTAACGCTAGTAGCTTTCTGGTGGCATCTTTAGGATTCTCTACGTATAGTCATGTCATTTGAAACTGTGACAACTTTACTTCTTCTTTTCTGATTTGGATTCCTTTTATTTCTTTTTCTTCTCTGATTATCATGGCTAAAACTTCCAAAACTATGTTGAATAATAGTAGTGACAGTGGGCCACCTTGTCTTGTTTCTGATCTTAGTGGAAATGGTTTCAGTTTTTCACCACTGAGGAGGAGGTTGGCTGTGGGTTTGTCATATACAGCCTTTATATGTTGAGGTAAGTTCCCTCTATGCCTACTATCTGGAGGGTTTTTATCATAAATGGGTGTTGAATTTTGTTGAAAGCTTTTTCTGCATCTATTGAGATGATCATATGGTCTTTATTCTTCAATTTGTTAATATGGTGAATCACATTGATTGATTTGCGTATATTGAAGAATCCTTGCATCCCTGGGATAAACCCCACTTGATCATGGTGTACGATCCTTTTAATGTGCTGTTGGATTCTGTTTGCTAGTATTTGGTTAAGAATTTTGCATCTATGTTCATCAGTGATATTGGCCTGTAGTTTTCTTTCTTTGTGACATCTTTGTCTGGTTTTGGTGTCAGGGTGATAGTGGCCTCGTAGAATCAGTTTGGGAGTGTTCCTCCCTCTGCCATATTTTGTAAGAGTTTGAGAAGGATAGGTGTTAGCTCTTCTCTAAATGTTTGATAGAATTCGCCTGTGAAGACATCTGGTCTTTGGCTTTTGTTTATTGGAAGATTTTTAGTCCCCGTTTCAATTTCAGTGCTTGTGATTGGTTTGATTATAATTTCTATTTCTTCCTAGTTCAGTCTCAGAAGGCTGTGCTTTCTAAGAATTTGTCCGTTTCTTCCCGGTTGTCCATTTTATTGGCATAGAGTTGCTTGTAGTAATCTCTCATGATCCTTTGTATTTCTGCAATGTCAGTTGTTACTTCTCCTTTTTCATTTCTAATTCTATTGATGTGAGACCTCTCCCTTTTTCTCTTGATGAGTCTGGCTAATGGTTTATCAATTTAGTTTATCTTCTCAAAGAACCAGCTTATAGTTTTATTGATCTGTGCTATTGTTTCCTTCATTTATTTTTCATTTATTTCTGATCTGATTTTTATGATTTCTTTTCTTCTGCTATATTTTGGTGTGTTTTGTTCTTCTTTCTCTAATTGCTTTAGGAGTAAGGTTAGGTTGTTTTTTTGAGATATTTCTTCTTTCTTGAGGTAGGATTGTATTGCTATAAACTTCCCTCTTAGAACTGTTTTTCTGCATCCCATAGGTTTTAGGTCGTCGTGTTTTCATTGTCATTTGTTTCTAGGTATATTTTTAAATTTCCTCTTTGATTTCTTCAGTGATCTCTTGGTTATTAAGTAGTGTATTGTTTAGCCTCCATGTGTTTGTATTTCTTACAGATTTTTCCTGGAATTGATATCTAGTCTCATAGCGTTGTGGCTGGAAAAGATACTTGATACGATTTCAATTTTCTTAAATTTACCACGGCTTGATTTGTGACCCAAGATATGATCTCTCCTGGAGACTGTTCCATGAGCACTTGAGAAGAAAATGTATTCTGTTGTGTTTGGATGGCATGTCTTATAAAGATCACTTAAGTTAATCTTGTTAAATGTATCATTTAAAGCTTGTGTTTCCTTATTTATTTTCACTTTGGATGATCTGTCCATTGGTGAAAGTGGGGTGTTAAAGTCCCCTACTATGATTGTGTTACAGTCGTTTTCCCCTTTTATGTCTTTTAGTACTTGCCTTATGTATTGAGGCGCTACTGCATTGGGTGCATAAATATTTACAATTGTTATATCTTCTTCTTGGATTGATCCCTTGATCATTATGTAGTGTCCTTCTTTGTCTCCTGTAATAGTCTTTGTTTTAAATTTTATTTTGTCTGATATGAGAATTGCTACTCAAGCTTTCTTTTGATTTCAATTTGCATGGAATATCTTTTTCCATCCCCTCACTTTCAGTCTGTATGTGTCCCTAGGTCTGAAGTGAGTCTCTTGTAGACAGAATATATATGGGTCTTGTTTTTGTATCCCTTCAGCCATTCTACGTCTTTTGGTTGGAGCATTTAATCCATTTACATTTAAGGTAATTATTGATATGTATGTTCCTATTTCCATTTTCTTAATTGTTTTGGGCTTATTATTGTAGGTCTTTTCCTTCCTTCTCTTGTGTTTCCTGCATAGAGAAGTTCCTTTAGCATTTGTTGTAAAGCTGGTTTGGTGGTGCTATATTCTCTTAGCTTTTGCTTGTCTGTAAAGGTTTTAATTTCTCCATCACATCTGAATGAGATCCCTGCTGGGTAGAGTAATCTTAGTTGTAGGTTTTTCCCTTTCATCAGTTTAATTATGTCCTGTCACTCCCTTCTGGCTTGCAGAGTTTCTGCTGAAAGATCAGCTTTTAACCTTATGGGGATTCCCTTTTATGTTATTTTTTGTTTTTCCCTTGTTGCTTTTAATATTTTTTCTTTGTATTTAATTTTTGATAGTTTGATTAATATGTGTCTTGGCATGTTTCTCATTGGATTTATCTTGTATGGGACTCTCTGCGCTTCCTGGACTTCATTAACTATTTCCTTTCCCATATTAGGGAAGTTTTCAACTATATTCTCTTCAAATATTTTCTCAGTCCCTTTTTCCCTTCTTCTGGGACCCCTATAATTCGAATGTTGGTGCGTTTAATGTTGTCCCAGAGGTCTCTGGGACTGTCCTCAATTCTTTTCAATCTTTTTTCTTTATTCTGCTCTGCAGTAGTTATTTCCACTATTTTATCTTCCAGGTCACTTATCCGTTCTTATGCGTCAGTTATTCTGTTACTGATTCCTTCTAGAGAATTTTTAATTTCATTTTTTTTGTTTTTCATCATTGTTTGTTTGCTCTTTAGTTCTTCTAAGTCCTTGTTAAACGTTTCTTGTCTTTACTCCATTCTATTTCCAAGATTTTGGATCATCTTTACTATCATTATTCTATATTCTTTTCCAGGTAGACTGCCTATTTCCTCTTCATTTGTTTAGTCTGGTTGGTTTTTTTTACCTTGCTCCTTCATCTGCTGTGTGCTTCTCTGTCTTCTCATTTTGCTTAACTTAACTTAACATAATCCCAAACTGTGTTTGGGGTCTCCCTTTCGGAGACTGCAGGTTTGTAGTTCGTGTTGATTTTGGTGTCTTCCCCCAGTGGCTAATATTGGTTTAATGGGTTGTGTAGGCTTCCTGGTGGAGGGGACCAGTGCCTGTGTTCTGGTGGATGAGGCTGGATCTTGTCTTTCTCGTGGGAAGGTCCTCATCTGGTGGTGTGTTTTGGGGTGTCTCTGACCTTATGATTTTAGGCAGCCTCTCTGCTAATGGGTGGGGTTGTGCTCCTGTCTTGCTAGTTGTTTGACATGGAGTGTCCAGCACTATAGCTTTCTGGTCATTGAGTGGAGCTGGGTCTTGGCGTTGAGATTGAGATCTCTGGGAGATTTTCACCATTTGATATTACGTGGAGCTGGGAGGTTTCTGGTGGACCAATGTCCTGAACTGGGCTCTCCCACCTCAGAGGCACAGGTCTGATGCCCGGCTGGAGCACCAAGACCCTGTCATCCACACATCACAAAATAAAATGGAGAAAAAAAGAAAGAAAGAAAAAGAATAAAATAAAGTTATTAAAATAAAAATAAAAAATAACTATTAATAATAAAAAAATTAAAAAGTAATAAAAAGGAAGAAAGGAAGAAGAGAGCAACCAAACCAAAAAAACAAATTCACCAATGAAAACAAGTGCTCAAAACTATACAAAAAAAAAAAAAAATGGACAGACAGAACCCTAGGACAAATGGTAAAAGCAAAGGTATACAGAGAAAATCACACACAGATACATACACATACATACTCACAAAAAGAGAAAAGGGAAAAAAAAAATTTTTGCTTCCAAAATCCACTGCTTCAAGTTGTGATGATTCGTTGTCTATTCAGGTATTCCACAGATGCAGGGTACATCAAGTTGATTGTGGAGATTTAATCCTCTGCTTCTGAGGCTACTGGGAGAGATTTCCCTTTCTCTTCTCTGTTCGCACAGCTCCCAGGGTTCAGCTTTGGATTTGGTGCTGCCTCTGCGTGTAGGTTGCCTTCGGGCGTCTGTTCTTTCTTCAGACAGGACAGGGTTAAGGTAGCAGCTGATTAGGGGGCTCTGGCTTACTCAGGCCGGGGAGGAGGGAGGGGTACGGAGTGCGGGGCGAGCCTGTGGCGGCAGAGGCCAGTGTGACGTTTCACCAGTCAGGCTCACTCTGCGTTCTCCCGGGGAAGCTGTCCCTGGATCACGAGACCCTGGCAGTGGCGGGCTGCGCAGGCTCCAGGAGGGGAGGTGTGGATAGTGACCTGTGCTTGCACACAGGCTTCTTGGTGGCGGCAGCAGCAGCCTTAGTGTCCCATGCCCATCTCTGGGGTCCGCGCTGATAGCCGCGGCTTGCACCCATCTCTGGAGCTCCTTTAAGCGGCGCTCTTAATTCCCTTTCCTCGCGCACCAGGAAACAAAGAGCCAAGAAAAAGTCTCTTGCCTCCTCGGCAACTCCAGACTTTTTCCTGGCCTCCCTCACGGCTAGCCATGGTGCACTAGCTCCTTCAGGCTGTGTTCACGCCGCCAACCCCAGTCCTCTCCCTGGGATCCGACCGAAGCCCGAGCCTCAGCTCCCAGCCCCCACCCGTCCCGGAGGGTGAGCAGACAAGCCTCTCGGGCTGGTGAGTGCTGGTCGACACCCATCCTCTGTGCGGGAATCTCTCTGCTTTGCCCTCTGCACCCCTGTTTCTGTGCTCTCCTCCGTGGCTCCAAAGCTTCCCCCCTCCGCCACCGCCGTCTGCGCCCATGAAGGGGCTTCCTAGTGTGTGGAATCCTTTCCTCCTTCACAGCTCCCTCCCACTGGTGCAGGTCCCGTCCCTATTCTTTTTTCTCTGTTTTTTCTTTTGCCCTACCCAGGTACATGGGGAGTTTCTTGCCTTTAGGAGGTCTGACATCTTCTGCCAGAGCTCAGTGGGTGTTCTGTAGGAGTTGTTCCACATGTAGATGTATTTCTGATGTATTTGTGGTGAGGAAGGTGATCTCCACGTCTTACTCTTCCACCATCTTGAAGTTCCTCTACGCAATTGCTTTTTTAAGCAATTGAATTTTAGTTTAAATACATTTTTATAAATAAGAGAGAACATAAAATGCATTATAAAACTGTAGTCTCTAATCCCTTGTGCATTTAGTGTAGGGAACTACCCCATCCCTCCTCCTATCCTCATAAAACAGAACAGAACCAGCCTTGATTTGAATACAGCAGTAACTTATCTATGCTGCCAAGTCTGATCATTTTCTTTTCTTGGAAACTGGCATAAAGGCAGTTTGCCATCAACTTCAAAGCTTTCTTCCAAGTATAGAAGGAGAAACATTTCAATATAGTAATGTAGAACAAGTGGACATTTTAATGAACATTTACTTTGATAAGCACTGTGCAAACATGTTCTATGTTTATTTTATGTAATCACCTCCTCAATGTTAAATTTTTGCACAATTTTTACCCTATTTTACAAATTAGAAAATATAGGTTGTCAGAATTTACTGGCACCCATGAGGTGTTACACTGATTGATGTTTAAACTGTCTACTCAAATGTAAGTACAGTCTGGTAGTAAGAAAAATAGTAATACCCCAGGGACTTGAAGGAGCTAAAAGACCTTTGAGTTGCAAAAGATCTAAATTATGCAAGCTGAGAAATCCTGGATGGACACCATGATACCTTTAGGTCATCTTTCACCATCCAGGTGGCAAATTACCATTATGGATTATGTTTTTTAATTCTTTTTGTGCCAACGACCCCTTTGGCCTTCTGGGGAATCCCATGAATCCTTTCTCAGAAAAATGTTTTAAAGCGCGTAACAGAAAGAATGGAATCTTTTTCTAGCAGCTGATCCCTGAGATTTTCGAGCACGTTGGCTCTGTCCATTTCACTTCCCACTTCTACCAAACTGCTCAGAGACCTTCCCTAACGTTCTTCAGAAAAGGTATAGGAGACATGCAAGCAGGTTTGGAGAGTATGGTGTTGGGGAAGAGATGCTTTTGAGATGACATTGGTGTCTTCCTTTTCCCTTCTTTCTCGAAGCCTCCCCATTTCTAGCCCCTTCATCCTTCCTCAGATCAAGTCCCGTGTTCCTCTGGTTTTACTTCTTTTCCGTCCTCACTCAGCTCTTGCTCAGCCCAGTCCGCTTCTCTAGACCCACCCCTCGCTGCCTCCTCACACTAGCTCCTTCTCCCCGCTAAGTCCCGCCTTCTACCCTGTCTCTTTTTAGGTCCCTGCCAATCATACTGGGCCACCCTCTCTCCCCCACTCTTAACAAAAATAAGCCTGTCCCTGGCCTCCCCTTACAGGCAAAAGAGCTGTGGCAAATGAAGGATGGCCTCTGCTTCCATCCACTTCTCCGAAGAGCAGGTCAGGAACGTCTGCCGGGCGCTCCAGCCGCTTGGAGTAAGCGGGGCCCGCTGGGAGCTGCTGGTGAAGAGCATGGGCATCAGCATCTACTGGCAGCTGCACCAAGTAGCAGTTGGCCCGCTAGAGGCACGCGGGGCGGCAGCACGCTGGGGGTGGGGGTCCGGGGGTTGGGGGTACGGCCCCCGGGGAGTTCCAGGTCAGGACACCGTGAGTTTTCTGGAGCCAAGGAAGAGTGAGCACTGGGGTGGTGCCTCCAGCTGACTGTTCCCTGTGTCAAGGGGAGTATGGAGGTATCCAGAATTTAGTCTCAGGTCTGAGGCCCGACTGGACACGTGGTTTGTTAGAAGTTAATGGTAGAGTTAAAACGTGGGTGGGCTGATTCTTAGACCCATGCACTTGCCTGCAAGGGACGTGGAGCCCTGCTCCCGGGTGGATGCCGGTTCCTGTGTGTGTGGCGAGGAGTATTTCAGGGTTGAGTCTAGTCATTTTCGTGACTTGCTTCCTTTGGCGGCTGCCCCCTTCCTTGTAAATTGGACTTAATAACTTTAGTCTGAAACTTCTGGGAGAAAGATCAAGTAAAAGGGTAGAAGGAATGGGGTTGGCAGCGTGCCCAGAGGCCCTTGGAGCCAGGTAGCCAGCCAGGTGGAAGGATGACCAGTCATCAGTTACTCACTGTGCTAGTAGTGCATGACAAGTAGCTTAAAAGTCACCTTTAGGCAACGTTTCCTGACAGAGAACCAGAGGATTAGAGTGTTCGAGACGGGAGGAGCTCTGAATGTCTGTGAGTACCAGGGCCACTGGGTACAACAGGATGAACCTGGGGCTCAGTCTAGGGCAGGCAGAATTAATTTCCAAGTGTCATTTCAGCAGTTACCTCAGTGCAAACATGGACATGTTTGCAGACAACATCCTTTTATCTTCTGACCATTTCATTTTCCACACCAGCCATGCCCAGGCATTTGCCAAGTGTTGTCAGTTCACTGCTCAGATGTATCTAATCTCTGGTCCCTTTCCCTTGCTTTGTTCCTCTTTAACCTTTGCCACTTTGGGTAGTACCTCTCACCTAGAATTGCAGTGACCTCCTAACTAGCTTCTTGGTCTTCCACCCCTCTGATCCCTTCCATCCTATACACTACAGTCCAATCAAGTACTGGAAAGAGAGGCTGCGATCTTATCAATCCCCTTCCAGTGGCCCTGTTGATTGTACAATTAATAATAATAATAACTACTGTAATAGCTAATGCACTGCATGCTTTCCTAGGCTCCAGGCACTGGTTGAGTGGTTTGCAGTCATTGACTTACTCAGTTCTCACATTAACCCTGATGTAAGGTACTGATTGTCACCTTTCTACCTGTATAGAAAGAATATGTAGAATGGCTAAACTGATCACTCAGGACTCACTCAGCTGTCTAGTTCCAGACCTTTGCCGTAAATACGTTCCTGCACTGACTGTGAAAGAGGGCCAAAGCTGCCAGGTGGGCTATGCATGTGGCACTAGTCTGACCCCAACTCACATTTCCAGCTCTACGTCCCATGACTCACCCACACCCTCCTGTCCTCCAGGCAACCCCAGCCACTCCCCCCATACCCTCCACAGGCTGTACTATTTTGCTTTTCTACCTTTTGTCCCACAACTGCCTGAGCTGAGACAGTGAGTGACTTCATTTTGTGTATTGTTTCCATTGTGTATTGTTATGTAGCAGGGCCCACCTCCCTCATGTGCTGAGGATGTGAGTGGTATTCAGAATATAGTTCCTATCTGTACTAACCATATTATGGTTAGTCATATTATGGATATGTCTTATTTCCACCTGTTTTGGGCATGAGGGCAGTCATGGTACATTGATGTAAGTTACAAGTCTTTCCAGAGAACTTCCATAAGTTTGGAGGCTGTATGATTCCCATAGGTGTTGCCCTTGAGCCTCAGCAGCTAGGATGGAGGGCCACTGCCCCGTGGCCACTTTGATCTCTATCTGTATTAAATGTCAAGAGTCCCTGCTGGGTCAGGGTACAAGCCCTTTCTTTCCTAGAACCCTTAGTGCATATCCAGCATTAGTCGCTGCCTGACCCATTTTGCTAGAGTCTCATTTTCTTTCCAGGTTCACTCCCATCCTTTACTTTCCTCTTGGAAGAGAATTCCCTCTAATCTCCAGTTAGTAAATATTGTCATCTGAATACCACTCCGCATCAAAATGGAATTCAGCTTGTCCCACACTCTGCCTAGACCTGCACTTATCTCCCTTAAAACCTTTGTCCTTTTCTGTCTTGTGGACCAGTATGGTTTCATCAACCATCCATGTTGTTGCCATTATGTGCCTCTTCTTCCTCCTCCACCCACTTCCCTGCCCATTTTACCTACACATGTGCATATGGTCTTGGGTCCCCAGGTCCCTGACTGGAGGTTAGACCAGAAGACCCTGGCCCCTCAGTCAGTCTTCACCTTGAGTACATACCTGACTATTGCCCAGGTGATTCCAGGTGAGGTTTTTCATTGCAGTTTTTGTCTTCTGGCTTTTAAAATTTCTTCAACTAGGTTATATAAAGTGGACTTGTTTGGGGCTCTTTAATCTTGGGAGACCAGCAGGGGGTCCTATTGATCCAAGCAACTTTTGATAGTGCTGCATTAACCTTTACTTCAATCCCATAAATAGTCACTCCATTCACCTTATTTCTTAATAACCATATAAAGATCTGCTGAAATGAGTCCCTTGATTCTCCGTGTCTCTCCCAATTTCTTGTTAATGTAAGACCCACAGGGGAAGCTGAGACAGCTAATCAGATAACACTTCTTGGATTGCTCAGTTTTGCTGCAGTAAAGTTATATGTGGTACACATGCAAAAGGGACACTCTTCCTCAAAGTTTTTGCTAAATTTTTGCTGGGTAAGAGGCATATTCAATGGATGAATACCCTGATCATGAAGCCAGTCCAACATGGCTTGCATACAAATCATATTAGCTGCTTCATCAGGGGTGTACCATTTGGAATTTATAGGATAGGAAGAATCAGACAGTCCCCCTTCTCAGACTTCACAGTGGCTTGTATCCAGTTGAACCAGGCTGGCTGTTCCTTAGGGAATAACCAGCTATGAGTTTGGATCATGTATAGCCATCTATGATTGGCCAAGAAGCCACAGTAATCTGTGATCATGATCTAAATGATGCTGTAACAAAGTTACTATTAAGTGTTTTGAAAAGACTGAACTAGTGTAGAAGCACTTGAATGAGTTTTCAATGTAACAAATATTTATATTTGTTTTATATTTCAAAATAAAACAGATTGTGGCTTCTTTTTAGTAGAACCAAATAATTGTGAATCTTGTTCTTGGACAAATGGCTACTTTTTTAATATAATATTCTGATTTTTTTCATTTTTCTCTTTTTCTATTAAATCACACAATTTTAGAGTTAGAAACTCTTCTGTCCAATGGCATCGCCAGTTCTTTTCACTTTTTTCCTACTTTCTTTGCCTACTTTGTTTCTTTGTTCTCACCTCTTTTTTCTTCCCATGTTATAATGGTAATATCTTTACATAGTGCATTAATATACAAAATTCTGTTACATATAATTAGTTTTCATTTGTCCCTCTCAACAAATCTGGAAGATAGTAAGACACAGGCTTATTTTTCTATTTTACAGATGTCAGTAAGACCCAGCATTGTTAAGTGAGTCACGCAAGGCCTCATAATTAGGAACTAGACCTGGACCAGTCTATTTTGATGAACTCAGTACCAAATATACTGCTTGCTTCAATTCAGAATGACATTCTCTTTTTGAAAACTAAGCAAAACTAGTGCAGAGCTGCCATGTGCTATCCTATGTGGTATCCTGGGAAGAGCAGGGATTTTGGAGGCAGATAGTCTTGGGTTAAAATTTCTGCTCTGCCCCACTATCATTCATTTATTCATTTTAGAGATATTAATCAAATGCTTTCCACTTGGTACTGCCCTGGCAGGCACTGGGCATAAGCAGGGAGCAGGAAGTTGGAGCTACTGGTTCAAAGATCTTCTTGAACAGTGAACCATATTCACTGATGAGAATAAACCAGCAGTATGTAATGAAATGGGGGTGGAAAATGTTACAAAAAAGTAAAGAGGTATAAAGGGATAGAGAGATGGTATGGCAGGGGGGTATCCAGGGGTGTTGTGATATGTTTTAGATAATGGAAATCTGGAAAGCCCCACTTCCCAGAGGTAATATTTGAGTGGAGATAGAAGTGAAATGAGAGATTGCATCCTGCAAATATCTGGAGGAGAAATGGACCAGAGAGTGTTTGTTTCTCAAAGCTCAAGCATATTAGAATTTCCTGGGGAGCTCTAAGGACATCCCCAAGCCCTATTGTAGAGTCCCAGATATAATTGAGCTGGGGTGGGCCTGGGTGGTGCTTTTGAAAAGTTCCCCTTTCACATGGAGGTTGATTATTCTGTCTTCTCTACTTCTGTTATGTTTGAAATGCTGGTGCACCTGCAGGGCCTGTTAAAATGCACACTAAGACCCCACTCCCAGTTTTGATTCTGTGGGTCTGGGTTGAGAGTTGGCATTTTACTTCTTTTCTCATTCTCCTTCCAATCCTTCCCTCTCTCCTTCCTCCTCCTCCTTATCTTCTTGTTCTTGTTCTTGATCTTTGTGTTCTTCTTTTTCTTCAGACAAGGAAACTGAGGTTTAAAGAAGTTCTGAGAAATATCTGGGAAAGGTAAATCTGTGGACACAGGAAGTAGCTTGTCTGGGATTGGGAATGGGAACAGGGAGTCACTGCAACTGAACAAGAGGTTTCTTTGGGGGTTACACAAATGTGTAACTTGTAGAAGGTTGCATAACTCCATAAATTTAGTAATAATCATTGAATTGTACACTTAAAATGAGTGAATTTTATGGCACTTAAATGATACCTCAATAAAGCTGTTAATTAAAAAAAAAAAAGATGTTATGAAACTCATCCAAGGTCACACAACTAATGAACTTGACTTGAAGTCATTAATTGCAATAGAACTTGGACTCGAAGCCAGTAATGTGACAGTAGAGTTCAAGGTCTATGATACAGCTTCCAAATTGTCGCTGACCTCTCCAAACATATCATTAGATAAGTAATAAGCCATCAGAGTGCACATAGCTATAACCAGGGTAATGATATAGTTTATCATCCCAACCAGAACACTTCTGAGTGAAAGGGGTGTTGTAAAATGTTTCACCAGGAAAAGTGTAAACCCTGTGATGGGTATATTGGGACATAGATCACCCTAGCTATAGCTCACAACCAGACACAATTTAATTTATTAGGTGCTTCGAAATGTATCCTCTCATTGGATCCTTGTACAAATTTGGCAAAACAAGAGTTATCTTCAGTTTATAGATGGAGAAGCTGAGATTTAGCAAGGGTCTTAGGTTCATAAATCCTAAAATCACAGAGCAGTTAAGTACCAGAACTATATTTTAGACCAGGGATTGCTGAATCTGTCATGCTGGCTATTTTTGAACAGTCCACAAGCTAAGAATGGTTTTTACATTTTAAGTTGTTGTATAAGTACCTGCATAATAGCCTCCATTTTGCCTTTTAGCCCTTAAAGTCCAAAATATTTTCTATTTGGCTTTTTATAGAAAAAATATTTGGGGAATCCTGCTTTACACCATTGCCACCACCACTTCCAAAACATGCAACCCAGGAAAGTTCTGAATTATTACAGAGTCATATTGCAATTCCACATGTAAGAGGGAAATCATTGTGTCATAAGCTCCAAATATATTATATTTTATTTTGAATCACATGAGCGTTTACCATTTAAGCTCAGACCACCCTTCAAAGTAAATCTGCCGATCTTGAGTGCACTATACAGGACAAATACCAAAAGAATCTTAAATATATCATACTCAAGCTCAGAAAACCAAAGAGAAAGAGAAAATCTTGAAAGAAGCTGGGGGAGGGGTGTGGGAACCACTTTACCTATAGAGAAATACAAATGAGAACTACAGCAGACATCCCACCAGAAACCACCCTGAAAAAAGAAAGTGGAGTGAAATATATTGTTTTGAAAGAGATAAAACCACCGACCTAGAATTCTATATCCAATGAAGCGGTCCTTCAAAAGTGAAGAAGAAATAAAAACTTTTTCAGACAAATAAAAGCTGAGGGAATTCATCAACAGCAGACCTGCTCTGGAAGAAATGTTAAAGGGGAGGAAAAAATGGTATGGGTCAGGAAATCAGATCTACATAACATAAAAAGTGCCTCTTTTATTGTCTCAAACCTTTTGCAAGGCATGAACTTTGTCTTATTCACCAGGGCTTAGCAAAATGCAGGCACGCAGTATGTCCTGAAAGACTGCTTGAATAGGTACATGAACCAACATTTTGGAGGTTTTTCTCACTAGGGTATATTAAAATAACCCAAAGGTAGCTATGGAAAGCTACCATTAGCTTGCCATTATCTTGCCATTTCTAAACTAAATGGCAAGATATGGTAGCTATGTACAACTCTAAGCTATTTTTGTGTCTGAAAAACATACTAAAAGTCCCAGGCTAAAATCCAAAGGTTCATATTCACATGGGTTCTCCCTTTCTTACAAAAATATATTCATTTGCATAGTTGCCATGAAGGGTAAAATAGCCTCCCAAAATAGTGTCAAGGAGTGGTGAGCTTGTGTCTCCCACTGGAGAGCCTGCTAGAACTCTCCTCCTGCCCTTAGGTGGTGATTTTGATATTAAAGGCAGGTTGGAAAACCAAGCAAGAACCATCCTCCATGTGGCCCAGTTCAGTCCCCGGCTCACCCAGGTATTGGTATGGTGTTATGTCTAAAGATCCAGAATGTCCAAATCCTTCCTACAAAGCCTCCTTTCCTCTCAAGGGTTCCCAAAGCCCAATGAACATCAAAGTTTCAGTTTATTAATAGCCACCTCCTCTGATCCTCATGCAGGGATCTGGTGAAAGACAGGGTTATACCTGGAGACAGAAATGGGGGATCCTACTCACCGCTCTCTTTTCATTTCCCCAAAATGAGTTTACCGATGGTCCATACCCCATATCACCATTGTGTAGATTAAGTGGGATGGCCCCTGTAAAGCACTCAGCCCAGGGCCCGGTATTCAGTAAGCACTCCATAAGCATTAGCTATCACTGTTATCTTACCTAGCTCTCTGCAGTCCTTCAGGATTAAATCTACTTTGTGTTCTTGGAGAGACATCAATTCAGATTTAGTCAGCTGTCTCTTCCTACAGTCTTGGTACACACTGCCCAGTGGTAGCTGCAGCTTTCATACCTGCCATTAGGAGTGATTCTCCTTGGTGAAAAATGCTTGCTTTTCATACCATCTGAACCTGTTACTTGCCACAGAAGGCTGGAGTTGGACAGCTTCCACAGTGGTAGATGGGGGAAGCTTCCTGATCCCTAAGGAATGGAAGTGAGCTTTTCTATGAGAGGCAAAGCAAATTCAGTGCACACTTGAGGTTGCATTGAGATTAGAGAGATGTAATTCATTGAGGCTATCTTGTAGTTAGTTATGAAATGCAGATAAATACAATAAATTGAAGAGAATGAATGATGCCTTTCTTCAGGTCAAGTGGCAGGGGTTAGGGACAGTGGGGATTACTTCTCTGTAGGAATTGCAAATGTCAAATGCAAACATTATGAGATTTTGACATTTCTCATATATAAACACATTAGCTCTTACAGAATTTATTCTGCTTAGGACAAATAAGTGTACTATTGGCAGTAATGTTTCTCTAAATATTTCAACCCTATGAATGCAATTGAAAAAAATGCAGTTTTTCAATGCATTTCAATCACCATTGGTAAGAAACATAACAGCTTGATTTTTAGGCAAGTTCACAAGAAAAATAGAAGATCTCAAAAATCTGTGATGACATAAGCAAATTGCTGAAATATTCCTCCACACCCCTTCCAAGTCTTCACTGATAAAGTGGAGATAATGAGATGCTTATTTCACAGGATTGTTGCATTAATCTCCAAGCACAGTGGCCAGTTTAGAATAGGTACCCCATAGATGGTAGTTGCCCCCCAAATGTGCATTATGTTGTAGTTTTGAATCCCCAGTTCTTTAATCTGGAAAAAAAGAGATCATTATTATACTTACCTTATTAGTGATAATGATATCTAATACTTACTAAGTACTTATTGTGCACCTGGCACCACAGTAAGAACTTTAGATGGGTTATCTAATTTAATCCTCATAATCGTTTCCTTATGTAGAAACTCTTATTAGCCCTACTTTGCAGTTGAGTAAAGCAAGACTAGTAGGTGGAAGAGCTTAGACCACACTCGGACTGTGTCTCCAAGCCCATGCTATAACCACCAAGCTGTATTTCCTGGCTAGAGCGTTTTTGAGATGATTCTAGAATAATATATAAAAAGACAGCACAGCCTTAGTTCATTGAAGATAATATTCATCCTTTTTCCAGTCATTTTTTTTATAATTGTTATATCTTCTTGTTGGATTGATTGATCATTAGAGTGCCCTTCTTTGTCTCTTGTAGTAGTCTTTATTTTAAAGTCTATTTTGTCTGATATAAGCATTGCTACTTCAGCTTTCTTTTGATTGCCATTTCTTTTTTCCATCCCCTCACTTTTAGTCTGTATGTGTCTCTAGATCAGAAGTGAGTCTCTTGTAGGCAGCATACGTACAGGTCTTGTTTTTTTTGTTTGTTTGTTTTTTTAAATATCTAATTTATCAGAAGTTAAATTCATTACTTTTTTTAAAAATTAATTAATTAATTAATCTATTTATTTTTGGCTGTGTTGGGTCTTTGTTTCTGTGCGAGGGCTTTCTCCAGTTGCAGTGAGTGGGGGCCACTCTTCATCGCGGTGTGCAGGCCTCTCACTGTCACGGCCTCTCCTGTTGCGGAGCACAGGCTCCAGACGCACAGGCTCAGTAGTTGTGGCTCACGGGCTTAGTTGCTCCGTGGCATGTGGGATCTTCCCAGACCAGGGCTCGAAGCCGTGTCCCCTGCATTGGCAGGCAGATTCCTACCCACTGCACAACCAGGGAAGCCCCAGGTCTTGTTTTTGTATCTATTCGCCCTGTCTCTGACTTTTGATTGGAGCATTTAGTCTGTTTACATTTAGGTAATTACCAGTTGTATATTTTTATTGCCATTTTGTTAATTATTTTGGATTTTTTTGTAGGTCTTTTTTTCCCTTTCTTCTTTTGTTCTCGTCTCTTGTGATTTGATGACTATCTTTAGCTTTATGTTTGGATAGCTTTATCCTTTTTTGTTTTTTAAACATCTTTATTGGAGTATAATTGCTTTACAATGGTGTGTTAGTTTCTGCTTTATAACAAAGTGAATCAGTTATACATATACATATGTTCCCATATCTCTTCCCTCTTGCATCTCCCTCCCTCCCCCCCTCCCTATCCCACCCCTCTAGGTGGTCATAAAGCACAAAGCTGATCTCCCTGTGCTATGCGGTTGCTTCCCACTAGCTATCTATTTTACGTTTGATAGTGTATATATGTCCATGCCACTCTCTCACTTTGTCGCAGCTTACCCTTCCCACTCCCTGTGTCCTTAAGTCCATTCTCTAGTAGGTCTGGGTCTTTATTCCCGTCTTGCCACTAGGTTCTTCATGACTTTTTTTTTTTTTCCCTTAGATTCCATATATATGTGTTAGCATACTGTATTTGTTTTTCTCTTTCTGACTTACTTCACTCTGTATGACAGACTCTAGGTCCATCCACCTCACTACAAATACCTCCATTTCGTTTCTTTTTATGGCTGAGTAATATTCCATTGTATATATGTGCCACATCTTCTTTATCCATTCATCCAATGATGGACATTTAGGTTGCTTCCATGACCTGGCTATTGTAAATAGAGCTGCAATGAACATTTTGGTACATGACTCTTTGAATTATGGGTTTCTCAGGGTATATGACCAGTAGTGGGATTGCTGGGTTGTATGGTAGTTCTATTTTTAGTTTTTTAAGGAACCTCCATACTGTTCTCCATAGTGGCTGTGTCAATTTACATTCCCACCAACAGTGCAAAAGTGTTCCCTTTTCTCCACACCCTCTCCAGCATTTATTGTTTGTAGATTTTTTGATGATGGCCATTCTGACCGGTGTGAGATGATATCTCATTGTAGTTTTGATTTGCATTTCTCTAATGATGAATGATGTTGAGCATTCTTTCATGTGTTTGTTGGCAATCTGTATATCTTCTTTGGAGAAATGTCTATTTATGTTTTCTGCCCATTTTTGGATTAGGTTGTTTTTTTTTTGTTATTGAGCTACATGAGCTGCTTGTAAATTTTGGAGATTAATCCTCTGTCAGTTGCTTCATTAGAAAATATTTTCTCCCATTCTGAGGGTTGTCTTTTTGTCTTGTTTATGGTTTCCTTTGCTGTACAAAAGCTTTTAAGTTTCATTAGGTCCCATTTGTTTACTTTTGTTTTTATTTCCATTTCTCTAGGAGGTGGGTCAAAAAGGATCTTGCTGTGATTTATGGCACAGAGTGTTCTGCCTATGTTTTCCTCTAAGAGTTTGATAGTGTCTGGCCTTACATTTAGGTCTTTAATCCATTTTGAGTTTATTTTTGTGTATGTGTTAGGGAGTGTTCTAATTTCATACTTTTACATGTACCTGTCCAGTTTTCCCAGCACCACTTATTAAAGAGGCTGTCTTTTCTCCATTGTATATTCTTGCCTCCTTCATCAAATATAAGGTGACCATATGTGCATGGGTTTATCTCTGGCCTTTCTAACCTGTTCCATTGATCTATGTTTCTGTTTTTGTGCCAGTACCATACTGTCTTGATTACTGTAGCTTTGTAGTATAGTCTGAAGTCAGGGAGCCTGATTCCTCCAGCTCCGTTTTTCTTTTTCACGATTGCTTTGGCTCTTCGGGGTCTTTTGCGTTTCCATACAAATTGTGATTTTTTTTGTTCTAGTTCTGTGAAAAATGCCAGTGGTAGTTTGATAAGGATTTCATTGAACCTGTAGATTGCTTTGGGTACTAGAGTCATTTTAACAATGTTGATTCTTCCAATCCAAGAACATTGTATATCTCTCCATCTATTTGTATCATCTTTAATTTCTTTCATCAGTGTCTTATAATTTTCTGCATACAGGTCTTTTGTCTCCTTAGGTAGGTTTATTCCTAGGTATTTTATTCTTTTTGTTGCAATGGTAAATGGGAATGTTGTCTTAATTTCACTTTCAGATTTTTCATCATTAGTGTATAGAAATGCAAGAGATTTTCTGTGCATTAATTTTGTATCCTGCTACTTTACCAAATTCATTGATTAGCTCTAGTAGTTTTCTGGTAGCATCTTTAGAATTCTCTATGTATAGTATCATGTCATCTGCAAATAGTGACAGCTTTACTTCTTCTTTTCCGATTTGGATTCCTTTTATTTCTTTTTCTTCTCTGATTGCTGTGGCTAAAACTTCCAAAACTATGTTGAATAATAGTGGTGAGAGTGGGCAACCTTGTCTTGTTCCTGATCTTAGTGGAAATAGTTTCAGTTTTTCACCATTGAGAATGATGTTGGCTGTGCGTTTGTCATATATGGCCTTTATTATGTTGAGGAAAGTTCCCTCTATGCCTACTTTCTGCAGGGCTTTTATCATAAATGGGTGTTGAATTTTGTTGAAAGCTTTCTCTGCATCTATTGAGATGTTCATATGGTTTTTCTCCTTCAGTTTGTTAATATGGTGTATCACGTTGATTGATTTGCGCATATTGAAGAATCCTTGCGTTCCTGGAATAAACCCCACTTGATCATGGTGTATGATCCTTTTAATGTGCTGTTGGATTCTGTTTGCTCGTATTTTGTTGAGGATTTTTGCATCTATGTTCATCAGTGATATTGGCCTGTAGTTTTCTTTCTTTGTGACATCTTTGTCTGGTTTTGGTATCAGGGTGATGGTGGCCTCGTAGAATGAGTTTGGGAGTGTTCCTCCCTCTGCAATATTTTGGAAGAGTTTGAGAAGGATAGGTGTTAGGTCTTCTCTAAATGTTTGATAGAATTCGCCTGTGAAGCCATCTGGTCCTGGACTTTTGTTTGTTGGAAGATTTTTAATCACAGTTTCAATTTCAGTGCTTGTGATTGGTCTGTTCATATTTTCTATTTCTTCCTGGTTCAGTCTCAGAAGGTTGTGTGTTTCTAAGAATCGGTCCATTTCTTCCAGGTTGTCCATTTTATTGGCATAGAATTGCTTGTAGTAATCTCTCATGATCGTTTGTATTTCTAGAGTGTCAGGTGTTACTTCTCCTTTTTCATTTCTAATTCTATGGATTTGAGTCTTCTCCCTTTTTTTCTTGATGAGTCTGGCTAATGGTTTATCAATTTTGTTTATCTTCACAAAGAACTAGCTTTGAGTTTTATTCATCTTTGCTATTGTTTCCTTCACTTCTTTTTCATTTATTTCTGATCTGATCTTTATGATTTCTTTCCTTCTGCTAACTTCGGGTTTTTTTTGTTCTTCTTTCTCTAATTGCTTTAGGTACAAGGTTAGGTTGTTTTTTCGAGATGTTTACTGTTTCTTGAGGTAGGCTTGTATTGCTATAAACTTCCCTCTTAAAGCTGCTTCTGCTGCATTCCGTATGTTTTGGGTCTTCGTGTCTCCATTGTCATTTGTTTCTAGGTATTTTTTGATTTCTCCTTCGATTTCTTCAGTGATCACTTCGTTATTAAGTAGTGTATTGTGTAGCCTCCATGTGTTTGTAATTTTTACAGATCTTTTCCTGTAACTGATATCTAGTCTCAGAGCACTGTGGTCGGAACAGATACTTGATATGATTTCAATTTTCTTAAATTTACCAAGGCTTGATTTGTGACCCAAGATATGATCTATCTTGGAGAATGTTCCATGAGCACTTGAGAAAAACGTGTATTCTGTTGTTTTTGGGTGGAATGTCCTATAAATATCAATTAAGTTCATCTTGTTTAATGTATCATTTAAAGCTTGTGTTTCCTTATTTATTTTCATTTTGGATGATCTGTCCATTGTTGAAAGTGGGGTGTCAAAGTCCCCTATTATGATTGTGTTACTGTCAATTTCCCCTTTTATGGCTGTTAGTATTTGCCTTATGTAGTGAGGTGCTCCTATGTTGGGTGCATAAATATTTACAATTGTTATATCTTCTTCTTGGATTGATCCCTTCATCATTATGTAGTGTCCTTCTTTGTCCCTTGTAATAGTCTTTATTTTAAAGTCTATTTTGTCTGATATGAGAATTGTTACTCCAGCCTTCTTTTGATTTCCATTTGCATAGAATATCCTTTTCCATCTCCTCACTTTCAGTCTGTATGTGTCCCTAGGTCTGAAGTGGGTCTCTTGTAGACAGCATATATACGGGTCTTGTTTTTGTACGCATTCAGCCAGTCTGTGCCTTTTGGTGGGAGCATTTAATCCATTTACATTTAAGGTAATTATCGATATGTATGTTCCTATACCCATTTTCTTAAATGTTTTGGGTTTGTTATTGTAGGTGTTTTCCTTCTCTTGTGTTTCCTGCCTAGAGAATTTCCTTTAGAATTTGTTGTAAAGCTTGTTTGGTGGTGCTGAACTCTCTCAGCTTTTGCTTGTCTGTAAAGGTTTTAATTTCTCCATCAAATCTGAATGAGAACCTTGCTGGGTAGAGTAATCTTGGTTGTAGGTTTTTCTCCCTCATCACTTTAAATATGTCCTGCCACTCCCTTCTGGCTTACAGAGTTTCTGCTGAAAGATCAGCTGTTAACCTTATGAGGATTCCCTTGTGTGTTATTTGTTGTTTTTCCCTTGCTGCTTTTAATATGTTTTCTTTATATTTAATTTTTGATAGTTTGATTAATATGTGTCTTGGCGTGTTTCTCCTTGGATTTATCCTGTATGGGACTCTCTGTGCTTCCAGGACTTAACTATTTCCTTTCCCATATTAGGGAAGTTTTCAACTATAATCTCTTCAAATACTTTCTCTGTCCCTTTCTTTTTCTCTTCTTCTTCTGGGACCCCTATAATTCGAATGTTGGTGCGTTAAATGTTGTCCCAGAGGTCTCTGAGACTGTCCTCAGTTCTTTTCATTCTTTTTTCTTTATTCTGCTCTGCAGTAGTTATTTCCACTATTTTATCTTCCAAGTCACTTATCCATTCTTCTGCCTCAGTTATTCTGCTATTGATCTCATCTAGAGTATTTTTAATTTCATTTATTGTGTTTTTCATCGTTGCTTGGTTCCTCTTTAGTTCTTCTAGGTCCTTGTTAAATGTTTCTTGCATTTTGTCTATTCTATTGCCAAGATTTTGGATCATCTTTACTATCATTATTCTGAATTCTTTTTCAGGTAGACTGCCTATTTCCTCTTCATTTGTTAGGTCTGGTGTGTTTTTACCTTGCTCCTTCATCTGCTGTGTGTTTTTCTGTCGTCTCATTTTGCTTATCTTACTGTGTTTGGGGTCTGCTTTTCGCAGGCTGTGGGTTTGTAGTTCCTGTTGTTTTTAGTATCTGTCTCCAGTGGCTAAGGTTAGTGCAGTGGGTTGTGTAGGCTTCCTGGTGGAGGGGACTAGTGCCTGTGTTCTGGTGGATGAGGCTGGATCTTGTCTTTCTGGTGGGCACATGCACGTCTGGTGGTGTGTTTTGGGGTGTCTGTGGCCTTATTATGATTTTAGGCAGCCTCTCTGCCAATGGATGGGGATGTGTTCCTGTCTTGCTAGTTGTTTGCAATAGGGTGTCCAGCACTGTAGCTTGCTGGTCGTTGAGTGAAGCTGGGTCTTGGTGTTGAGATGGAGATCTTTGGGAGATTTTTGCCATTTGGTATTATGTGGAGCTGGGAGGTCTCTTGTGGACCAGTGTCCTGAAGTTGGCTCTCCCACCTCAGAGGCACAGCCCTGATGCCTGTCTGGAGCACCAAGAGTCTTTCATCCACACGGCTCAGAATAAAAGGGTGAAAAAATAGAAAGAAAAAAAGAAAGAGGATACAATAAAATAAAGTAAGATAAAATAAAATAAGTTATTAAAATAAAAAATAATTATTAAGAAAAAAAGAAAAAAAATTTTAAAGTAAAAACAAAAACGGACAGACAGAACCCTAGGACAAATGGTGAAACCAAAATTATACAGACAAAATCTTACACAGAAGCATACACATACACACTCACAAAAAGAGGAAAAGGGGAAAAAATAATATATCTTGCTCCCAAAGTCCACCTCCTCAATTTGGGATGATTCGTTGTCTATTCGTGTATTCCACAGATGCAGGTATATCAAGTTGTTTGTGGAGCTTTAATCCGCTGCTTCTGAGGCTGCTGGGAGAAATTTCCCTTCCTCTTCTTTTTTCACACAGCTCCCGGGTTTCAGCTTTGGATTTGGACCCGCCTCTGCCTGTAGGTTGCCTGAGGGCGTCTGTTCTTTGATCACACAGGACGGGGTTAAAGGAGTAGCTGATTTGGGGGCTCTGGCTCACTCAGGCCAGAGGGGAGGGACGGGTACGGATGCGGGGCGAGCCTGCGGCAGCAGAGGCCTGCGTGACGTTGCAGCAGTCTAAGGAGTGTCGTGCGTTTTCCCGGGGAAGTTTTCCCTGGATCACGGGACACAGGCAGTGGCGGGCCGCACAGGCTCCCGGGAGGAGCGGTGTGGATAGTGACCTGTGCCTGCACACAGGCTTCTTGGTGGCTGTAGCAGCAGCCTTAGCATTTCATGCCTGTCTCTGGGGTCCGTGCTGATAGTCGCGGCTCGCGCCCATATCTGGAGCTCGTTTAGGTGGCGCTCTGAATCCCCTCTCTTCGCGCACCGGGAAACAAAGAGGCACAAAAAATCTTGCCTGTTTGGCAGCCGCAGACCTTTTCCTGGACTCCCTCCCGGCTAGCCGTGGTGTGCTAACCCCTTCAGGCTGTGTTCACGCTGCCAACCCCAGTCCTCTCCCTGCGATCCAACCGAAGCCCGAGCCCCAGCTCCCAGCCCCCACCCGCCCCGGTGGGTGAGCAGACAAGCCTCTCGGGCTGGTGAGTGCTGCTCGGCGCCAATCCTCTGTGCGGGAATCTCTCCGCTTTGCCCTCCGCATCCCTGTTGCTGCGCTCTCCTCCATGGCTCCGAAGCTCCCACCCTCCGCCACCCACAGTCTGCGCCCGGGAAGGGGCTTCCTAGTTTGTGGAAACCTTTCCTCCTTCACAGCTCCCCCCCGCTGGTGCAGGTCCCATCCCTATTCTTTTGTCTCTGTTGTTGCTTTTTTCTTTTGCCCTACCCAGGTACGTGGGGAGTGTCTTGCCTTTTGCGAGGTCTGACGCCTTCTGCCAGCATTCAGTGGGTGTTTTATAGGAGCAGTTCCACGTGTAGATGTATTTCTGATGTATCTGTGGGGAAGAAGGTGATCTCTGCGTCTTACTCTTCCACCATCTTCTCCTTCGCTTTATCCTTTCTTGTGTGTATATCTATTATAGATTTTTGATTTGCAGTTACCATGAGGTTTTTATATAGTAGTGTATGTATATACATGATTGTTTTAAATTGCTAATCTCTTAATTTCAAATGCATTTTAAATACTCTGCATCTGTACTCTCCTCTCCTCATGATTACTGTGTCTGATGTCATATTTTACATCTAATTGTTTTGTGTATCCCTTAACTGCTTATTGTGAATACAGATGATTGCACTACTTTTGTCTTTTAAATTCCCTTCTAGCTTTCTGTGTGGTGATTCCCTACCTTTACTTTATATTTGCCTTTTCTGGTGAGCCTTTTCATTCTGTAATTTTCTTGTTTCTAGTTGTGACCTTTTCTTTTTCACCTAGAGAAGTTCCTTTAACATTTGTAGTAAAGCTGGTTTGGTGATGCTGAATTCTTTTAACTTTTGGTTGTCTGTAAAGCTTTGATTTCTCCATCAAATTTGAATGAGAGTCTTGCTTGTTAGAGATTTCTTTGTTGTAGGATGTTCCCTTTCATTACTTTAAATATACCATCCCACTCTCTTCTTGCCTGCAGAGTTTCTGCTGAAAAATCAGCTCATAGCCTTATGGGAGTTCCCTGTTATGTTCTTTGTTGCTTTTCCCTTGCTGCTTTTAGTATTCTCTCTTTAATTTTTGTCATTAAATTACAGTGTATCTTGGTGTGTTCCTCTTTTGGTTAATCCTATATAGGACTCCTAGCACTTCCTGGAGATGGGAAGTGTGGGTCTTTCTGTTGTGACGAGTTGAATATGCAGGTGGTCTGGTAGGCTTGGTTGGACCCTATTTTGGTTGGTTGTCAGGTGCTAGCTTGTGTGGATTCTGCTGGCTGTTGTTTAGTGGAGCCTAGTCATGAAGTGGCTGGTTGTGGAATGCTAGGGGGCCTTGGGGATAGTGCTGGCTCCTTGGTGAGCAGAATCAGGGTCTCAAAGATTCTGGGACTCTTACTTATCCACTGGCAGGTGAAGACAGACCCTGCAGTTGGTGTTACACTACAGGCATGCAGAGCTGGTTCC
Source organism: Balaenoptera physalus (assembly GCF_965194825.1). Taxonomy (NCBI): domain Eukaryota; kingdom Metazoa; phylum Chordata; class Mammalia; order Artiodactyla; family Balaenopteridae; genus Balaenoptera; species Balaenoptera physalus. Next base: position 36,746,827 of record NC_138901.1, read on the forward strand.
TGGAGTCTAGCTACAGGGCCCAGGGATCCCAGAGCTCATTTCAGATCACTGGGGGGCAGGGGAGGAATTCCTGGTATAGTTGGGTGTGGGGTCCGGTGTGTCCAGAAAGTTGAGTTGACCTACTAGTGGGCAAGGCCAGGGCTCAGCTGGTCCTAGGGTAAGGTCTAGCCTGTGTTATGGGATTATAGTTTTCTCACTTCTGGCATCTGCTCCCTGGTGGATGAGGCTGTTCTAGAGTCTTGGGCAGGTTTCCTGGTGGGAGGGGCTGGTGTCTGCCCACTATTGCATGGAGCTGGATCTTGGCCCTCTGGTGGGCTGGACCATGTCTAAGGGTGTGTCTGTAGGCATCTGTGGCCTCTTTAGTCCCTAGGCAGCCTGTTTGCTGATGGGTATGGCTGTGTCCCCACCCATTTAGTCGTTTATCCAGAGGCATCCAAGCACTGGAGCCTACAAGCTGTTGGGTGGGGCCAGATATTGGTGCTAATGATTTAATATGTCAGCTGCCAGGAGTGTTCATGCGGCTGAATATTCCCCACTATGTCTGCCACCAAAATCTCTGTCCCTAGGGTGAGCCACAGCTGCCCCTCACCTCTCCAAAAGACTCTCCAAAACAGGCAGGTAGGTCTGGCCCAGTCTCCAATAAAATTACTGCTTTTTCCCTAGGTCTGGTGCCTGTGAGATTTTCTGTGGTCCTTTAAGAGTGAAATCTCTATTTCCCCCAGTCCTGTGGTGCTCCTGCAACTAAGTCCTACTGGCCTTCAAAGCCAAATGCTTTGCGGGCTCATTCTCTCAGTTTCAGAACCCCAGGCTGGGGAGTCTGACATGGAGCTCAGAACTATCACTCCTGTGGGAGAAACTCTGCAATGTAATTATTCTCCAGTTTGTGTGCTGTCCACACAGGGAGTATGGGATTTGATTATATCATAAGTCTTCCCCTCCTACCTGTCTCACTGTGGCTCCTTCTTTATGTATTTAGTTGTAGAAGATCTTTTGGCGTAGGTTCCTAGTTTTTCATTAGTGGTTGTTCTGCAGATAGTTGTGATTTTGGTGTGCTCATAAGGGGAGGTGAGCTCAGGGTCTCTCTACTCTGCCATCTTGGCCACTCTCTGGTACTTTCTATAATAGAGTGTATGTAATTTTAGATATTTCTGTGCAAAATTAAATATACTTCAATTTATTGTCCATTAATAGTGCCCATTATCTCTTACTTCTCTTCTTTGACAATGCATTTTAATAATGCTTATGTATGTCTGTACAATTTTAATGAATTTACACATAATCATATTTCCTTGTAAATGTTCATAAGTCTTATCAGCACTATTTTGTGGCTACTTTTCTACTTTAGGGTAATGTCAAATAAAAAACAAACCTGAACTTACTAAGGAGAGACTTTTGTTTAAAAGGATTCTTGCCCAGGGTTGGGGGTTATTGTAATAAGGAGAATACTTCGACCATAAGATCTGTGAATGTCTCAGGAGTGAAGCAGAAAGGTCTTTCTTTTATAGAGACGATTCAGCAAGGCTAGAAACCATGTGCGGGAAAGTGAGATGAAGGTGGCCTGACTGGAGAATAGAACAGAGAATATCTTACCCTGAGACCAGTCTGTTCTCAGGAGGGGCTGAATACTGGCTCAGGCTGAGGCTGGGCCAAAGTTTAGGGGCCTGGAGGAAGGAGAGATGCTTAACCAGTGTGTTTAACAAGCATTTTGCTCTAACTGATCAGTGGAGTAAGCAGTTTAGCCAATCCTTTATGAGGCAATGAAAAGGAATTTAGAGATACTGTTTCTGGATTTGTGATATATGAACAAGGGGTGTGTGTATGAGTCTCATCTAAGTCATAGGGGGAAAGGTGGTCCTTCTGTTGTAAGCTGTTTTTTGGAACACAAAGGGTGTGGGAGTTTCTTAACCTCTACTGTTTTCCAGGATCACAAGACTCAAGTAAAATTCATTGCCAGTAAGAACCACATAAAAATTAGGGTTATTATTAGCTTCAAGTAACAGAAAACTGGATTAACAATGACTTAAATTAAGAGGGGTTTATTTTTCTCACCTAACAAGTAGTACAGAGGTCAGCAGTTGCTGACATTGGTTTAGATGATCAACAATGCCAGTAAAACTTTGTCTTTTTAATCTGCCTTCTCATGTGTTTTTCCTCTTAGGCACAAAATAGCTGCTGCAGCTCCAGTCATCATATCCATATTCAAAACAGGAAGGAGGTGTCATATTGTCACCTCTACCTGCCTAAGAGACCAGGAAAGTTATTAACCATGCACATGGCTGTAGGGGTTCTCTTAGCAAGAAAGAGAGTATATACTATAACAAATCTTCTGTGTCTTCCAGGAATTGTAATGACTGATATGATATTGAATAAGTCCTTTACTATCTGAAGTGTAGGAAGTTAAATATCCTATAACTCAAGCATTAGAAAAGTATGCAGTGTGTTTTACTTTAGATAAAGAAATTGAGCCATTCTTAGAAGTGGTTTTCTGGAGGAGCTTCAGGAAAAGCCAACGACCTCTTGAGTAAACTTGTTTGGAGTCATTTATTGAAATGTGAGTACATTTGGACACATAAATGCAGCAAATGTTACATGGGGATTATATCTCTAATTTGAAAGAGACTTACATATCAATAATAAAAACATTGCCCAAATAAAACTAAGATTTATGCTTTTTCCTATTAAATTGTACAAACAATAGTAGCCAGTCCTGGTGAGATGCTCCTTTGCTACTAGTAACAGTATAAAGTGTTAAAAAAACTTTCTTTAAAGTTTATAAAAAGTATAAAGAGCCTTAAAGTGTTAATGTTCATTACCCTAAAATTTATCTCTAATAAATCTTGCTGCTTTTCTAATGAAAAAATTATACATATACCAAGTTGTCTATATGGAATAATTGTTCCAGCAATATTTATAATTGAAAAAATATATGGAAATAGGAATGACTTACAAGAATAATTTAATTGTTCTTGCCATAACTTCAAAATAATATTGTTGAATATAATAAGAACACAAGCTATTTATACCAAATTAATCACATTTTGTAACATGTAAAAGTATTTATTTACTTAAAAGAAATATGTCAAATATTGCCATTAGGTATTTGTGGATTGTGGGGTTACATGCCATTTTAATTTAATTTACTTTATTATTTTTAGCATTTTCTAATTTTCCTAAATGAATATTAAGTATTTTTGTAATTACAAAAATTCACGCTAATTTTTGAAATTTTTGAAAGACATAATAATAATGTAAGTTTGTTTTCTGAGAGAATCTTAAATGATGGGTGAAACCATGTCCTGATCCAAGAATTTCAGCCCTTGAAAAGCACATTTTATTGATAGACTAGGAAAGGTGTCACTGAACATTTTGTTTCTCTGGAGTTCTGGCATTTCTCAGTTCTGCCACGAAGGGAGTGTTTAAAGGAAGTTGTCACAATAGTTCATTCTTCAGTATTCACATAAATCACATTCTATTTTCTCTTCTAGAGAGCTTTCTGTTTTACTTTTCTGTGATATGTACACAACTGTGGTCTCTAAGGGCTACAACTACGTTCAGGAGGGAAGGGAACCAGGTCCAGGAACTAGTTTGTCCTAATTCATGCATTTAACCAAAGCTAACTCATGTGAAGTTGGGGAGAACGTTATCTCAATACATAATTATCCCTTATGCTCAGTATGTGTGGAAAATGGGGACCCACTATTCCTGAACAGAAGCTAACTGTCTCTCAAAGCTGATTAAATCATGTGTGGGTTTAGGTGTGTGGTGTGTATAAACTCTCACTCTCTTCCCATCTGTGAGCTTGAGGAGAGGGGCAGGAGGGGAAGGAGATGCTTCTCTTGAGTCCTGTCCTTCATAGGGGGCATACATGGCACAGCATGTAAGGGGGTCAGACCTACCAGTTTGTCATTTGCTGGTTGGAAACCCTTGGTATAAAGCCACATACTTTTAGAGGTGAAACATCCTTATGAATTCAATTTCAATTTTACCTTCCATTTACTGCCAGGCACTTCCAAATACATCTGAGATTCCTAAACTGAGATGTGCTTAACCCTGTATTATGCCACCTGAGTCAGGAGACCCTTGAAACCTCAGGATCTCTAGAAAGTTTCCCCATGTTTACCCCTTGACTTCACATAAGTCCCTGGAGCAGTGTTTAAGAAGATGGGTCCATTTGTGTTCAATTTGCAAAAAACATTGTGTTAGCACCTGGAAGTATGAGTCCATCTAAAAGTGTAATTTTTAGTCCTTTCTGTTTGTTTGCTTTTGCAATTAAATTAATCTAAAATCCATTGGTTTAGTCTTAACAAAAGACCTTTTAGGCAAGGTGAAGCTCATGAATTGTACAGAGAGTAACAGTATATTGCAGCTGACTGCAGCCCAGAACTCTCACAGATGAGGATACAGATTAACAGAAAAACAAGGGAAATCTGTTGTACTTAGAAATTTAGACATGGTCTTTTACTGACTAAAAGGGACTAATATGATTTAAAAGTCCCAAAATTGAGGTGGTGGACTTTGGGAGCAACTGTAGACTTGGGATTTGCTGTATGAGACTGACTACTTTCTGATTTTTATGTTTAACTTACTATAATTTTTAACGCATGTTATCATTGGTGGATTTGTTTATTGGTTTGGTTGCTCTCTTCTTTTTTTATTTTAATTATATTTTTTTATTTTAATAACCTTTATTTTACTTTATTATTATCTTCTTTCTTTCTTTTCTCCCTTTTCTTCTGAGCTGTGTGGCTAACAGGGTCTTGGTGCTCCGGCGGGGTGTCAGGCCTGAGCCTCTGAGGTGGGAGAGCTGAGTTTGGGACAGTGGACCACCAGAGACCTCCCAGCCCCATGTAATACCAATCAGCAAGAGATCTCCCAGAGATCTCCATCTCAATGCTAAGACCCAGCTGCACTCAATGACCAGCAAGCTCCAGTGCTGTACACCTCATGCCAAACAACTAGCAAGACAGGAACACAACCCCACCCATTAACAGAGAGGCTGCCTAAAATCATAATAAGTTCACAGACACCACAGAACACACCACTGGACATGGTCCTGCCCACCAGAAAGACAAGATCCAGCCTCATCCACCAGAATACAGGTACCAGTCCCCTCCAACAGGAAGCCTACACAACCCACTGAACCAACCTTACCCACTGGGGGACAGAGACCAATAAAAACAGGAACTACAAACCTGCAGGCTGCAAAAAGGAGACCACAAACACAGTAAGTTAAGAAAAATGAGAAGACAGAGAAATACTCAGCAGATGAAGGAGCAAAGTAAAAACCAACCAGAACAAACAAATGAAGAGGAAATAGGCAGTCTACCTGAGAAACAATTCAGAGTAATGATAGTAAAGATGATCCAAAATCTTGGAAAGAGAATGGAGAAAATACAAAAAACGTTTAACAAGGACCTAGAACTAAAGAGAAAACAAACGATGAACAACACAATAATGAAATTAAAAATTCCCTTGAAGGAATCAATAGCAGAATAACTGAGGCAGAAGAACGGATAAGTGACCTGGAAGATAAAATAGTGGGAATAACTACCACAGGGCAGAATAAAGAAAAATGAATGAAAAGAATTGAGGACAGTCTCAGAGACCTCTGAGACAATATTAAACACACCAACATTTGAATTATAGGGGTCTCAGAAGAAGAAGAGAAAAAGAAAGGGATTGAGAAATTATTTGAAGAGATTATAGTTGAAAATTCCCTAACATGGGAAAGGAAATAGTCAATCAACTCCAGGAAGGGCAGAGAGTCCCATACAGGAAAAATCCAAGGAGAAACACACCAAGACACATAACAATCAAACTATCAAAAATTAAATACAAAGAAAAAATATTAAAAGCACCAAGGGAAAAGCAACAAATAACATACAAGGGAATCGCCAAAAGGTTAACAGCTGATCTTTCAGCAGAAACTCTGCAAGCCAGAAGGGAGTGGCAGGACACATTTAAAGTAATGAAAGGGAAAAACCTACAACCAAGATTACTGTACCCAGCAAGGATCTCACTGAGATTCAACAGAGAAATTCAAACCTTTACAGACAAGCCAAAGCTAAGAGAATTCAGCACCACCAAACAAGCTTTATAACAAATGCTAAAGGAAATTCTCTAGGCAGGAAACACAAGAAAAGGAGAAGACCTCCAAAAACAAACCCAAAACAATTAAGAAAATGGTAATAGGAACATACATATCGATAACTACCTTAATTGTAAATGGATTAAATGCTCCAACCAAAAGACATAGACTGGCTGAATGGATACAAAAACAAGACCCGTATATATGCTGTTTAAAAGAGACCCATTTCAGACCTAGGGACACATACAGACTGAAAGTGAGGGGATGAAAAAAGATATTCCATGCAAATGGAAATCAAAAGAAAGCTGGAGTAGCAATTCTTACATCAGACAAAATAGACTTTAAAATAAAGACTATTACAAGAGACAAAGAAGGACACTACATAATGATCAAGGGATCAATCCAAGAAGAAGATATAACAATTGTAAATATTTATCCACCCAACGTAGGAGCACCTCAATACATAAGGCAAATGTTAACAGCCATAAAAGGGGATATTGACAGTAACAAAATCCTAGTAGGGACTTTAACACCAACTTTCACCAATGGACAGATCATCCAAAATGAAAATAAATAAGGAAACACAAGCTTTAAATGACACATTAAACAAGATGGACTTAAGTGATCTTTATAGGATATTCCATCCAAAAGCAACAGAATACACATTCATCTCAAGTGCTCATGGAACATTCTCCAGGATACATCATATCTTAGATCACAAATCAAGCCTTGGTAATTTTAAGAAAATTGAAATTGTATCAGGTATCTTTTCTGACTACAATGCTATGAGACTAGATATCAATTTTACAGGGAAAAAAATGTAAAAAATACAAACAAATGGAGGCCAAACAATACACTCCTAAATAACAAAGAGATCACTGAAAAAATCAAAGAGGAAGTAAAAAAAATACCTAGAAACATGACAATGAAAACACGGTGACGCAAAACCTATGGAATGCAGCAAAACCAGTTATAAGAGGGAAGCTTATAGCCATACAATCCTACCACAAGAAACAAGAAACATCTCAAATAAACAACCTAACCTTACTCCTAAAGCAATTAGAGAAAGAAGAACAACAACAAAAAAACAAAGTTAGCAGAAGGAAAGAAATCATAAAGATTAGATCAGAAATAAATGAGAAAGAAATGAAGAAAATAATAGCAAAGATCAACAAAACTAAAAGCTGGTTCTTTGAGAAGATAAACAAAATTGATGAACCACTAGCTAGACTCATCAAGAAAAAAAGGGAGAAGACTCAAATCAACAGAATTAGAAATGAAAAAGGAGAAGTAACAACTGACACTGCAGAAATACAAAGGATCATGAGAGATTACTACAAGCAACTCAATGCCAATAAAATGGACAACCTGGAAGAAATGGACAAATTCTGAGAAAGCACAACTGTCCGAGACTGAACTAGGAAGAAATAGAAAATATAAACAGACCAATCACAAACACTGAAATTGAAACTGTGATTAAAATTCTTCCAACAATCAAAAGCCCAGGACCAGATGGCTTCACTGGCGAATACTATCAAACATTTAGAGAAGAGCTAACACCTATCCTTCTCAAACTCTTCCAAAGTATAGCAGAAGGAAGAACACTCCCATACTCATTCTAAAAGGCCACCATCACCCTGATACCAAAACCAGACAAAGATGTCACAAAAAAAGAAAACTACAGGCCAATATCACTGATGAACATAGATGCAAAATTCCTCAACAAAATACTAGCAAACAGAGTCCAATAGCACATTAAAAGGATCGTACACCATGATCAAGTGGGGTTTATCCCAGGAATGCAAGGATTCTTCAATATACGCAAATCAATCAATGTGATACATCTTATTAACAAATTGAAGGATGAAAACCATATGATCATCTCAATAGATGCAGAAAAAGCTTTCCACAAAATTCAACACCGATTTATGATAAAAACCCTCCAGAAAGTAGGCATAGAGGGAACTTACATCAACATAATAAAGCCCATATATGACACAGCCAACGTGGTTCTCAATGGTGAAAAACTGAAACCATTTCCACTAAGGTCAGGAACAAGAACAAGGTTGCCCACTCTCACCACTATTATTCAACATAGTTTTGGAAGTTTTAACCACAGCAATCAGAGAAGAAAAAGAAATAAAAGGAATTCAAATCAGAAAAGATGAAGTAAAACAGTCACTGTTTGCAGACGACATGACACTATACATAGAGAATCCTAAAGATGCTACCAGAAAACTACTAGAGCTAATCAATGAATTTGGTAAAGTAGCAGGATACAAAATTAATGCACAGAAATCTCTTACATTCCTATATACTAATGATGAAAACTCTGAAAAAAAATTAAGGAAACACTCCCATTTACCACTGTAACAAAAAGAATAAAATACCTAGGAATAAACCTACCTAAGGAGACAAAAGATCCATATGCAGAAAACTATAAGACACTGATGAAAGAAATTAAAGATGATATAAACAGATGGAGAGATATACCATGTTTTTGGATTGGAAGAATCAAAATTGTGAAAATGACTATTCTACACAAAGCCATCTACAGATTCAATGCAATCCCTATCAAACTACCAATGGCATTTTTTTACAGAACTAGAAAAAAAAATCTTAAAATTTGTATGGAGACAGAAAAGACCCCGGATAGCCAAAGCAGTCTTGAGGGGGAAAAACAGAGCCGGAGGAATCAGACTCCCTGACTTCAGACTATACTGCAAAGCTACGTTAATCAAGACAGTATGGTACTGGCACAAAAACAGAAATATAGATCAATGGAACAGGATAGAAAGGCCAGAGATAAACCCACGCGCATATGGTCACCTTATCTTTGATGAAGGAAGCAAGAATATACAATGGAGAATAGACAGCATCTTCAATAAGTGGTGCTGGGAAAACTGGAGAGCTACATGTAAAAGAATGAAATCAGAACACTCCCTAACACCATACACAAAAATAAACTCAAAATGGATTACAGACCTAAATGTAATGCCAGACAGTATAAAACTCTTAGAGGAAAACATAGGCAGAACAGTCTATGGCATAAATCACAGCAAGATCCTTTTTGACCCACCTCCTAGAGAAATGGAAATAAAAACAAAAATAAACAAATGGGACCTAATGAAACTTAAAAGCTTTTGCACAGCAAAGGAAACCATAAACAAGATGAAAAGACAACCCTCAGAATGGAAGAAAATATCTGTAAATGAAGCAACTGACAAAGATTAATCTCCAAACCATACAAGTATCTCATGCAACTCAATATCAAAAACCAAGCAACCTAACCCAGAAATGGGCCAAAGACCTAAACAGCCATTTCTCCAAAGAAGATATACAGATTGCCAACAAACACATGAAAGTATGAACAACATCTCTAGTCATTAGAGAAATGCAAATCAAAACTACAATGAGGTATCACCTCACACTGGTCAGAATGGCCATAATCAGAAAATATACAAACAACAAATGCTCGAGAGGGTGTGGAGAAAAGGGAACCCTCTTACACTGTTGGTGGGAATATTAATTGATACAGCCACTATGGAGAACAGTATGGAGGTTTCTTAAAACACTAAAAATAGAACTACCATATGACCCAGCAATCCCACTGCTGGGCAATTACCCTGAGAAAACCATAATTCAAAAAGGGTCATGTACCCCAATATTCATTGCAGCACTATTTACAATAGCCAGGACATGGGAGCAACCCAAGTGTCCATCAACAGTTGAATGGATAAAGAAGATGTGGCACATATATACAATGGAATATTACTCAGACATAAAAAGAAATGAAATCGAGTTATTTGTAATGAGGTGGATGGACCTAGAGTCTGTGATACAGAGTGAAGTAAATCAGAAAGAAAGAAACAAATACCATATGCTAACACATATATATGGAATCTAAAAAAAAAATGGTTCTGGAAAACCTAGGGGCAGGACAAGAATAAAGATGTAGATGCAGAGAATGGACTTGAGGATACAGGGAGGAGCAAGTGTAAGCTGGGACAAAGTGAGAGAGTGGCATGGACATATATACACTACCAAACGTAAAATAGCTAGCTAGTGGGAAGCAGCCGCATAGCACAGAGAGATCAGCTTGGTGTTTTGTGACCACTTAGAGGAGTGGGATAGGGAGGGTGGGAGGGAGACGCAAGGAGGGGTTATGTGGATATATGTATACATATAGCTGATTCACTTTGTTATACAGCAGAAACTAACACAACACTGTAAAGCAATTATACTCCAATAAAGATGTTAAAAAAAAAAGAAAAAGAAAAGAAACCTAAAAGGGGAGTAAGGACACAATAGTAAAACTAATCATACTCTACTGACATCTGGTGGTTACCCTGATTTTCAAACCTTAAAATTTATTTATGAATGCCTAATTTTGTTTTACTGCATTCTATCTGAGAATGTTGTTTGTGGTATATGATGAATGAGCTTTGTTGGGTTTTTAATTTTTTACTGTGTTTTTATATCTACTAGACACTGTACCTGGGCACAAGCTTCCAGTGGTAATGAATCTGTCTTTTTCTAGAATTCTGTGCCTTGTAAGTTATTGGTTTATCATTCCTATAAGGTTTTCATATCAAAGCTTCTTGTTAACTGAAGCCACAGAGGCTTCCAGATGCAGTAACTTCTTTTGTTTTTTTTAGAACTCCATGAAGAAGAATGCAACAGAGAGGTAGTGATCTACTGGAAGGTGAAGTGGCCTTCTCTCGAGTTCAACAGAGATGTATCCTTTCCAAAGATGCACCATTACTCAGCTTTCTAAGTGTTTACATGGCCTGTGGCCGTCACCCAGTGGTGGTATGTCCACCTGGTGTGGAAAACATTATCTTAAATTCTTGCAGAAGCATCTGCTAAAGCTGTTCCCTCTTATGTGGCTTTCAGAGACCTCAGATGTGATTTCTGGGCCTGACCACGTGGAGCATCTGTATTTGTGGTCACAGGAGGGCAGCTCATACTTTCCTGAGAAATTTTCTAGGGCTTGAAATTGTTGGGCCACAGAATTGGGGACCTGCAAAAACTTTTGATAGGTAGTATTCAATACACTCCCTCTATCTTTAGAGGAGGAAGTAGGGACCCAGAGAGGTAATGTGACAGAGGCACACAGACAGGTGTTGCATGGCTGAATTGGGGCTGGATCTCAGGACCCACATTTCCAGCTCTCTCTACCTTCCCTCCCATTTTGATGACTCCGCAGCATTCCCTCCTCAACTACTGACTTTGGACACTGTATATGTTTCTTACCCTCAGTTCCCTCAATTATGATATGAAGCAGTTGAATGGAATGTGAGGAATTTTAGCTGACACTTCAAGGTTCTAAGAAGGCTGGCTTAGGACCAACCCAGGAGGGTTTGATGGACATTTGCTGGGTGGGAGGATAGGGTAGAATATAGGCAGGGACAGATGAGATTTCAACTCCACTGTTCTCTTCAATCATCGCAGCTGAGTGTTTCACACACTCAATTCTATAAAGGATCCTTTTAACAAAGGGACTCGGAGATTTAAAAAAAAGTGTTTGAAAACCACTGAACTGCATGATCACTAGGATCTTTTCTAGCTCTAACATTCTTTAAGTCTGTATGTTCCTAAATAATTGTTCTCTAGAAAGACAGGGAGGATGGGGTTGTGTTTGTGGGTATTGTTTGTGTGTGTTTTGTGTCTGTCTATCAACTAGATTATAAACTACATAAGGGTTTATTTCTGGCACAATTCCCACAGACTGCTAGTTAGTTTGTATAGAGGTGGTAGGAATTCAACAAATTGTAGTTACTTAATCCTTTAGATTTTATGTGGTTTTCTCTCCTCCTGCCAACAACTGTGCAGGGTAGGAGCCATCATCCCCATCAGACAGGGAAGGAAACTGAGGCAAAGGGAAGTTCAGAACCCGCTCAGATTCTCATCAGTTCTCACCACTAGTGGGAGGTATAGGCAAGCGTGGGTCCAGCTCCAGCTGTGTCCAGAGAAGGTGATCTGGATCAAGGCAACCCCACCAGTCTGACCTCACGGGGATACTGCTGATGGTTGTTCTCAGGAGTGGACACTTGGGGCTCCTTGAAGTTCTATTTCATTGGCTTTCCTATGCCACACAATCCGATAATGACTATCTTAGTCTTTGTATTGTATATACACATACGTCTCTCCTATAAGGGCTATTCAATTTTTGAGAACAGAGAACAGTGTAGAGGAAAAGAACATTAGTTTTGAAGGGAAAGATTCCAGGTTGAGTGTGCGCTCATTTCCTGGTTTGCTGTGTGAACTTGGAAAAGGCCCTTCACTTCTCTGGGCCTAAGTGAACTGGTAGTTCTCCAGTCATAGGCTATGTGGCATGCTGGACCTTCCAACCCTGCAAAGACCTCTGCCACATTGTAATCAACACATCAAGTTAATTTTTCCACAGTGGAGTATCAGGTGATGTCTATCACAGAAGCTGAACGAATTGTGGGACAATATTTGCTGCAAGGAAAAAATAAAAAGCTTGGGAGAGAGGAAATCCAGAACCAAAGCAACATCCTTTCTTCCCTAAAACATTTAAGAACTTTACTCACCAGTACCTAGAGAGTGGGGGCAATAGACCATCCTGCAGGGTGCCTGGGGGAGGGGCAGACAACCGTGGGTGCTGTAGAGACTCTGAGCTGGCCTGGGGCTGTGGTCATGGCTGCTGCAGTAAGTGAAATTATATTACACTTAGAGTGATTTTTTTGGGATTGTTTTAGGCTTTTAATTCCTTCTCCTGTGAAATCTAAAATTCTGCCATGGGAAGGTCTAATGAACACATTGAAGAGCTGAGCCCTGTGCAGCTGTGTATGTCTTACCAGGTTTTGGCATCAGATCTGGCTTCAAATTCAGGTTCCATCACTTCAGCTGGACTATAGGATCTTAAGGAAGTTTCTTTATTTCTCTGATCCTCAATTTTGTCATCTATAAGATGGGGATATTTATGTTGAACTCACAGGGACTTTCTCAGGATCAAAACTGATGTTAAATGTAAAGCACATGATGTATGTCCATGGTAAGGGCTAAGTTAGTGGTGACTCCTGTTGTTCCTTAGGACTGAATTAGGTTCCCTGTGATAACACCATAGACATAGTGGTTGTTCTGTGAGTATTTATTGAGTTGAAATGGCTTTGTTATTCCTGGTGAACCAGAGCCAGCAAGAGCATCTGCCTACTAAATATTTGAGTATTAATGTGTCTTCTTATGATCTCCAGGTGTAAATAACCTTGCCTGACCATCCTCTGTGCATAGAGGTCAGTGATTGGGGCTTAGCAGGAGGACAGAGAGAAATGACCCCATTGTTTACTGAGCACTTATTCTGCTCCAGTGTCTCTCCACTGTCCCTACCAAGTCTGCCTGCAGGGCAGTGGTACCCTCTTTTCTTGCATAGGGAAACCAATCTCAGAAAAGGTGAGTAACCAACCCAGGATCACACAGCTGATAAGTGACCAGTCCTCTGAGATCTCATTGACTTCTTGGAGAAAGGAGTAGGTTCCCCACAAATTAAAAGCAGCAAGGAATCACTCACAGGTGGGGAATGCACCTTCTCAAATGAGAACACCAGGTGGGAGGAGCCACAGTTTTGCAGGGCAGGTCGGCAGACAGGGCAGGAAGTGAAGTAACAATGCAAGGGAGCAAATGCTAAGTGGAGGAACAGAATCATCTCCCTTTGCTTCTGGCTTGTGGGCTTTCCTTCTGCTCATCTGAGATGCTGGCTGTGATGTCATGCCTTGACTGGAGGTGTAGTATGTCTACGTGCAGCAGCACCAAGAGATGGAGTTTAATGGGCAGAAGGTCCACGTGATCCTGGCCCAGAGCCCCTCTATGCCACAGTTTCCAGAGAAGTCAGGCATGCTCTGGGTGAGGCAGTTCAAGCAGTGGCTGGCAATCTAGAGTGATGGCAGGAACCAGAGCAAAAGTAAAAAGAGGACACGTGTTGGCTCACTGACCAGGACCACCCATCTAAAGGTCACATAAAATGCATGATGCTTACTCCCATGGGTGCAAAAGAGTGAGACTCAATTTACCCCCAGAATCTTGGCTACAATGCAAGGTGGATTTTTAAATCTTATCAATTCATTCTTTGCTGACTCTTGCATTGTCCAGATGAAATCAGAACATCCAAGTGAACTAGAAGGTTTAGAAATTCACTTCGGGCTGGTCCTGTCCATGCACACACCAGCCGGTGGTGGGAAGGAGGTCTGGCAGGACTGTCTTTGAGGATGCAGCTCCTGCTCAGCAAAAACCCAGGGACTCAGGACCTGCCTGCCTTGAGTTCCTTCTTCAGGAGAGAGGCTGGGAGGGGTCCATGGGGCCACCTGCTGGACTGGAATGGGTGTGGCCTTGAGGCTGTGGCAAAATCTGAACTGTAGTTGTGACATGTGTTAGATCTGCCACCTTGGGCTTGTCACCCCACTCTTCTGAGTCTCCAATTTATTATTTGTAAACTGGGGTTTAATTTTATCAACTCCTTGGGATTAAGATAATTAAATGAGAGACTATATCCAAGTGTCTAGCCATTGCCAGGTGTTTAATAAATAGCAGCAGAATGTGCCTTGGCTGTTTTTCAAAATGTTTACATGTAAGTCTCCCATAAGCCAAGGCAGAGGGGAGAATCCACTTGAATTCCATGTTATCTCTCTCCTTACTATCTGGGCCTGAATATAAAGTTGGAAGTTTTGCAAGGTTTACTGCTGTATCTTTAATATGTCTCCTCCTTCTAAATTGTCCTTTTTTCTCCTCTCTAGTTTTCATGTATTACTTCAATAGCCTGGATTGCCCAGCTCCAAACTGGCTCTTTAAGTGGGATGCCAAGGTGAGATCCCAGGAGGCAGGAGGGGAAGTGTGTTTGACAAATGTTGACTTAGCCCATGGGGCTGTCAGCCTGAAGAGACGCGCTGTCTCAGCCCTCATGATGCTCTTTTAAGAAGCAGGTCTGTTGAGTGACTATGGTTAGTACTGGCGTTGCCAACACCCAGAATAGAGGCTGGGACAAAAGACAAAGAACCTTTACCTGGAATGCCAGCACCTCCCTGCTCTTCCCCTGAGATCCCACCAGGATCACTCTCTGGAACCTCTGGATAATAGCCTGCTCCTTGTAGGAACAATGGTGCCTGTGGACCCTATATCTGATTATGGAGGAGTTAGACAGGCCAACCTGGCTCGGGAGACAATCAGACATGTCCAAGCCTGCAGAAGGCTCCAGAGTTTTTTACAGTTTTTCTTTTTTTTTTCTGTAAGGAGAGGGAACCACAGTGGTACCCAGATCACTAGGGACTGCCTAGGACCTGGAATCATGGCAACCATTCCGTCTGCTTTGTAAGGTCCTACTTACTGGCTGGAAGGCTCACCAGTTCCCTGGGAGAGTGAAAAAGCACATAGGATTTGAGTCAAACACATCATGTATTGAATCCTGGCCCTGCTTCTAACTGGGTAATCTAGGGAAGCCATCAATTTCTTCCCTTTTAAAAACGGAGATGGATATTCTCACCCTGCAGAGAAGGAGTAAATAGAACAATGTTTGGGGAATTCTTACCACTTTCTAATGCTATAAAGCAAGTCCTTTCTCTCATTTCTTTGGAAGAATCCCACCACCCAATCCAATCCCATTTCCTGTTTTTAATTTTTTCTTTTCAAAAAATGATGTCTCAGAAATAGCTTTTTTTTAGCAAAAGCTGAAATATACAGCAAGGTCTTATAACACTGGCCCCTGATATCCAGCCTTACCTGGGCCCTGTGTCTTACATTTTGTCATCATCTGTGGCAACATTCTATGGAAATCTGGTTAGGGGCCCTATTTTCATATTTATTACTCCCAAAGCCATCTTCCTTTACCTTTGCCACATCCCAAAGAATCAGGAGTAATCGCTGTGAGGACATAGAAGTGACAGTCTTCTTTCCTTTGCAGAAAGGAGTTCCCACCTACTTGAAAAACGTGGTGAATGCTTGTCATAACTATCCCAGGAGATCCTAAGAGAGAGAATTGGGAGCTCTGTGTCCATGGAATGATGTCCCTGGAAGTGCCACAACTACTGATGCTCAGCTTGCCTGTCACTTTTTCGTCTTCAGAGGCCTGCACATTCTCCAGAATGTTGTCCCCGATTCCTTTCCCACTCTCCCCACCCCATGACTGGCTGTTGAATGTGGGTCAGATTAGGGAAAACTTTGCTTGTTACTAAAAAGGGAAGTCCTCAGTAGGGAACATAGCCATTCCATTGTGCCGTTCTAGGGGGATGGTAGGTAGCCGACTGACAACACCACCTCAGAGGGACTAATCCTGGCAAGTTGGCTCCTTCCCACGTGTGATTCCTTGCAATCCAGGGGGGTGATTTCCTGCTGAAGTTACACTGCCTTCAGAGCTGACTCTCAGTGCACCAAGACTGGACAACACGTGCTGATGTGCATTTGCATTATGCTTTATTGACTTGATTTGGCTGGAATTGAGATGATAATCCACTGTCTCTCCCCATTCCTACTTGTGGAGGATCACAAGCTGTTTTGATTTCAAACCGTTTTGAAAAACATTGCAGGCCTGACTAAGTGCATAGTGTGATAACATTTTTTTCTCATCAACCATGTCTGGGTTTCTCTCTTTCCTATATGCCCCTGGGGAAGGCTGTCCGTACCTCACTAGCTCTGCATTTTACTGGAAACTGAGGCATCAAGACAGCTCTGGCAGTTAGCAGAAGACAACTTTCTTTGCACACAGCATTGAGTTAAAGATTCTTTATATGCAATAAGTAAATTCCCTTTATCAAATGATGGTGATGTTGAAGGGATAAGAATTCACAGCCAGGGGAATATTAATTAGTGGTGTGGTTGACACTACACCTTTTTCTCAGGAATTCTACTGAAGTTATCTGCCTCTTTCACCACCAAAAGACTTCCAGTTTCCTACTTATCTCCTGAATTTTAGAGGGAAAGATATTTTGTGGCCAAAGACAGCCTTATGATCTCAGGGAAAATTTTTAACCACTCTGTGTGATGGTACAGAATTTTGATTAATGGGCATAAAAATTCAGGATGTAAAGCTGGAAGCAGGGGATTTATTAAAATGGGGTACCTCAGGCTGTGTATTTTTTCTATGAAAGGAAAGTGTATTGAATACAGATAAATAAATACAGAGTGAGTTATTCTTGTGCTGTCTGCAGTTTCCCTCCTACCTTGTTCTTTCTGTGAGAATGAATCAGTTAGGTCTCTTTGTTTTGCAAGCCACACCCAAATTAACTCATGGACTTCAACATAAAAAGGAATTTTAGTCTCACTTACATGCAAGGCCAGGTGTAGAGTGGTCTAAGGTAGGGGTTGCTATGGGCCTCAAACTGACATTAGGAATCAGCTTTGTTCTTCTTCAAGTTATCTATGATGTTGAGCTGTGTTTGGAGGCAGGATGGCTGCTAACAGCGAAAAATAGGCCTACATCTTCCTAGGTTCATGCCAAGTCAAAAACAGACAGTATTTCTTTTCAGTTGATCCCAAATCACCCCATGACTCCCTCTAAACCATGTGCCTATCCCTACCCTAGTCATTGTGGTCATATGGATAGAATTTGCAAATAAGCGATACTTCATAAATTTATCATTAAAATATCATTATCAATAATGTAGTTGGAATTTTATTTCAGGTAAACTAAATCTACATTTCTCAGAGGTCAAGTTGATATTTTATGTAGAGTCACTGTAACACAAGCACTAGGATTAGAGTTTTTGAGCAAAGAATCAAAATGAAGTGGTCTGATGCAAACCATATCTTTAACAGTGTTTGATAATTTGCTAGAAATTCTGAGAATACTAAGAATACTGAGTTTCTAGGTAAGGCAGTTTAAAAAAGTCACTCAGCTTGCTATAATTAGTAGAGTTAAGACCATTTTGCATTCATGCTTTCTAATGTGGAGAAGACAGTTCTATACAGCATTGATATATGAGGTTACCTGGGAAACTGAGAACCCATGAGTCAATAGTAAATGCCAGAAGCCCAAAAAACATAGAACTGGTGCTCTGGAGGTTGCACTGGATTCTTCAAGGTCTACCTCTCTGCAGGGGCTGAAAGTATCATTTGGAATTTGAAAGGTATAAATATATTATCATTCTTCTAGCACTTTGTTTCACTTATTTTCCCATGTCTGTCTCTCTGAATAGACAATAAGATCTTTGTAGATAGAAACCCTTCTTTCACTTTGATTATTGCCCCCTAAGGAAGTGTATCTTAGGCACTCAAATGGTAACTAAATGGATGCCTTTAATGATTTGGAGAAGGTTGACCAAATGACACATACCCAGAAGGCTCAACCCATCCAGATATAGAGGTTTGATTTCACTATATTAAATATTACTTTAATGTTTAATAATTTAATTCAATCCAAATTATTTCCCCAAGTCATCATTTTAGGGGCTCCAGATTCCTCAGGTTCCCATTGGTCTTTCCATGAGAACACCAGGTCCTTTATTTGTTAAGGGGTGGCTTTGCTGGTGTGGCTGTGGGTTATACTCTAATGTTATGGAAATGGCACAATCTGGACTGAGTCCAGCTGAGTCAAGATTTCAGGATTTTCATGATGAAAGTAGCACTACTGTTAGTGCTAAATTTTTTCCACAGGCAAATTATTCACGCTGAATAAGAGTTCAAAGTTAATGACCATCTTGGAACTGAGGAATTCCAGCAGAGGGTCTCGTCCTTGAAAATGTTCCTATTTCACAGTGAGGGTCCTGGCCTGGTTCCCTGGCTGAGATTCCTCACCCAGAATCTCCACCTCTACTGCCTGCCCTTCAATCCTCCTGTTTCCCAGCTGGGTTTGAAAGAGAG
This sequence comes from Balaenoptera physalus, assembly GCF_965194825.1. Classification (NCBI taxonomy): domain Eukaryota; kingdom Metazoa; phylum Chordata; class Mammalia; order Artiodactyla; family Balaenopteridae; genus Balaenoptera; species Balaenoptera physalus. Next base: position 36,765,722 of record NC_138901.1, read on the forward strand.
AGAAAGCAGGAAGAGCCCATTTGGTTCTCATGTTTCTAGTAGAATCACCAGTCGGCTCAGAGAATTATCTTTAAAAGCTTTAAGATGTGTGTTCACTTCACAGATATTTCTCAATGGTCTGGTGTCCATCTGGCAAGGGGACAGGCATGGCAGTTCCTGGGATGAGTGGGACAGGCTTGGGGTCTGCACTCAAGGAGCTTATGATTCAGTGAAGAAGACACAGTGGACAAGCTGTTGAAAAGGTGATGAGTTGTGAGAATGGGCAAGTAAAGGGGGCTAGAGTCTAAACCTGGGGGCACTAACCAAGTCTGAGGGATCATGGGGGTGCATGTTGGAGTTGGCTGGATGAAGGTTGGAGAAGAAAACTTCTACGTGGAAGAAATCATTTCCATAAAACCCCTCAGGCAGGAGAACCAGTCACATCTGAATAACTACCAAAGGCCAGTAGGTCTGAGCAATGAAAATTAAGGAAGGCATCTCACATGTGTCTGAAGAAGGAGGCAATGAGGCCGTGGGAGACCCTGAGAGCTATGGCAAGGATTTTGAACTTCATACCCAGAACACCAGTAAGCTTTGAAGGATTTTAGGCTGAGCAGTGACCTGGTAAGCCACATTCATTCCTAAATACAGCTCATTTTCCCCCATGGTTCTTCAGCATTTCTAACATTCCTCCAACATGGCATGGAGGTGCTCTCCAAGATGCTCTAAGACTTGTCATTTTGAATCCTTCCCACTCTGAGGCAGCACTCTGAGTAGCCCACATCCAAACCTAGTTTCTAAGGTGGAGCATCAGCCTCTGAAGTTTAACCAGAAAGCAGGGAACATCCATGCACATGACCCCTGATGTGTCTGGCCCATGCTATTTTCAACATGCCCTGCAGTGTGACTGCATCAAGCACCCTGTCAGAACAGAGCCACTGCAGGAGTCAGAAGTGGTAGAGAAAAAAGAAGATCATACAAAATATAAGTAGGTCTGCTTTCCCCAAAGTTTCTTTCTCTAAACTCCTCCCTAACTATAAGGAAGAACACACACACACACACACACACACACATATATATATATATAAATACACATATATGTATATGTATACATATATATTTATACACATATGTGTGTATATATATATATATATATATGTATATATAGGCTTGAGAACACAGAAGCACATAGTTTGTTGAGGTTCTCAACAAACAGGTTACGTATATTCCTTGAGGAAGAACCTGAACCCTGTCTTATGGCCACACTATTGTTTCTTGACTGCTTCTCCTTTGTTTCTACATTCCCTCCCTTCCCTGATAAACAGCTGATTGAATTTGCCCTTTGGAACTCAGAGAAGGTCAAGGAGGCTGAATGACGCCTTCTTCCGACAAACAAGAAACAGGGGACACAGAAAGGATTTGTACCTGGGAGGGCCCCACAGTGTCCTGCTCAGTTTCAATCCCCCCTTATCTTTGATACTCCTCAATCTTGAGGAAAATAGGTGTTGGTCAAGAAAAGGAATAATGGTTTGGATAGAGAGGTTAATCATAAACTTGGCAGAGGAGTTCAGTTTTAGTGGGACTCCTGTTTCAACCTTCCTCAAATCTTTCAGAGAACAGCAGGCCAACTGCTGTGGCTACTTCTCATTGAAATTGGACATAGTCCTTCCCCAATTTGGAGAATGGACACCTCGAGTTCCAGGTCTTGTAATCTTTTATGATTAAAATCTCAATCCCTTGATCTGCTGCTTTGGTGCAAAAAAATGAATTAGAAGTAGGAGGTGTGACAATCCAAATGTTAATGGACAAAATAGATTTCATTACCTTAGGAATTCAAGAGAATGAGCCTGAAACCCAGTCTAGTCCTGTCACTTCAAGGAGACTTGTAGCCAGGTATCCAGTTGTCTAATTTTATCTAAGTAGGTCCAAACTTCTGATGTGGTATTATACATAACAGGAGCTATTGGCCACTACACATATATCTCCTTTTTTTCTGTTAACATCTGATCTAAAGCAGTTTTATTGTCTAAAATTTAAGTTACAAGAAGAGACCTTGAAGCCATAAGGTTGCAACCTCCCTCTGCCAGCAGAAACTGCCTTGAGATTGTCTGGTGGTATCCTGAATCTGACACAGCTCAGAAAATTCAAAGTTCTCAGCAATACAGGAACATGTCTAAAATCACATCCACGATGGCCACCTAGTTTTACCTAGGATGTCTGAACCACAGCTACTCCATTTTAACTTTCAAATGCATTCCCCTTCTCAATGGTCACAGCAGATATACAATGCATGTCCAAAAGGTCACAAAACAGGTTGCTCTGGTCAGTGAGTTTAAGTTAAACCATGTCTAAGCCAGAATGACTTCCCCATACCTCAATATGTGCAGATTTTTTCATCATTTCCCCTTTTGATTGCAAACACTTTGACAGCCCAAAACATCTGTCCCTTGAAGCCAGGGTGGCAATTGACTGCCTGCCTTGGGTCCAGATCATGTCCCTCGTTGTTAGGCCTCCTTCATATTTGCCTACTTATCCACATTGGGGCAAAACTAATCAGATATTGTGAACAGAGATAAGGCTCAGAGGTATGTTAATGGGGAAACATTTTATTGGCTATACATTTTAGCACTTTTACCGAATTGTTACACAAGCATTGTACATGTGCTTTTAGCAGTAGATCTAAAGCAAGCAGTGATACATCATGAGTAGTTACAGTCTGTGATAATTTCACTAGATAATTTTCTTTTCTTCCTGAACATCAGAGCAAAAGTGTGGCTTGTACAATAATTTTCATAAATACAGACCTCAATTAATAGACTAGAATATAATATCTATTGAAACATATTTTTTTTCTCTAAAATTACCCTTATCTCCACCAAACACAGCCAAATCAATTTGCTTGCAAAATAAGTTTGGTCAATTGACCATATAGGCTCCTCCAAACTGGCTGTGGTGGAATTCCTCAAGAGTCTCAAACTGAATTCCCAAAAGGCCTCTCAAGGCCAGGAAAGTCATGCCAGTGGTCTGTCATCATATTCTGTCTTGGCGGATTTCTCTCTCGGAGGTCCCCAAAATATTGAGATTCATGCACATGCCATGACAGTCTTTCCCATTCACCTGAAAAGGCTGCTCAGAACCCAAGAGTCTTCAATTAATGTAAGGACCAGACAGAGAGAAAAGAAGAATGTTTCAGTTTTACTCATATGGGCATAATTTACCAAATTGTTGTGCCACAACCAACTAGAGGGGAAAAGCCTCCCCGCAACTGGAAAACACAAATCAAAACCGGTAATATTCCAGACAAAAACCATAAACATCATAACCATATTCACCAGTTCGCTCAGTAACTAATATTTTTTGCTAACAGCTTTGTGAAGCCATCAGGTTTTCCATTAGGATTCTTTAGTTTCTTACCCAGTTCAGCAGTACAATCTGAAATTTATCAGAGACCTGTACTTGTCAAAAAGTCTTTCTATGTATTTTCTTGAAGATGAAGCACTCTTACAAAAGCATCAGATATAACAGTAACTGTCTATAAGGAACAAAAGACTTAAAAGCCACAGTTAAACAACTGATTACTATGTAACTGATCAAGAAACTTGGTTACAATAACCAGAATTATGACTTGTAAACTTTTATCAGGACACACTAAATTTTTAAGTATTCCATATTAATAACATTTACCCATATAATATAACCTGAAAAAGCTTATCACTCATTTGACAATGCTTCCCATGTAATTTAGCATACCAAATAACAAAGGCCTCTTTTTTTCCCTCACTCTCAGGGATCACAAATGATTAGATTAAGGTTCCAGGTAGATTATTTACATCTCAAAGTCACAAGAAGAGAAATACTTATTCCTTCTAGAAAACTAGCTTCCTATAACTGCCTATGCAAAAACAGTTTTAGAGTGTCAAAATGAGTTCCACCTTGGCCATTTTCAGGGATTTTTTTTTTTTAGTTTCTAAATAGTCAATTCAGTCATAGTTAATAGCTGTAATGGACAATAACACATAACATTCACTCACATTCACATGCCTCACTTTCAGAGGAAAAAGCATCAGCATTCACATTACCAGGACCCCTTAACAAAGGTCAAAACCAGGAAGAGAGAACAGGACATTCATGCACACACCCAAGATAAAAGCCAAACCAATTCCAAAGGCTCACTTTGATACAACAGCAGAGCCATTAGGAGCCCTTGTCCTCCAGATCTCAAGGAGTACTGAGGCCAAACAGTATTACAATAAAAAATATCATTCCTTTATTCATGGGAGCATAGCTAAAGATCTCCCTGTTTTGCAAAAATACACCCTATGGGACTATAAGATGGAAAATAGATCTGATCACCCATACACAAATATCAAGCAAACAAGCTATGCAATGCAAAATGGTCTCCCAAGGTCATAGTTCCCTAGCCCCAGAAAGGGAAAATCTCAACCAGTGCTCTGCCATGGGTAAAGCCAATGCAATAGTGGTGTCCTCAGAGCTCAGAGACCAGAGATGTCTCAACCAGCCAATGAGAGTACTGATACACAGACACATACAAACAACAAACGTGGCCCTGCAAGCAAAATGTCAGACGAGATGTAGCCCCCAAATTCCACTTCCACTCTCAAGCGGATGCCTCAAGACAAATTGGCCCAACTCTTGAAAGAGAATGGGTGCAGACTGGCTGGCAATGAGCCCAGAGTTGTTCACTCCTTAAAAGGGAAGTGATCCCAGATACAGTGGGTAGAATTCCCAGGCTGTCTCTTATTTTCTTCTTTATTCAGAAACAATCCATTCTAGGACAAAATAGCCCTCCTTTTCCCAAGAAATTCATTTCTATTCATCATACCTTCTTTTGCTGAAAACACACATCTTTTCTCGCATACTGAAATGTTTTTCTTATTCATTTAGTAGCTTTAATTACTTATATTATAATTTTAATGCTTAAAAACCTTAATTTCTAGCAAAAACCAAGAAGCAAGTAATTGTGAGCTCTATGTCATACAAACACTTCCTGATTGGAAAATTTATGCTTTAGTCTTCCTGTCCTAAGAATGCAAACATAGGTAAATTTAGACCCACCCACCAATTAGAGTTCCAATATTTTATATTATGTGAAAAGACTTGGACAGTCAATGAGTTCTTGCCATTCAACTCAGTTTAGTTTCAAATTACCAAAATCTGCAGAGACACCCACAAAGCAGACATTCCCAGAACACACTCATTTCTAACACTTCCATCAAAAACCTCTCTTATCTCACTTACATATATTTAAAGTTTCATCATGTTGAGATATGTTTCTTGCTGACAAATTCACAGCAGATATAATATGATCTTTGTTGACCTCTAGTAAACCTAGGTACAACAGAAGTACCATTTGGAAGCAGAGACACACAGAACCAGAATTTCCCATTTCACAAAACAGAAAGTTAATCACAAAACATGAGACAAAAAACACAGACACCTGTCACAAATAGTACCTGGTGTTCACAAACGATAAAACACAAATGGCTGTCACAAATCCACATGACCAGTCTGGCTCTTAAACAGACATACCCTTAAAACAGAAACAGCTCTCAATGACACAGGCACATCAGAGCCAACTGGCCCAAATAGCACTCTGGCCCAAATAGTGTCTGGTGCTTACAAATGATCCTCAGTGGGGGATGCATATCAGAATCAAATGGCCACAAAGGAAAAGCTGCCCAGGTGCACTCTAGCAGACAAACCTGGTCCTAGAGCTCATAAGCTCGTATCAAATGCACGTTTCCATTTCCACCTACCAAAAGCCAAAACAGCAGCTGGTATCGGGCAGGGAAGAGATGTGGAAAGTCCTTGAAACGATGGTTTCAGCAGCTGCTGGGACATTCCCTCAAATTTCCCCTCTGAGGCCAGCTAGCCATGATTGTTCTGGAGCCTTGCTGCAGTCAGTGGCTCTGCAGCCCAGAGGAGCCAGACCCAGCAAGAGCGTAGCCCCATATTGGGCAAAAAAATCTGTTACTAAACTCAAGTTTGACTGTTCACTGCTTAGAATCAAATAAGTGCTGGTTGTAAAAAAAAGGTTGCTATATTCAGAAGGCTGGCAACGTGGGGAGATGATGGGCTTGTGTCCAAAAACCTAACTCCAAAGATTCTGCTTGAAGGTCAAAGTTTTTAAAGGGAACATTATTTGAGGAGGGGATCAGAGTCTTCATTATCTTCCACCATGTGCAGACTTTCTTCTGATGGGTTGGTGGTGTTCCAGGAATCTTGTGCTCAGCCTGAAGTTACCATCCTCCACCTGGGTGAGGGCCTTAGTTCTGGCAGAAGAACTCAAAGGTATTTTGTTATGTATATCTCTTAAAGAAGAACCAGGAACCTGCCCCATGGCTGCACTATTGTTTCTTGACTATTCCTCCTTTGTTTTTGCATTCTCTCCCTTCCCTGATAAGCAACTGACTGAATCTGCCCTTTGGAATTCAGGGAAGGTCAGAGGAGGCTGAGTGAAGCTGATTTCCTACAAACCAGAAACAGGGGACACAGAAAGTTTTGGTACCCAGGAGGAGTCCATAGAGTCCTCTCCATTTCAGTCTCTTTCACAAATATTAGTAAAAAGCAATCTGTGTAGGTAAGCTTAACTTATTCCATCTGCCGGAAACACAATGGACCCAACTGGTGTTCTATAAACTAACGAGTTTTGCATTATCATATCTGTTTCATGAATAACATTTTTAAGTGAAAGCTTTAAGATCTCAGTTTGCATCTGTATGTTTATGTATGTCTATTTATGTATACTATAGATATGTGATTTTTTTGTACCTCTGAATGGTATTACCATAATTATTTCCTAAAGAGCTCTATCAATTGACTGAAGACAAACAAGCATTATAAAAATCAAGTATACTTTCAGAAATATAGAAACTAACCAAAATATTTTCAAAGTTCTTGTGATCTAGGATAATTTTCAGTAAACAAAAGCTAGTTTAAATTTATTGGTTTAATTAAAACAGGTGTATCTTTAGAGTTATCAGCATTAAATACTTTTATTCTACCTATGTTTACAAAAAATCAAATAAGCTCATGATATCTCAAATTGTAGTATTTGTCATCAAGAAAGATAAGATGATGGTTAGAACATAGCTTCATTTAAAAAAAAAGTAATATTCAGAAAAAAAAGATGATGGTTAGCTGTTTAATTCTTATGAAATTTTCATGAGTGATTTAAGCATACATGTTAAGATGAAGGAAACTAAATAAATGTAAGATAAAAGTTTATAAATCAAATTTTCAACAACAGTTATGTTTTATGCTATGTCTACTTAAAAAGGGTTTCCAAAAACTTTCTGAGACTTCTCAGCCAACATAATCACACGAGACAATTCCTTACTACAAATCTTGAATATGGACAGAAATTTGGCAAAACGTGTGGAGGATTTCCTTTGAAACTTGGGGAGGTAAAAGGAATAACTTGAGTCAAAGCACAGAGGTAGGGAGACTGGGAGGCAGAAAGATATTTGCAATTGGGAGTAATAACTAATAATGGTGAACATTTATTGACCACTTTCTAAATGCCACGCACAGGCTGAGCACTTCACACACATTAGGTCATTTCATCCTCACCCTTGTATACGTATAAAGTCTCCAAGAGAGCATGGAATTTTATCTTGTTCCAAGCTATACACCCAATATAGAAAACACACAAAGTACTCAAACTCTCTGCTGAAGGAATGAATGAATCAATGATGGAGCAGCAATCCTAAAGCCCCAGGATCTCAATTTGACCCTATGGCAGAAAGATGGGTACAAAAATTTACACTTAACCTTGTTTTCCACCTAATTAGCACCAGAAGAGTGAACATTGAGAACAAATAAATTTTTAGACTTTTTAAAAGCTGGAATTGTTTTGTCTTTTAGTTTTTTGTTGTTGTTGTTTTGCCTAATGTTAACATAAAATTTTTTTTATTTTTTTTTTTTGCCTTTCCATTCTGATTCAACACCTTTGGAGGATTTATACAGATGGTCTAGAAATTGATACACTAGAAAGGTATCATTGATGTAACTGGAGGAGGGGAGAGTGGCAGGAGGAAAAGCAGGAGAAGAAGAGAAGAGCTTTTCATTTGTAGGCCAGGATCCTGGAAGTTAAGAAAACCTGATTCCCCCAGAGACAGATATGGAGGTTGGTGGGGGTGAGGGTAGCACCCCAAACCCATTTTCTCTTATCTATTTTTTTCGATTCCTCTCTAGTGGTTCATAAACTGAGAAAAAAGTCAACAGAAACCAAGCAGGACAAAAAGGGTACTTTGAGTTCAGTGAAGGACACACAGCAACTTTTGTTCTTACGTCAAACAGCTTAGGAAGGGCTGGGTCTGTTTCTAAGTGGTCATGGATTCTGTTTACCAGTGAATGTGGAGTTTCACTGTCCCTGGGACAGTGAATAATACTCGTCATTAGAAGCCTTCTTTTAAGCCGGTGTTGAATAATTGCTGGATTGCTGAAAGCGTCCAAGTAGGAGCTCTCCCTGCACTACACTGCTTGGCTCCTGTCCCCTTCCAGCCACTTCAAGCTCTTGTAAACAGCATTCATTTTCCATCACAAGCGAGGAAATGTGACTGTGCAGCCAAGGTGCCAGGTCCCTGGAGAGGGCCTGCCAGGGAGTCCGTTTCCTCACATCTCATTTTAGTTTGTAACTTGCTGGCGGGGTTGAGTAATCGCTGAAGCTCCATGTCTTCCCCATCCTATTCTGCTCCACTAACTTATGAAACACCCAGCGACCCGCTGGAGGACTAGCAGATCAACCAGATGTTTCCTGAGCAAAGACAGCACACACAGCATCTCGTGAGAGGGGAGGGCTGGCGGGCACTCACCCCCTCTGACGTCACTGGGCGAGGTAGCCTGCGGCAGAATTTCAAAGCAGAGCAGCTTGGCCAGGGAAGAGCTCAGCTGGCAGCTCTGTGCTGGCATTAACTGACCCAGATAACTAGGGAGAAGGAATCAGCAATTTAAGTGTGTTTATTCTCCGGGAGGAATTAGACCCTGTACTCTCTGACTATCCGTGGGTGCTAGGAGACCCTCCCCCATGGCTCCCCATGCCCAGTCAGGATCACGTTCACCATGTTGCTTCTCATTCCAGCTCCTTGTTTTCCTGACTTTGCCTGAGGTTGACGTGGGACAAGCTCAATTGATTGCAAAGAACAGCAATGAAATAGTAATAATTATTAATAATAAATAAACTAATTCTTCTTCCCCAGAAAAACATAGGGGAGCTCAAATCCTAAAAAAAGTCTAATGTCAAATTATCACCTTATATCACCCTGTCAGATTCAGGCTGTTAAGAACCAGTAAGGTAACAATTTTTTAATATAAGGAACATAGCTATGGAATGGCTAGCTTTCCCTTAGAAAGGTCACTAAAAGTAACTCAAAACAAACAAATAAAAAAATAGAATGCATATACCATTTGCTATCACTGTGATCTCATAAAACAAAGGTTAATTTAATATCCTTTACTCCAATCCCTCCAAGGAATTTTCTTCACACTCATAATCGAATCCAAATTACCTAGACCTAAAAAGTGCCATGTGATCTAGGATCTGACCCCTGCCTACTTTATAAGCTCCACCTTCTCCTCTTTTTGTTCCTCTCCAGCCTTTTCACTGTCCCTCAAACAAGTCCTGGTCTTTGCATTCGCTGTTCCCAACATCTGCTGTGCTTTTCCCCAGATCTGTGGACAGCGGCCTCCTGTGGTGGGCAGCTTTCTGACTGGACTCCCAGGGACCTAGCTCCTGGGATTCATGTCTGTGTGATCCCCTCCCCTGTGTGTGAGCTGGACCTAGTGACTTGCTTCTAAAGAACAGACCAGAATAGACCAGCTCTAAAGAAGAGCAACAGCTATGGGATGTCATCCAGAGGTTAGGTTATGAAGGACTCTGACGTCCTTCCTGCTCACTCTCCCTCTCTGTGGCTCTTCTCACTTGCTCTGTTGAAGCGAGTTGCCATTTGTGAGCTGCTCTCTGGAGAGGCTGATGTGACAAAAAACAGAGGGTGGTCACTTGACCAGCAGCGAGTCAGGAGCTGAGCCCCACCATCCAATAGTCTGGGGGGAACTGAGTCCTGCCAACAACCTCCTGAGTGAGACTGCAGAGGATCCTTCCCTGTCCTGTCTGGCTTTGCAAAGACTGCAGTCCCAGAGGTCACCTTGACTGCAGCCTCGTGAGAGATGCTGAGCCAGACACCGGGACCAACTCAGCCACACCTAGGGCCCAGACACACTGAAGCGCTGAGATAAGAAGGGTTGTTTTTAGCCCATAAGTTCTGGCATAATTTGGTACAGCAATAGGTGACTAACCCTCCGCTTCACTTCACTCAGGTCTCTGCTCAAATGTTTCCCTGTTTTGGATTCTCTCACCTCCCAAACCCACCAAACCAACAAAACTGATCACACATTATCCTCTATCCCCTTACCGATCTGCATTTTTCCGTAAGGAAATTATCGCACTTATATTTATATTATATATTTATTTATTATCTGGCTTCCCTACTAGAATGAAAACCCAATGAACAGCATGTCTGCCATTTTCCTGGTAAATAAAATGAATATATATTTGCCTTGATGGTGCTTAGGTTCCTTTGTCAAATACTTATTTTAGGGTTACTATATACCAGGTCCAGTGACCATAGGTTATTTATTCCTGTTCCATGTCACATAATAGAAAGAACACTCACAGTGAAGATGGACTAGGACTTAAACTCAGAGCCCAGCACCTGCTGGCTCTGTGACACCTGACAAGTCTCTGAGCTGCCATTTTTCTCATCCCTAAAATGGGGTAATATTCACACCCTAAGTTGTTTTGAAAAGTAAATAAAATTAGGTACATAATCTCTTAGTATATTTAAAATGCATCTGCCCCTCTTTCACCACTTTTCCCACTCAGCCATCTTGCACATAACAATTATTTCCTTCGTTACAAGTCTGAATTAAGTGATTAATACCCATTCATGCTTTTTCCTTTTCTTACCTTTTGAAAAATAAAACTCTTAGAAAGTCAAATCTATAATGTATTATTAGGTGCTTTTGTCTAACAACTATGGTGTTAGAAGATGTGAGTTCATCCATCACCTTCAAGTTTCTTTTTGTTCAGGTATGGGATTGACGTTAAGAAAGTGCCATTCGTATCCTGACCAGGTGGTCTGAAATTGATGCTACTTTGTAAATGTTTTATTGCCAGTGGCTGTCTTATTTAGCATGTTTATGATATTGTCTGTGTGTCCTGATTCCTCTGTCTACAGTGCTATCTTCCTGCTTCGAACCTGCCAAACACCTGAACTTCTTCAGAACATGTTCAATGCTAAATCCTCCAGCGAAACTTCCTAAATTCCTTCTTCTGTCTTTTACTTATGATGTTTCTACTGAATTGTGTCATATCTCAAAACATCTTAAATTGTTTACTACTAGATGGTAAGCACCATGCTGCCAGAAGAAAACACTCTTCTTTCTTTCTATTCCCAGCTTATGGGACTGGGAGCATCCAGTAGACACTTGTTAGAGATAATTCATGGATGCCTGTATGGAAAAATGACTAGAGTTCATTGTCCTTGGGCATCAGGCTTCATCCTCTAAAAAATGAGAGAGATAGCCAGGTGCCTTAAAAAAACAATTTGAGCACTAAAATGCTATGATTCTTAGTCTTTGTATTATGTTATTCAAATGCAGTATATCTTTTTTATTTCATATATTTGTCTTAATGCCAGAGCTTTCTGTATATTCAGAAGTTCCTTGATTTTTAAGCAACCAGCATTTGGATGCTTATAAAAACCCCTCTCTCTGACCCTTTGCCTGCAGTTGCACCAAGGATATGGCTGAGTTGATGTATGTACCTTCTTTGCCTCTTAAAGCTTATTCATCCTCTCGGTTTCAGTTGAAAATATCATTTCCTACAGAAGGAGTCTCCGGATTCTCCTCTTATAGCACTTACTACACTGTTTGGCAATTATCTGATTATATGTGTGTTCTCTTCACTTACCTGTAAGATGCATATGGAAGAAGATGACATCTTTCTTGTTTATTGTTTTATCCCTAAAGCTTAGCACAGTGCCTGACACATAGTAGTTGTTCCTGAATCTACTGAACGAATTAATGAATGTAGGAGTCCCTGCTCTCAAGCGGATTGAAATGTTATAGGATACACAAGATAAGCACACAAATAACCAGTATATGCATGCCTATCATTTACGATTCCCAGGAATCTGTGGAGTTAGCATTCTTTCTCCTATTTTGCTGAAAGGAAAATTTAGGCTTAGAAGTTATATCACTTTCCAGGATTACTCTACAACTAGAAAGTGGCAGAATTGGATTTGAAACATTGCAGCACTATGCAGCAAGTGTTAAAAATTGGTACAAAAATCTACTGCTTTTCAGCAATGGGAGAATTCATTTCTACATAAGATAACATTTAGGTTTGAATCTGAAAGACAAATAAGCTTTTTTAAAAAGAATTATTTTCAGTTACAAAAACATAAACTAACAACCCTATGTGTTATAATAAATTCAAATAATACAGACATATTTAATGCAAGAAGTGAAAGTTCACCCCACTCTTGCTTTAATTATCTTTGCAAGACATAACCATCATAAACCATATCTGTGTATATATACATATGCTGGTTTTGTTTTATTTGTTTTAAAAGGAATCACACTATAAATACTGTTCTGCAGCCCCACCTCTGCCATTTTAAACTTCAATAATTCTGCAATAATTCTCTTGTATATACATCTCTGAGTTTCATTAAAGATCTTCTGTCCATTAATTCCTAAAAATAGGATTTCTTGTGTCATGGCTTGTATGCCTTTTAAATTGTATCTGAAACTGACAAATATGTGCAGAATGTGAAAAGTTGGAATCGGGGGGCAAAAACTATTCAAGGTGGGGAAAGTCACATAAATAAAGGTACCAAGAAGCATAAGTCACATTCCTTTATTTCTCCCAAGAAATTTCAACATTTTGATCCTTTGTGTGAGCTCGAATGACAAATTCCAGCTCCTTCCAAGTGACCACAAGCTATTTGTCAGTCTCTCTTTCTCTTCCTCCTGTCCTTTCAATGATGAAGTCCCCAGAGGTTAAACACTCTCATTAGTAATCTTACCACTAGAATCCCTGAAAACCAATGTTTGCTGCCCTTTGGTTTTTTATTTTAATGACTCCTCACCACACACAGACTCCTCATTGTGCTATTCACAACTTTCCAAATGAAACCAAAGACTTGATTCAACTGTAGTCAAAGAAAAGTAATTCTGCACAATTCCAGACACATATACACACTAACACTACACTTTCCAGCAGCAACTAAAACTTAAAATTGAATGATCATGACATGAGATGTTTCTAAAGATCTATCGCCTTGCCTTCAGTTTTATTAAAGGCACAAATGTGCAGTTGCATTTAATCGTGTTTATTTGGAAGCCTGCATGTTTACCCTTGGAAACCTATTATACATCTCTCATCTTACAGTGAACAAAAGGGCATTGTAACTTCATGTAGTCTGACTGCTTGCTTAAATTTAGGTCTGCACTCAAATGAGAAAATGCTTGAGTATCAGTCATCTTGGAATCCAAGGGACTTATTCATAGAGCATGTGGGGCTCTATTCATAAATGATTTATGTCTTTGCATAAAAGGGAGTGGGGGCTGTGTGTGTGTGTGTGTGTTGCTCAGAGAACCATCAACTGCCTCTCCTGAGTAATTTATACAAGATCAATATTTATCAAAGTGAGCCAAGAAATGTGACATACTCATTGAGAGCAAAATACTTCATTTACAGTTCCTTCACCCACAGAAGGGAGAACGACAGATTGAAATGTTTGCGTAAAAGCTACTCTAAGTGGTTCTCACTTTGTTCCTGTTGCTTTAGATACAGTGTGATGCTTTGGTTGAAACTGCAGATTTCTTTCATGGATGATGCTCATGACTAACACAGAGTAGGTATTCAAAAATGTATTTGTTGAGTAAATGAGTAAAGAGAAATAAGCAAACATTGTTGGCACTTTTCCCATGGAAAAAAGAGGGTTGCCCACTGAAATTACTCTTTTAACATATCTTAATGGAGCATCCGCTAAGCATTTTGCATTAAATGAGGACACAGTTGTTAATGGGAATATTCTCCCAGACAAATGTGTAAATAATTAAAAACATAATAATGAAAAGTGCTATGTTCTCTATTAAAGATTTTTAAAAAGTGTTCTGGAGATCCAGAGGAAGGATCAACTAATTCTGCCTAGAGAAGTTTAGGAAAGAATAAGAGTTAAACAGGAGTTAAACAGGTTTGTAGTGAATAAGAAGATAATTTTAGGATGACGTTATGGCATGAACAAAGGAAATATAAAAGATCTTCAGATTACAGAAATGGGATAGATGTGTTGCCGTGAAAGATTAGAGTACTTGTGTCAGTAATACAATAAGTAAATCTGAAATCTTACATTAGAATTGGATTGTAAATGGCCCTATACACTCAACCAGTGAGCTTTTACCTTCTTTTGTAAGCAAGAGGAGACTCTCATAGATTTTTAAACATGCAAGTGGCATAATCAGATTTCCCGTAGTGATATATCTCTGGTGACACAATCTATACTATCTACATACCATCTGGTGGAGAAGGATAGAGAGGAGAGGACAAATGGGATTCCACTTGCTTCTCAAGTCTACTAGTGTCTCTATGGAATGCTGCTTTGAGAAGGACTTCAGAATTGCATCTGGACTCAGCAGGAAAGTCTCCAGTAATGTAAAGAAGTGATGTTTCTTATTAGTGTAAGAAGAGAAAGAAGAGAAAGTGGCAGCAGGTGTAACCTAAGCATTTGCCATCCGTGAATTAGCAGGATGTTGGGAAAGTCTAGGTGAGAAATCATCAAGTCCTAACTTATGGCAATCTCAATTTGTGAGTGAAGGGAGCATATTTAAATATTTTATACTATATATACTAAATATATTAAATATGCTCTTATAAAATATCATATGTTATTTTTACTCATGCATATAGAAGACTTTATGAATCATGTGAAGTTTAAGATAAAAGAATAGAGGATGACTTTATAAAGTTTGCAGTTTAAGATCGGATGCTGGGGAAAGCAACCATCATTAATTAAGAAAGGGAATAGGAGCAGAAAAATAAGTTGAGAGTGGTAAGGAGGTGAAAAGGAAGATGATGATTTCATTACTGGCCATACCAAGTTCTAGGAACACAAAAGATATATGTCCAAAATATTAGATGAGAAAATGCAAAATTTTAGCTGAGAACTAGAATATATTTAAAAATCAAATAAAACCATGGAACTGAAAAAATAAAACTGAAATTAAGAACTCAACATAGGAACTTAACAACAGATTAAACACAAGTAAAAGGAAAATTAAAGAATGTGAAAACATACAGGTAGAGTCACTGAAATAACAGAATAATGGAAAATACCAAATAGTCAAGAAAGATATGGAAGAAGATGATAAAATATAAAATATGTGCATTGTGATACCATAAGAGTGAGAAAATATGGTAAGGCGGAAACAATATTTGAAAAGATAGTGGTGAAAAAACTTCTAAACTTGGTGAAGGACATCAAGCTATAAATTAAAGAAGTGTTACAAACAGGAAAAAATACAAATAAAACCACAGTATAATTTAATTCATCACAGTATAAACTGATGAAACAAGATAAAATATTAAAAGCTGTCAAAGGAAAAAAAGAAATAATTTAGCTTAAGAAAAACAAAAAACAAAAAAACCCTAAGACTTACAGGTGACTTCTCATCAGAAATTATGGAAGCCAGTGAAAATTGATCGGCATTTAAAAAAATATTATAAGAAAAAACCTGTCAATCGAGAACTCTACACACTGAAAAATATTCTTCAAAAATTTGACATATTAAAAGCACTTTCAAGAACTACAATCTTAGGGAATTCATCAAACTCATAGTAGATAGACCATTTAAAGGATATCTTTGCATAGAGGTAAAATGATTGCAGATTTAAAAGGAAAATGCAGAAGACAATGAATAGCAACAAAAAAAGATTATATTTGTGTTTAAATCTCAATAAATATTGATGGGGTAAAAATAATAATAATACCATATGGGGTTTAAAATATCAGTAAAATTAAAATAAATTACAACACTAGCACAAAAGAGAGCAAGAGGTAGTTTTAATTTTTTTTACATTGATTAAAGTCATAAACATTTATATTTATATTAGACTTTAATAAATCAAGTATTCATGTTTTATTATCAATGATATACATGAAATAATTTGTTAAAGAATGTACAATAAACTAGGTAACAGAGGGTGGAATTGGAATAGTGATTAATGAATGGAATGAGTGAAATAAAATAATACAGATATTTATTTAATCCCAGATATGTCTACAATCACTTGAAATGCATATGGATTAAATATTCAAACTAATAAAGATTTTACACTAAAAAAAAATACAACTATATGCTGCTTACAAGAAACACAGTTTAAATATAGAAAAGTTGAAAGTAAAAGCCTCGATAAAGAATGATGGCATAGCTATAGGAATATCATACAAACTAGACCTTAAGGCAAAATTATTAATAGGGATTTTTTTCAAAGCATTTCGCAGTGATAAATGGTCAATCCAGCAGAAAGATAGCACAATCATAAATTTTCATGCATCTAATAATATCACTTCAAAATTTATAAAGAAAAAATTGAGAGAAGTAGAAGGAGAAATAGACAAATACAGCATTATAGTGGGAGGCTTTAATATACCTCTTTCAAGAGGTGAAAAACAAGCCAGACATGTTCACTAAGAATATAGATCTGCACTATACAATTAGGATATTTGTATTCTTTTGGTACCAGATTTGCCTGTGTTTTGTTTTGTTTTTGAGAAAGCATATAATAAGTCCAGCAGTGTTTGGTATATGTCTGTCTCTCTCTCTTTCTCTCTTTCTGTGTGTGTGTGTGTGTGTGTGTGTGTGTGTGTGTGTGATTTTAGAGAAATCTCTTTGGTCTCATTGGAGAGAGTAATACATCCTGAATAATGAAAATATTTTTATTCTCCTTCAAGTGAAAGGAAGCAGGCTACTGTGTTTCTAGGGAAGGTGTTCTCCTTACCATTCTGGAAGGATAGACAAGAAGCAAAGGCTTGGGTTCTTTTTCAAAGGGCCATTATGTTCTTTAAAAGAGACCACTGAGTCCTATTAGAAAATAGAAGCACAATGAGAGCTTTTGCATTCAGAAAGGCAAACGGGAAAGAAGAAAGAAGGGACCGGAACTCAAACATCTGGATACGTGGATGTCATACCTAAGAGGGAACCCCTTAGGAGAGTGCAGATTTTGTACACCAGGATTATCACAGGATTATGCTGGAACTACTGGTTCATCCTGCCTCCCAAGAGCCTTTTGTGTGCATCTCTTCCCAACTCTAAGTTCAGTAACATCACATTAGTAGGTTAAAATCACCTGTGGTAGGAATATTCACACCACAGAAATTGGCAAATGCTACAAATCAGGACTTTTTTGAGGGAAGCTATTTTATAGACATTTACCACTATACCACTGCTTGGGGACTACTGTCTAATGCCCAGGGACTACACAGGACCAGGAAAAGAACTCCATCCTCTTGGTCACATGACTGTTTGCAAGGTAGATTTCCTATTGGAGACACAACCCACTGGGGAACCTGACTCCATTACTGGAATTCAGCCACTATTTTATTCAGTCATTGCGTAATTGGAAACGTCATTCTACCTGTGCCCACAGTAGACCACAATCTATTATTCTGTTCTGCAGTAGGGTAGGAAACAACACCCTACCCTATGGAGATAACTCTCTTCAGTTCTTGAAAATTCTCTCATGTCTCAAGTGGATCTCTGTACACCTACTGAGGACAGTGGAGATTAAGAAAGCAAGGCTCCTACCTAAACCTGAGAACTGGACAGGAACCTGTGAAGATACTCTGACTTTTGGATCACTGCTACAGTGTTTGTTTTTGTGGAAGTAATATAAAGAGTCCTTTGCATTTCATATATTTTAAGGAAAAGGAGAATATTTTCATCTTCATCATAAAAAATAGATTTGTGGAAGAGACAGGGATTCCCCAGTTGAGTCCTAAGAAGTAGTGACTTTCTATATTCCAAAGTTCCACACAGGTCATAGATGAATGTTACTCTGTTAATGACTAGGAGGCATTTGGTGCACTTTCCCCTGTGTGAAAATGAAATTTACATACATGTATAGGAAAACAAGGTATATCAGAACATGTGAAGAATAGCCATGAGGGAATTTTGATAGTGGTAGTCTCTTCTTCATTTCAAGAACTTTCCTTTGATGAAGGAGTTAGGCCATAATGGAGTCTACAAAAATGATCTGTGAACAATAGTCTAATCCTTAGGGCAATAAAATCATACTGATGAGTTATGGTGATTTTTTTATCATCAGCATCATCACCATGACTGCTCCTTGGAAACCACTGGGTTTATAGCACCTGTGTTCATGAAGGGCTGAGCTCTCACGTGTTTATAGAACTAATACAACTTAAAGATTTCCACTGGCAGAAACTAGTTATCAGTGTTCTGGGTGTTTAGTTTCTGTATTCCTTTCTCACATGGGGCCTGGCAAGACTGACATAAGTATCAGAACCATATCTACAGTTTTGGTTGAAGATGGACTCTCCTTTTCCTTCCCATCTCCTCTGGGCACAAAGAAAATCCTTGGATACTTATTGTTTTCCTATTTGTAAGTTTAAGAGAACCCTGGCTTGTATAAGATAGTAGATCTCTGGATGATACCACATCCATGTTGATAAAACACACTGTAGGAGATTTGATTGACCTTATTGTTAAACCTTCTGCATGAAGCTGGTGATTAACTTAGCTATAAGTATACAGCTGATCTTTATAAAGGCAAACATCACAGTCTGGAGAGATTGGGGAAATGTGTTTCCTTTTCCACTTCGAATAATATTTAGCATTCTCAGGAGTTAAAAATCTGGAGTAGATGAGAATCAAGACAATTGTGAAATGGACAGCAATTACCTTGAATTCAATTTATTTCATTTGAAAATTCTATTTTTCAACTCCCTCAGAGTAAAATAAATTCCAACATTTTTAAACTATTTATAACTTTTTATTTTTTAGTAGGAAGCCTATCCATTATTTTATTATAACCTCCTAAAATGCTAAGAGTAAATAAAGTAGATATTAGTGATAATGATAATTACAGTGTTGGTAGAAGTATTGGTTTTAATGATGATGATGACGCTTCCTAAATTCTAGGTCTTGTGATAGTTTCTTGACATATATTACATCATTTAATCTTTCCAGCAACCTTATAAGGTGGAGAAGTAAAACCTAGATATTTGAAGAGATTTGTCGAAGATCACACAGCCCATAAATACTAGAATACCTTTTGGAATCTAAGTGTTTTGTCTTCTGGCTCAGGTTCCTGTACTCATATACTTATTGCCAAATCTGATGAATAAAATGCCCTTCCTCCTCCTGAGATAATGCACCTCACTTCTTGGATTAACCTCACCTCCTCTGGGAAACATTCCCTGCCTTTTAACAGCCATGTGCTTTTAGGCAAAATTAGTTAACATGAGTTTACTCATCCATAAAAAGGAGGTAAAAGTACTTGCCTCAAGAGTTGTTGCAAAGATCAAATGAGTCAACTTAGAAAAGTCTGGCAAGTAGCACACACTCTCCAGACTGTGTTTCACTTTCCTATACTGGCCACTAGAATTTTATGCTTTATCCTAATCATGAGGAGTGCAAGCAACAAAAAGAGTCATGGTAACCCAAGCCTCACCAGATTTTGATGTCAGCACACTATTCCAGATCACTCATATTAGCCCTCAAGTTGTAATCTTTTCTCTCTGTCCAGAGCTCTTAACAGCATTGCACTGGACCTTGGTCCTGCCATAGTGATGGAGAATAAAGTGTCCTAAAGGAAGGTGTCCAAAGAGAAAGGGAAAAAAGAGAACCCTGGGAATTCAGTCCTAGAATGAGCCAAAGCTTGCACTTCCTCAGAGAACAACCTCTTTCCCCAGCTCATTTAATCTGTAGTTTCTAAGAGACCAGCCTAATGGACTTTAGCCAATCTGATATCAGGCAACTGCTCCAACACACTTCCCATCAATACATGGTGAGACAGAGGTATCCAAGAAATGTCAAGTCAGGACAAAGGGAGCAACAACCCAGTCAGGCCTGAATGTTACATCATTAGTTTTCTCCAACCTTGGCTTAAAAAAGACATGTTTGGTAAAAGACTATGAAATAATACTTTTTCTTTCAAAAAGTACCATTTTTTCTTCTCTGTCTCTAAATGAGAAAATACAATACTGACATGAAAAAATAATATTTAGGATTTTCCTCTTATAATTCTCAAAATAGTGGTTGTCATTTTCATTTTTTCTTTTCCTCCCATAAGAGAGTATTCTTAAAACAAACAAAAACTCCTTATAAGTTGAGACTGAGTTCAATCTTATTTTTCATTTATTTGGAAATGTTCTCTGGGTATTATGTTACATCTGTTATCTGTTGGCACTATGACACTCCTTAGGATAAGCAGGGTTAGCTTCATCATCTCTATTTTATAGATGGGGAAGGAAACTTGGAAAATTTTGTGACAAACCCAGATGTCTCAGCTCATAAGTTTGGGGGCCAGAACTAGAGCCTCCAAGTTCTGACTCTGCTTTCCAAAATCAGAGACCTTCAGAGCACTTCTGTTTATACCCTTGTTGTTATAGCTCTTGTTATTGTGTGGTGTGTGTGTTTTTGTGTTTCCTCCATACATACCAAACATAGAGATTCACTATGCAGAATCATAAAAAAATGAAACTCAAAACAAATGAAACTGTTACTACCTAAAAATTTACTTTCTGATTGGCCTAGAAATGATATTACTTGGAACAGAAAACAAAGTCATTGTAATTAAGTCCTGGGAAGACTGAGAAAACCAATGATAGAAGCTTCATGAGAGTCATCAGAGAAGACTTCTGGGAACAGGTGAGGACCCACTGTTCTGTGAAATACAAGACCCTGGTTTTCCCAACTTCTGACACAACCAGCTGTGGGGGAACTGTCCCACTGAGTGGTCTGTGCTTTTAGGAATTTCTGTCATTGAGTGCAACTTTAATGAGTTTTAAAAAATTCATTTTATTGAAATATAGTTGATATATAATGTTGTGTTAGATTCTGCTGTACAGCAAAGTGATTCAGTTATATATATATTCTTTTCCATTATGGTTTATCACAGGATGTTGAATATAATTCCCTGTGCTATACAATAGAACCTTGTTGTTTATCCATTCTATATACAGTAGTTAACATCTACTAATTCCAAACTCCTAATCTGTCCCTTCCCCAACCCCCTCCCTCTTGGCAACCACAAGACTGTTCTCTAAAGCATAGGATATCTTTCCATTTCTTTGAATCATCTTCAGTTTCCCTTATTAATGTTTTATAGTTCTCAGCCTATAAGTCTTTCACCTCCTTGGTTAGGTTTTTTCCAGAATATTTTTTTTTTGATGTGATTTTAAAAGGGCTTTTTTTAATGTGTGAGTTTTTTTGTTTTTTGGTTTTTTTACTTTCTCTTTCTGATATTTCATTGTTAGTGTAAAGAAATGCAACATATTTCTGTATGCTAATCTTGTACCTTGCTACATTGCTGAATTTGTTTATCAGGTCATGGTAGATTTTGTGTGGAGTCTTAAGGGTTTTCTATATATAGTAGTATGTCATCTGCATATAATGATAATTTTACCTCTTCTCTTCCAATTTGGATAACTTTTCTTTCTTTTTTCTTGTTTGATTGCTGTGGCCAGGACTTCCAATACTATGTTGAAGAGAAGTGGTGAGAATGGGCATCCTTGTCTTGTTCCAGATTTTAGTAGCAAGGCTTTCAGCTTTTCATTATTGAGTATTATGTTTGCTGTGGGTTTGTCATAAACAGCTTTTATTGTGTTGAGATGTGTTCCCTCTATACCCACTTTGGTAAGAGTTTTTTATCATGAAGGGATGTTGAATTTAGCAAATGCTTTTGCTGCATCTATTGAGATGATCATGTGGTTTTGTCTTTTCTTTTGTTGATGTCGTGTATCAGATTGATTGATCTGAGTATGTTGAACCATCCTTGTGACACTGCGATGAATCCTACTTGATTGTGGTGTATGCTCTTTTTTATGTGTTGTTGGATTTGGTTTGCTAATATTTTGTTGAGAATTTTTGCATTTATATTCATCAAAGATATTGGCCTGTAATTTTCTTTTTTGATAATGTCTTTGTCTGGCTTTGGTGTCGGGGTGATGGTGACTTCATAAAATGACTTTGGGAGTGTTCTCTCCTCTTCAGTCTTTTGGAAGAGTTTGAGAAGGATCAGTGTAAGTTCATTGTATGTTTGGTAGAATTCCCCAGTGAAGCCATCTGGTCCTAGACATTGTTTGCAAGGAGTTTTCTTATTACAGATTCTATTTCACTTCTAGTGATCACTCTGTTCAAATTATCTGTTTCTTCTTGGTTCAGTATTGGTGGGTTGTATGTTTCTAGAAACATGTCTATTTCTTCTAGGTTGTCCAGTTTTTTGGCATGTAATTATTAATAGTATTTTCTTATGGTTTTTTGTATTTCTGCAGTATCAGTTATTTCTCCTCTTTCATGTCTTATTTTGTTTATTTGGTCATCTCTCTTCTGTTCTTGGTGAGCCTGGCCAGAGATTTGTCAATTATGTTTACCCTTTCAAAGAACCAGCTCTTGAACTGAATGAATAAGCATTTTCAGAACTCTAATGAAAAACTGATGAACTCATAAAAGTGCTAACAAAAGATCAAGATAAAAAAAAAAAAATTAATTACATGGGACTGAGTGAACTGATGAGGATGAGTATAATTTTTGTGACTTTCTGTCTGAATTAAAAAAAAAAAAATCCCACAAGGACTCAGAGGCAAAGAATATACAAATCAATTTTCACTGCAAAGTAAAGGAGCTGTTACAGTGGAGGATTACTGGACTGAATGTCAATATTATGACATAGTATGAGTGTGTTTCATGTTTGGTAATTGCAATCATTGTTGCTTTTTTGTGGTCATCCATGTACAATGCTTGGTGTCAGTCTATTTATCTCTTGTAAAAATAAAATACAGTGTGTGTGTGTGAAAAAAAAAAAAAAGATGCTAAAAGTTCAAAAAAAAAAAAAAGGAAAAAAAAAATACTCAAAATGGATAAGTCAAAATGTAAAATGTAAATGTAAACCTTTTAGAAGAAAACCTAGGAAAAATCCTTGAGAACTTGGGTTTTGCAAAAAGTTCTAAGATGCAACACAGAAAGCTCTATCCATCAAATTAGCAAATAGATAAATAGATCTTTATCAAAACTGAAAGTCTTGGGACTTCCCTGGTGGTCCAGCGGTTAAGACTCTGCACTCCCAATGCAGTGGGCCAGGTTTGATCCCTGGTCAGGGAACTAGATCCCGCATGCCACACTAAAAGCTCCCTCACGCTGCAATGAAGATCCCGCATGCTGCAACTAAAACCCGGCAAGCCAAACAAATAAATATTTAAAAAAAAAAAAAAAAAAAAAAAAGAACCAGCTCTTGGTGTTGTTGGTTATTTCCATTGTTCTTTTAATCTCTATTTTATTTATTTCCTCTCTGATCTTTTTTTTTTTTTTAAAGAAATTCACTTTCTTTTATTTATTTATTTATTTATTTATGACTGTGTTGAGTCTTCGTTTCTGTGTGAGGGCTTTCTCTAGTTGCGGCAAGTGGGGACCACTCTTCATCACGGTGCGAGGGCCTCTCACCATCGCGGCCTCTCTTGTTGCGGAGCACAGGCTCCAGACGCGCAAGCTCAGTAATCCTCTCTGATCTTTATTATTTCCTTCCTTCTGCTGCATTTAGGTTTTTTTGTTCTTCTTCGTCTAATTCGTTTAGGTAGTAGGTTAGGTTGTTTGAGATTTTTCTTGTTTTCTGAGGAAGGCCTATATCTCTTTGAAATTCCCTCTAAGAGCTGCTTTTTTGCATCCCATAGATTTTCTATGGTTGTGTTTTCACTGTCATGTGTCTCAAGGTATTTTTTAATTTCCTCTTTGATTTCATCATTAACCTATTGGGTTCTTTAGTATCATGTTGTTTATTTTCCATGTAATCTTTTTTTTTTTTTCTCATTTCTCTTTCTGTGGTTGATTTCTAGTTTCATGCCACTGTGGTCAGAAAAGATGCTTGAAATAATTTCTATCCTCTTAAATTTCAGAGGCTTGTTTTGTGTCCTAGTATGTGGTCAGTATTAGAGAATGTTCCATGTGTACTTGAAAAGAATGTGTATTCTGGTTTTTTTTTTGGGGGGGGATGGATTGTCCTGAAAATATCAATTACGTCTCACTGTTCTGTTATGTAATTTAGGATCTCTGTTGCTTTATTGTTTTTCTGTCTAGAAGGTCTGTCCATTGAGGTCAGTGGGGTCTTAAAATCTCCTACTATTATTTTTTTTTGAATTTTATTTAATTTTTTATACAGCAGGTTCTTATTAGTTATCTATTTTATACATATAGTCTCCTACTATTATTGTATTACCATCAATATCTCCCTTTTTGTCTGTTAGTATTTGGTTTTTGTATTTGGATGCTCCTATATTGGGTGCATATATCTTAACAAGTGTAATATCCTCTTCTTGTATTGATCCCTTTATCATTATATAGTGTCCTTCTTTATCTTTCTTTATGACCTTTGTTTTAAAGTCTATTTTGTCTGATGTGAGTATAGCTACCCCTGCTTTCTTGTCATTTCCAATTGCATAAAATATCTTTTTCCATCACCTCACTTTCAATCTGTGTGTGTCCTTTGCCCTAAAGTGGGTCTCTTATAGACAGAATATTGTAGGCTCTTGTTTTCTTTTACCCAGTCTGCCACCCTATGTCTTTTGATTGGAGCATTAAGTCCATTGATATTTAAGGTATTATTGATAAGTATGTATTTATTGTCATTTTAAACCTTGCTTTCCAGTTGATTTTGTATTTCTTCTTTGTTCCTTTCTTTTCCTTTTTGTTTTCCCTCTTGTGGTTTGATGGTTTTCTTTTGTATTATGCTTGTGTTCTCTTTTTTTGTGGCTTTTGTGAATTTACTGTATGTTTTTGCTTTGTGGTTATCCTATTTTTCAAATATGTTAACCCCTTCCTATATCTACTTGCTTAGACTGGTGGGCATATAGGCTTAAACATGTTTTTAAAAAAATCTGTATTTTTTCACTCTCCTCTACCACATTTTATGATTTTCATGTCCTCTTTTACATCTCATGTTTATCCTTTGGCTGTTCACTGTGGTTATCACTGCTTTCACAGAAATTTTTTGATTTTTGTTTTTAATCTGTGTACTGGCTTATTTAAGTGATTTACTTTCCAACTGTGATTTTTCTCTTTCCTATAGATTCTTGCTTCTTTTTTATTTAGAGAAGACCTTTTAATATTCATTTAAGATGTGTTTAGTATTGCTCTATTCTTTTAGTTTTTGCGTGTCTGAGAAATTCTTTATTTCTCCTTCTAATCTAAATGATAATCTTGGTGGTTAGGGTATCCTAGGTTGCAGGGTTTTCCCTTTCAGGACTTTGAATATGTCTTGCCACTCCCTTCTGGCCTGCAACATTTCTGTAGAGAAATAAGCTGATAGCCTTGTGGTGCTTCCCTTGTAATTAACTCTCTGTTTTCCTCTTGCTGTCTTTAGAATCCTCTCTTTATCTTTAACGTTTGCCATTTGAATTATAATATGTCTTGGTATAGGTCTGTTTGGGTTGGTTCATCTTGTTTGGGACCCTCTGTGTTTCCTACATCTGGAAGTCTGTTTTCTTTTTAGGTTTGTTAAGTTTTCAGCCATAATTTCTTCAAATACATTTTTGATCCTCTTTTTTCTTCTCCTTCTGGGATCCCTATTATACGTAGATTAGCAAGCTTTATATTATCCCATAGGTCTCTTATATTGCATTTATTATTATTTTTTTTTCATTTGTCTCTCTGTTTGCTATTCTGATTGGGTGATTTCCATCATTCTATCTTCCAGATCACTTATTCATTCTTCTGCATTATTCAGTTTGCTATTTATTGCCTCTAGCTCAGCTTTCATCTTGTCAAATGAGTTTTCTAATTTCTTTTTGTTCCTCTTTATAGTTTCTAGTTACTTTTTACAGTAATTTGCATTTCTATTGATAGTTTTCTAATTCCTTCAGTATTTACATTACCTCCTTTTTGAACTCAGTGTCTATTAGACTGAAGAGGTCTGTTTCATTGTTTGTTCTTTCAGGAGAATTCTCTTGATCTTTTAATTTGGAGTGATTTCCTGGCTTATTTATTTTACTTATATTTCTCTTACTTTATGAGTTTAGGAGAAACAGTTATCTACTGTGGTCTTGAAGGTTTATTTTTATATGAGTGCATCCCTGTTTAGTCTGCATGAGTTTAATATTTTTGGTGTAAGGGCTGTTTTTAGTATGGATGCCTGTCACATCTTTCCTCAGTGTGTGCTGGTCATTATTACTTTGATAGGGGGTGTGACTGGTGTTGTGGTGACCAGAGTTTGAACTGGATATTGAATGGAGCCTTCTCTTTGCTCTGTGGTTGTCACAGTCCTGCTGGGGGCAGGGTCTGATCCCCAGTTGTTGCAGTAGAAGCCCCCAGATCCATTTCTTAGCTGCTGTGTGAGGTAGGTGGTATTGGAGTACTCCTCCTGGGAGAGGAGCCACTGAGGATTTCTCTGCCAGAGTTGTCTACAGGGGAATGCACTCTGTGGTGTCACCCATTGTGTAGGCTAATAAAGTACACTGTTTTTGGCACTGCATTCAGCCCCACCTCAACTGTGAAAATGCAGGCAATCAGCCCTGGTGTCCCTCAAGTGCTGTGTTCACAAACCCACCAGCACAGATCAGCTGGTGCAGGTCCATCAAAGTCAGGTACCAGGACCACAGCAGTCACACACCTCGACTCACTGTGGGAGGTATGGAAGCAGCCTAGACCCCAGTCCAACCTCCATGTGTTTGGGCCCACATATCCCACAGCTGCCAAGGCCAGTCCCATTCCAGCAATGGGAGCACACGTACTGGGATGTCCTGCAGCCTCTGAATTTACAAAGCTTGAGACAGTGGCATAAGATGGCAGATCACACAGGTGGAGGGAGAGGGCTCAGATTTCAGCCTAAAGGACTAAAGGAACCTGTTCAGCTGTCATGTAATCCAAACAGCTCTATATCTTCATTTCATTTGTTATATACAAAGTCTTTTCTCCAAAAATAATACATGCTTATTAGAGCAGAAGTAAGAATGTGATGCATTTTGAAAGTCCCACAGGCCTTGGTACAATAATCATTATCACTATAGCAAACACACATTCAGGTCTTACATGTGCCATGCTCTCTTCTGAGAATTTTTCACACACCTCATTTGGTCTTGATAACAACAACCTATGTAGTATTTCCTATTATTTTCCTATTGTATGCATGAGGAAACTGAGTCACAGAGAGTTTGATATTCCCAAGGTTGCCTTGCTTAAACCACTAAGATGTTAACCTCTGAGATCTCCCCAGGCCTTGAACAATTTCCACCAGGCATTTTTGCCTTGCTCAGCTGCCAAGGAAGTAGCTGTTATGTGAAATCTGAATACAGCACCTGTATGGAGAGGGTTGCTTGTCTGATGATTCACACTTTTAAATAAAATAATTAAATTCTTGGCTAGACATCTTCACCACCCCAGTCCACCTGGGATGTGGTCACTGCAGGTCCAAAACACACTTGGATGATATTCCAGCTTGAATATCATAATTTGCACATTCAGTTGTAGAAGTTCTGCACAGTGGTGTTGTGAAGTCCTTGTCCAGTGCCTGCCAAAAGCTGGCTCCTGCTTTGGCTCCCTCTCTGGCTGCTCGTTGCTGGAAGCAGATAGGGGAGGGTGGGATGCCTTCTCCTTTAGTTGCAAATCTAAGCTAAAAAGAGACAAACTGAGTGAGTGGCCCAAACGGAAATCCTGCTTCAACCATTATTTACTGAGCAGTTAGTATTCATCAAACGTTCCCCTGTATCTTATTACAGTGGATCTTCCCAGGAGCTCTGTGGGATGAGTGTCACTATCGATGTTTTACAGATGGGGCAGTAGATTCAGATGTGCTAAGTACTTGTCAAAGTCATTCAGCTACGAGAATGGAAGGGATCTGATTCCAGGTTCCCTGCTATTGCTGCTGCATCAAGGTGCTTCTAGCCCACTTTATGATGTACAAACTGAAGAATGGAGGGGAAATATAATAAAGATGATGATCATAATAACAAACATCACTACTAACATTTTTTGAGTTCTCACTATGTGCTAGGCACTATGGGAACACTTTACAAGCATCATTTCATTTCATCGTCACAACAACCATGTGAAGTAGGTACTAACTTCCCTAATGTTACAAAGAATTAAAATGTTGCTCAGAGATGTTAAGTGATTAGACCAATATAACAAAAGATAGCACCAAGATATGAGCCCAGGAATTTTGTCTTTATAGCTGTTATAACAGCTATACAGCTATACATAAACATACAATGTGGGGATTCTGGATTAGATTCTTCTCCTGCCCTATATCTTCAGGCTGAGCACCAAGAGAGAGGTGAGACAAGCACTTTGAAAAAATAGGTCCGACTGCCAACATTGCCAAGAGAACTCATTCAGCCAAAGTCACAATTCTCAACATTTACCTCCATTTTCTAAGGCTGATTTAGGAAAACTGCAAGTGGACTCTGGGGCAGATGATGGAGTTATTGAGATGCAGCCCCACCAGGCCTGGAGGTCAGGATGTCCAGGCCAGTTACCTGTGTCAAGAAATCCTTCTTATCCCACCTGATTGGGAGTCAACTGGGGAGGAAATTTGGGTGGTTTGCCAAGTATTTGAAAATACACAACACTGTCATTGAGATACGAGAAGGACCCTTAGGTTAGTAGCGTTCTGGCACCACTTCTGGATGAGAATCACTCATGTGTCTCTGCAGCCATGGGGGTTGTCACTCCTCCCGGTGAAGATAGTGGAAACTCTTCGCAGAGTGATTGAGAACAGAGTCATGCCTGGCAAAGGAGAAAGGGAAAAAGAAAAGGAATGGCAAATTGAAGATTAGTTTTATATCCAGTTATTAACATACAAAACCCAAAAGGATCAGGGTTGTTTTGTGTGTATGTATTATTTGTGACACATTTTCCTTTCCCTCCTCACTAAAAAATGACATCATTTAAACAATATTACAGCAACATTAGAAGAAGTTTAACAAAGAAAATATTCACATTCTGCATTGGTTCTTTTTTTTTTTTTTTTTTTTTTTTAAACAAGATCTAGTAGCAGCAGGTCTCCTTTTTTTTTTTTAAGTTTAATTTTTTTTTTAATTTATTTATGGCTGTGTTGGGTCTTCGTTTCTGTGCGAGGGCTTTCTCTAGTTGTGGCAAGTGGGGTCCACTCCTCATCGCGGTGCGCGGGCCTCTCATTATCGCGGCCTCTCTTGTTGCGGAGCACAGGCTCCAGACGCACAGGCTCAGTAATTGCGGCTCACGGCCCTAGTTGCTCCACGGCATGTGGGATCTTCCCAGACCAGGGCTCGAACCCATGTCCCCTGCACTGGCAGGCAGACTCTCAACCACTGCGCCACCAGGGAAGCCCCCTGCATTGGTTCTTTATGATCCGTGCTAGTCTTTGCTCATATACTGCCCATTTTTATGTGACTGTGATCATAGAGTGTTTTTCCATGTTGTCCCATATTCTTGAAAATATTTCTTATCAGAAGATAACTCAATGTATGGATTACCCAGACCTATTACTTTTTTCTATCTTGTTTTCAATGACATCTTTGATGTTTGCATCTCTATTCTAGGGTGTGAGCTTATTCATATACATTCCAGAGGGTACAGAAAGCCTGAAAATCCAGGGAAATGTGAATTTTTCTACTCTGTCATGTAGTCATGACTCTCATTAAAAATAAGACAGCTGTTTGAAAGAAGAAGGGAGAAGGAAAAGATGAGTCAAAATAGTTTATTTAAATGAACTTTCATTCTAGTTATTTTCAAGTTAGGAAGGTGAAGAAACTCACCACCAGGCTGAGGAGCAGCTCTGCACTCTGCAGCCTTGGCAGTGGCCCAGCAGCTACTCCCAGGGGAGGCACCTCTGGCTGCACCAGCAGCCTTGCCAAGACTGGTCAAGGGGAGGGAATGAAATGCCTCACATTCCTTTGGCTGTGTTTAGTCACTGACTCAGGAAGTAGGTCTGTGTCACTCAGCTGTTAGCTTCACTACCTTTTCCTGAGAGGCCAAGGTTTCAGGTCCCACCCCAGGATCTTGGCAGCTTCCCAAAGGCAGCTTCCTTGTCATGGAAGGTGGATGGAGGCATGCACGGGAGAAGGGAGCTCTTTCTCCTTGGTTCTTCCAGGGAAACGGGGATCAGATGAGCAGGAATGACACCACGTCACTCAGCTTAGTTTGACCCACAAACTCCTAAGAATTCCAGTATGAAACCTGTACAACTATCACCCAGTTGCAGGTACTTCCAAGAGGAGAGGAAAGATTGGGCTCTCTGCCCCATGCCCCACTATCTCCTTAACCAGCACTCAGCTTAGCCTTTGTTCCAACCACAAGAATGTAGAGACAAGAACAGCACAAAACGGTGGCAAATTCTCATTGCCAGAGTGAAGACGCAGGGGTCCACAGGTACAGAGGACACCAAACCTGGAACTCAGAGTCACACTCCTGCAGAATAATCTCTCTCTCTCTCTCTTTTTAAATAAATAAACTTATTTATTTATTTTTGGCTGCTTTGAGTCTTCTATGCTGTGCGTGGGCATTCTTTAGTTGCAGCGAGCAGGGGCTACTCTTCGTTGTGGTGCGTGGGCTTCTCATTGCAGTGTTTTCTCTTGTTGCAGAGCATGGGCTCTAGATGCACGGGCTTGAGTAGTGTGCATGTGGGCTCAGTAGTTGTGGTGCACAGGCTTAGTTGCTCCACGGCATGTGGGATCTTCCCGGACCAGGGCTCGAACCCGTGTCCCCTGCATTGGCAGGCAGGGGACACGGGTTCTTAACCACCATGCCACCAGGGAAGCCCCAGAATAATCTCTTGATGAATTTTTTTTTCAATGTTTTATTTTTTAATTTAATTTTATTTATTTTTTTATACAGCAGTTTCTTATTAGTCATCAGTTTTATACACATCAGTGTATACATGCCAATCCCAATCGCCCAATTCATCACACCACCATCCCCACCCCCCCGTGGCTTTCCCCTCTTGGTGTCCATACGTTTGTTCTCTACATCTGTGTCTCGACTTCTGCCTCTTGATGAACTTTTTATTTAAAATTCTTATACAACACTGCTCGACAGTTTCATATTGCCTACAACAACAATTTATCATTTATAATATTTCAATCAGTTTAAAATTTTTAAAAGTGTTAACACATTTGAAATTATTTGGAGTTATTTATATTAAATATACCTGATAATTTTGCTGTTGACTAAATATGGGAATTCGGGGGAACAAATAAAAGTGGTGGCAAAGAGGGTGTATGGTGAAGGTGACAATGGTGATGGATATTTTAAAAGAAAATAAGCCCACACCAATAAAAAATAAATCCCTTAAACATGCAATAAAATATCTTCGGGGCTTCCCTGGTGGCGCAGTGGTTGAGAGTCTGCCTGCCAATGCAGGGGACACGGGTTCGAGCCCTGGTCTGGGAGGATCCCACGTGCCGCGGAGCAGCTGGGCCCGTGAGCCACGATTACTGAGCCTGCGCGTCTGGAGCCCGTGCTCCCCAACAGGAGAGGCCGCGATGGTGAGAGGCCCGCGCACCGCGATGAAGAGTGGCCCCTGCTTGCCGCAACTGGAGAAAGTCCTCACACAGAAACGAAGACCCAACACAGCCATAAATAAATAAATAAATAAATAAATAAGTTAATTAAAAAAAAAAAAATCTTCGTCTGCCTGAAGAATTTCTATGGCAGCTTGCGGGGTCTGAAATATAGTTTGTGTTGTTTGTGTATGGGGCAATATTTAGACATATAAGTTGCTTCAGGGCTAGTTCTTGTTGATTTATTTTGTGGACAGCCCTAACTCTAGAGCCCTTTCCCCAGGAGCATGGGAGGCTGAGTGAGAGTGGGGATGGTGATATTCTGGAGAGATTTAGAATGGAGAGGCCACAGTTACAGGAGACACCTCTCAGATGAAAAAAGGTCACCTTCCCGTTCTTTCCCCTTTAAATAAGACACTGTTCTTGTCACCAGCTGTCTGGGAGGTTGGATCTGCATTGGGACCCCACCAAGAGGTTCGAGTCTGGTGTTTCTCCTCCCAGGACATCTTTGCCATCTTCCCATGGGTTTCATTTCTAGTCAGTTATTAGAAGCTCTCTTCCTGTTCCTGTAAGTCCCTCTTTCCCACCCTCCCAGACCTAAACATGTACCAGGAGAGGTCCTGACAGTTCCAGATGAAAGGAAAGCCCAAAGCCAAAAGGAAGCTGTGCTGTGTAGATCTCCCTTAGCCCCTGTGGTACTTATCTTTAGTTCTTCCTATTTCCACCTGAAAGTATTAACATCTTTCCTCTCTTTGTGAGGGCAAGGTTTTAGGGTTTTTTAAATGGCTTTATTGAGTATAATTCACATACCATGCAATTTTCTCACTTAAAATGTACAGTTTAAGGGCTTTTAGTATATACACAGGGTTGTGTGACCCTCACCACAATTAGTTTCAGAACATTTTATTACCCCCCAGAGAAACCCTACATCCTTTAAGTCAGCACTTTGCAGTTCCCCCATCCTCCCAGCTCTAGGAAACCACTAATCTAATTTTTGTCTCTATGGATTTCCCTATTCTGAATATTTCATAGAAACAGAATCGATGACCTGTTAAAGCATCCCACTATTCTTCCACAGTATGGCAAAAAAAAAAAAAAAAAAAACACAAAAAAACTTGAACCTAGCAGGTGAATTAGTTAAATGAGTTACTTTATTAGGTATAATTAGATTACCTGGTTTTAGGATTAATATAACCCATGAAGTGGGAAACTAGATGAAGTGGGTCCAAGATGAAAAGTCTCAAATTCTATTAATCAGAGTCTGCTCTGGATATCATCAAAGTGTAAGGACAACCTATGATTCATAGCTTCCCCTAGGTGGGCTCCCACAAACACGGCCCCCTGTGCTCCCAGCCTGTTCAACTTTACAACAGGGATGCCATAGCTCAACAATTCAGAAATCGATTCCTTAGAAGACTGGCGTTCTCTCATGAGCTGGCACACCACTCTGAGTGTTAACAGGCAATAACACTAAAATGCACTAAAGATCATGTAATTTATTCCCAACATGCTGTTATTCTTTCCAAACATTAGCTTTGGAGCAGAACGTTTGCTAAATGTTGTCTTTATTTCCAAAGCTTGGGGTAAAATCATATGCAACAAATGACTGAGAGATAATTGGCCATTTTACAGTTTTAACCCCAAATGAACTCCCCTGTCTGAGTAAATTTCCTGGTAAGAGATCCCATTTTAACAGAACGTGAAAGCGTCAAGAAGGATGGAGCTTACAGATCACAGTATGGTCTGTTAGATAAATGACCAGGAGTAATATTTCTTAAAACCACATTTTTGTAGACAGAGTTAACAGAAAACCTAGGAAAAAAATACCCAGTGGTTCAGCATTCATGCTTAAATGAAAATAACATGTGTGCATTCAGCCCAAGATGTGCCAGGGCTTGGAGGGAAATTGGCAAGGACTAATACCAAGAGCCTTTCAGTGGCTGTTAGGCATTGTCTTCTTGGGTCTGACCTCACAGCCTTCTCTTTGAGGAGAAAGCAAAAGGTGACTGACTGCTTAAGGCTTTGCTCTCAGAGTTGTGACAAAGAATCCAGAAAGCTCCTCTATTGAAGCTGGCTTCTTTTCTCTGAGGTGGCACTGAATCAGAAGTGAAATGATCATTTTGTTTAATAGCTAAAGACATGAATG
Organism: Balaenoptera physalus; assembly: GCF_965194825.1. Lineage (NCBI taxonomy): Eukaryota > Metazoa > Chordata > Mammalia > Artiodactyla > Balaenopteridae > Balaenoptera > Balaenoptera physalus. The sequence continues at coordinate 36,799,643 of NC_138901.1, forward strand.
TCTTGTGCTTTTCAACCTAAAGGTGGTCTCTGGCACTGACTCTGGATCCCTGGATGTTGAGAAGTATCCAAGAAGGTTAGGATACTCTTGCCCTGCATTTAAAGTGAGGCTTTTGGTTTCTTCCTTTGGATCATCATCTTTCCTAAGGTCTGCCTCATGGTGACCTGATGACTGTGAGCTGTGTTTTGCAGAATGGATAGGTAGTTTTACTGTTTTAAGTTCAAATTTCAGGGTCTTGAGCCACTTGTTTTAGGATTCAGATTCTCCACAATGGAAGGAAATATGAAACTGTCCCAGCCATTCCTCTACTTGGATGGAGAGGTGCTTTAAATCTTCTATCAGAGAGGACATCTGTCAGTAGGAGCTCATCCTGAAGGTTAAATAAGTTATTCAAGAAACATTGGACTAGGAACTATCTTGAGTCCTGGGAAACAGCAGAAAACTAACTATGGCCACTGCCTTCAAGCTGCTTATGATTTATTGGTGATTGGTTGTGGGGAAGATGGAGGAGAACATCAATGTGGAGAGCATTATGACATAGGTGAGTATGGATTATGATGGAGCATAGCCTAGTGTGGGTCAGAAAGACTTCCCAGGGGAAGGGATTCCTTTATTGGGTCTTGAGTAGGAATACAAGTTGGCCAGGCATCTAGAAGTTGGCAGTTGAGTAGAAGAGACAGGCAGAGGTACATCCTATGAAAAAGTACAGCAATAGAGAGAGCCTAATGTGGTTTGGCATGGCTTGGGTGGGTGGACATTTTTTTTTTTTTTTGAAGATGGGGCTGGGCCAATAGGCAAAAGCCAGAGAAATAGAACCCTTGTATTTGAAATAACACATACCACTTTCCTAGATTTTCCTGCCTCTTCCAACATGGCAACTGGTGTCCTGAATTCTGTCTTAGCAATTATGACTGTACACATGCTCTTCCCTTTTGCTCCAAACAGAGAGATCTGTAATCAGATTCTGGCTCTGCCACTTACTGTGTATGTAACCTCAGACAAATTAGCCACATGGAGCCTCTGTTTTCTCTTCTGAAAAATGGGACCAAACTAGGAACAGTATCATGGGGTCATAGTGAGTATTCTCAGGATCAAACAAGCACAATTCCTGGCATTAAAAGTTCTCATAAAATATTTGTGGAATCAAACTGGGCATACAAGTGAAAAGGAAACTAACGCCTCGAAAACAGGCTCTTGCTTTCCAAACACCAGTAGCTGCCAAAGCAGCCTAGCACACCTGGAAAGAGGTAGAAATGGGATCTGAACACTGAAGAAGAGTGACAGGAAGCCAGGGATCCAGAAACAGGAGACAGTAGGCCAGAAAAGTAGATCAAAGTGGGAGGGATGCAGCTTGTGCCAGAACAACAAGGGTACCACTAGGTCAGGAGTGCAGACAGGAGGGAGGGGGTGGCAGATGCTTGCTCATAGGGCACTTCAGGGAATGGATGCAGAGCAGCCCATGGCTTCCTTTTTCCTGATGTAGTCTTGATGTCCTGCCAGTTTCTGGAAAGAAATCAAAAAACGGGGAAAAAGGCAGAAAAAAGGGAAAATAGAACAGTTGCATTTTTGTATAGTAACAATAACATTCTTTCAGGATAAATGCAGTCAACAAACTTGAAAAGGAAAGGAACTTCCTCAACTGTATAAAGGTCATCCATGAACAGACAACAGCTAACCTCATTCTTAATGATGAAAGATTCTTTTCCCCTAAGATCAAGAACAAGACAAAGTTGTCTGCTCTGGTCACTTCTATTAAAAATTATACTGGAGGGCTTCCCTGGTGGCGCAGTGGTTGAGAATCTGCCTGCCAGTGCAGGGGACACGGGTTCGAGCCGTGGTCTGGGAAGATCCCACATGCCGCAGAGCAGCTGGGCCCCTGAGCCACAGTTACTGAGCCTGCGCGTCTGGAGCCTGTGCTCCGCAACAAGAGAGGCCGCGATAGTGAGAGGCCCGCACACCGCGATGAAGAGTGGCCCCCGCTTGCCACAACTAGAGAAAGCCCTCGCACAGAAACGAAGACCCAACACAGCCATAAATAAATAAATAAATAAATTCAAAAATCTTAAAAAAAAAAAAAAATTATACTGGAGGCAAGGAAAAGAAATAAAAGTCATCCAGATTGGAAAGGAAGAAGTAAAACTATCTCTATTTGTAGATGACATGACCTTGAATATAGAAAAACAATCTTGGAAAGAACAGAAAGTTTGAAGATTTACAGCTTTTGATTTCAAAACTTACTACAAATTGACATTAATCAGGACAGTGTGGTATTGGCATGAGGACAATCATAGATCAATGGATGAGAACTGAGAGTCAGAAATAAACCTTCTCATTTATGGTCAACTGGTTTTCCACAGGTGGTGCCACAAGATTCAATGGAGAAAGTATAATCTTTTCAATATACAGTGCTGGGGCAACTGGATATCGACTTACAAAAGAATGAAGTTCGATTCTTACCTCACACCATACCCAAAAATTAACTCAAAATGGATCAAAGACCTAAATGTAAGAGCTAAAACTATAAAATGCTTAGAAGAAAACATGGGGGGAAATCTTCATGGTATTGGATTTCACAATGATTTCTTAGATATGACACCAAAATCACAAGCAACAAAAGAAAAAAATTGGTAAATTGGACTTCATCAAAAGTAATAAATTTTCTGCTTCACAGGATATCATCAAGAAAGTAAAAACAACCCACAGAATGGGAGAAAATGTTTTCACATTATATATATATTTAAATGAAATACTGATATATACTACAACATGGATAAGCCGTGAGAATATTATGTCATATGAAAGAAGTCAGTCACAAAAGACCACGTCATTTCATTTATATGAAACTGTATAATTCCATTTATATGAAACGTCCAGAATAGACAAATCCATAGAGACAAAGAGTAGACTAGTGGTTGCCTAGGATTGGGAAGTAATGGTGAGTGACTAATGGATATGGAGTTTCTTTTTCGGATGATAAAATGTTCTAAAATTGATTGTGGTAATGATTGCACTACTCTATGAATATACCGAAAGCCACTGAAGTGTACACTTTAAATGAATAAATTGTATGGTATGTGAATTATACCTCAATAACGCTGTTCTAAAAATTACCAATAACGATAGACATAGTCGTCATTAACGAGTGCTTTCCAAATGCCAGGCACTGTGCAAAGCTCTCTAATCTTACCTAAGTTCACAATATATATACCAGGAAGGTTTTCTTATCTTTATTTACAATGAAAAAGCATAAGTTCAGAGACATTAACGAACTTGCCCATGGTCACAAAACCAGTAAGTACCATAATAGTTAGGAGTTAGGACTCTGACCCATTTTTGTCCCACTTTGAGTGTCAGGGGCTTACTAAAAGGTCTTAGGTGGATCTTGTGAGCCTTCTTGTGCTGCAAGTCCAGTGTTTACAATATGACCAACTACCAAAGAGCAGGAGTTAGTGAAACCTCTGCCTCCCAACTTTCCCACCAGGGAACTGTGGTGAGGTGTTGGGTCCCATTTGCTGCTGGATACGGGGTGGAGAGGACTCTGTGCTCAGTTAGCTGTGTTCTCTGGCCTTCTAAGGACACATTTGTTGTAGAGACTCCCTTAACTCCCCCTCAGATGTATCACAGCTGTAATTCTGGAAATGAAACTCTTGACCATCCACCCCCAGAACCTGATTTTACAGATTATGTCTGGTGTTTGAAACTGAATCCTATTCCTATTGGATCTGTCTGCTTCCTAGTTCCAAGAAATAAAACGTGAGAAGGAAGGTGTTAGGCTCATGAAGACAAAGACTTCAAATAGTTCTGACCAAGGAAAACTTGGATGAGTTTTGGGAAAATGACTCTGAAGCAGATGGATTACATTTTCTGTTTGTGCTCAGCAATTAAGGGGGAAAGGGGGCCCAGAGTCAAATATGCTTGGGATCTTGTCAAATTCCCAATGTTGGAAAACATTTCAGGATGTTTTACTGAGCTTGGCAAAATCAGTACCTTGACTGTGTCCCTTATTTCTTAGACAAAGGTGACTGAACAACTTGCAATGATCCAAGTCCACGAGAAGCCACAGGCACGATTACTATTTTGTGGGAGGTGGCACAATGGCACCTTCTGAAATTTCAATGGAAATTTCAATGGGGGTATTAACTACAAACACAGTTATGATAACAGAGTTTTTGAGAAAGAGTGAAAATCAACTGAAGTATCAGAATTTAAGCCCTAAAGGGAAGCAATGTATCCTTCCATTCCACTCTGTGATCAAGAGCAGAGGCTGGCTTAGGAGACTGAGATTGACATGTACACACTACTATATATAAAATAGATAACTAATACGAACCTACTGTATAGCACAGGGAACTCTACTCGATACTCTGTGATGACCTATATGGGAAAAGAATCTAAAAATGAGTGTGTATATGTATATGTATAACTGATTCACTTTGCTGTACAGCAGAAACTAACACAACATTGTAAATCAATTATACTCCAATAAAATTAATTTTAAAAATTAATTAATTAATTAAAAAAAAAAGAGCAGAAACTGAAAGGGAAATTGTCTTTCCATGGCAGTCCCCAAACCCTTATTCTCTGCATTCTAAAGTATTTCCAGGAATTTTTATAGCCTCATCTCACCTTTTGGTTTTTCCACTGGATTTTTTAGAATCAGAGCAGAACAAAAACGGGATGCTCAGGATCAGAGAGCCATCCTCTAGCTGTCAGTAATCCCAAACTCTCCATGATAAGTTGAGTGGAAGGAAGGGGAGGGCAAGGACGATGTCATGGGAAGAGCTGAGCCCTTGTTGAAACACTGAAATGGGTGTGAGGCTGTCCATGTGCAGATATAATGTTTTCAGATTGGTTTCTCTCATTTATTCACAGTGTTTACTGAGTGTTTGCTACATTCTATACATTAGAAAGGTAGCAGTAAATAAAATAGATAAAATTCCCTGTCCTCCTGGAGTTCTCATTCCAATGGATAAAAAAACCATTGTCATTTGGGAGATATAATATTAAATTACTAAAATTTTTAAGTCAGTTGCTGAGTTGGTAAAAAAGGGCTAGGAATTATGATTTTTTTCTCATATATTCAGCTGTAATCCCCTGTCAGAATTTTTACCCTAGTACTACAAATATTTATTCTATTTTGCTGATAAATTTTAACATTAACCTCCACTGTTACTCCAGCTGGAGTATGTTTTCTTTATCATTAACATAATACCTTATGCCCAAAGTTAAATTTTCTAAGAAGGAGAAGCAACTAGATACAGCTTTAAAATAATTTTTTCCCACATGACTTAAAAATAGAGACTGGGAAGTGCTTATATCTTGTTGGATGTGTCTTTCCTTCTTCTTACTTTCTCATCATCAGATATATTTTATTCACTGAGAAACCAAGATTTGGAAGTATAGATATAAAAGAGAATCTTGTAAAAGAATTGCCCTTGTATTTGTGCTTCAAGTTGAAAGGATGGTTCCCAGTCTCCCCTTCTTTCCATTTATGCATGTCAATGTCATATACGAATGCTTTCTGGTAGGAAATATTGTTTTTAGTGGATTCTAGTCCAGGCAGTTATCAACAGAGCTCTTGTATGGTAATCACTGTGGACAGATTCACAGGTCCAAATTTCTCAATGCTGCATTAGAAAGCAATCCCCAGCCTTGCTTTCACTGCTTCTGAGTCCCCAGCTGCTCACAGATGGTCCTGCTGATGCTCCCCAGCTAGAGCCCCAGCCCCCTCACCTACTGCAGATGGCGATGAGTAACGCAACATGACTCCCATTCCAGGTTGGGATTATATTATTCCAGACCCAAGATTCTTGACCCCGGATGACTGAGGGGCTCTCACACTGCTTACCAATAATTAGATCTGAGATCAACTAGCAGGATTGGTTACCAGGAGGGTTGGGTAAGAATCGGTTGCAGTTCACTTCTTCTACCTTCTTCCCCTACATTCACCCAGTCCACAGACTAGAGCTGCAGCCTTTATGCCCTCTCCTTTGTCCAATCAGTTTACTTGTCTAGTTCACTAGTCCAGATTCTAGCTGTAGTGACCCAGCTCCTGACCTGGATATTCTTGCTTTGAACAAGACTTTGTAGAGTGTGTCCACCTGGCCTGTTAGACTCTCAGTGTCCACCAATCTAATTCTAACTCCATCAACTGGATGCAAGTTGTTGGTACAGACATTTCCAAAGTGAATATGGAGACAGGTACAGCCCGAGCAACACTGAACATGACTCGGCTTCTCCCACCTTTGGATCTATCCCTTGTCTCACCTCAGTGTGCATGTCTCAGGCTAACTCTTGCCCCATTCCCAGCCCACCTGACAATACTGTAGACATCAGTATAAAGATTTTAAGACCCAAATATCAAGCAGTGGTAATTTATTGTTGGAGCTACCTCATGGTAAGGAGGGAAGTTTTTGGTGCCAACATTTTTTAGCTGTTACACATTCTGTAGGTCACTTGGTTCCTAATCATAGAAATAGACAGACCTAGGCTTCATATTTATCCCAGTTCCCTGAAGGAGGTCAAGACTTTGGAAGCTGAGGGTCCTGGAAGTTCTCTGGGACTGATTCAAGACCCCATGAAACCCTCTCATGGAATATCCTGTGATCCACAGCTCCAGATTCTTTGGTGTTCCTAGAGCATGGCATGGATTTCAATCATCGCCAGTCCTTTTTAATGATTCCATATTTTTCTTTCACACCTACTCTAACAGTTCATTGAAAAAACCTGACTTTGGATGTACAAATGAATTTGCAAATGGGAAAGAGGAATTTGGGAGAGAAAGTGAAAGTGAAGTTAAGAAGAAGCTTGTCTAGAAAACCAGATGGCTCTTAATGTAGGAAAAGAGCCACCTGCTGGGCAACATTCCCACCAAGTGCGTAAATATTTTTTTTTAACATCTTTATTGGAGTATAATTGCTTTACAATAGTGTGTTAGTTTCTGCTTTATAACAAAGTGGATCAGCTATACATATACATATATCCCCATATCTCTTCCCTCTTCCATCTCCCTCCCTCTCACCCTCCTTATCCCACCTCTTTAGGTGGTCACAAAGCACCAAGCTGATCTCCCTGTGCTATGCAGCTGCTTCTCACTAGCTATCTATTTTACATTTGGTAGTGTATATATGTCCATGACACTCTCTCACTTTGTCCCAGCTTACCCTTCCCCCTCCCGTATCTTCAAGTCCATTCTCTAGTAGGTCTGCATCTTTATTCCCTTCTTGCCCCTAGGACCACTTTTTTTTTTTTTTTTTTTTTTTTGTAGATTCCATATATATATGTTAGCTTACGGTATTTGATTTTCTCTTTCTGACTTACTTCACTCTGTATGACAGTCTCTAGGTCCATCTACCTCACTACAAGTAACTCAGTTTTGTTCCCTTCTATGGCTGAGTAATATTCCATTGTATATATGTGCCACATCTTCTTTATCCATTCATCTGTTGATGGACACTTAGGTTGCTTCCATGTCCTGGCTATTGTAAATAGAGCTGCAATGAACATTTTGGTACATGACTCTTTTTGAATTATGGTTTTCTCAGCGTATATGCCCAATAGTGGGATTGCTGGGTCGTATGGTAGTTCTATTTTTAGTAGTTTAAGGAACCTCCATAATGTTCTCCATAGTGGCTGTATAAATGTACATTCCCACCAACAGGGCAAGAGGTTCCCTTTTCTCCACACCCTCTCCAGGATTTATTGTTTGCAGATTTTTTGATGATGACCATTCTGACCGGTGTGAGATGATATCTCATTGTAGTTTTGATTTGCATTTCTCTAATGATTAATGATGTTGAGCATTCTTTCATGTGTCTGTTGGCAATCTGTATACCTTCTTTGGAGAAATGTCTATTTAGGTCTTCTGCCCATTTTTAGGTTGGGTTGTTTGTGTTTTTGATATTGAGCTGCATGAGCTGCTTGTAAATTTTAGAGATTAATCTTTTGTCAGTTGCTTCATTGGCAAATATTTTCTCCCATTCTGAGGGTTGTCTTTTCATCTTGTTTATGGTTTCCTTTGCTGTGCAAAAGCTTTTAAGTTTCATTAGGTCCCATTTGTTTATTTTTGTTTTTATTTCCATTTCTCTAGGAGGTGGGTCAAAAAGGATCTTGCTGAGATTCATGTCATAGAGTGTTCTGCCTATGTTTACTTCTAAGAGTTTGATGGTGTCTGACCTTACATTTTGGTGTTTAATCCATTTTGAGTTTATTTTTGTGTATGGTATTAGGGAGTGTTCTAATTTCATTCTTTTAATGTAGCTGTCCAGTTTTCCCGGCATGACTTATTGAAGAGGCTGTCTTTTCTCCACTGTATATTCTTGTTTCCTTTATCAAAGATAAGTTGACAATCTGTGTGTGGGTTTATCTCTGGGCTTTCTATCCTGTTCCACTGATCTATATTTCTGTTTCTGTGCCAGTACCACACTGTCTTGATTACTGTAGCTTTGTAGTATAGTCTGAAGTCAGGGAGCCTGATTCCTCCAGCTCCATTTTTCTTTCTCACGATTGCTTTGGCTATTCGGGGTCTTTTGTGTTTCCATACAAATTGTGAATTTTTTTGTTCTAGTTCTGTGAAAAATGCCAGTGGTAGGTTGATTGGGATTTCATTGAATCTGTAGATTGTTTTGGGTACTAGAGTCATTTTCACAATGTTGAGTCTTCCAATCCAAGAACATCGCATATCTCTCCATCTATTTGTATCATCTTTAATTTCTTTGAACAGTGTCTTATAATTATCTGCATACAGGTCTTTTGTCTCCTTAGGTAGGTTTATTCCTAGATATCTTATTCTTTTTGGTGCAATGGTAAATGGGAGTGTTTCCTTAATTTTTCTTTCAGATTTTTCATCATTAGTGTATAGGAATGCAAGAGATTTCTGTGCCTTAATTTTGTATCCTGCTACTTTACCAAATTCATTGATTAACTCTAGTAGTTTTCTGGTAGCATCTTTAGGATTCTCTGCGTATAGTCATGTTATCTGCAAACTGTGACAACTTTACTTCTTCTTTTCTGATTTGGATTCCTTTTATTTCTTTTTCTTTTGTTATTGCTGTGGCTAAAACTTCCAAAACTATGTTGAATAATAGTAGTGAGAGTGAGCAACCTTTTCTTGCTCCTGATCTTAGTGGAAATGGTTTCAGTTTTTCACCATTGAGGATGATGCTTGCTGTGGGTTTGTCATATATGGCCTTTATTTTGTTGAGGAAAGTTCCCTCTATGCCTACTTTCTGGAGGGTTTTTATCATAAATGGGTGTTGAATTTTGTTAAAAGCTTTCTCTGCATCTATTGAGATGATCATATGGTTTTTCTCCTTCAATTTGTTAATATGGTGTATCACCTTGATTGATTGCGTATATTGAAGAATCTGTGCATTCCTGGGATAAACTTCACTTGATCATAGTGTATGATCCTTTTAATGTGCTGTTGCATTCTGTTTGGTAGTATTTTGTTGAGGATTTTTGCATCTATGTTCATCATTGATATTGGCCTGTAGTTTTCTTTCTTTGTGACATCTTTCTCTGGTTTTGTTATCAGAGTGATAGTGGCCTCCTAGAATGAGTTTGGGAGTGTTCCTCCCTCTGTTATATTTTGGAAGAGTTTGAGAAGGATAGGTGTTAGCCCTTGTCTAAATGTTTGATAGAATTCGCCTGTGAAGCCATCTGGTCTTGGGCTTTTGTTTGTTGGAAGATTTTTAATCACAGTTTCAATTTCAGTGCTTGTGATTGGTCTGTTCATATTTTCTATTTCTTCCTGGTTCAGTCTCAGAAGGTTGTGTGTTTCTAAGAATCGGTCCATTTCTTCCAGGTTGTCCATTTTATTGGCATATAGTTGCTTGTAGTAATCTCTCATGATCCTTTGTATTTCTGCAGTGTCAGTTGTTACTTCTCCTTTTTCCTTTCTAATTGTATTGATTTGAGTCTTCTCCCTTTTTTTCTTGATAAGTCTGGCTAATGGTTTATCAATTTTGTTTATCTTCTCAAAGAACGAGTTTTTAGTTTTATTGATCTTTGTTATCATTTCCTTCATTTCTTTTTCATTTATTTCTGATCTGACCTGTATGATTTCTTTCTTTCTGCTAACTTTGGGGTTTTTTTGTTCTTCTTTCTCTAATTGCTTTAGGTGTAAGGTTAGGTTGTTTGTTTGAGATGTTTCTTGTTTCTTAAGGTAGGATTGTATTGCTATAAACTTCCCTCTTAGAATTGCTTTTGCTGCATCCCATAGGTTTTGGATCATCGTGTTTTCATTGTCATTTGTTTCTAAGCAGTTTTTGATTTCCCCTTTGATTTCTTCAGTGATCTCTTGGTTATTAAGTAGTGTTTCGTTTACCCTTCCTGTGTTTTTATTTCTTACAGATATTTTCCTGTAATTGATATCTAGTCTCATAGCGTTGTGGTCAGAAAAGATACTTGATACGATTCCAATTTTCTTAAATTTACCAAGGCTTGATTTGTGACCCAAGATATGATCTATCCTGGAGAATGTTCCGTGAGCACTTTGGAAGAATGTGTATTCTGTTGTTTTTGGATGGAATGTCCTATAAATATCAATTAAGTCCATCTTGTTTAATGTATCATTTAAAGCTTGTATTTCCTTATTTATTTTCAGTTTGGATGATCTGTCCATTGGTGAAAGTGGGGTGTTAAAGTCCGCTACTATGATTGTGTTACTGTCAATTTCCCCTTTTATAGCTGTTAGTATTTGCCTTATGTATTGAGGTGCTCCTATGTTGGGTGCATAAATATTTACAATTGTTATATCTTCTTCTTGGATTGCTCCCTTGACCATTATGTTGTGTCCTTCTTTGTCTCTTGTAATAGTCTTTGTTTTAATGTCTATTTTGTCTGATATGAGAATTGCTGCTCCATCTTTCTTTTGATTTCAATTTGTATGGAATACCTTTTTCTATCCCCTCACTTTCAGTCTGTATGTGTCCCTAGGTCTGAAGTGGGCGTGTTGTAGACAGCATATATATGGGTCTTGTTTTTGTATCCGTTCAGCCAGTTTGTCTTTTGGTTGGAGCATTTAATCCATTTACATTTAAGGTAATTATTGATATGTATGTTCCTATTACCATTTTCTTAATTGTTTTGGGTTTATTATTGTAGGTCTTTTCCTTCTCTTGTGTCTCCTGACTAGAGAAGCTCCTTTAGCATTTGTTGTAAAGCTGGTTTGGTGGTGCTGAATTCTCTTAGCTTTTGTTTGTTTGTAAAGGTTTTAATTTCTCCATCAAATCTGAATGAGATGCTTGCTGGGTAGAGTAATCTTGGTTGTAGGTTTTTCTCCTTCATCACTTTAAGTATATCCTGCCACTCCCTTCTGGCTTACAGAGTTTCTGCTGAAAGATCAGTTGTTAACCTTATGGGGATTTCCTTATGTGTTATTTGTTGTTTTTCCCTTGCTGCTTTTAATATTTTTTCTTTGTATTTAATTTTTCATAGTTTGATTAACATGTGTCTTGGCATGTTTCTCCTTGGATTTATCCTGTATGGGACTCTCTGTGCTCCCTGGACTTGATTAACTATTTCCTTTCCCATATTAGGGAAGTTTTCAACTATAATCTCTTCAAATATTTTCTCAGTCCCTTTCTTTTTCTCTTCTTCTTCTGGGACCCCTATAATTGTAATGTTGGTGTGTTTAATGTCGTCCCAGAGGTCTCTGAGACTGTTCTCAATCCTTTTCATTTGTTTTTTTTTCTTTATTCTGATCTGCAGGAGTTATTTCCACTATTTTATCTTCCCGGTCACTTATCCATTCTTCTGCCTCAGTTATTCTGCTATTGATTCTTCTAGAGAAATTTTAATTTCATTTATTGTGTTGTTCATCACTGTTTGTTTGGTCTTTAGTTCTTCTAGGTCCTTGTTAAACTTTTCTTGTATTTTCTCCGTTCTATTTCCAAGATTTTGTATCATCTTTACTATCATTATTCTGAATTCTCTTTCAGGTAGACTGCCTATTTCCTCTTCATTTGTTAGGTCTGGTGGGTTTTGTGTAAATATTTTTTGTTCGTCTTTTTTTTCTTATTTAAGAAAGAGAGCAATTGGGCCAAGTATGTGACTCTTTGTCAAGTACAGTTAGTACTAGATATTTATCTTTTCATCCATGTTCAGGAGGGTTGAATTCTCTTAGTATGAGCTCTGAGAGCCCAATGAATAGCCTGTTCCTTATAGTTTGAGGAATGGCCATTCCCTCTATTTTATAATTCTATGATTCTCCAAGTCAAGTGTAAAGTAAGGATGAGACTATCCTAAGGCTGCTTCTATTTTATCTTGAATAAATGCTTGCTTGACATAGAGAAGCAAAAGTTAAAAAAAAAAAGAAAATGAAATGGTTTGATGCATTCATTAAGATTAAGTGTTGGATGTTACTGCCATCTAGTGATGATTTTACACCTGGCTTTCAGGGGAAGGTGAAGAGTCATATTTTTGCTACAAAGACAGTGGCATTGCCTTACCACCTATCACAGCTTTGCAGACTCTGGAATGGAAGTGACATCTGGGTAAGCTCCTAAATACCAGAGGAAGGTACCTTTTGAAAAAGTCTACTCTTTACAACTCTGAGAACAGTGCATAGCTTCATATGAAATCCTAAATCTCTCTGTCTATGATATTTCTGATTTGTTTTTAAAACTTCATTGGAACAAAAACTTGGTTTCTTTTTTTTTTTTTTTTAAACTTGGCTTCTTTAAATACAACTCCACCTTCCCTAATACATTTCAGGTGTTACCAGAGACCAAGTTCTATAGCACCCCTCCCTGTGTCTGTCCACAGTCTTGTCTCTTCACAGAAGCATCATTAAAGCTCTAATTCCAGGCACATTCCTCTTCTTGCTGTTCCACTCACATGGTACCTGGGGTCGGGGTGAGGAGAGAAGGGAAATACTATGATTGCTTGCCTACTTTGTACTAGGTGGTTAACTGTCATGGTGGTCCTCTCTATAACGCCATAAGGTGGGGTCATCCCAATATGAGAAATGAGTAAAGTGAGGTTCAGCAAGGGGATGAAGAGAAGAAAAGAAAAAAAAAAAGATGATCTAAGCACAGCATTAGCAGTCCCTCTGGTGTTGAGAGGAAGAACACTAATTTTGGTTGCCAGAATAGAGAATGGGCAGAATAGAGAATGGGACTTCTGCTGCCTTGGAATTTGGGTTGAAGCCTTAAAGATGAGACAATGGAAATAACGTTTCATTTTCTTCGTTGGCACCAAAGAAGCTGCCGTTTGCAGTTAGATAGTCAATGGAATCCGAGCCAAGTTCAGGCCAATGGAAATGATGTAAGCCAGGTCTGACCTCTGAAACTTCCTGCATGATCTTTTATGCACTCTTTTTCTCTCACCTGAGGTTACATATGGAAAATCAAAGAGTAACTCTGAGGTTTTAGAAGAAAGTGGAATCAAATCTGGGATCTTGAAAAATTACATAGAGCAGAGATCCTTCTCTCTCCAACACACACCAGCCTTTATTGGACTGGGTTGTGAACAAGAAAAAAAGCCACTGAGATTTTTGGCTTGTTTGTTATAGCATTCAATGTGACTTAGCCTGACTGATACACAACAACATATGGTAAGTATCCTTCCAGTGGGAAATTGCAAAAAAACAGTCAGATGCTTCACAGTTCCTTGCATCAGGCTTTCTGCAATTCAGCTTTGCACTTTCTCATACTAAAGAGGTAGAATCTATTTCCCTACCCCTTGAATCTGAGCAAACCTGTGACTTCTTTTACCAAGTAGAATGCAAAGAAGGAACATTCTTTGTGGAGTTGAGGCCTTTAGAGGTTTTGTCTGCTTCTGTCACTCTTAGGATCTTGTCCAGCCACCACAACAACAATCCTCAACCTGCTGAATGAAGAGAGACATGAGGTCCAGGCACCCCAACCAACCCCAGATATGTGAGTGAGGCCATCCTAGTTCAACATTCAGCCAGCCCCCTGCCCACCCATCAGCTGACCACAGAAGCATGTGTAAGCACAGCTGAATTCAGCTAAGCCTGGCCCAGAACAGCAAGAATACCAGCAGATGGTATTGTGTGCATTAGTAAATACTTATTATTTTCAGGTACTAAAGTTTGGGGCAGCTTGTCATGTGGCATCAGCTAACCGACACACATACGTTTTAAAGAGCTCTACTAGACATACCCCAGCAAGAGTTACTAAGGAAGTGGCAGAACTGGCTCTACTTCCAAACCAGAAATTTCTACAGTAGAAGAGACATTACTGGGATCAGGAGTTAGAGGCTTTGAGGGAGTTCTTCGTAAGAATTCACTCCATTCTGCCCCTCAGGGAAAAGATCAGAGGTTTTTCCACTAATAGTCCAGACCAATTAAAGAGAAGTTCTGAGAAAATTACTTTGTAGACATTGGTGGCGGTGGGAGAGAGGACCTGCAGGAAAGGGGACCGAGAATCTCACTCCATGTCTTGTTGAACTGCAGATCCCATAGGACCACTCCACTGCTACCCAAAGAGCTAAGCATGATGGAAGAGCTCTTGACAGAAGCTGACTCATGCCAGGGAATTTGAGAATGTTAAGTTCAAAGAGAGCTTTTTGCCTATTCCTCACTTGGGAAATTCTGAAGGAAGGCAGCTTTCTGGAGCAGTCTGTGATGGTAGACAAAGGGACAGAAAATTAGTCTATTAATCTTTTCCACAATTCATTAGAGGGGCAAAGAGGTATATAGGTTCCTTATGGGAAAGGGAAATTTGTAGCTGGACTTGAACTATTTTGCCTGTATAGTATCTGTATTTGTTTCCTAGGCCTGTTGTAACAACCTACCACAAACTGGGTGGCTTATAACAACCAACATTTATTGTCTCACACTTCCGAAGACTAAGCCATCTGAAATGTTATGCTGCCTCTGAAGCTGCTGGCAAAGTCTCCTTCCTTGCTTCTTTCAGTTTCTGGTGGCTGCAGATGCTCCTGGGTTGTGGCAGCATGACTCCCAGCTCTGCCTCCTTCTTTACATGACCGTCTTCCTTCTGTGTCTTCACATGGCGTTCTCCTCTCTTTGTGTGTTGGTTTCCAAATTTCCCTTTTCTTCTAAGGACAACCGTCATTGGATTAGGACCCCTCCTAATGACTTCATCTTAACTTGATTACTTTTGGAAGTACCTTGTTTCCAAATAAGGTCACATTCACAGGTACTGGGGGTTAGGACTTGGCAGGGCGGGGGGAACGGAGGGAGACAATCCAACCCAAAACAGTATCCAAAAGGTTGGTTGCTGGGTGAGGGAACCCAGCAGTAAGAGCTGAGAGGTTTATGACTATGGCAGGAGCCGAAGTGGGGAGTGGGAAGAGGTCATGCTGCCCTTCAGCGCTTCCTGAAGAAAGTACAAATGCACCACGAGAAAACCAGCAGGGGGACTCTTGCCTCATGTTGGGTAATAGCCAAGAGAGGACTATAAACGGCCCCAGTTAGGTCAAATGACTCCTGCCACCTTCCCTCAATCTTCCCTCCCAGACCCTACATGTTGGAGGTGAAAGAGACACAGGAAGCAGAGGTTGTGTTCCAGGAATGAAGGATCAGGCCACAGTCCCAATCCCCACGGAGGGTCCTGGAGCCATGAGAAAAGCCACAGCAGAGGGAAGGGAGGTGAAAGGAAGGGCTGGGCTTAGTATGAGGTTGACATGTTAAACTGGATCAGACTGAACCAGACTTTGTGAAACCTGAGTGGACATACAGGTCTGGGATTTGCCCAAGAAGTGATCAAGGGGTGGGGAAGGGACCTTCAGGGACAGTAAGTGGGAAAACAATATTATGTGCTTACATTTTATCTACAAAGTCAGACAGTTCAGTACAGGGGTTCTAAGAGTTCAAGTCCAAACTCTGTGACCTTGGGCAAATCTCATTCCACCTCTGAGCCTCCGTTGCCTCATCTATACAACTTGAATGATAATTTTAAACACACACATACACACACACACACACCCTCTGCAAGGCTGTGAAAGAACTTTCTAAGTTTCGGGTTGCTGCTGTGATAGAGGCCAGAATCCATAATTGGTATCTGCTCTCCCACTTCTTGGTTGTGCTGTCTCACACAATGCACTCAGCTTTTCTGAGCTTTGGCTTTCTCATCTACAAAACCGGGCCATGAGTCATGGGGTTAATGGGAAGATTCAATGACATGTGAAATTGCTTTTTATTTTGTAAAGTGTTTTATATTTGTAAAGAGTTTCAGGCATGTCTATTTGTTTTATGATATCAAAGAGATGTAACATGTTGAATTAAGTATGAGAATTGACATTACTTGAACTGCTATTGATAATAATTTGTGATCAGCAACCAGCCCTGTACGTGGGAAACTTCTGCAAAGCTTTAAAAAAATACTGACATCGAGGTCCTACCCACCCCCACCCCCCCACCAGAGATCCCAGTTTAGTTGATCTAGGCTGTGATCCGGACATCAGTGTTTTCCCAGCTCCGAGGAGACTTAATGGTGTGGTGTGTGTTGGTGGGAAATCCTGCTGCTGTGCCTGATGGCTGGGTTGCTCCCTTTTTATCTCTTTTGTTTTTTGTTTACCTCTGACAGCTGCTACCTGCAGCACAATTTTTATCCATGGGCTAGGAACATGCTGATTTAAGTCTGATTTTCTGGCTACTCAGTGATTTTTTTTCACTTTGTTTTTGTCAGGTTTGATCAACTAATTGATCATTTTCAGCTTGCAACATGAAATTGCGATTGTCATCTTAAAAACAAAACTTAGTTGAGAAATTCTGAATTCTGATGGGAAAAATAACATCTTTATTGTGAATCCGAAGCAGGGTCTCCTTTCCACCACTGAAACAATTGCTTTTATTTTTTTAATAATCTCAGGTATCTTAGGAGGCCCACAATTGCACTGTAGGATAACACATGATATAAATAAATCAGAATAAATGCAGCTGTGCAAAACACATTTGAAAGTGCTGAGCAGAAAAAGACTAAGAATATCAATCATTCGGGGAAGGGGGGTAGATGGAGGTGGCCGTGATGAGAGAAGATTCCTGGGAGAGGGTTTAAACACACCTAGGAACATTTGAGCCACTCAGACTGGCTGCTACCAGGCAGCAGTGAAACTGCCCTGTAGGAGATAATTCAGACTTTGGAAAGGAGTGGTTAAAAGCTTGAGGTCAAAACTGATGGTACAAAGGCAGATGTGTTCTTAACAGAAAACCTTCTTGTTGGCTGTGAGTGCCTTCTCTTCCAGTTCAGTTTGTAGAGCAGGGGCAGCGGGTTTCTTCCCTTCAGCCTAAACAGGAGAAGAGTTCATTTAGTCTATTACAGGCTGGCCAAAGAGAGCTGAGACCAAATGACTTTCTTCTCCTCCTCCTCCTTCTGCCCCAGAAGGTGCAAGGATGAAATGCCAGATATCAAAAGTGGTTCAATTACTGACAGTTCCTGTAATACTTCCAGTCTCAGCTGCCCTCCTAACACCAGGGTGTAATTACCCTTGTACTTAATTGGAGGTTCAGGAGAGCTTATTAGCTTGCTCTATTGTTGCATAATTCAGGAGTTCAGTTCAGGCTTCCTTAACAGCCTTTTCTTTGCTTTTGGTCTCAAAAGACCCTTTTCCAAATGGTCCATTTCGGCAGAAAACTTCAGGATGGAGGGAGGGCTGCAGAAAGCAGTGCAAGCTGCAAGGCTAGATACCCAGGAACGGGGAGACCTGGTCCTATCCCTGTTCTGCTGCTAATTCACTGGGTGGTGTCAGCCAAGCAGCTGCCTCTCTGGGCACCAGTTTCCTTCGTCATCAATGAGAAGGCAGAACTGAGTCAGCACTTCCAAAACTGTGTTCCCTGGAACACTGTCTCTCGTGATTTTTCTGCAGAAAATGGTTATTTAATGACCATAGTCTTAAATAACTTCTGGAAATACTGTGTACCAGGACTGTCTGTGGTGTGGGTAATAGATGGCTTCACTAAGTGTCTGCCCCAGCAGCCTTCTGGTTTATTACTTTAATACTACATTTCCCAAACTCCTTTGCACTAGAGTCCAGATATGACTTGGGCTCCCAGTAAGATGCATTTGTGCACCTGGGATTGAAGTAACTGGGCAGGGACACACCCATTTAAATGGCATGGTATATGGTCATGGTGGCAACTTCCTGAATGCCTGGCTTCCTGACCGTGCCTGGGTTCCCTTAGCAAGCCAGGTCTCTTGCTGTGGTTCTGAAAGTTGTTCCTGGAGGCCCACTATGGAGCTTGCTTTGTTAGTGTTCAGCAACATTGTAAGTTCCCAGCTCCCTGTATCAAATCCCTGGCTAATTAAAATGACCAGAGTGATTCTGTTATCTGCAGCTGAGTTTGACTGAGGCATAGCCTCTTGGGTATTCACAAGAAACATAAAACCTGTTAAATGTTATAAGATTTTTGGTAGTAAAGAAACCTATTTTACCTAGTATGCTTCAAACTGAATGAATTTATATACACAGGTCTATATCTTATGTTGACTATTCTTATACATTTTATACTTCAAACACTCATGCTGTTAAAATTCGTCATGGAAAGCATATATTTTTTCTTTATGTCTAGCAGTATGTATTTTTCTTCATTGTCTTTGAGAGGGTAAAGAATGAAAATATTTATCTTTTAAAACACTGCAAGTGGGCTTCCCTGGTGGCGCAGTGGTTGAGAATCTGCCTGCCAATGCAGGGGACACGGGTTCAAGCCCTGGTCTGGGAAGATCCCACATGCTGCAGAGCAACCAGGCCCATGAGCCACAACTACTGAGCCTGCGCATCTGGAGCCTGTGCTCCGCAACAAGAGAGGCCGTGACAGTGAGAGGCCCGCGCACCGCGATGAAGAGTGGCCTCCACTTGCCACAACTAGAGAGAGTCCTCGCACAGAAATGAAAACCCAACACAGCCAAAAATAAATAAATAAATAAATAAATAAATAAATAAATTTAAAAAACAAACAAACAAAAAAAACACTGCAAGTTCTGATCTTCACTTTGCTTCCAGCCTTCTTGATAGAGGTTATGCAGCTGAGGGATTGATGGAGATACATGTTCATGATCCTTCTGTTCCCCATTCTGCCTCTCACTTCTTTGTAAGGTTTCATTCTCCTGTACATTGTGTGACTCTGGATCTACGGAGAGGTACAAGACTCTGAGTGGTTAGCAAACACCCCTGGTGATTCTGGTGCAGCTGATGTGTGCTCCTCCACTCTTTCAGAATAACTGCCCAGGTCTCAGAATGAAATGTCCACGAACAGGTGCTCATGGCTGTCTTCTGAGAAGCCCTCTCCCAGCCACATAGAACTTCAGCCTGAGAGCAGCTATCTCGGCCACCCCTCCTTCTTCAGCAGCCAACACATTAAGCTCAGTTACAAGAGGAGTATTTTAACCCCTTGCATCAGACATTTTGCCTTTGAGTCAGTCACACCCCAGGGAAGCTGGGTCCCTTTCTTTCCTCTCTGCATTTATGACATGCTGTAATGCTTCTGTCATTATCCTCCTGGAGTATCTCTAAATGTCTCTCTTAGGTGAGGATATGAGATCTTTGAGGGCAAGGTCTATGTCTCAATCATCTGTGATTCCCTAGTGTATAGAACATCATCTTGCACAGAGTACACTATTATTATCCATTTTATTTATTTATTTTTAACATTCAGACTCATTCTTCTTCTAATATGGTTACTGTCTCAGGACATTGGAAGAGGGAAAGAGGAATAGAAACTTCTAGTCCAGGAAGCCTTGGAATGAAGAACAAGCAGCAAATTGTTTTCCTCTCCTTCTCCCCAGTCCCAGTTCTTAAAAGTCTCTTGCCTGCATGCACATTTGTGTTGTCACTTTGCTTTGTGGTACTTTCAAAGGCAAGACTGCCTGGCTGAACAATGTGGACTCAACCTGAGTGCATTTTCTAAATGTGCAAGATGTGCTATGCTCCTAGGCCTTTGAGGACTGCTGTGTGTATTTCCTAAGAATATGACTTATCTGTGCTTCTATCAAATTATACCTTGTCTGAGCCATCTGGGCACAGGGGAATATTCCATTGATTGGTAAGTTTGGTGGGGTAGCAAAATTTTGCTAGTTATCAATTATTGCCGTGTTTTGCTGGGCCCAGGCCATTGGAGTGTGATTTACAGCAAAACATGTGTTTTGATCAGGGCCACCAGCTAAGCTGAGTGTTTGGGGGGCTCTAAAGGCCTGTAACAGCTTCATCACAATTCAGTGTAAATGGTTCAGGAGTTTGAAGAGACGGTTGTTGCCCTCAGGGAACGTTTCCTCTTGGTTCTACTTTTCTGTCATGTGTTCCCCAGAGACTACTGCATGGTACTACACGCTTCACGCTGACTGCCAGTCTGGCCCTCAGCAGGCTGAGGCAGTTAAAGTTGGTTTTTGGATGTGTTCTCTTAGGAAAAATCACTCATGAGAGTTTCAGGAGCAAAGGCTGAGCAAAACCATGGACCTTAGGAGGTTAGAGCCAAGAGGGACCTAGGAGATAAAATAATTCAACCCTGTCATTCGACAGATAAGAAACCTGAGACCCAAAGACATATATGTAAACTTGGAAGCCGGCACTCTTTTCTGAATACCACCAGGACCCTCCAGGAGTTTTTGATTTCTATTTCTAGGAATAATCAGAGAAGGAACTTAAATCATGCTTCCTACACACCTCCTTTAAATTTCTCCAAATGCTTTTTAAAAAACGAACAATTGATCTGCGATGTTGGCCCATGTAAGGGAGGCATCCTCCCCTATCGGGTTGCCTGAGGACATCCCCACTCTGATACAGCATCTGGCTCTGACGTAACGCCGGATTTCAAAGTGAGTAGTTTTCAAAGTGTAGTCCCTGACCCGCAGCATTAACCTCACCTGGAATATTGTTAGAAAAGCAAACTCTCACACTCCACTCGAGACCTACCAAGTCATAAACTTAGAGGTGGTCCCAGCTCTCTGAATTTTTACAAGCCTTCCAGGTAACTCTCATGCATGCTCAAGTTTGAGAACCACTGAACAATCCTGGTCTCTCCTTACACAATGTGATTTTAGGAGCAATTAGACTACTCCCCATCCTCCAAAATACCCTGCCTTCTGCCTGCTGTTGCCTGGAACTTCCACGCTTTAGATTTATATATTTGGATTAAGACTTCTAGCTCTAGGATATCCTGGAATATAAAGCGTGTTGAACCTTCAAATCCTTCACATATCAGTTTGTACAACCTTAACAACATTTTCTTTAAGATTAGATTTTGATAGAATGTATTTATACTATATTTATAGCTTGCTTGTAACTGAAACCTATTGAAGCTAGTGTTAAAGAAACAGTGGGAGAATGCAGTATAATGGAAGGGGGGGATTGTCTACCAGGGACTGGAATGCCCACAGCCATCCTGCTTGCCTCCTGTCCCTGCTCTGCTCCAGGAACCCATTTTGTTCTCCCTTCTTGCTGAACACTGGCTTTCTCTGCTTCTCAGTCCCATGGGAGAAGCTGGCTACAGGCTGCAGCTCTCAGATGGAACAGGTCCAGCCACCAGGAAAGAGCCTGTGTGTCTCTCCCAGTCTCAGTTCTAAGTTTCAGAAAGGGGATTTCAGTCCAGGTAGGATCAGCTCTTCACCTGAAGTCAATCACCTGTGTGTTGGGTGCAGGAACATGGCCTTTGGGAGCCCCACACTTGTAATGGTGTGGATGGTAAATGGATAGTTTTCTGAGAAGAGGGGATGGCTGGAAGTTAACCTGATAGACAGAGTGTGAGGACCCTGAATTGGAAGGAAATTTTCTGTTGAAAGGTGGAGAGGACATGGAAAAGGGAAAGAGAACAGGGGAATACAAAGAGTGAATTTACCAGATGATAGTTAAAAAGGTCAGTGTTTGCTGTGGATTAGCTTGTGTCCCCCTCCTTGCCCCCTCAAAAGATATGTTGAAGTCCCAATCTCTGGTACCTCAGGATGTGACCTTATTTGAGCATGGGGTCATTTCAGATGTCATGAGTTAAGGTAAGATGAGATCATACTGGAGTACGGTGGGTCTTTAATCCAATATGACTGGTGTCCTTATAAGAAGAGGGAATTTTGGACACAGACACAGACACCAAAGGAAGACAATTATATGAAGCTGGAGGCAGAGATTCTAGTGTGGCCACAAGGCAAGGAACGTCTGGGGCTACCAAAAGCTAGAAGAGGCAAGGAAGGCTTCTTCCCTGGACTCTTCAGAGAGAGTAGGGCCCTGCCAATACCTTGATTTCAGACTTCTACCTCCAGAAATCTGAGATAATAAATTTCTGTTGTTTTAAGCCATCCAGTGTGTGGTACTTTCTTATGGCAGCCCTAGGAAGTTAATACAGTGTTCTTTAGCCCTTCCATGCCTACTGACCTGTCACCCTGCCCCATATTCTAAGTGCCATAATACTACAAGCAGTGGGTGGTAATAGCAAGATTTTAAACAAATAAAAACTCAAATAGATTTGCATTGGTAAAGGCTATTCTGGCTCTGTGTGCATATTGCATTGTGGAGAGGAATGAATGGTGCAAGGTTCTTACGGTGCACTCGTGTGATGTTGTCTTGTCAATGGGCACCTACCCTTGTTGGGTATCTATGATGATACTTGTCTTTAGTAAAATGCAATACTTGGATGACTTAGAGGCTTAAAATTCAATGTGTCTGAAAACCATCTCATGGTGTTCTTCATGTTCCTCCTCCCATAAAATCCCAAACCTGGGTTGCATGTCTTGGCAAATAGCATGAACATGCATTTGCTTTTGCAATCCAGAATCCATGAATTTCTTTCTCTCTCTCTCACCTCCCACTGTAAATCCTTCACCAAAGATGTCTATTTTACCCCCCAAATAGTCCTCAAATCCATCATATCTCTCCACCTCTGTCACCGCCATCTGCGCAAGCCACCTCTTGCCCAGAGGACCACTGCTTCTTCTCTCATGTAGTCACCCCCACTCTGCCCACTCCCCTCCAATCTGATCTTCACACCAGAGTGACTTTTTCAAAATGCACATTTGATCATGTCGCCTTCCTGCATTACAACTCTCTTTGCTCTCAAGATCAGACAGAATTTGTTAACATGGCCTCCAAGCCCCTTCAATGTCTAGTCTTTAACCCTCCCTCAGCCTCGTCTCTCTCTGCTCCAGTCACAGTGAATTCTCTGAGTCCGCTGACTGCATGGAACTTCTCTTGCTACAGGACTTTGTCTCCGCTGTCCCCTCTGCTCAAAATACTCTGCTCTATTCTCTTCACTTAGTTAACTTATATTCCTACATCATCTCTCTGTTCAAGGGTCACTTCCTCAAGGAGCCTCTTCTGACTTCTTCAAGCAGGTCGAATCCTTTTAGAGCATCTTTCAGCTCCATGTTAGTGTTTGTTGCCATTGCAACTTTGTATTTATCTCCCTTCATTATTTTCTCTTTCACCCACTAGATTGCAAGCTCCATGGCGGAAGTAACTGTTTCTTGTCTTTTTTTCCACCATGTAGCCCAGATCCTCATAGAACCTCAATGGTATTTGTCGAATGAAAAGTGACTAAATAAACACATATCAAATGGTGTTTTTTGTTGAATATCTAATATGGACCAGGCACTTTACACATTTTAACCCAGGCTTTATCAGAACCTGGAAAACTAGTATTTTTTTTTTTATAATTTAAAGATAAGGAAAACTTCAGCTCAGAGATTTGAATTTGTCAAAGATAATAGAGTTGATAAGTGGTGTCTATCCAGGATTAAAATCCAGGTCTGTTTCTGCAGGTGGTGCCATTTCTAATATATCAGAATGTTAAGGCTAGAGGGTATCTGGAAAGCATATGGGGACACTGCCATCCTGCTGAGAAGGAAGCTGAGACACAAAGTTAAGAAAATAAAAACACATATAAATTCATATAGAGCATCCACAACAGAGCACAGATAGAAACTAAACCCCTCTTGACTGTGTTTATTCTATTATCATGTGTCATTTTAACCCTTTGAGAAAGAGTAGGAGCAGTAACTTAACAGACTGTATTTTGTACCACCCACAATTGCCAAAAATGGCCACCCAGATCAGGGTCCTAGCTGAATTATACTTGCAGCAAGGAATTCTGGCAGACTTCGGGGTCTAGGGATTGCAGAGGGAGGGAGGGAGAGAGAAAAGGAGGGAGAAGGGAGGGAGGGAGGGAGCATGACTGAATGGTAAATAAAACCAGTTTTCTTGATGCTGATTTTCTTGTTACTTAATATAAAGCCATAATCATTACCATAGCAACATGCTCATTGCGCACAACATGAATATGTAGATTCCCTAGGGGAAAATGGAATAAACTGTACATTTGTGCAACTTTACTTAAGAAGAGAAAAAGCTTGTATAATTCTAGTTCATGGTTGCATAAACAGGGCTCTTCATCCATGTAGATGATTGTTCCAGTGAATCTATGACAGCCAGAAGTGAATGATGTGCTCACTGAGGCCATAGAAAAATAACAAATAATTGGTGTGTGTCTGTGTGTGTGTGTGTGTGTGTGTGTGTGTATGAGAGAGAGAGAGAGAGAGAGAGAGAGAGTAAGACAGAGAAAAAGAGAAAGACAGCAACAGAGAAAGCAATCATAGAATCATAGATGTGGACATTTCTGGAGGGAAATCCACTTAAATAGTGGCCTCCTTTCAGGATTCAAGTTTCCAAAGTGATTATTGAAGTACTTGTGTCATTGATGCTCCAGAGATTACCAGAGTGGAAACTACCTTGTAGGTTGTGGACCACTCAGGGAAAATAGAAGAGCACTGTGGTTCTAGAATTTCCATAGAGGAAAGGTTTAGAGTGACTATCTGGTGAGAAGGTTGGGGTGGGTCTGGTACCCACGGGGATGCCCCAGAATATTTGAAGTCTCACCATGGTTTTTACTTCGATTACATTTTTACTGGGTTAGAGATGGGAGTATGATAAAAGTCCCCCAAGCCACCCTTTGGCACTGCCACCGAGAAGAGTCCTCCAGTTCTCCACTTCACCCTGCCACCGAAGACTGATGACAAGGTCTGTGGTTTGGATGCTGCTCTCTGTATATCTCAGCCTGATATCCCAGGTGAGGATGGGGCCGCCATACCTCAGCTGAGGTCTAAGTAATGAGCACCAGAGACCAGCCTGGATTTCCTGGAAGAGTCCCAGTTCCAAATCCTCTCCCGGGACTCCATAACTAATTGTTAGATTGGATATGTTTATTATTTCTTCAGAAACCATTGTGTCTAGAAGCATACACATGGTGATCCTCATTCTGGCTGACTCTGTTTTAATGTTTTCTATCTCTCACTATGTCACTTCCTCTACACCCACATAAACACAAAGGTATCTCTCCCTACTTACCTACTAGCTACCTATATCTTCATCTCTATCTATCTAGCTAGTTGTCTTTATTGAAATATAGGTGTGAGTGTGTGTGTCTATTTATACATCTCTTACAATACACACATATACGTATATGGGGGGGAAACAGCCAACAAGCAATAACTAAAATAAACAAGTTACAACAAAAGGTACACAAGAATTAGGGTGGAGCAAGTGGAATGGGGGCGGAGCAGGTTGCAATTGTAAATAAGGTGATCAGGAAAGTCCTCAGTGAAGTGACACCTAAGTAGGAGTGTATATTATCCAGGAGAGGCTCCGAAGTCTCAGAGCAAATGGTAACTGTTTGGTTTAAGTTACATGATTTTTCCATTGCCTGACTTTCATTGAGTTGTTGCAAGTCCCAGGACACCCAGCATTGTTAGATCAGTTCTTGAAAGGGCAGAAGTTTGCCTGAAAAAAGCCAGATCCTAAGTTAATCAGAAAGAGACTGGAAAGAGCCAGCCTTTAGTTTAAAAAGTGAAGAACCAGACTGGAAAGATCAAGACCAGATCCTGATGACAGGTTGGCGTCAGCTTGGAGGCGTGAAGAAATTGGACAATTTATGGTCAGCCTGTGAGGTTGCATCATAATTCCTTGTCTGCACAAGAGCTCCAGCAGAGGGGGGATGAATTGGGAGATTGGGATTGACATATATACACTAATATGTATAAAATAAATAAGTAATAAGAACCTGCTGTATAAAAAAATAAATAAAATTCAAAAAACAAAAACAAACAGACAAGAAAAGAGCTCCAGGGAAAGAACAAATAAGTTTTCTGGTTCTATTTTCAGTTTATGTTGCTATCTTTTTTATGAATTTCAGACTCTTTAAAGATATTCTTTATGGGCTTTTGTTTCCAAACACAAACTAGAGATGATACTGGAATTTCACAGATAAAGTGGGTGAAAGAAGGGCTCACCCTGTCCAAAATCCTGGGAACAATTGTTTTGATTAACCAGCTAACTGTAAAGTGGAGAACACACATAAACAAGATGGGCCCTGGAAAGTGCAAGTGGTTTGACCACATCCTGTCAATGTGGAGATGATACAAAGAAGATGGAATCATTTACTGTTTGTAAGAAAGTATTCTAAACTGAAGAAGCTGATTCATAGATGCTATCACCACCCTGTAAACACATTAAAAATCAAATACAGATTATATTACACATACTATCTACAATGATAAAATGCAGAAATTGTCAACAGCTTAAAAAAATTCTAGTCACTCGTATTAATTATCATTGTCATATTATCTTATTTCTCTTAGTCTCAGTTTTGTTTCTTTTAGGTCTTGAGCACCGAGGCCTTTGAAATGTTTTCCGATTTTATTTAAGGATGATTGCATTGCAGGAAATCCTTCAGTGGCTTCCAGATTTCTTTAGGATAAAATTCCTTTAGGATGAACTAAATGGCTTATAAAATATTACAAAGTCCTTTTGATCTGTCCCCTGCCTACCTCTCCAAATTTATCTTCTGTTGCTCTCCCACAGTCCTCCTCCTGGCTGCCAGAATAACCTCATGCATCTCCCTGAATAATTCACACTGTTCTATGCAGCAGTATCTTTGCTCATTATAGTTCCTCTGCCTAGAATATGCTGCCTACTCTCACCTACTAGGCTAGATTTGTCACTTCCTCATGATAGTTCTTCTAACCTTTTTTATCCTCCAGGCTATGTTGAATTGTTGAGCCTCACAGCACCCTGCATAACTCTCTCATGGCCAGTTTGTCATGTAATGGTTGCCCTTTTTGTTTTCTTATACTATAAACTAAGAATTTCTTGAGGGAAAAGTTGAAATGAACTTATACCACAGCTTCTAGAATAGGATTGTAGTGCCCAGCATATATGGTGGATCACTGTGTGTGTGTGTGTGTGTGTGTGTGTGTGAGTGTGACAGAAAGAGAGACAGAGACAGAGAGAGACAGAGAGACAGAGTGAGATAAAGTTTGAATTAAAGCACTGAAGGTCTCAATATCCATAAGCAAAGGAATGAAAACTTGGCAGCTTCTTGGCAATCATTTAACTAATGCTAGTAACAGAGATGAGGCTCAATAAGTCATAACCATTATTATAAGAAGGAATTTTCCAACCTCAGCAGTTCATTATGAGCAGTTACTGGGTCGTACTGTCTTCTCCATAACACTGCAGGGGACAGATAGATTTGGCAGGGAGAGAGATAAATAGCTTTTTGATTTCATTTACTTCCACAGTTTTTAAACACTTCAAATCACTGTTCTATAAATGGAATTGATCAAATTGTATCATGGCAGAATATTTTGCCTTTGATCTAAGATGGACCAGCTAACAACATTATCTGTATGTGTGC
This sequence comes from Balaenoptera physalus, assembly GCF_965194825.1. Taxonomy (NCBI): domain Eukaryota; kingdom Metazoa; phylum Chordata; class Mammalia; order Artiodactyla; family Balaenopteridae; genus Balaenoptera; species Balaenoptera physalus. Next base: position 36,827,238 of record NC_138901.1, read on the forward strand.
AAGGCTATTTTGTGTCCAAATTAGGAAGCAGGTGGAATCTGTGATTATAGGACACACACCTGGCCCTGGCTCCTCTGTCTAGCGCTCCACCCCATACCTGATTTTCCCAGGCTTCGGGTTCCCCACCACTGTGCCCGGTGTAAAGCAGGCATCCCTCCCTCCACCACTGCTCATCGCTTCCTATCTTGTCTCCTTTCAGTGCTGTTAGCTGACTTGCTCATCTATATTGATCTAATTCTTGTTAGGCTGTCAATGCCATAGCTTCATAGAAATTTAGAGTTTTAATCCTTAGAGGGGGTTTAATGCAATCCCTTCATTTTGCAGAGGAGAGATGGAAGGTGGAGAGATAGAAGATAACCAGCTCAAGGTCATGGAGCTGACAGAGGCAGAACTAGCAATTGGGCTCTCCCGGACCTCACAGCATAGCCCCTCAGAGCTGGGCTCAAACCCCCACTCAGCGACTTACTGCTCACATGGTTGTTGAAAACCAGTTAAGCTTCCAGAGCCTCTGCCTTGTTCTCCCTCAAAACTAGAAAATGATAGCTTCCACCTGACAGCATTGTTATGAGGATTAAATAAGGGAATAGATATAATGGACTTCACACAGCCTCTGACATGTAGTAAACACTTAAATGCTGAACAGTTTACTAGAGCCGGATGCCGGCGGAGGTGTTGGAGCAGGGTGACCCGTTTAGTTTTTAGATCTGCCAGTCGGCATCCCTGATTTTGACCACTTACCATGCACTTGGCTCATAGGTCTTTCAAGATCAAGCGAATGTTCCTAACAATTCACGTTTTGTTTATCCGCATTTGGCTCTCTTGAGAGGGAGAAGCCACTGCAGCCTCCTCCCTGTCATTCGTCACCTCTCCTGCCAGATCCCGGCTCTGGACAGTTGCTTGTGGAGTTGGAGCCGTCTCTGTGCAGGGTTTCAGCAGAATGCTCAAGGGGGCAGTGTGGTCATGCCGAAGAAGGCAGCCTCGCCTCGAGGAAAGCCTTGGCCATTTTTGCATGAAAGTGTTTACCCTGGAAATTAAATTATATTTGGGATTTTTGGTTTCCCCTCCCCCACCCCCGCCGTGGGAGGTTTCGGAAAGTTACTGTGGTGACCGTTGCAATCAGAAGGCTGTCAGCATTTCAGCTCTGCACCGGGAGGCCCTGCAGGCTCCTTCAGCGCCCCGGCCCCTAGGGACTCTGTGCACGTGGGGGAGTACCCTGTGCATGTGGGGAAACCCTGTCCCCGTGGGGGGCTGGGCCTCCAGTGGTCACTGGCTCCGCACTCCCTCTACACACATTCTCCCATCTTCAGCCAATTTTAGATCAACAGCTGAGCGTGAATTTCAAACTTAAGTTGGATAGTTGGAGAGTTGTTTTTGTTTGCGTGTGTGTTTTCCAAAATATTTCTGAAAGTAACTCTTAAAATGCTCCCAGTCTATCCATGGATTCATGCATATTCATAGCTTCCTCTCTGGGTAGGCTCAAGATTTCTTCTCTGTCAAATGGGGCATTAGATAAGTTCCCAGCTCTGGCATTCCAGAGTTCTAGGTATTCAAGAATATAGAGAAATCTATGAAAAAGATCCAACCCTTGGGAAATTCCTCTTTTCTTTGTGGTTTCTCCCAACTAAGCCAGTCACTCAACACTCTTGGTAATTTGAAGATTAACAATTCCTGTTCTCCAGGGATCCTACTTGATTAATCATTATTCACCACCAAATAAATACTTAATGGCCCTTGATCTTGTGTCAAGGACTGAGCTAAGGTCATTCATATCAAATGGTGAAGAAAAAGACACCGTCCCTACCCTCACGAAGCTTGCAGATTAGTACACAAATAATCATACAGCGAGAGAAAGTAATTACAAAGTGAGAGGAATGCTGGGCAGGAAAAATAAAGGGCAATGAAGATCAAGTATAAAAGGACCTAATTTAGAATTGAGTCAAGGAATGAGGAAGTGATGTTTTAGTTAAGACTGGGAGGTATGTGGGAGTAGCATACTATGTGTAAAAACCAGAGGTTGAAACCAAATTATTGACTTAGAATGGTAACAGTGACGCCATATTTTGACATCCAAGGAAGAAATTAACCCATTCTAATTTTCAGTGAATACTGGTAGCAGAGGCCATGATATTGCTTGCAGATAATTTGAATTGTCAGAAACTCAGAGCATCCTGCAATGAGAATAACTTCTGAGGACATCTGATTCAACTCTCTTCTAATTTAGGAATCTCCTCAAAAACATGCTAAATAATTATCAAGTTTCTGCCAGGGAATCCAGTTAGTTTTTCCGCTTTTAACTGTTCAACTTTTTCCTTCCATTGATTTCTTAGATTTCTCCTTACTTGGATTTCCCTTGCTAGACAGGGAAATAAGTTTTGTTTTCTTTGTTCATTGATATATCTCAACTGTCAAGAATAGTGCCTGGAATACAGTAACTTCTCAAAGCTTATTTATTGAATGAATTAACTGAGACAAAATAGGCTTCCCAAAACTTTGGCTCATGGGGTGTAGTTCTGCTCTCTAGAACAGCAAAGAACAAACTTAACATCTCATATAAGGACAGTCGTACAATCATTTGAAAATAGCTCTCATTTTCCAGTTCTTCTTTTCTCTCTGTTAAATATTCCCATAGATGTAGCTTTGAAACTTTCACAGTTTTGATTACTAATTTGGATTCAATTAGGCATGATAATTGAACAAATGTGAATCTACTTTTTTATATTATCATATATCCATCGTTTCTCTAACTTTTTACATAGGTGTGTTTCTTTCTTTAACCCTTCACATACCTCATGTTATTGTTCTTGGAAGATATAGTGTTTTCTTACAAATTGAAGTTTTGTGGTAACCCTGCATCAAGAAAGTCTATTGGCATTATTTTTCCAACAACGTTTGTTCACTTTGTGTCTCTGTGTCACATTTTGGTAATTCTCACAATATTTCAAACCCTCCATCTGCAAAAAGATTATGACTCACTGAGGGCTCAGATAATGGTTAGCATTTTTTATTAATAAAATATTTTAAAATTAAGGTATGTACTTTTTTTTTACACATAATGCTATTGGACACTTAATAGACTACAATACAGTGCAAACATAACTTTTATATGCACTGGGAAACCAAAAAATTCACCTGATTCATTTTGTCATGATATTCACTTTATTGTGGTAGTCTGGAATTGAACCAGCAATATCTTCAAAGTATGCCTGTGTATATATAGGTATGCTTGCATATATAAGGAACACACATATATGTGTTCCTTATGTTATAAGAAATTGGCTTACATGATTATAGAGCTGAGAAGTCCCAAGATCTGAAGTTGGCAAGCTGGAGACACAGGAGAGCTGATGTGTATTTCCAGCATGAAAGTTGACAGTCCTGAGACCCAAGAAGAGCCAATGTTTCAGTTCAAGTCTGAAGGCCAGAAAAGACTGATGTCCCAGCTTAAAGCAGTCAAGCAGGAGAAGTTTCCTGGTACCTCAGGTAGAGGCAAACTTTTTTCCTATTCAAGTTTTCATTGATTGGATGAGGGCCAGCCACATTAGGGAGGGCAATTTACTCAGTCTATGATTCAAATGTTAATCTCATCCAAAACACCCTCACAGACATACCCAGAACAAGGTTGACCAAATATGTGGGCACCCTGTGGCCCAGTCAAGTTGACACATAAAATAAACCATCACATTATCTATCAGACTGTCAAAGAGGAGTGTATGTAAGGAAGCCTTGAGCTAACTTACAAAGAGAGAGAGAGAGTACCTCACAGGTGAGCAGCACGTTGTGGTAGCTTCTGGAAAGATGGTAAACTGTTGAATCTGGGTACAAGCAACGGGAGAAGAAAGCATTCCCTTTACTGGGTCCATAAAAACCAGTGGAGATAATGGCACTGATGGGAGCAGATGGGACAGATTAGAATCAGGAAAACCCCACATGCACTAATAATTTGCTTGAAATAATGATGCTCTCCAACTATCACCTCCAAAGTTTGTTGTAAAAATGACAGTGAAAGCAGAACCAAAAACCAGTAAGAACTTGTACAGTCTCAAGCATTTTGGGGGACTTTGAAGTAGGCCTGAAACTGTTCACTCCAAGGGTGATACTGCAGCCCACCCCTCCTGGCTTCAGGATCAAACACTGATAAGAAGAGACTAACACTTAATCATCAGTGCCTACTGCAGTAGAACTGGAAGTTGGGAATTGAGTTAACAAGAAATGTGTTCAGCTTTCTAATGCTGGGGATCAATCCTGGATCAACGTATCACATGGTAAAATGTAAACAATCACTTTCTCGACTTGAGCTATCACACATAGAAAAGAGTTTACAATCTCTGGGATAAACCAAACAAAATAGGAGTATAATTCAATCTCCATGTAATTATATATACAACTTCTTACAATAAAATATTATGAGGCATATAAAGAAGTTAGATAAAAATATTCATCATCAAAAAATTTTTTAAAAACCCGACCTGACCCACAGATGAACCAGATGTTGCAACAGGAAGACAAGGATTTTTATATTATTGTAATCATGTTTGAGGATGTACGGGAAAAGATAAAGAAAGTAAATGAATAGGCAAAGAATCCCAGGAGACATTTGGAAACTATGAAAAAGAGCCAAAATAGAAATTCTAGAGTTGGGAAATACAATAGCTAAAATTTTTAAAAGTACATGTTATATGACTGGATAGGAAATTTCCAGGTCCATATGGTTTTACTGACAAATTCCACCAAAAATTTAAAGAAGAAATAACACTAATTTTACACAATCTCCTTCAGAAAATAGGAGGAAAACTCAACAAATTTTATGAGATCAACATTACCCTAACACTAAAACCAGACATAGACAGCACCAAAACAAACAAACAAACCCATAGACTCCTATCCCTCATTATTGTAGATACAGAAATTCTCCAAAAAAAAAAAAAAAAAAAAAAAAGATTAGCAAATTGAACCCATCACTAAAAAATACACCATAACCAGGAAGATTTTATTCCAGGAACATAAGGCTGGTTCAGAATTTTTAAAAATCTAACAGTATAATCCAACTTATACAGTTGGATTTTAGTTTATGTAATGTAGTTTATATATATTTATAAATATATATAAATAAGTTTAAATAAGAAAGTTTATATATATATAAACAGTTTAAAAGATCAGATCTATTGATGCAAAAAAAACTCACATTGGACAAAATGTTTTATGACAAAAACTCTCAGAAAGCTAAGAATAAAAAGAAACTTCATCAAACTGCTGAAGGACATCTATAAAAACGCTACAACTAACATCATACTTAATAATAAAACACTGACTGCTTTCCCCAAAAGACTGGAAAAAAAAGGATGTCTGCACTCATCACTTCTATTCAACATGGTACTGGAAGTTATAGCCAGTGCAATAGGGTAAGAAAAAGAAACAAAAGATAAGTCAATTGGAAAAGAAGAAATAAAACTGTTCCAGTTTACAGGTGACATGATTGTGTACATAAAAAATGTCTCAAAGAACCTACAAAAAAAAAAAACTTCTAGTCCCAAAACAAATAAGTAAATTTAGCAAGGTAACAGAACACAATATCAACACAAATACCAAGCGTATTTCATTCTTTTCATTTTTCTAACTTGTTCTTCAATTTGAAAAAATTTTATCATAGGATCTTACTTACAATGACAATACATAAATTCATTTTTTTCAATTTAGCTTTTAAAAAATTGTTTCATTTTAAGAACACAACATAAGATCTACCCTCAATTTTTTAAATGTACAATATAGTCTTGTATTTTTTTAATCTCATCTGTTCTGTCTTGTTTCAAGTCTGTAATTTCTTTTTTTTTTTTTGAATTGTATTTTATTTATTTTTTTATACAGCAGGTTCTTATTAGTTATCCATTTTATACATATTAGTGTATACATGTCAATCCCAATCTCTCAATTCATCACACCACCACCACCCCCACCACTTTCCCCCCTTGGTGTCCATACGTTTGTTCTCTACATCTGTGTCTCTATTTCTGCCCTGCAAAAAGTTTCATCTATACCATTTTTCTAGGTTCCACATATATGCGTTAATATACGATATTTGTTTTCCTCTTTCTGACTTATTTCACTCTGTATGATAGTCTCTAGATCCATCCACGTCTCTACAAATGACCCAATTTCGTTCCTTTTAATGGCTGAGTAATATTCCATTGTATATATGTACCACATCTTCTTTATCCATTCGGCTGTCACTGGGCATTTAGGTTGCTTCCAGGACCTGGCTATTGTAAATAGTGCTGCAATGAACATTACTTCTTCTTTTTCAGTTTGTATTCCTTTTATTTCTTTTTCTTCTCTGATGGCCATGGCTAGGACTTCCAAAACTATGTTGAATAATAGTGGTGAGAGTGGATATCCTTGTCTTGTTCCTGATCTTAGAGGAAATGCTTTCAGTTTTTCACCATTGAGAATGATGTTTGCTGTGGGTTTGTCATACATGACCTTTATTATGTTGAGGTAGGTTCCCTCTATGCCCACTTTCTAGAGAGTTTTTATCATAAATGGGTGTTGAATTTTGTCAAAAGCTTTTTCTGCATCTATTGAGATGATCATGTGGTTTTTCTTCTTCAGTTTGTCAATATGGTGTATCACATTGATTGATTTGCATATATTGAAAAATCCTTGCATCCCAGGGACAAATCCCACTTGATCATGGTGTATGATCCTTTTAATGTGTTGTTGGATTCTGTTTGCTAGTATTTTGTTGAGGATTTTTGCATCTATATTCACCAGTGATATTGGTCTGTAATTTTCTTTTTTTGTAGTATCTTTGTCTGGTTTTGATATCAGGGTGATGGTGGCCTCATAGAATGTGTTTGGGAGTGTTCCTTCCTCTGCAATTTTTTGGAAGAGTTTGAGAAGGATGGGTTTTAGCTCTTCTCTAAATGTTTGATAGAATTCACCAGTGAAGCCATCTGGTCCTGGACTTCTGTTTGCTGGAAGATTTTTAATCAGAGTTTCAATTTCATTACTTGTGATTGGTCTGTTCATATTTTCTATTTCTTCCTGGTTCAGTCTTGGGAGGTTATACCTTTCTAAGAATTTGTCCATTTCTTCCAGGTTGTCCATTTTATTGGCATAGAGTTGCTTGAAGTAGTCTCTTAGTATGTTTTGTATTTCTGTGGTGTCTGTTGTAACTTCTCCTTTTTCATTTCTAATTTTATTGATTTATTTTATTTTATTTATTATTTATTTATTTAAAATAAAATTTATTTATTTTATTGATTGAGTCCTCTCTCTCTTTTTCTTGATGAGTCTGGCTAATTGTTTATCAGTTTTGTTTACCTTCTCAAAGAACCAGCTTTTAGTTTTATTGATCTTTGCTATTCTTTTCTTGGTTTCTATTTCATTTATTTCTGCTCTGATCTTTATGATTTATTTCCTTCTACTAACTTTGGGTTTTGTTTGTTCTTCTTTCTCTAGTTCCTTTAAGTGTAAGGTTAGATTGTTTATTTGAGATGTTTGTTGTTTCTTGAGGTAAGATTGTATTGTTATAAGCTTCCCTCTTAGAACTGTTTTTGCTGCATCCCAAAGGTTTTGGATCACTGTGTTTTCATTCATTTGTCTCTAGGTATTTTTGATTTCCTCTTTGAGTTCTAATCTCATAGCGTTGTGGTCAGAAAAGATGCTTGATATGATTTCAATTTTCTTAAGTTTACTGGCTTGATTTGTGACCCGAGATATGATCTATCCTGGAGAATGTTCCGTGTGCACTTGAGAAGAAAGTGTAATCTGCTGTTTTTGGATGGAATGTCCTATAAATATCAATTAAATCTATCTGGTCTATTGTGTCATTTAAAGCTTGTGTTTCCTTATTAATTTTCTGCTTGGATGATCTGTCCATTGGTGTAAGTGAGCTGTTAAACTCCCCCACTATTTTTGTGTTACTGTCGATTTCCTCTTTTTTAGCTGTTAGCAGTTGCCTTATGTATTGAGGTGCTCCTATGTTGGGTGCATATATATTTATAATTCTTATATCTTCTTCTTGGATTGATCCCTTGATCATTATGTAGTGTCTTTCCTTGTCTCTTGTAACATTCTTTATTTTAAAGTCTATTTTATCTGATATGAGTATTGCTACTCCTGCTTTCTTTTGGTTTCCATTTGCATGGAATATCTTTTCCCATCCCCTCACTTTCAGTCTGTATGTGTCCCTAGGTCTGAAGTGGGTCTCTTGTACACAGCATATATATGGGTTTTGTTTTTGTATCCATTCAGCAAACCTGTGTCTTCTGGTTGGAGCATTTAATCCATTCACATTTAAGGTAATTATTGATATGTATGTTCCTATTACCTTTTTCTTAATTGTTATGGGTTTGTTTTTGTAGGTCCTTTTCTTCTCCTGTGTTTCCCACTAGAGAAGTTCCTTTAGCATTTGTTGTAGAGCTGGTTTGCTGGTGCTGAATTCTCTTAGCTTTTGCTTGTCTGTAAAGCTTTTCATTTCTCCATCGAATCTGAATGAGATCTTTGCCAGGTAGAGTAATCTTGGTTGTAGGTTCTTCCCTTTCATCACTTCAAATATGTCATGCCACTCCCTTCTGGGTTGTAGAATTTCTGCTGAGAAATCAGTTGTTAACGGAGTTCCCTTGTATGTCAGTTGTCATTTTTCCCTTGCTACTTTCAATAATTTTTCTTTGTCTTTAATTTTTGCCAATTTGATTACTATGTGTCTCGGCGTGTTTCTCCTTGGGTTTATCCTGTATGGGACTCTCTGCACTTCCTGGACTTGGGTTGCTATTTCCTTTCCCGTGTTTGGAAGTTTTCGACTATAATCTCTTCAAATATTTTCTCGGGTCCTTTCTCTCTCTCTTCTCCTTCTGGGACCCCTATAATGCGAATGTTGTTGTGTTTCATGTTGTCCCAGAGGTCTCTTAGTCTATCTTCATTTCTTTTCATTCTTTTTTCTTTATTGTGTTCTGCAGCAGTGAATTCCACCATTCTGTCTTCCAGGTCACTTATCCGTTCTTCTGCCTTAGTTATTCTGCTATTGATTCCTTCTAGTGTATTTTTCATCTCAGTTATTGTATTGTTCATATCTGTCTGTTTGTTCTTTAATTCTTCTAGGTCTTTGTTAAACATTTCTTGCATCTTGTCGATCTTTGCCTCCATTCTTTTTCTGAGGTCCTGGATCATCTTCACTATCATTATTCTGAATTCTTTGTCTGGAAGGTTTCCTATCTCCACTTCATTTAGTTGTTTTTCTGGGGTTTTTATCTTGTTCCTTCATCTGGTACATATCCCTCTGCCTTTTAACCTTGTCTATCTTTCTGTGAATGTGGTTTTTGTTCCACAGGCTACAGGATTGTAGTTCTTCTTGCTTCTGCTGTCTGACTTCTTCTGGATTAGGCTATCTAAGAGGCTTGTGCAAGTTTCCTCATAGTCTTGTATTGTTGACTATAGGCACAGTATTTTACAGCAACTCTCTAGAACTTATTCACCCTCCTTACCTGAAACTTTATGTCCATTGTTTGGTAATTCCTCATTTCCCTCTCCCACCAGCCCAACAATCACTATTCCACTCTTTGATTCTATGAATTGACTATTTTAGGCTCATATAAGTGAAATTGTGTAGTAGTTGTCTTTCTATGACTGGCTTATGATGACCTCAAGGTTCATCCATGCTGCTGAATATTTCAGAATTTCCTTCCCTTTTAAAGTCAAATGGCATTTCGTTGTGTGTATATACCACATATTCTTTACCCATTTATCTGTCAGTGGACATTAGGGTTGTTTCCAAATCTTGGCTATTGTGAATAGTGCTGCAATTTTTGAAAAAATGCCATTGGGATTTTGATAGGAATTGCATCTGTATATCTGTTTATCGCTTTGGGTAGTAGGGACATTTTAACAATAATAAGTCTTCTAATCTATGAACATGCAATGTCTTTCCATTTGTTTGTGTCTTCTTTAGTTACTTGCATCAGTATTTTGTAGTTTTTAGTATTCAAGGCTTTCACATTCTTAGTTAAGTTTGTTCCTACATATTTTATTATTTTTGGTGCTATTGTGAATGGGATTCTTTTCCAAATTTCCTTTTTAGATAGTTTGTTGTGAGTGTATAAAATAAACATATTTCTATATACTAATATTATTAACAAAATGAAATGAGCATTTAAAACACAATAATATTTACAATAGCCCTGACCAAATAAAATATTTACATATAAATATAAAAAAATACGTACAGAATACATACGCAGAAAACTACAAAGTACTAAATGAGGAAGTAAAAGAAAACCTGAATAAATGGAGAGAGCACACTGTGATTATGAATGGATAAAACACAGTAAAAATGTCAATTCTCCCTAAGCTGATATACAATTCCTATGAAAAATTCCAGCAACACATTGACAGATAAAGACAAGCTGATTCTAAAATGTGTATCAAAGAAACTAGAATAGCTGAAAACAATTTTGAAAAAGAAGAATAAATTTGAAGGTATCCCACTATATGATTATAAGATTTACTATATAGTTAAAACAATTAAGACAGTATAATTTTGGTAGAGGGTTAGACACATAGATCAATAGAACAAGGAGAGTCCAGATATAGACTCATATGAATGTGTCTAACAGACTTTTGACAAAGTTGCAAAAGCAGCTCAGTGGCAAAAAATTGTGTTGAAACAATTATTCATAGATAAGAAACATGAACCCTGATAATAACTTACACCTCATACAAAAATTAACTCAAAAAGATTATAAATCAAAACAAAAAAATGTTAAACTGTAAAATACATTAGATGGATTAAACATCTGAATGAACACTGCAGAAGAAAGGATCAATGAAGTTGATGACAGTCCAATTTTTAAAATGCCCAAAATGAAGCACAAAGGGAAAAGACTGAAATAAAAACAGAACAGAATGTCATCACTATGAGAAAATATCAAACAGTACAATATACATGTAATCAGAGTCCCAAAAAAAGAATGAGACAGAATAATATCTGAAAAAACTCACATGATATTTTTATATAATAGCTTTTCAAATTTGATGAAAATAGCAAATCTTAAATATTAAAACTAGCAAATCCTAAGCAGGAAGAAGGGCTGAGAACCACACATTCACAACATATTTAAATTGCTGAAAGACAAAGAGAAAAACGTTTTTAAAAGAATAATAAAGGTCTTCCCTGGTGGCCCAGTGGTTGAGAATCTGCCTGCCAATGCAGGGGACACGGGTTCGAGCCCTGGTCTGGGAAGATCCCACATGCCACGGAGCAACTGGGCCCGTGAGCCACAACTACTGAGCCTGCGCGTCTGGAGCCTGTGGTCCGCAACAAGAGAGGCCGCAATAGTGAGAAACCCATGCACCGCGATGAAGAGTGGCCCCCACTTGCCACAACTAGAGAAAGCCCTCACACAGAAATGAAGACCCAACACAGCCAAAAATAAATAAATAAATAAATAAATTTATTAAAATAAAAGAATAATAAAGAGAAAGTTATAAATGACTTGGGGATAAAGGGTGGGGAGAATTACCACATATAGGTGAATAATAAGATTAATAGCTAATTCATAATGCAACCATGCTCTGAAATTATATAGATTATAATTAGTTGGTAATCTTGATCAAATTATATCACTTTAATATCTCAATCTGTTTTCTCATCTATAAAATAAAAGATAGTATATGTCTCATAGGAGTGTGGCTTTTCGGAAGATTAAACAAAATCATGAACATAAGTGCTTATTAAACTGCCTGTTATACAATGAACATATAATGGTAGCTGCTTTTAAAATGCATACATATGACATGTCTCCTTAAAGAATGACAGAAAATAAAATACAGGCTGGGGGAAACTATTTACTTCTTGGGTTCTCAGTTTCCTTCATGATGAAATTAGGGGGTGTGTTGGATCAAAGCAATGGTTTTCTTTTCTGATTATGTTTTTAATTTCAAAATATTTTCAACGTACAAAATGATATAATGAACCCATGTATAGTCCTCATCTGCATCAACAAACCTAATTGACATCTGACTTTTTAAAAGAAGTGACATGTAATTAACTACAGTTGAAAATTCCTTTATGTATTATCCTGATCTCATTTCCTGCTCTTCTTCACAATCCTGGAGGTAGTATGTGTCCTTCCATTATTGTGTTAGACTTGATTACACATTACGGATCAATAAACAAAATGCAGTATTATTCTACTGGTTTTAGCATTTGAGTCAAATTGTATCAAACTTTACATATTATTTTGCAATTTCTATTTTCACTCAAATTTATGTTTTTGAAATATTTCCATGCTGACATTTGCAGCTCTAGTTGTACATTTTAAATGTTGTGTAGTATTCTGTTTCATTAATATACATGGAAACCTTGGAATAAGTGTGAAATTCAGGTACAATGGGATTTATCTTTGAAGAATAAGACCAAAATATGCCCCCTTGTCTCCAGTTTCTTTCAGCCTAATTTCCTTGAACATGGTCTTTATAAAAGGTTACAGTTAACTGGGAAGATCTCAACATTGTGACCACTCTCCTGGAATTCCTCTCCAAACATAGGACTTCGAATCACTTTTATTGATATTTAAACTGTATCAGACAACTCCAGCTTGTACTGTCAAACTAGACTGTAGATCCGAGGAACTGCAAGACCTCATAGCTTAGCTGCCTCATTTTACCTGGCTGAATATTTGGACATCATTTATTGTTATAGAGGGATTTTACTATACCATAATTAATTTATCTGTTCTACTGATGAACATTTTGGTTGTTTCCAATCACTTATTCCTAGTGTATTTAGCATCATTTTATGTTTTTTCTACCCATATATGAGTGTTTCTCTAGTACCTTCATCTAAGAGTAGAAGAACTGTTGGTTGAATAAACAAACCTGCACATCTTCAACTTTGCTAAGTATTGCCAATTGCTCTTCTAAGTGGTTGTACCAATTTATAATCCAACAAGCCATTAGGGGCTGAATACTTGTGTTCCCCCCACCCTAAAATTCATATGTTGAAGCCCTAACTTCCAATGTAATGGTATTTGGGGTGGAGCCTTTGAGAGGTAACTAGGTATAGATTAGGTCATGGAGGTAGGACCTTCATGATGCAATTATTGCCCTTATGAGAAAAGGAAAAGATATGAGAACTCTCCCTTTCTCCACATGCACACAAGGTAAAGGTCATGTCAACACCCAACAAGATGGCAGCCCTCACCAAGAACTGAGTAGGTTAACACTTTAATCTTGGACTTCCAGCCCTCAGAACTGTGAGAAATAAATGTCTGTTGTTTAAGCCACCCAGTTTATGGTATTTTGTTATAGCACCTCAAGCTAAGACACCAGCAATTTATGAAACTTCTCATTGCCCCATATCTTCATTCCACATTCACTTGGCATTGTCTGGTTGTTGCCAATCTAACCAATATAAAAAGATACCTAATTATGGTATTAATTTACATTTCCCCAATAGCCAGGGAGATTGAATATTCTTTAATATGTTTTTGGCCCCTTTGGTTACCCTCTGTGAATTACCTGTTTATATATTTGGTACATTTTTAGAGTAGTAGTTGTCTTTTTCTTATTGATTTATAAGAATTCTTCATATGTTGTGGATATTAAACTGTGGTCAATTATATGTATGAATATTATCTCTCAGTTCATGGCTTGTCTTTTAATTTTGTGTGTGTGTGTGTGTGTGTGTGTGTTCCTACACAAGTATCTACTTTTCAAAAAATCTTGTTGAAACACTATGTGCAGGAAATTGAACAGAGCATTATGAGCACACCTATGTAGCCAGCACCCCAGAGGCCTCATCCTGCTCCTTCTCAATCATGACCTCCCCTCAAAGGTAACCCTTATTCAAACTTCTAACACTGTTAATTAGTTGTGTCTGTCTTCTGCACTTCATTTAAATGGAATAAAGCACAATATTCTTTTCCTTTGACTTATTTCATTCAATACATCTAGTGAAATGCATCTGTGTTTTGCTTGGGGTAATAGCTTGTTCCTTCTCATTACTATGCAATATTTTGTCCTTTAAATATACCCAGATTATTTATCCCTTCAAATATTAATGGACACGGCTTTTGTTTAATCCAAATAGTTTTTCTATGAACATTCTTTTATGTATTTTTGGAGAAATTGTCAAAGCCAAACACTTCTGCATGACATATGTCTACTAATGGAGTTGCTGGTGATAGGATATGCATATATCATCTTTACTAGATAGTACTATACAGTATTCCATATTTTTGTACCAATTTACACTCCCACCAGCAATGCATAAAAGTTCCTGTTGCTCCACAGCCTTGTTGCCATTTGATACTGACAATTGTTTTCATTTGAGCCATTCTGGCATATGTGTGTAGTAGAATCTCATGGTGACTTTAATACATATTTTCCTGATGATTAATAAAGTTGAACATCTTCTTCATGTTATTGGAATGAGGATTTCTTCATTTGTGAAGGGCCTGTTCAAGTCTTTAGCTATTTGAGAGGGGAGTTTTCTGTCTTTTCCTTTTGATGTGTGGGAGTTCTTTAGTATATTTTAGACAGGAGTTCTTTAACAGATGTATATTTCAGAAAATATACCTCCTCCTCACTTGGTCTTCCTTCAGTTGGTGCTTTGCCATTTCAATCCCTCATAGCATCTTTTTTTTCTTTTTTTACTCTGTAGGACTTTTTCTATATATTTCTCTATTTTATATTTTCCGTGTATTTTGAATGATATAAAATTACCTTTTAAAAATTGAGCATAACACATAGGCAGAGAAGCACATGTAAATATTTAACTCAAATTTTCACACACTGAACACAAGCATGGGCTCAGACCCCAGATAAAAGACAGAACATTATGAGTAAATCATGTCTCCTTTGCATCCCTTTCTAGTCACAGGCTTCCAAAGGTAACCACTAACATTACTTCTCAATCCATGGAGTAATTTTTGTGTTTTTGAATGTAATATAAATGAAATGATACTTTTTTTCTTTTCTTCTTTTTTTAGGGTGTAGAAATGTAGTCTGACTTCCTTTGTTCAGTAATAGGTATTGTTGTTTATAGCAATTCTTTTATTGATAAATAGAATTATCTTGTATGAATTCCATAATTTATATGTTCATTCTACATTTGATGGGTATTTTGATAATTTATATGATGTAGCTATTGCAGTTAGTATGGCTATGAACAATCAGTCTTTTTACCAATCCACACTCCCACCAGCAGTTTTTGGAGACATTTTAGAAAGTCAGCCAAGATCAGAAGAACTACAAAACTCACTAGCAGACTTGTAAGCTAAACAAATGTTATTGCTTTGAGCCATTGAATTTCAGGGTCGTTTGTTAAACATCATTATTGTCACAATTTATAACTGATATGCCTGCATTCTTGGATTACCCTTAGTTGATTATACTATATTAGCCTTTTATGTATCACTGAATTCAAGTGGATAATATTTAGATCAAGATTTTTGTACCTGTCTTCATTAGGGATGTTGGCTTTTAAATTCCCCTTTTTTTGGTAATATTCTTATTAAGTTTTAATATCAAATAATGCTGGTAAACAAATTGACAAGAGAATTTTCCCACTCACCCCCAGCCCTAAATATTTTCTCCCCCTAAACTCTGGAGGAGAGTGTGAGAAATTGTTACTCCTTCTTTAAATGTTAGGGAGAATTCACTAGTAAAGCCTCCTAGGCCTTGAGATTTTAAAATGGAAAGGCTTTAAATACTAGATTCAATTTATTTAATACATATGGGATTATTTGTATCTTTTATTTCTTCTTGTTTCAGTTTGGCAATTAGGAAACTTCTAAAAATGTGTCAATTTCATTAAGATTTTCAAATTTATTCACGTGAAATCTTTAATAATATCCCTTTATTATCTGTTAATATATGCAATATCTGTAATGATGTCCTCATTTTAATATCTGGATATTAGGGGATTTTTCCCATCTCTCTTTTTTGATCAGCTTTGCTAGAAGTCTATTAATTGTCTTAGTCTGTTCTAAGAACAATTTTTGTTTTTTTATTTTTGTATTAATAAATTTATTTTCTACTTTATTAATTTCTTCACATTATTTTTATGATTTCCTTCACTTTCTTGGGGTTAATTTTTTCTTCAGTTTCTTGGGTTTGGATACTTAGGTAATTGATTTTCAGCCTGTCATAATTTCTAATGTATGCACTTTGACTACAAATTTCACCCTTAGCACAGCTTTAGCTGTATTTCACACAGTTTGATGGCTGTACTTTCATCATTATTCAGTTCAGAATGCATTCTAATATTCTTTGTTATTTCTTCTTTGACATTTGGATTATTTAGACACATTGCTTATTTTTCAAAGAGTGGGAATTTTCTAGTGATGTTTCTTTTTAATTTTTTGCTTCATTCTACTGTTGTCAGAGAACATGTTCTAAATGATTTATCTATCCTTCTTCTGTGTTCCAAGCAGATGACAGTTTCAAAGTACAAAACTATCATGCCAGCCTTCCCTGGTGGTGCAGTGGTTGAGAATCTGCCTGCCAATGCAGGGGACACGGGTTCGAGCCCTGGTCTGGGAAGATCCCACATGCCGCGGAGCAACTAGGCCCGTGAGCCACAACTACTGAGCCTGTGCGTCTGGAGCCTGTGCTCTGCAACAAGAGAGGCCGCGATAGTGAAGAGGCCCGCGCACCGCGATGAAGAGTGGCCCCCACTTGTCGCAACTAGAGAAAGCCCTCGCACAGAAACGAAGACCCAACACAGCCAAAAAAAATAAATCTAAAAATAAATAAATAAATTAAAAAGATTACTATAAAAAAAAAAACTATCATGCCATCTTGGTTGGTTTTCAGGTTGTGAGACATTGGGTCTTGTGGTTTTCCAAGTCACCTGGGAGTCAAAAACAAAAAACAAAAAACACAGGCTGAATTCTATTCTACCCCCTGCCCTACTTCACTTTATCTAGAGCAGTTCCACTTTGGCTTATTTATTAGGTGTTATATTAAAAGTTTTTTGTTTAAAAAAGAATTTGGTTGTTTCTAATCCAGTAAACTTGAATATCCTGCCGTTCTTCCAATTTTGGAATACCATTATTCTATGTATTTTGCTATTAGCAAAACCCCAAATCACCCTGTAAGGGTCAGCATGATCTTGTCAGGTTAACGTGGCACCCTAACCTTCACAAAGTGGCTCCATTAAATTGATCCAGTTACATTATTATTATGTTAATTTACATATATAATCTATGTGTGAATGATCAGACAGGGATCTGCTAAATTTAGTAAAGATCTATAGTCAGTTATCAATTACTCTAAAATTATAATTGAACATCTAAAAGATGTTCATCCCATCCTAGGAATCAACAACGTGCAAATTAAACCAATAGTGTTAAATGGTTTTCTTTACCAGAATGGCATAGATTAAGTATTTTATACACTTGGTGAGAATCCATATGGAAAATTATTTGGCTTCTCTAATTTTTGTTTAAGGAAAAAGCTGGACTAAAGTCAGATGTCACAAACTCAAATATCTGCAGGAGCCAAGAAGGGGAAATCACATTGGCATTACTCTTTCCCATGGCAGCATTCAACAGTAAAAGCCTCCTACAAAGTTTCTGAGGGCGTGACCAAGAAAAGTGAATCCAGCCAAGATTTGTTTCAAATATAAAGACAACAATTAGATATATTCAAACATGAAGCATTTTAGCACCCAGAGACACTTCCTATCACAAACAAACACACACATATGCTTGATGACAAATTCAACTAATGAAAAGAATGAAGCAAAAAATTTAAATCAGAACTGAAAGAGGCACAGTAAAAATATTAGTGTGTATAATGAATTATTTTAAAACTAAAACTAATATGAGCAATTATGTAAATTGTATTTACATAACAGATTACTCATATGACAAAATATAATAAAAATAATAATAAAGATAATAAAATTACATTTAAAATTAAAGAAGCAGAGGAGGTAGGAGGAGGAATGAGATTGTTCTCTGACAGAGTTGATTAATAGGGTAAAAATTGAAGTTTATTTAAAAAAATCAAAGACATAATGACTCCAACAACTTAATAATTTTCACAATATCTTTTATCAGCCTGACAGAGATATTTGGGGAAAATAAGAAATAAGGTCACTTTGTACTTTTCTCCTTTCCATTAAAATCAAGTTAAATTAAGTGAAGGCTTTTATGCAAAAATATCATAGCATGTTCCTATTCTTATAAAGTTTCATATCTATTTCTTATTCTCTGTATATATAAAAACTGATATCTGAAATGGTATTTCCCTAATAACAATGGCTATTTCTTGGTGGAAGATTTAAGATGACATGGGAACTTTCTTCTTTGTACTGTTCTCCATGGCTAAAATTATTATAATAATCACATAATAACTTTACAGGCAGTTTAACCAAGTTTCCTTCTTCTTCAAAATTAAAATAAGCCAATTATGGAACAAACACATAAATAAAATTGTGTGGCTTATTCCGCAGGCTAAATTGTGACCTTATGACTGTCGAGACTTCTCTAATTCTAAATCGTATCAGGCTGGTCTTAACTGATGAGAAATGGGAAAACACATGAGACATCTGTCTCTGCCCCTCAGAGGGCATCCCATCTACTTTCTGCTCTGGCCTTGGGACTGAGGTTGTTCTGCTCCTTCCTCACCCCACCAGCTGCCTCTATTTCCTCTTCTGTCTGTGTGTACAGGTTCTTGCACTGTTCTATGCCAATTGGAATTTAAATCCTACAACTACTTTCCTCCCTGCCTACTTCTCCCTTGGAGGGAACAATATTTACTGCTTTAATTAGAGCATGAAGCTGTAGGAGGAAGAACAAGTCTTCAGACTTTCTCCTGACAGCTTCAAATTGGGGAGGCAACTTGGAAACCCTCTGCTGAAAGAAGTTCCAGCTGGATAATTAGTACTGTATGGCTAATAGTTTTAAAAAATATGGGATGGGGGATGAGAATCAGTTTAAGCATCTTTAACAAACTTTAACATTCTAAAATGGGTTTCCAACTATGTTGCAGATGAAATGTTTGGGGGATTTTTTTCTAAATGTGACTTAATGTAGTAATGTTCTCTTTGTGTGGAGGAGGGAGCAAGGTGTTGACATTCATTTAACCTGCATCAAATGTCATTGAATTGCTGAGCTGGCTTTCTTTGTGTTGAAAGGAAAGAATAATTCCCCACAATTATTCCTCCAAGGAGCATTACATTTTCCAACTGATTAAGACAAGAAAAGACAAAGTTTCTCAAGGTTATTTTAGGAATTCACCAAAGTCTGAATAAGTCATAAGTTTTGAAGGTAATAACCTATAGTGTGTCCAGAGGTGGTTTCCAAAATTATTAATGACTAGGGAAGTATGGTCCAGACCAATCAGAATAGAAGGTAGACATTATTCTGTACAGGTCCATTATACCTCAATATTAGCCCTGGTTGAGTCTTTTGTTCACATACAATGTACCTCTGCATTGTTTGGGAACAGGGATATAAATCTCTGTTGGTCTCTAGAAGAAGAAATTATTTATAGGCAAATTTAATGACTTTCCATAAATTCTGAACACAATCATCCTTTATTCATTTATTCATTCAACAACCAAATATTGAAGGCACTCTGTGCCAAACATTACGGCTACAGAGATAAACAAAAAAGACTACACCCCTGCTCTCAGAAGTTGATTTTCTAAAGCAGGGGTCAACAAACATTTTTGGTAAAGGGACAGATAATAAATGTTTTCCACTTTGCCGGACATTCAGTATCTTTCACCACTATTCAACCCTTCTGTTGTAACATAAAAACAGCCATAGATAATACATAAGCAAATGAGCATGGCTGTGTTCCAATGAAATTTTATTTATGGACACTGAATGTTGAATTTCACCTAACTTTCACATGCCACAAAAGAGTGTTCTTCTTATGATTTATTTCTATCTGAAAATGTAAAAGCTATTCTTAGCTGGTAGGTTGTACCAGAACAGTGGCCAGCCAGATTGGGAGTATGGGCTCTAGTGTGCAGGTCCCTGATCTAGAGGTTTAACAGTGAAGGGATCAAATCATTAGGGGCAGTTGGTTGCTAGTGAAAATGGAGTGATAAATTAAAAACTGGCATAGATGACCATGTGCCCACTGGTGTGTGAATTAGAGAATCTTATGGTTGGAAGAAATCTCAGAGTCTTTGTTGGCCTTGAATAACCTTCACAGAGTATTTGCTTCCCCTACAGGACATTCTCAAAAGGTAAAGAACCCTTGTTTGAGCACCTTCAATGGTAGGACACTGGCAGTTTTCCGAGGCAGCCTATTTTATTGTTGGACAGATAATTTTCATTAAATGTGTACTTTTATTGAGTACAAATATTCATATACATGTAATAAGGACTCTGAGTCCCAGTAAATTTAGCTCAACTAGTATTCCTAGTCTGTCCTCTTTGGCAGGCCTCAGGAAATAAACATAAGCAACTTTTCCACCTGACTTAATTTACAGACAGCTATCTCATAGCTTGTAATTCTTTGTATTAATTATATTGTTTGCTCATTTTTGGTCCAAGAGTTTGGCTCCTCTAACTGGAAGTTTAGAAAGGTGTGGTTCTGGGGTTCTCTCTGATACCTTTATATATTCAGTATTACCACATTTGTTTCCAGCATAGAGAAAATTAAGAAGAAGGGGGGCTTCCCTGGTGGCCCAGTGGTTGAGAATCTGCCTGCCAATGCAGGGGACACGGGTTCGAGCCCTGGTCTGGGAAGATCCCACATGCCGCGGAGCAACTAGGCCCGTGAGCCACAATTACTGAGCCTGCGCGTCTGGAGCCTGTGCTCCCCAACAAGAGAGGCCGCGATAGTGAGAAGCCCGCGCACCGCGATGAAGAGTGGCCCCCGCTTGCCGCAACTGGAGAAAGCCCTCGCACAGAAACGAAGACCCAACACAGCCATAAATAAATAAATAAATAAATAACAATTAAAAAAAAAAATTAAGAAGAAGGATAGGGAGAAGAAAACCAGATTGTTTCCTTTTAAAGTGGCAACCCAAAACATATTTGCACAATAATAGCAATATGTGCCGGTGTGCCCTATTAAAATTAATCTGTTTATGTGATAAAGCTTTTGGAACATGAGATCTAGCTTAGTTTCACCTTGACAGAAAGAGCTAATCTCAAATGCGCATTATGTTCTTTGCAAAATAAATATTGCCCGAGCTAACATTCTAACCTTTCTTGTGTTTTCTTATCTTTATTCAAATATAAGGCAACTGGTTGAAATCAGCTTAATAACAGAAGTTGCATTCCAATGGACCAAAATACTAGGGTAAAATCCATGCTGGGTGTGTGTGTGTGTGTGTGTGTGTGTGTGTGTGTGTGTGTAATTACACCTATAGCACTATATCATAACCTCTGGACATTGCATTATATTAGGAATACAAGAGATTTTGGAATCAGACAGACTATAGCAAAGAACAGCTTCATCACATGATATTTGGCTAACTTCAGGCAAGTTACATCTCAGAGCAACTTTAAGTCTTACATTGTTCATTTGTAAAATGAAAGTAATAATACACATTTTATAGCATTAAATGAAAAATGTTAGCAAACTGTTAAACAGAATGTCTGGTACTCAAATATTATTCTCTTCTCCTTCCTTTCAGCCTCCACCAAGTTGCTTCTAAAGTTAATAATCGGCAAATTGGGAGTGAGAGGTGAAAAAAAAAAAAAAAAAGGATGAGATAGACACTGAAAAATTTAAAAGGTGAAAATCTCAATAGGAAATACAAACACATCATCCAACCACTTTGCTCTCTGGTTTCTTATATAAAAACCTTTCCCTAGAGTAATTAAAATATGATTGTAATATGAATAACTATTTGGTTAAAAGGAAAATCCCTTTCTCATTTGGAGGTGATTAAAAGAAGCAAGCTGGTGTGGTCCTCATTTAAAATGTAAATGTTGCTTGAAGGATGTGAGATTATCTCAAAGTTGGGCACTGAGACATTTGGATAATAGCTAACATTTTTATAGCACTTTACTAGTACCTCTAGACTGTGTACTTTGCCTATCAACTTCTTTAATCCTCACAACCAAACTCGAGATGCTATTACTATTTCCATTTACAGATGGAGAAACTGAGATGGGTGAGACCCACAATGAGTTAGTGGTAGAGTCAGGATATGATTCCAGGCTGTCTGGCTGTGGTTTACAATGACCCTCCTGTGTTCTCAAATGTACTCCTCCCCTCTCCACTGCCCTTCATCCTTTCTCTCTATTTTATTGGGAGAAAAAGTGAGCAGTACTTTAAACCTGATGAACAGAAGTCTTAAACCCATAGCCTCTAAGGCCCATCAGGTGACATGAATGAGAGATGCAGGTCATACAAGGAGGTCCATAGACAATGTCACGTATAGGGAGCAGCCAATACCTGGCTCCAATTAAGTTTTTTTCAACATTTAGCAAATATTTGCCAGTCTCCTAGGCACTGAGACTTCCATGGTTAAGAAAATAAAACCCTTCTGTCTTGGGTTGAATAGTGTCTTCGCCAAAATTCATGTCCACCCAGATCCTCAGAAGGAAAATTTGTTGGGAACTAGCGTCTTTGTAGTTGTAATTAAGGTAAGGATCAAGATGTGACCATACTAGATTAGGGTGGGTTCTAAATCCAATGAGAGTGTCCTCATAAGGGACAGAAAAGGACACACAAACACACAGGGAGAAGAGAGCACTGAGAAGATGGAGGCAGAGGTTGGAGTGATGTGTCCATAAGCCAGGAACACCAAGGGCTGCTGGTAGCCACTATGGACCAGATTCTCCCCCAAAGCCTTCAGAAGGAGTCAACCCTGTTGACACCTTGATTTCAACTTCTGACCTCCAGAGTGATGAGGAAAAATTTCTGTTGTTTTAAGCCACAAGTTTGTGGTAATTTGTGGCAGCAGTCCTAGGAAACAAATATATTCCACCCTTGCTGATGTACATTCTAGTCGGGGAAAGAGAAAATACATAAATAAGTACATAATATAACACAGTCCTGAGTGCTTCTTATCATTGTAAAAATATACTGAAGGACTGAACATTTCTACCTAGCCCCCTGCTCACTAAACCCAAACTGACCCACAAGAACTATTAAACTTCAGCCCTAGTCTTGCCATCCCTACATCTTGTCCCAAGACCAAGACAATCTTATTTTCCTCAGTGAAAAATTCTTGGAACAAAAATGAACACTCACTGACCTTCCCTGATTTCCTTATAAACTCTTCAAACCACTGGCATTCTGCGGAACAGTCATCTTGAGTTGTTCCCATGTCGAAGATTTTAATAAAGGCTTGAGCTATCAATTTTGGTTGGCTTTCACCTTCCACGTCTTAGAATGGAAGGGACCTTAGAAATCTACTTACTCCACCCCCATTGTAGAGCAGCAATGATGTCATTGGAATGGATAATGACTGGTTAGCAATAAAATCACGAGCCTTATTCTATGACATACAAACTGTGTGAACTGACGTCATTCCACCAGTCTGACTGTCAGTTTCTTCATCTGTAAAATGGGAAGGAATTAGAATAAGTGACCTCAAAAGCCCTTTCCAGTCTTAGTCTTGTATGCCTTTTTGGGTAGAGCTGCATGAGAACGAGAGTCAACCAGTTGGATATCCTGTGGCTTAAAAAATATTTAAAGCCCAAATCAAGACTAACTTAAGCATTCCACTGTTATTCAATACATTAAAGGCCATTTAATCACAAATTTTATAAATCAGCAAATGTCTTATCTGTAGCTCATCTAGGATGTGTTGCTTTTTTCAGCCATATGATGAAGAAGTTACTTATTCATGAGGTTCTATTCATGCCCACTGTTGATTACAAAATTTGACCTCCTCTACGAAATTTTGTCTCACCTCTCCTGTCCAGGACAATCTCTCTCTTCTGCAAACCTTTACCACTGACAGGTACGACTAAGTGTCCCTGTGCATGACATTTAGATTTTTCAGCTGGACTACAATTTCTTGAATAATAGGAGTCCAGTAATTTTACATTCCATATCTATGATTTTTCAAGAGAAACCAGAGATCTAGATTTATTTGTAAGATCTTCTTATTTTTAAATGTTAGCAGTTAGATCAAACATTTTCAAAACACCGTGTGGCCATGTAACACATTGACAAGACAAATTTATTTCATGGGCTCAGTTTGAGACCTCTGAAAGAGAGAATCCCTAAAAATTTGAAGATTATGTTTTGGGAAGTGAGAAAGTCTCTGGAACAAACATCCATTCAATAACTCAGCAAATGCCCCCAATTCCCACATCTGGAAAAAACTGGGAGACTCTTCAATATTTAACAAAATATTTGTCTGGAGTCTGTTTGCCAAATATTATTCCTGCCCTCAAGAAACCGATAGTTTTATTAAAGAGCAAGTTTTTAAAAGCAAGCACTAATGCATATCTATCACATATAAACAAAGTTCCCTAGATCCTAAATAAAATGTGAAACGAACAGAACACTGTGATTAAATTGATTAACGATGCTTTATCCCAGAAGTGCAAGGTTGGCTCAACATTACAAAATGTGGGGAGTTCCCTTGTTGCCTAGTGGTTAGGATGCTGGGCTTTCACACCATGGCCCGGGTTCAATCCCTGGTTGGGGAACTGAGATCCCACAAGACACAAGGCGTGACTAGAAAAAAAAAGAAAGAAAAGAAAATCTGGTCTCATAATTTGTTATATTAAAAAAAGGAAGAGAAAAATGAAGACTGTGATCCTATCCAATAGAAGCTGAATTTTTAAAATAAAATTTGGTATTAACTCCTGTTACATCTCTAGGTAAATAGAAAGAAACCTCTTACAGAAGATAATGTCTCATCAGAAATAAATAATAAACTTATTTAGTGGTTTAAAGCTATAAGAATTCTCATTAAAGTCATAAATAACACAGAAATACCTACACTCTCTACTGTTATTCAACTTAAAATTACAGCAAAACTTATATAAGTAAATTAAAAAGAAGCATACAGTAGTATTATGAAGATGAAAGTTCAATTGAAGAACATAAAATAAAATCTGAAAAATAAATATGCTTCTTCTGAATGGAAGCTTAAACACTGTAAAGATGCCAAATATTCCTAAATCAGCATACACATTCAACACAGTCACAGTGAGAATGTTAAGGCCTATGTGTTTACTTTGCATTAGTGAGAGGGGAGCTTTACAAAGGATAGTACAATTTCACTGGAAAGAATACACGAATTAAAATAGACGCGAAAAATTTTTTTTTTCATTTTGAGATAATTTTAAGCTTACAAAAGAGTTGCAAAAATAGTGGTGTTTTTCCTTTATAGCCTTCATCATCCAGTTTTCTCTTACATTAGCAACTTATATAGCCATAGAACAGTTACCAAAACTAAGAAATTAACCATGCTATAATATTATTAACTAAAATTTCAGAATGTAATTCAGATTTCACCAGTTTTTCCACTAACATCCTTTTGCTTTATCAGGACCCCACATTGCATTTATGTGCATGTGTCTTTACTTTCTTCCAATATATGACAGTTCCTAAGTCTTTCCTTATCTTTTGTGATCTTGACACTTTTGTAGACTACTGGTTAGTTATTCTCTAGAATGTTCCTTAATTTGGGTTTGTCTGATGTTTTCCATGATTAGATTGAGATTATGCGTTAATGGGAAGGATGCTTCAGAGGTGATTTGCACTTCTCTGTGTGTCATATTGGGGTATGTGATGTTGACATGTATTATTGGTGATGTGAACTTTGATCACTTGGGTAAGTGCTATCTGCCAGGATTCTCCACTATAAATTTATTATTTGCCTCCTTCAATTACTAAATATTTGGGAGGAGATACTTTGAGACCATGCAAATATTCTATTTCTGTTTAAATTTGGCTTACTAATTTTAGCACTCCCTGATGGATCTAGGCAAACCATTTTGAAACAGAATATTTAAACATCAAGACTTGCCTAATCAGATTATAAATGACTCTACAGCTTATATGATTTAAAGAAGTACAAAGAATAGACAAATAGATTAGTGGATAAGAAAAAAGAGCCCAATAAAAAGTCCAAGTGTATATGCAAATATAGGCATAATAAAGAGTGAGGGAAGGATGTATTATTCAATAAATTATGTGGAGATAATTGGCTAACCATTTGGAGGAAAATAAAGTTAGATCTCTATTTTATGTATGCACAAATATATATTCCAAGTATGTAAATGTGCTAGAATAAAGTACTGGAGAATAGTAATATAATCTTGAAAAGGGGAAATCTTTGCCAAACATGATTCAAAACTAAAAGCCTTAAATGGAAAAACCAGCAGATTTGACTGCATAGAGGTTTAAACATTTATCCAGTGAAACATATTATAAACAAATACTTTTTTAAAAAAAGGAACAGAGTGGGAAGTGTGTGTGTTTCTGTGTGTGTTTGTGTGTGTGTATCTGAGAGCTCTTACAAATCAATGTAGAATAACAACAAACCACAGAAAAAACTATAGGCAGATGTCATAATCAGGAATGTAAAAAAATACATATGCCATACATATACAGATTTCATTGCAGCATTACTTGAAATATCAAAAACTAGAAACAAATGTCAACCTGTAGATTCATGGTTAAATCAACTATAGTATAGTCATACAAAGGGTTAACTACACAGCTGTTAAAAAATAATATGATTGTTCTATGTGTTCTGACATCCAGTAACCATATCTTAATTAAAGTAAAAGTAAAGTCAGACTGGGAAACGATACACCATAAACTCATGAAAAAAATGTCCAATTTTTTTAGTGATTATAGAAACTAAAGACATAACAATGAGAATGCAATAAAACCACCTCTCTCTTTCTCGCTGTCTCTCTTTCAGGCCCTTTTACTAAATTATTCCACCTCTGTTGTTTTTATCTTATGGAAATAATAAGGATGTAACAAAATTTATGCTCACAGATTTTCATTAAAGTATCATCGAAAGTGGTAAAACTGATAGCTAGTGGGAAGCAGCCGCATAGCACAAGGAGATCAGCTCAGTGCTTTGTGACCACCTAGAGGGGTGGGATAGGGAGGGTGGGAGGGAGAGAGATGCAAAAGGGAAGAGATATGGGGATATATGTATATGTACAGCAGATTCACTTTGTTATAAAGCAGAAACTAACACACCATTGTAAAGCAAATATACTCCAATAAAGATGTTAAAAAAAAAAAAGTGGAATGTCCCACATTTGGGGAACTTATAAGTAAAATAAATATAATGTGAAATAAAAAAAGCAAAAGAGGTACATATGTGTAGTATGATCTCAACTTAGTAAAAATGCATAGGAAAAAGGGACAGAAATTGCTCTATGTTTTAAAAAGTTTATTTCCTTCAGATCAGAAATTCCATACCTGGGAATCTGAATTTTCTCATCCAAAGGGTAGACATTATTGAAGCATTATTTGCTGCAGCATTATTTGTTACATCTAAAACACTGGAAACTAACTAAATAACCCGAAATTCGGGAACTGTTAAGATAAAATTTGACATATTCATATGATGGATTATTTTTCGGCTATTAAAAATAATGTTGAAAAAGAATTTTAAGGGACATGCAAAAATACAGTGTCATATAAAAAGCCGGAAATAGAAAGGTACCTGGTCTTAACTGTAAAAATATATGCTTCAGAAGAAATTCAATAAAATGCAAGAAGAAAATGCAATAAAATGTAGTTGTTTTTCTTTGTGGTGGGGTTATGGGCAATCTTGACATTTTCCTTTACCCTTCAATTTGCACATTTTCTCCGATGAGTATGTGTCAATATTAATCTCAGAAAATAACATTTGTTTTAAAAACAAGAAAAAGTATGAGGAATAGGTGTTTTTCAGATGGGAGTTCTATTCAATAGTATTAGTAGCTTCCCCAAAAACAAAATGAGGCAGCAAAAAATTGGCCTTTAAACTTGAATAACCCATAGATCTGAGAGAAAGTGAAGGGCAGACCTTTAACTGTTGATTTTACTCTAGCTGAGGGATGAGGAGTACAGTAAAAATAATGTTAGGGATAGAAGGATAAATGGTAACTTGAGGTCTGCACTGTGCTGCTTTGAAAGAAAAAATTGCGATAATGATATTTCTGAGTCAGTCAGACACAGACCTCTTGGTGTGAATAAAAACCTAAGAGAAGTGCATGTTAAAAAGCCAAAGGATGAGAAAACAGCCTACAATTCAATGAGGTTGAGCATAGGGTTTTGTTTGTTTGTTAATTTTAAGCCTGATTAAAAGAGAAGTTTGCAAAATCCCTATAGAAGGGGGTGATGTCTCACTTTTCAAAAAGATGATTCTAGAGTTCCTTAAGAGCAAGCTTTATTGATTCACATAATGTTCACTTTTTAATCATTAAGACTGTCAAGAAGAACTAGATGGAAAAAGGAACAAATAAGGTGGGGGAGAATCACTGCCAAATTTCAGACTCAGAAGTGAAGACAAATGAGAATAGAAATCAGTAGGATTAGATATGTAAACACTCACTAATAGACATTTCTTTGGGAATTCAGCTGCAGGGACCCTGCAAAGTAGATTGATTCTGAGTTGCTTATGAAAATAAGATCAGTTAGTAGAAGCTTCAAAGAGTCAGTATTTCATTTCAAGGTAAAGGTAATTTTTTCTAGCCATTAAAAATATTTTCAATGGCTTTGGTTACCTTCTGCACCCATGAGAGATCATGCCACTGCAATTGGGTGGATGAAACTACCATACTACATAATATTTGGTCACCTCACCATCCCATACGTTTCTCCTTCAGTATTCTGATCTAGCTAATGGTATCACTACACACTGCCCATTTGCCTAAATTGGGAGTCGAAAGGGCATTTTAGTCTTATTCCACCTTCTCATAGAAAATTGGGTACAAACGAAAACTTTAGGAAATGCATGTAGTATTCCAAGAATTTCCCAGTCAATCCACTCTCCCACTGCCATGCCCTTCAGGCTCTTGTCATCTTCCACTGACCTATCACAATAGCCTTCTTATTAGCCTCCAATGCTGTTATTCTTACTCACCCAACCTTATTGAGAGAAAGATTATCTCGGGTTTGTAGCTCAGAGCCTCACACTTTATAGGTGCTCAATAAATATTTGGTGGATGAATGAATGGATAAGTACATCTAATGAATAATAAAATGCCAATCAAATGATGCCTTCCCCTGCTTAAAGCCCCCCATCTCCACCCCCTTTATGTACGTGTTAAAGCTAAAATCCTCTAACTTGATCTGGCTCTGTGTTATTGTGATTTATAATGACATATACAGAACTTCCTTAATTTACAAGGGGGTTCCATCCTGATAAGTCGAAAATGCATTTAATTACCTAAGTTACCAAACATCTTAGCTTAGCCAAGACAACTTTAAACGTGCTCAGAACACTTCCATTAGCCTATAGTTGGGCAAAATCATCTAACACAAAGCCTAATTTATAATAAAGTGTTGAATATCTCATGTAATTTATTGAATACTGCACTGAAAGTGAAAAATAGAATGGTTCTCAATGTATCAGTTGTTTACTGTTGTGATCCTGTGACAGGGCTGCTGCCTTGCCAGGCTCAGGAGAAGGTATAGTGCTGTGTATTGCTGGCCTGGAAAAAAATCAGATTTCAAAATTCGAAGTATAATTTCTACAAAATGCTTGTTGATTCGTACGATCTTAAAGTTGAAAAATCATAAATCGGGACCCTCTGGTCTTCATCCTAGTTTCTGGCAAAGAACTCCTAAAACCCTTGGCACTTTCTAAGTGTTGAGAGGATGAAGGTGTCTTTTTTTGTGTTAATGAAGTAACTTTTGGACTCCACCTCAGGAAGGGGGCTGGTTGCCAGGAGAACTAACAGTGTGATTAGAGGGTTGTAACTTTCAGTTATAACCCACTGATTTCCAGAGATGGGAGAAAGGCTGTAGGTTGAACCGATTACCAGTGAACAACAATTTCATCAATCATGTCTATGTAATGAACTCTCCATAAAAACCCAAAAAGGACACTTTGGTGAGCTTCCAAGGTGAACACGTGGAGATTTGGGAAGAGTGACACTTGGAGAGAACATAAAAGCTTTGGCCCTCTCCCCGTATCTTGCCCTATGTAGCTCTTCCACCTGACTGTTCCTGAGCTATATACTTTTATAGTAAACCTAGTAAGTAAAATGTTTCTCTGATTTCTATGAGCTGCTCTAGCAAATAAATCAACCCCAAGGATGGCATCATGGGAACCTCTGATTTATAAACAGTGGGTCAGAAATGCAGGTGACGACCTAGACTTTCGACTGGCATCTGAAGTCAGTGGGTGGAGCAGTCTTGGAGGAAATAACCACTAACTTGTGGAATCTGATGTTATCTCCAGGTAAGTAGTGTCAGAATGATTTGAATTGTAGGACACCCAGTTGGTGCCCTGAGAATTGCTTGTTGGTGAGGGGAACCCCCTCCACACATTGAAATTGGGTCCAGGAGACCCAAAGAGGCCCCTAAAAATCTTTCTAAGTTCACTTCTTGACACTTATAGATTCTGGTGCACAGTATATCTCAAATGGTGTATGCATGATACTGAACTAGAATAGTGGTTCTCAAACCTCACGGTACATTAGAATCAGCTGGAGGGCTTGTTAAAACAGATTGATGGATTTCACTTCCAGAGTTTATGACTCAGTAGGTCTGGAGATGAGCCTGAGAATTTGCATTTATATCCATTTCTCATATGATGCTGATGTTGCTGGGCTAGAGAACTTCTGAGCTAGATTATCTAAAAAACCCTTTTAGCTGTGATATCAAAGGATATTGAGTATTATAAACATCTGTAAGGCATTTTTTTATAATTCAAAATAATTTTATCCAAAATAATACTATTTGAAGTGATTATTTTGTTTCTAAGCAGACCAGAGAAGCTAGAGCAATTTTATAGAAGGAATATGATTATCTTAGGGAATACATTTTTATACTCTTGAGTTCAGAAAGAAAATAAAAGAAAACCTATCTCTGACCCTTAATAGTTACTAAGTTCTAAAGTTATGGTGGTTAATAGTATGGGCTTTCTTCACTCAGTATGATAATCCATCCATGTTGCTGCAAATGGAAATATTTTATTCTTTTTTTATGGCTGAGTAATATTCCATTATTTATATATATATATATGTGTGTGTGTGTATATATATATATATATATATATATATATATATATATCTCACTCATACTGAGTGAAGTAAGCCAGACAGAGAAAGAAAAATATTATATGATATCACTTATATGTGGAATCTAAAAAATAGTACAAATAAACTTATTTAAAAAACAGAAACAGACTAACAGACATAGAAAACAAACTTATGGTTACCAAAAGGAAAAGTGGGGGGTGGACGAGGGATAAATTAGGAGTATGGGACTAATAGATACACACTGCTATGTATAAAATAAACAGCAAGAATTTACTGTATAGTGCAGGGAACTATGTTTGATACCTTGTAATAATCTGTAATAAAAAAGAATTGGAAAAAAATATATGTATATGTACAACTGAACCACTAGGCTGTACACATGAAACTAACACAATATTTTAAATCAACTATACTTCAATTTTTTTAAAAAAAGGGAAAAAGAAAAGGAAAAAAGTATGGGCTTTGTTATTGTTGAGTTCCAGCCTTGCCACTTACTACCTGTGAAATCTTGCGCAACTAGCTTAACCTCAATAAGCCAAAGTCCTTCAAATGGAGATGGTAGTAAGATCTACCTCTTAGGTTTGTTGAGAGGATAAAACAATGTGCTTAGCTAGACGCCTGAAACATAGCTGAAGTGTAACAAGTAATGTCATTAAAATCTTAACAAGTAAGAAACTTGGTCAACAGAATCAGTGGCAAAAACTGTAATTTGTCTATTTTTATATGACTCAATTTCTCTTAAGAGTATATATTCTATCACTTGACAAAAAAGAAAATCAAGTCAATTCAGTCCCCATCCAACCACCTTTTCTTCAAGGTACATCTACTTTCTAGGGACTTGTGTGGTGCTTAGCATGGTATTCAGGGATATCTCATTAGTTCTTGGTCATTAACTATCTACACTTGTATCCACCAAGATTGTATTTGTGACTGGCCTTCAGTCATGAATCCAAGCAGGTCACTGCTATGTCATTCCAAACCATATGACCACATCCCATTCAGCTTCCTTGCCACCCTTGGGGACCCAAGAGAAAATCAGGTCTGTCCTGACCTACTTTGAACCATGGAAATACATTGAATTTGTGTAAGAGCCTGCTCCTGTGGTTCCCTAGGGAGCACAGGAAATTGTTTCACTGTTTTTAGCTTCTCACTGGGGTGCATGGAACTCTGGGAATATGCCTCAGTCCAATGCACACAGAGGCACTGTGCCATCTCTATTCTACTTCTCCTGGACCTTGCTGGGATGTGGGCAAAGGGGTGCTATAAGGTCTCACTGTTTTCCCAGATGCCACCCAGAAAGAGAGGAACCAGTTTTGAAATCACCAAGGCACTTGTAGTTTCTGTGCACCTCTAGGCTGGTTTGGAAGCTTGAATGAGGGAAGCAAGGGAAGGGCCCATTTCTCTGAATACTTGCATCTCAAGCTCTGAGTCAGTTTTCCTCCCCACAGCCCAGGCTAATTTTATGTCATTTCAAGAACAGACAAAATCAGTTCTGCCTACTCTAAGTCTTTCTCTTATCCTTTGTCATCACTTTTAAAATTCAAAGACCAAAAATATGATGATTTTAAAATTTGCATTCTGTCCTTGAGGCATTGAATGTCATTGTCCAAAAAGGAAAAAGGCAAAAGTGTGGTGAAGAATAAAATATGCAGAAAATAAAGACATATTTTAATACCTCCATATCTTATCTAATATCATCATCCTTAATCATCCTCATCATCCTCGTCCTCATCATTTCTCCTCAGCTAAGTAGACCCACATGGATTTGGGCACAACACACCTGGAAGTTTCTACCCTGCTTCTGCTTTATCATCTGCTTCCTCACATCCCCCACCCCCCACCAGTATACCAACACACAGGACATTTCTGTACCCATTTCCTTAATTGTAAAAGGGGGAACTATTTTATACCCCAAAGAATTAATTTATAGACAAGAATTAAAAGTACTGGTTTCCTGTTTTTTACTGGAGGATATAGAAAACTGAAAAGAAATCACTCTCAAACTTACAATTAAAAAAACAGACAATTTCATGACTTTTCTTGACTCTACAGGAGCACTGAGGTTGCAGGCCTACCAACTGGCCCCAAAATATAAGAAGAGACAGATGCCAGCCATGATAGAGGTATGCTAGTGATGCAGGAGAAGAAAATATCACATCCTGGGACACACACGAGCCCCTGGGATGGACCACCAAGTGATGGTCCTTGGCTTTGCACAGGAAAGAATTCAAGAGTGAACCAAAGTGAAAGCAAGTTTATTTAGAGAGATACACATGCCATAGGAAGAAGGTAGACCTTCTCAAAAAGTGAGAGCAGCCCAGGGTTGTGGGGGTGTTTAGTTTTTAATGGGCTGGGTAATTGCATATGTTAACAAGTGGGAGGAATATTCTAACTATTTTGGGGAAGGGGGAAGGGATTTCCAGGAATTGGGCCACTGCCCACTTTTTGGCCTTTTATGGTCAGCCTTGGAACCGTCATGATGCTGGTGGGTGTGCCATTTAGCATATGCTAATATATTACAATGAGCATATAATGAGGCTCAAGATCTACTGAAAGTCAAATCTTCTACCATCTTGGGCCTAGGGAGAGTTCTAACCAGTTTTTGTGCTATCTTGTTTTTCTCAACAGCTGTGTCATTCTTTTCATTGTTGTGCCCTGCCCTCTTCCTTCCTGTCTCATTAGCAGTTGGTTAGCTAGGAAAGATGAAACTGGACACCAAGGGGAGGTTGCAAAACCACTGGAGAACTGCAGAAACTGGAGGATTCTACAATTTCTTGTGTTTTTCTCCATGAACTCCACTGGACGCTCTCAGAAAAGATTGGTGAGAGTCCTATGAAAGTGTCCCTTGAGGTATAAATGTGGGGGAAGGGAAGAACAGCCAATGAAGGAGGGTCATGGAACTCTACTGAGACCCTTCTCTCCAGTCTCACTGTAGAGCAAAAGCCTAACTCTGTAGCAGGAAGGACAAAAACACACTTTAGGGCACTGATGAAAATTCACCACAGCTGGGGGAAAGGAATAGAAAGGAAAAACTCCCAACCTCAGGGAAAGCAGGGCTGGTATGGGGAACAGGCTATAGCTAGAAGAGGAGGAGACCACATCTTTGAGACCCTGGGATATGGTGCCTGCTAAATGACTGAGGCTTAGTCAGAAGTACAGAGAATACACCTCTCCCACCACTACCAGGCAAACTAGTGTGAAGTAACAAGTAAAAATGGAACATTGCTGGGAGAAGGATGGAAGAGAATCACAAGTGTCGAAACCTTCTCTGAGTCATGGTGAAAAAAGAAGACCTAAAACTGATGGTAGAGCAGACATTGAGATACACCCTTTTGCAAATAGCCCACACCCTAAACACAAGATATCACTAGAGAAATCTGAAGCCTGTGGTGCACTGAGAGTGAACATAGCACCATCAGACCCAGCATTTCTAATTAGAATGCTCCAAAATTACTGAGAGACACCAAACTCCAAGTCCAAGAAACTCAGAAATAGCTAAACAGAATAAGTACCTAACATAAACACACACACACTGCTAGTCATTCATATCATATTCAAACCACTGAACACAAAGACAAAGAGAAGTTCTTGAAGACAGCTAAAGGAAAAAATACATATTTACACAGAGGAAAGAAGATAAGAATTACAGACAGACTACTTTGACTTCAAATAGAAGTAAAAACTTATCCAGACTAACAAAAACTGAGAGAATTCGATGCCAGCAGAATTAATGTTCTACAAAAAAAATGTTCAAAGAAGTTGTTCTTCAGGCAGAAGACATATGCTATAAGACAAAAACTTGGATTAACAGAAAGGAAGAGCCCTGCAAATAGAATAAATAAAGGTAAAATGAAATCGATTTCTTCTTATATTTAATCACTCTCAAAATTAATTTGTCTAAAGGAAAAATAGAGGCAATGTATTATGAGTTTATAACAAATGCAAAACTAAATTATGACATCAATAGAGCAAAAATGAAAGGAAGGAATATAAGGTATTCTGTGTTTCTTAAATTACACATGAAATGGCATATTATTTGAAGGTAGTCTCTGATTACAGTTGTATACTGTAAACCCTAGAGTAACCACAAAAAGAAAATTTAAGTAAAAATATGTAAATAATAAGCCAAGAGAGAAGATAAAATCAAATTATAAAAAAATGCTCCATTAACCCAGGGGATGCTATAAAAATAGAAAAACAGAAAGAAAAAAAATCAGATAAACTAAATAGAAAAGAGCTAACAATATGGTAGATTTAATCCAGTCACATTGGCATCATATTAAATGTAAATAGTCAAAATACACCAGTTAAAATACACAGATTGTCAGAATGGATAAAAAACAAGACCCAACTCTATGTTATCTAAAAGAAACCCAATTTAAACATAAAGACATAAATACATTGAAAATAAAGAGCTGGAATAGACACTAGCAAAACAGAGTGGGAATAACTATACTAATAACATCAGGCAAAGTAGAAATCAGAGCATGGAATACTATCAGGAAAATAAAGAAACAGTAGGTAATGATAAAGGGTTTGATTTTCCAAGAAAATACAAAAGTTCTGAATATGTATGCACCCAACAGTAGAGCTTCAAATGTATAAAGTAAGTCAATAGAATTGAAAGGAGAAATAGGGAAATCAATGTTTGACTGCACTAATTGCAGGCTGATTCCTCTACTATTTTTGACAACGCCCTGGGGCAGAGTAGAGAATGAGAGTTGGGAGAGGCAGGAAGTCAGAACCATAGGTAATCATGAAAATCTAAGTTCCCTTGGGAATTTGAGGAAATCTTGGGAGAGCACTAGGATTTCCAGGATATAGTATAGGCATGGGAAAGGAGGATTAGTTCCACCCCATTCCCTTCTGGGTTCCAGGAAAGAAGAGGCTTTGGTTCATAGGGAAGATTATGATTTTGAGATATAGGCCATTACCTCAGAGGCATATTCCACAAAGGATATGCCAGAAAGACAGTCAAACCAAACCTTTGCATAACTCTCAGAGGTTGCACAACTTATCCCCTTAGAATGAAAAAGTAGGGCCCCATTGAACTGGGGAATTGATGTTTGTCTCTGGTTTTGGCAAGGAACAAAATGTTACACAGCCCAGGAAGAATTGCCCATTTGACCTAATTTCTATGTTATGAAATTCTTCAGAAAAGCATAAGCACAACTTTATTTCTTGTATTAAAAAAGCAAGCTTCCCAATCTGAAAACACCAGACCAAAGCTGAACCTTGTTGTCACACAGCCTTACCTCTGACGAAAGGTTAATGATCCCATCTGAGGGTAGTTTCAGCTTCAGCAAGGCTGGTTTTAGGGGTGAAATTGACACTTTCAGGAGGCTAGTAGAAACTCTTGGGAGAGGAGGGCAAAAATCGAATTGCTTTGCTCACTGTTCTGTGACTTTGCTGGAGCTCCGTGGTTGTTCATGCCCTTGGGATATGTTAATAATTACCGGACTATATTACTGAACAAAGTTCAGCTCTTGGGAGGCCAGAGTGTTCTTTAGCAGTGTGGGCCAATATAAAAAACAATACCCGAATATTAACACTGGAAGGGTTGAAAGACCTCAATGTTTTCAACCACATTTTGTGGAGCCCAAGGTTCTGGAGAGGTACTGAGAAGAATGAGAGGGAAGCTAAGGGAACAGTGTTCTAAGCTATCCACTAAAGCCTCTCAGCTCTTCAACAAGAGCAGTTCTCCCTATCTGTTTCATTTGGATTGAGTCCCACGTGAGATTTCATTTAGTAGAAACGGATATTTCCTGCTTTTTTAAAAAAAGCCAAAATTGACAATTAATGATCCAGTTCAGAGGTCGGCAAAACTTTTTTTAAAGAGCCAGAGAGTAAATATTTTAAACTTTTGGGCCATCTATGGTCTCTGCCACATGTTCTGCTTTGTTTTTATAATCCTTTAAAAATGTAAAGAAACATTCTTAACTTGTAGGCCACATGCAAACAAGGCTGAGAGTTGACCTAGTTTGACTATCTCAAGCCAAATTTTGACTTTGCATTTGATCAAGAGACCTACAAGGACATGAGATGCATTGAGCCGATCAGAAACTATATGACTCAGAAACTGGTAGACTGATAGAATGTTGGAATTTTCTCTTAAATGTATCAGAGTTGGGTGTACTATCTTTCAAGATTTGGTATATACACTGAACCAAAGGCCATTTTATGGTGCTGAATACCAAAGTGTAAAAGTAGTACTGGCTCCTCTCACCATCACTCCTAGTGGCTCCCTTGGGTAACTTGTGATCCCTGATCCCACAATTTTAGTCTGTTGGTCTAAAGGTACTGGTTTCCAGGGAGTAGCTGCTTCTACAAGGGGACATGGTAAGAGTTTCATAATCTAAAATCAGAGCTCCTACTTGGCTGTTTTGGGCTCTTTGTGCCAATAGATCAAAAAGCAAATAATGAGTTACTATATTGCCAGAAAACTGACCCTGATTATCATGAGAATATTGGGTTGCTGCTACATAAGGGAGCCAGGGAGAGTAACATCTGGAAGTCAAGGGATTCACTAGGACATACATTGGTGCTTTTATCCCCAATGGGAACCATACTTGTATACTGCAACAACCCTGGCCTGACAAAAGTATAACCGGGATTTAGTCATCTCAGGGATACACTAACAGTCAAACAACCTAGACTAGCAGAAGTTCTGGTTCAGGATAAGGGGAATGTAAAACAGGTAGTATTAAGATAAACATGATGAATATCATTTGGATATGAATAGTGCAAGAGAAGGACTACATGAAATGCCATACATACATATGGCCAATCATAACCCTTTGCGTTTATCACTTCGGTGTACACTAGTACTTACCTGAACTTCTTTTCTTGAAGTTTCTTGTTTTTGTTTTTTTAATCACCAAAGCTTTGTTTGCTGCCTACAGTGGAGCTCATAAATGTTAGGGAATTCCTGTCCCTTGGAAGAAGTCCTCAACCAATGACTGATCATAATCAGGGTATAAACATCATAACTGTCTCACACTATAAGTGGGAAAATCATTTTACACAGTCCTTTTACATTGGCTCCAAGAGTTTGTCCAGCTCAATTAAGCTTCAGTTGCCTTTCTAGGCAGCTGGTTTGATTCTGTGCCATTTATTTTCTGCTTTCCCCTTCTTGTTTCTCATCCCACTTGTCTACTTGTGTTTTCGTTCACCTCCAAATGTGCTACTTGCATGTGAATCGTTTTCTCAGGATCTTCTTTGGGGAACCAAAAAAAAAAAAAAACTTGGGAAAAGAGATGGGTTATTATTGGTTGTTTTTCATACATAATCATGAGTTAAATTGCAAACTATGTTTGGTGCCCACGTATCTCATACATTAATAAGTGAGAACCTCGCAGAAGCTAGAAGTACAAAGTGTAGTTCAAATCCACACCAATTTATTTTAATGTAAATATTAATAAATAACACTCAGTTAAAAATGAAATTTCCAAAGCGGATGCTAAACTGAGTTGAAATTGTAGGTATAAAATGGGATTGCCCTGGGAAATTGGGACTTACATCCATCCTACAAATATACTTAGTCCCTGACTATCCTTTACAATTTGGACTGACCTCATCATTTGGACTCCATTTTTGGTTTCACATTCCTATGAGCTCCAAGTAACAGAATCCTGGCTGTTCTTCTATGTTTTGACTCTTGACCTTTGCCCAGTGCTGAAGATATCTCTTAATCTCAGTTTTCTGGGTCCAGGACATTCTACCATGATTTAAACCTCAGCCATATAACTCAGCATCCTACTATCACAAGCCGTTGAAATATTTGAAGTCATAATTACTGTCTGTTATTATTTTTGTGAATAATCTAAGGACATTTTATTTTTTCTATCTCTTTTCTATCATTTTGATGCCCTTTGTACTTCTCAATTCCGTAGCACCTCAAAAGATTTTGGATATTTCCAGTGTTCTAAGGAGCATCCCAGTCTGATTAGAAAGCAACTATTTCTAAATAAGATAGCTTTTATTTCACTGTCCAGCCTGGACCTTTTCCAGACTTGGCTGAGCATCCTTGGCCCTTGGGGATATCCTCCTCTCTCAACAACTCTGGGAAGCAGAGTGATGCCCAATTCACACATCCCAAGCTTTTAGCAAGAAAGAGCATTTTATTGAATTCCAAGTTTGGGTCCTGGAAATTCATCACTGCCTGTGGGTGGCCTCTTGAGAGCAGTATATGTGTGTGTGTGTGTGTGTGTGTGTGTGTGCGTGTATTTTTTTTTTCTTCTTTTGGATGGGTCTAGCTAAGACATGTTTGGTGTACTGAGTCATACAAACAAATACAGCCCTAGCCCCAGCCACGCTCCTGGATCATCAACTCTGCATAATATCCCTTTCTTAATTATGAAGGAGCCAAGGCCTACTTAGCAACAGGATATTCGCCTAGCACTTGAGTCGACTCCTTGATGACGCCTGATGAATCCCAGAGAAGAAGACTTGTCTGTCTTTTTTATTTATGACCTCACCTCTATGTCCTTCCAGAATGGCACAGTTAGCTAAGAAAGCATTTTAACTGAAAAATTTAAAAATATCCCAGAGAGCATAATTTAACAATCAAAATATTCCACCTTCAGGGAAGAGTAATTACAGGCCTCCTGTCTCTTCTATCTTTCATGGAAAATCTGCGTGGCTATCTTCTATTCTCTCATTAAAGGAGAAGAGTTCTGTGTCTACAGAGAAAATTGTTTCACACTGGGAGTCCAGAGCCTTCGGTGGTCGACTCTGATTAGTGTCCCCTACCCCTAGAAGAAAGAATTAACTGATTTGCTTTGCTGTACCAGAGACCTCCCTTGAGGCTCATATGCTCTCCTGGTAAAGAAATTTAACCAGATTGTGAGATCAGGAATAGTTTTTGTAGACTGTGAAGCCTGAGCTAGCAAAATTTTAGAAAGATTGTTATAGGCTGCCTGGGACCTATATCACCACAAACTATCCCAGACTACCCAGACTACACCTGACTCTTTCCAATGATGTCAGAATTCCTCTCTTACCCTCAGAAATAAAGTACAGTCAGTGTGCCAGCAACCAACCATGAGGCCTAGCTCTTCTTTCTATCTCCCCTGAACACCATCCTCCTTCTGCCATCTTGTAGGAGACATTGGAAAACTGAGCAAAACTTCCTTTTTTTCCTGTTGTTTGATTGAGATATAAGCCTGAACTTTCCCACGGTGCATTTTGTAATCTCCATTCCTTGGTTCACATTAATCCTATATCCTCAGCCTGTCTGAATGCTGTTGCCTTGTAACAGAAGACTTCTTCTCTCTCAAGGACACAATTTACCTTTGTAGTTCATCCTAGGTAGCAATGATAATAATGACAGTGGATCACAGTGATAAATTTTCTCACATTACAGCTGGATGGGAATGTGATATGGAGCTCCTTTTTTCCTATAACTTGCCTGGTCATTTTTATAAGCATACCCACCCACCTGCTGCTATTTGGGAGTGCACTGGCCTAGCCCCACCCCTGTGCATTCTGTGAGCATCCTCTGCTGATGACGCTGTGATCCATTCATTTTTGGCCCAATGGCACAGCCCCATTGACTCAGCCTCCCTGGGCTCCTGCAGTCTTCGCAGATACCTCTGATGCCTCATCCAGATGCCTATCCATGTGAAGCCCTTGCATTTTTGAGACTCCATGGTCCCCATCTTTCCCTTTTCCTCTTCTCAGTCATTTCCATGTTCTGTACCAGACCTGTCTAAGGTAGGTTTGGGTTAATTCTGCTATGCGGTTTGGAAGCAGTGCCAGTTTCCTCTAAAATCCAGTGTTCCTGGTATTAGTCCCAGGTGTGGGGCCTCAGGGCATATTTTCCTTCCACCCAGCAGTTGTCTTACCCTTGTAGGCCCTGATCTCTGATCTTTATCAGGTTTTAAATTCCCTCCTTTATTTCAGATCATCTTGAACTGATTTATATTCCCCTTTTTCTAACTTGCTTGGCATTAGCTGAGCACAGGTCTTTTGTACTCACCTTGTTTCATACTTTAGGTCTATTTTGTTTGCAGCACACATTTTCACTAGTTTATTCTTTAACAATAACCTAGCAATCTTTTATGGCAATAGGGAAGAAGAAAGGAATAGGAACATTCATTAAGTACCATCTGTAGGCAGTTATCATATGCGTTCTCTATGTAGCTTACCTCATTTAATCCTCATAACCCAGGTGAAATTTGCATTATCATCACCGTTTTAGAGATGAACAAACTGAGTCTCAAGAAGATTAGGTTAAGTAGCTTGTCCAAGGTCACAGAGACAATAAGAGGGGGAGATAAGATTAAAACTCTAGTCTGAATCTAACGTGCACACCTCTCCCATTGCTCTGTTGCACCAGCCTTGCCATGTTTGGCCTTTTCACCAACTCTCCTAAGTTCTCCACCAAGGATAGGTCCCATTTGACCTTGATGGAGAATACCTTTGTTTCTGTAACTGACTTCTTAATGCTGGTTCTAGATTACAGCTAAATAAAAGACTCTTGCTTCTTCCTGTTTCAGTTTTTGTTCCCCAGTGGGCAATTCATCCAGTGTTTTCTCTTTTGGTTTATTTTGTTTGTTTCTGTCTACCTATGGAATATATTCATGTTTTCACCTTATTGGTGGCAAACATATTGGCAGTGTCTTAAAACCAATGAATTCAGCCATCTTTTTTGCCTTAGATTATCAGATGTTTCTCTTTCTAAAATATAGAAGAAATTCTATTGAAAAGCTCCAGTTCTCGAACTTATTTTCCACACCCTAATTCTATTTCTCAAAGGCAACACTTTTTTTTTTTAACATCTTTATTGGAGTATAAATGCTT
Source organism: Balaenoptera physalus (assembly GCF_965194825.1). NCBI lineage: Eukaryota > Metazoa > Chordata > Mammalia > Artiodactyla > Balaenopteridae > Balaenoptera > Balaenoptera physalus. The sequence continues at coordinate 36,869,150 of NC_138901.1, forward strand.
TACAATGTTGTGTTAGTTTCTGCTGTATAACAAAATGAATCAGATATACATATATCCCTATAGCCCCTCCCTCTTGAGTGTCCCTCCCACTCTCCTTATCCCACCACTCTAGGTGGTCACAAAGCACCAAGCTGATCTCCCTGCGCTATGCAACTGCATCCCACTAGCTACCTATTTTACACTTGGTAGTGTATATATGTCAGTGCCACTCTCTCACTTAGTCCCAGCTTACCATTCCCACTCCCCATGTTCTCCAGTCCATTCTCTACATCTGTATCTTATTCCTGTCCTGTTCCTAGGTTCTTCAGACTTTTTTTTTTTTGATTCCATATATATGTATTAGCTTACAGTATTTGTTTTTCTCTTTCTGACATATGTCACTCTGTATGACAGACCCTAAGTCCATCCACCTCATTGCAAATAACTCAATTTCACTTCTTTTATGTCTGAGTAATATTCCATTGTATATATGTGCCACATCTTCTTTATCCATTCATCTGTCGATGGACATTTAGGTTGCTTCCGTGTCCTGGCTTTGTAAATAGTGCTGCAATGAACACTGGGGTGCATTGTGTCTTTTTAAATTATGGTTTTTTCAGGGTGTATACCCAGGAGTGGGATTGCTGTGTCATATGGTAGTTCTATTTTCAGTTTTTAAGGGACCTCCATACTGTTCTCCATAGTGGCTGTATCAATTTACATGTCCACCAACAGTACAAGAGGGTTCCCTTTTCTCCACACCCTCTCCAGCATTTATTATTCGTAGATTTTTTGATGATGGCCCTTCTGACCAGAGTGAGGTAATACTTCATTGTAGTTTTAATTTGCATTTCTCTAATGATTAGTGATGTTGAGCATCCTTTCATGTGTTTGTTGGCAATCTGTATATCTTCTTTGGAGAAATGTCTATATACGTCTTCTGCCCATTTTTGGATTGGGTTGTTTGTTTTTTTGATAATGAGCTGCATGAGCTGCTTGTATATTTTGGAGATTAATCCACTGTCAGTTGCTTCGTTTGCAAATATTTTCTCCCATTCTGAGGGTTGTCTTTTCATGGTGTTTATGGTTCCCTTTGCTGTGCAAAAGATTTTAAGTTTCATTAGATCCTATTTGTTTATTTTTGGTTTTATATCCATTTCTCTAGGAGGTGGGTCAAAAGGATGTTGCTGTGATTTATGTCATAGAGTGTACTGCCTATGTTTTCCTCTAAGAGATTTAGAGGGTCTGGCCTTATATTTAGGTATTTAATCCATTTTCAGTTTATTTTTGTGTATGGTGTTAGGGAGTATTCTAATTTCATTCTTTTGCATGCAGCTGTCCAGTTTTCCCAGCACCACTTATTGAAGAGGCTGCCTTTTCTCCATTGTATATTCCTGCCTTCTTTATCAAAGATAAAGTGACTGTATGTGCATGGGTTTATCTCTGGGCTTTCTAACCTGTTCCACTGATCTATATTTCTGTTTTTGTGCCAGTACCATACTGTCTTGATTACTGTAGCTTTGTTATATACTCTGAAGTCAGGGAGTCTGATTCCTCCAGCTCTGTTTTTCTTTCTCAAGTTTGTTTTGGCTATTCGGGATCTTTTGTGTTTCCATACAAATTGTGAAATTTTTTGTTCTAGTTCTGTGAAAAATGCTAGTGGCAGTTTGATAGGGATTGCATTGAATCTGTAGATTGTTTTAGGTAGTATAGTCATTTACACAATGTTGATTCTTCCAATCCAAGAACATGGTATATCTCTCAATCTGTTTGTATCACCTTTAATTTCTTTCATCAGTGTCTTATACTTTTCTGCATACAGTTCTTTTGTCTCCGTATGTAGGTTTATTCCTAGGTATTTTATTCTTTTTGTTGCAGTGGTAAATGAGATTGTTTCCTTAATTTCTCTTTCAGGTTTTTCATCATTAGTGTATAGGAATGCAAGAGATTTCTGTGTATTAGTTTTGTATCCTGCTACTTTATCAGATTCATTGATTAGCTCTAGTAGTTTTCTCGTAGCATCTTTAGGATTCTCTATGTGCAAACAGGGACAGCTTTACTTCTTCTTTTCCGATTTGGATTCTTCTTATTTCTTTTTCTTTTCTGATTGCTGTAGCTAAAACTTCCAAAACTATGTTGAATAATAGTGGTGAGAGTGGACCACCTTGTCTTGTTCCTGACCTTAGTGGAAATGGTTTCAGTTTTTCACCATTGAGAATGATGTTGGCTGTGGGTTTGTCATATATGGGCTTTATTATGTTGAGGAAAGTTCCCTCTATGCCTACTTTCTGGAGGGTTTTTATCATAAATGGGTGTTGAATTTTGTCAAAAGCTTTCTCTGCATCTATTGATATGATCATATGGTTTTTCTCCTTCAATTTGTTGATATGATGTATCACGTTGATTGATTTGCATATATTGAAGAATCCTTGCATTTCTGGAATAAACCCCACTTGATCCTGGTGTATGATCCTTTTAATGTGCTGTTGGATTCTGTTTGCTAGTATTTTGTTGAGGATTTTTGCATCTATGTGTATCAGTGATATTGACCTGTAGTTTTCTTTTTCTCTGACATCTTTGTCTGGTTTTGGTATCAGAGTGATGGTGGCCTCGTAGAATGAGCATGGGAGTGTTCCTCCCTCTGCTATACTTTGAAAGAGTTTGAGAAGGATAGGTGTTAGCTCTTCTCTAAATATTTGGTAGAATTCACCTGTGAAGCCATCTGGTATTGGGAATTTGTTTGTTGGAAGATTTTTAATCACAATTTCAATTTCAGTGCTTGTGATTCGTCTGTTTATATTTTCTATTTCTTCCTGGTTCAGTCTTGGATGGTTGCACTTTTCTCAGAATGTGTCCATTTCTTCCAGGTTGTCCATTTCATTGGCATATAGTTGCTTGTAGTAATCTCTCATAATCCTCTGTATTTCTGCAATGTCATTTGTTAATTCTTTTTCAATTCTAATTCTGTTGATTTCAAGTGTCTCCCTTTTTTTCTTGATGAGTCTGCCTAACGGTTTATCAATTTTGTTTATCTTCTCAAAGAACCAGCTTTTAGTTTTACTGATCTTTGCTATTGTTTCCTTCATTTCTTTCTCATTTATTTCTGATCTGATCTTTATGATTTGTTTTCCTCTGCTAACTTTGGGGGTTTTTTTGTTCCTCTTTCTCTGATTGCTTTAGCAATATGGTTAGGCTGTTTATTTGAGATTTTTCTTGTTTTTTGAGGTAGGATTGTATTGCTATATACTTCCCTCTTAGAACTGCTTTTCTGCATCCCATAGGTTTTGGGTCCTCATGTTTTCATTGCCATTTTTTTCTACGAATTTTTAAATTTCCTCTTTGATTTCTTCAGTGATCTCTTGGTTATTTCCTAGTGTATTGTTTAGCATCCATGTGTTTGTATTTTTTTAAAGTTTTTTTCCTGTAATTGATATCTAGTCTCACAGCACTGTGGTCAGAAAAGATATTTGATATGATTTCTATTTTCTTAAATTTACCAAGGCTTGATTTATGACCCAAGATATAACCTATTCTGGAGAATGTCCCATGAGCACTTGAGAAGAATGTGTATTCTGTTGTTTTTGGATGGAATGTCCTATAAAGATCAATTAAGTCCATCTTGTTTAATGTGTCCTTTAAAGCTTGTGTTTCCTTATTTATTTTCATTTTGGATGATCTGTCCATTGTTGAAAGTGGGGTCTTAAAGTCCCCTACTATGATTGTGTTACTGTCGATTTCACCTTTTATGGCTGTTAGCATTTGCCTTATGTATTGAGGTGCTCCTATGTTGGGTGCATAAATATTTATAATTGTTATATCTTCTTCTTGGATTGATCCCTTGATCTTTATGTAGTGTCCTTCTTTGTCTCTTGTAATAGTCTTTATTTTAAAGTCTATTTTGTCTCATATGAGAATTGCTACTCGAGCTTTCTTTTGATTTCCATCTGCATGGAATATCTTTTTCCATCCCCTCACTTTCAGTCTGTATGTGTCCCTAGGTCTGAAATGGTTCTCTTGTAGACAACATATATATGGGTCTTGTTTTTATATCTATTCAGCCAGTCTATGTCTTTTGGTTGGAGCATTTAATACATTTACATTTAAGGTAATTATCTGTATGTATGTTCCTATTACCATTTTCTTAATTGTTTTGTGTTTGTTATTGTAGGTCTTTTCCTTCTCTTGTGTTTCCGGCCTAGAGAATTCCTTTAGCGTTTGCTGTAAATCTGGTTTGGTGGTGCTGAATTCTCTTAGCTTTTGCTTGTCTGTAAAGATTTTAATTTCTCCATCGAATCTGAATGAGATCCTTGCTGGGTAGAGTAAACTTGGTTGTAGGTTTTTCCCTTTCATCACTTAATTATGTTTTGCCACTCCTTTCTGACTTGCAGAGTTTCTGCTGAAAGATCAGCTTTTAACCTTATGGGGATTCTCTTGTATGTTATTTGTTGCTTTTCCCTTGCTGCTTTTAATATTTTTTCTTTGTATTTAATTTTTGATAGTGTGATTACTATGTGTCTTGGCATGTTTCTCCTTGGATTTATCCTGTATGGGACCTTGTGCACTTCCTGGACTTGATTGACTACTTCCTTTCCCATATTAGGGAAGTTTTCAAGTATAATCTCTTCAAATATTTTCTCAGTCCGTTTTTTTCCCCCTTCTTCTTCTGGACCCCTATAATTTAATGCTGGTGCGTTTAATGGTTTCCCAGAAGTCTCTGACATTGTCCTCAATTCTTTTCATTCTTTTTTCTTTTTTTGCTCTGTGGTAGTTATTTCCACTATTTTATCTTCCAGGTCACTTATCTATTCTTCTGCCTCAGTTTTTCTGCTATTGATGCCTTCTAGAGAATTTTTTATTTCATTTATTGTGTTGTTCATCATTGTTTGTTTGCCCTTTAGTTCTTCTTGGTCCCTGTTAAACATTTCTTTTATTTTCTCCATTCTATTTCCAAGATTTTGGATCATCTTTACTGTCATTACTCTGAATTCTTTTTCAGGTAGACTGCCTATTTCCTCTTCATTTGTTGGTCTGGTGGGTTTTTGCCTTGCTCCTTCATCTGCTGTGTATTACTCCGTCTTCACATTTTGCGTAACTTACTGTGTTTGGGGTCTCCATTTCGCACGCTGCAGTTTTGTAGTTCCCATTGTTTTTTGTGTCTGCTCCCAGTGGGTATTGTTGGTTCAGTGGGTTGTGTAGGTTTCCTGGTGGAGGGGACTAGTGCCTGTGTTATGGTGGATGAGGCTGGATCTTGTCTTTCTGGTTGGCAGGACCACATCTGGTGGTGTGTTTTTTGGTATCTCTGAACTTATTATGATTTTAGGCAGCCTCTCTGCTAATGGGTGGGGTTGTGTTCCTGTCTTGCTAGTCGTTTTGTGTGGGGTGTCCAGCACAGCAGTTTGCTGGTCGTTGAGTGGAGCTGTGTCTTACCATTGAGACAGAGATCTCTGAGAGAGTTCTCACCAATTGATATTACGTTGGGCCTGGAGGTCTCTGGTGGTCCAGTGTTCACCTGACCACTCTGGTGGTCTCGGTTTAGCTGAGCTGAACTCTTCTCTCTCACCTCAGAGGCTCAGGCCTGACATCTGGCTGGAGCATTAAGACCCTGTCAGTCACATGGCCAGGTAGGTGTGGAGTATTTTGCCTTTTAGGAAGTGTGAGGTCTTCTGCCAGTGTTCAGTTGGTGTTCTGTATGAGTTGTTCCACATGTAGATGTATTTTTTGATGTATTTGTGGTGAGGAAGGTGATCTCCATGTCTTATCCTTCTGCCTTCTTGAAGGTTCTCTCAAAGGCAACCCTTTTTAACTCTTCTCTTTTTTGTTTTTAGCTCTCATTGTGGTTACTTCTCTGTCTTTAAATAATAGGCTTGTCACTCTGTCAGTTGAGTTATTAAATTTAGATTTATCTGTTAAATTCTTGCTATGATAAGTGAGAACTCAGCTTACACTATGGCCAATGCCATCCCAATCTCTAAAATAGTTAATTATTCTTTTAAATTCTTCTAATAGTTAACATTTAAGCTTCAATATTATATTTATTTTTTGTTCTATCACATATAGTTTTTTTCTCTAGACCCCTCACGTTTTAAGATTAGGATGTTACACCCCTTTTCTTGTATTCTCCTCTATATTCTTTTTTTTTTTTTTTTAATTTCTATTGGAGTATAGTTGCTTTACCATGTTGTGTTAGTTTCTACTGTACAGCAAAATGGACCAGCTATACATATACATATATCCACTCTTTTTTGGATTTCCTTCACATTTAGGTCACCAAAGAGCACTGAGTTGAGTTCTCTGTGCTATACAATAGGTTCTCATTACTTATCTATTTTATATTTAGTATCAATAGTGCATATATGTCAATCCCAATTTCCCAATTCATCCCACACCCTCTTTTCCCCCTTGGTATCCATATGTTTGCTCTCTAGGTCTGTGTCTCTATTTCTGCTTTGTAAATAAGATCATCAATACCAAAATTTTCAGATTCCACATATATGCATTAATATATGATATTTGTTTTTCTCTTTCTGACTTACTTCACTCAGTATGACAGACTCTAGGTCCATCCACGTTTTTACAAATGATCCAATTTCATTCCTTTTTATGGCTAGTAATAGTCCATTGTAATATATGTACCATATCTTCTTTATCCATTCATTTGTCAATGGACATTTAGGTTGCTTCCATGTCCTGGCTATTGTACATAGTGCTGCAATGAACACTGGGATGCATTGTGTCTTTTTGAATTATGGTTTTCTCAGGGTATATGACCAGGAGTGGGATTGATGGGTCATATGGTAGTTCTATTTTTAGTTTTTAAGGAACCTCCATACTGTTCTCCATAGTGGCTGTATCAATTTACATTCCCACCAACAGTGTAAGAGAGTTCCCTTTCCTCCACAGCCTCTCCACATTTACTGTTTGTAGAGTTTCTGTGGATGGCCATTTTGACTGGTGTGATGGGATATCTCAGTGTAGTTTTGATTTGCATTTCTCTAATAATTAGTGATGTTAAGCATTGTTTCATGTGCTTATTGGCCATCTGTATGTCTTCTTTGGAGAAATGTCTATTTACATCTTCTGCCCATTTTTGGATTGCGTTGTTTGTTTTTTAGATATTGAGCTGCATGAGCTGCTTGTAAATTTTGGAGATTAATCCTTTGTCGGTTGCTTCATTTGCAAATAATTTCTCCCATTCTGAGGGTTGTCTTTTTGTCTTGTTTATGGTTTCCTTTGCTGTGCAAAAGCTTTTAAGTTTCATTAGGTCCCATTTGTTTATTTTTATTTTTATTTCCCTTACTCTAGTAGGTGGGTCAAAAAGATCTTGCTATGATATAGGTCAAAGACTGTTCTGCCTTTTTTTTCCTCTAAGAGTTTTATAGTGTCTGGAGTTTGATTTAGGTTTTTAATCCATTTTGTGTATGATGTTAGGGAGTGTTCTAATTTCATTCTTTTGCATGTAGCTGTCCTGTTTTCCCAGCACCACTTATTGAAGAGGCTGTCTTTTCTCCATTGTATATTCTTGCCTACTTTGTCAAAGATAAGGTGACCATATGTGCATGAGTTTACCTCTGGGTTTTCTATCCTGTTCCATTGATCTATATTTCTGTTTTTGTGCCAGTACCATACTGTTTTGATTACTGTAGCCCTGTAGTATAGTCTGAAGTCTCCAACTCCATGTTTTTTCCTCAAGATTGCTTTGGTGGGAGAGAGGAGTCAAGATGGCAGACTAGGAGTATGTGGAATTCGCATCTCCACACAACTAGGGCACCTACCAGGCACTGGTGTGTTACCACGGACACCTAAGGGAATGGAAGGAACACCCAGTGAATAAGTAGGACTTGGGGCATGAGAGGGAGTAAGGGGGGAGGTGAAGTGGACGTAGGATGGGACTGACGCCTCTGAGAGGTGGCTGGTGGAGGGGAAGGGATCCCATGACCAAAGGGGAAAATTGGGGGACAATTGGGAGGGCAGAGTATCAAAAGGTAGAATGGTCAGGTTTCCCCTGCCCTCTTGGGACCCCAGGAACCTGCTGAGATCATGGGCCTGATCCTCTGCCCACCGAGGACCCCTCCAGCAGGGCAGATCCTGAGGTAGTGGGAGGGAGGGAAGGGGGAGCAAAAGTAAAGGATACACCTATGGGACTGGCATCTTTGAGGGGCAGTTGGGGGAGGGGAGGAGTTCCTACAGCCAGTGGGACCCACCCTTTTTTAGGGCTCCAGCAGGAATGGGGAAGACCCTGGGGGAGGTATGGGGGGACACAGAGGAACAGAAGGGAATGTGGCCAGCGCTTTCCCTGTCCACTTAGGCACTTGGGAGCCTGTTTTGTTCCCAGGCCTAATACTCTGCCCTTGCACCCTCCCTCATGCTGCACAGAACCCAAGCCCTACCCTTACACCACCACACCCATGACCCTACCTCTACACTTGGAGACCCCCTCCAACCACACTGGGCCTAAACTCCACATACACACCCTCACCCAGGGCTTTACCTCCAAACTCTGGAACTCCACACTTCGGAGGCTACCCTTTGGATGTGCTGCCTCTCTGCTTCTGGGGTGTCCTAAGCAGAGGTCCTGCCCCATGCTTGAAAGTCGCCCCACCTAGGTCCTGCCCCCCAAGGCCTTTTCCAGCTGCATGGGTCCTGAGCCTAGGCTCCACCCCATGCTCAAATGTCACCCCACTGCCTAGGTCCTGCCCCATCCTAAACCCCACCCCTGCATAACTTCCACCTCTCCCTAAACTCGGCCCCCTCATCACCAAGGGTTTTTTCTTTATTTTTTTCTGTTTTATTTTGGGGTTCTGTTTACCATGTTTCTGATTCATTGCTGTCAATTCATTTATATATTTTTTCTAATGAATCTTTTATTTTTCAAATTTTATTTTATTCTTTATACTTTGCTATTGTTCTTCTCCTTTTGGCTTGTTCCCCTTTTTTTGTTTTCTTTTTTCTCTTGTGGTTTTGTTTTATCTTATTGCAGTTGTTTCAATTATATTTATTTTTCCTAATATATTTTTTATCTTTCTAATTTTATTTTGTTTGTTATTCTTTGTTATTGTACTGCTACTTTTGTTTTGTTTTGTTTTGTTTTGTTTTTGCCTCACCATGTAGCTTGCGGGATCTTGGTTCTGAGGCCAGAGGTCAGACCCAAGCTCCTGTGGTGAGAGCTCTGAGTCCAAACCATTGGACTAACAGACAACCTCAGACACTAAGGAATATTCATTGGACTGAAGCCTCCTGGAAGTCCTCATCTTGGCATCAAGACCCAGCTCTATCCAACTGCCTGTAAACTCGAGTGCTGTATGCCTCAGGCCAAACAACTAGTAAGACAGGAATACAGCCCCATGCATCAAAAAAAAAAAAAAAGAAACTACAAAAATATATATTACATACAAAGGAGCAAAGTAAAAACATACAAGACCAAATAAATGAAGAAGAAATAGGCAACCTACCTGAAAAAGAATTCAGAGTAATGATAGAAAAGGTGGTACAAAATCTCAGAAACATAATGGAGAAAATACAAGAAACATTTAACAAGAATCTAGAAGAACTAAAGAGCAAAAAAACAGTGATGAACAACAGAATATCTGAAATTAAAAATAATCTAGAAGGAATCAATATCAGAATAACTGAGGCAGAAGAACAGATAAGTGACCTGGAAGATAAAATAGTGGAAATAACTGCCACAGCACAGAATAAAGAAAAAAGAATGAAAAGAATTGAGGACAGTCTCAGAGACCTCTGGGACAACATTAAATGCACCAACATTTGAATTGTAGGGGTCCAAGAAGAAGAGGAGACAAAGAAAGGTTCCAAGAAAATATTTGAAGAGATTATACTCGAATACTTCTGTAACATGGAAAAGGAAATAACCAATCAAGCCCAGGATGCTCAGAGAGTCCCATACATGATACACACAAGGAGAAACATACCAAGACACATATTAATCAAATTATCAAAAATTAAATACAAAGAAAAAATATTAAAAGCAACAAGGGAAAAGCAACAAATAGCATACAAGGGAATCCCTCTTATCCCTATAAGATCTAATCTTTCAGCAGAAACTCTTCAAGCCAGAAGGGAGTGGCAGGACATATTTAAAATTATGAAAGGGAAAAACCTACAAACAAGATTACTCTACCCGGCAAGGATTTCTTTCAGATTCGATGGAGAAATCAAAAGCTTTACAGACAAGCAAAAGCTATGAGAATTCAGCACCACCAAACCAGCTTTACAACAAATGCTAAAGGAACTTCTCTAAGCAGGAAACACACGAGAAGGAGAAGACCTACAATAAAAAACCCAAAACAATTAAGAAAATGGTAATAGGAACATGCATATTAATAATTACCTTAAATGTAAATGGATTAAAAGCTTCAACCAAAAGACATAGACTGGCTGAATGGATACAAAAACAAGACCTGTATATATGTTGTCTATAAGAGACCCACATCAGACCTAGGGAAGCATGCAGACTGAAAGTAAGGGGAAAGAAAAAGATATTCCATGCAAATGGAAATCACAACAAAGCTGGAGTAGCAATACTCATATTAGATAAAATAGACTCAAAATAAATACAGTTACAAGAGATAAGGAAGGAAACTACATAATGATCAAGGGATCAATCTAAGAAGAAAACATAACAATTATAAATATTTATGCACCCAACAGAGGGGCACTTCAATACATAAGGCAAATGCTAACAGCCATAAAAGGGGAAATCGACAGTAACACAATAATAGTGGGTGACTTTAACACCCCACTTACACCAATAGACAGATCATCCAGACAGAAAATAAATAAGGAAACACAAGCTTCAAATGACACAATAGACCAATAGACTTAATTGATATTTTTAGGACATTCCACCCGAAAGTGGAGGAATACACTTTCTTCTCAAGTGCACACGGAACGTTCTCCAGAATAGATCACATCTTAGGTCATAAATAAAGCCTTGGAAAATTTAAGTAAATTGAAATTGTATCAAGCATCTTTTCCGACCACAATGCTATGAGATTAGATATCAATTACAGTAAAAAAAAAAAATAAACAGTAAAAAACACAAATACATGGAGGCTAAACAGTGCACTGCTAAATATTCAAGAGATCACTGAAGAAATCAAAGAGGAAATAAAAAAATACCTAGAAACAAATGACAATGAAAACACAGCAATAAAAATCCTATGGGATGCAGCAAAAGCAGTTCTAAGAGGGAAGTTCATAGCAATTGAAGGCCGACCTCTGGCCTCAAGAAACAAGAAAAATCTCAAATAAACAATCTAACCTTACACCTAAAACAACTAGAAAAAGAAGAACAAGCAAAACCCAAAGTTAATAGAAGGAAAGAAATCATAAAGATCAGAGCAGAAATAATTGAAAAAAAAAATAACAAAGATCAAAAAATCTAAAATCTGGTTCTTTGAGATGATAAACAAAATTGATAAACCTTTAACCAGACTCATCACGAAAAAAAAAAAGGGAGAGGACTCAAATCAATAAAATTAGAAATGAAATAGGAGAGATTACAACTGACACAGCAGAAATACAAAAGATCATAAGAGACTACCACAAGCAACTCTCTGCCAATAAAATGGACAACCTGGAAGAAATGGACAAATTTTTGGAAAAGTACAACCTTCCAAGATTAAACCAGGAAGAATTAGAAAATATCAACAGACCAATCACAGGTAATGAAATTGAAACTGTGATTTAAAATCTTCCAGCAAACAAAAGTCCAGGACCAGATGGCTTCACAGGAGAATTTTATCAAACATTTAGAGAAGAGTTAACACCTATCTGTCTCAAGCTCTTCCAAAAAATTGCAGAGGAAGGAGCACTCTCAAACTGGTTCTATGAGGCCACCATCATCCTGATACCAAAAACAGACAAAGATATCACAAAAAAGGAAAATTATACACCAATATCACTGATAAACATAGATGCAAAAATCCTCAACAAATACTAGTGAACAGAATCCAATGACACATTAAAAGGATTATACAACATGATCAAGTGGGATTTATCCCAGGGATGCAAGGATTCTTCAATATATGCAAAAAAATCAATGTGATAAACCATATTAACAAATTAAAGAATAAAAACTATATGATCATCTCAATAGATGCAGAAAAAGATTTTGACAAAAGTCAGCACCCATTAATGATAAAAACTCTCCAGAAAGTGGGCATAGAGGGAACCTACCTCAACATAATAAAAGTCATATATGACAAACCCACAGCAAACATCACTCTCAATGATGAAAAACTGAAAGCATTTCCTCTAAGATCAGGAACAAGACAAGGATGTCCACTCTCGGCACTATTATTCAACATAGTTTGGGAAGTCCTAACCACAACAATCAGAGAAGAAAAAGAAATAAAAGGAATCCAAATCAGAAAAGAAGTAAAACTGTCACTGTTTGCAGATAACATGATACTATACATAGAAAATCCTAAAGATTCCACCAGAGAACTACTATAACTAATCAATGAATTAGGTAAGGTTACAAAATTAATGCACAGAAATGTGTTGCATTCCTATACACTAAAAACAACAGATCAGAAAGAGTAATTAAGGAAACAGTCCCATTTACCATCACAACAAAAAGAATAAAATACCTAGGAATAAACTTACCTAAGGAGGCAAAATACCTGTACTCAGAAAACTATAAAACACTGATGAAAGAAATCAAAGATAACATAAAGAGATGGAGAGACATACCATGCTTTTGGATTGGAAGGATCAATATTGTGAAAATGACTACACTACCCAAAGCAATCTACAAGTTCAATGAAATCCTTATCAAATTACTTATGGCATTTTTCACAGAACTGGAACAAAAAATTTTACAACTTGCATGGAAACACAAAAGACCCCAAATAAAAAAAGCAACCTTAAGAAAGAAAAATAGAGCTGGAGGAATCAGGCTCCCTGACTTCAGACTATACTACAAAGCTACAGTAATCAAGACAGTATGGTACTGGCACAAAACCAGAAATATAGATCAATGGAACAGGATAGAAAGCCCAAAGATAAACCCATGCATATGTGGTCACCTTATTTTTGACAAAGGATGCAAGAATATACGATGGAGAAAAGACAGCCTCTTCAATAAGTGGTGCTGGGTAAAATGGAGAGCTGCATGTAAAGGAATGAAATTAGAACACTCCCTAACACCATACACAGCTCAAAATAGATTAAAGACCTAAATGAAACAGCAGACACTATATAACTCTTAGAGGAAAACACAGGCAGAACACTCTATGACATAAGTCACAGAAAGATCCTTTTGGACCCACCTCCTAGAGTAAGGGAAATAAAAGCAAAAATAAACAAATGGGATCTAATGAAACTTACAAGCTCTTGAACAACAAAGGAAAACATAAACATGATGAAAAGATAACCATCAGAATGGGAGAAAATATTTGCAAATGAAACATCTGACAAAGGATTAATCTCCAAAATATACAAGCAACTCATGCAGCTCAATATCACAAAAAGAAACAACCCAATCCAAAAATGGGCAGAAGATGTAAATAGACATTTCCCCAAAGAAGACATACAGATGGCCAACAGATACATGAAAAGATGCTCAACATCACTAATAATTAGAGAAATGCAAATCAAACCACAATGAAGTGTCACCTCACACCGGTCAGTATGGCCATCATCAAAAAATCTACAAACAATAAATCCTGGAGAGGGTGTGGAGAAAAGGGAATCCTCCTGCACTGTTGGTGGGAATGTAAATTGATACAGCCACTATGGAGAACAGTATGGAGGTTCCTTAAAAAACTAAAAATAGAACTACCATATGACCCAGCAATCTCACTACTGGACATATACCCTGAAAAAACCATAATTCAAAAAGAGTCATGTACCACAATGTTCATTGCAGGTCTATTTACAATAGCCAGGACATGGAAGCAACCTAAGTGTCCATCAACAGATGAATGGATAAGGAAGATGTGGCACATATATACAATGGAATATTATCCATAAAAAAAACGAAATTGAGTTATTTGTAGTGAGGTGGATGGACCTAGATTCTGTCATACAGAGTGAAGTAAGTCAGAATAGAAAAACAAATACCATATGCTACCACATATATATGAAATTTTAAAAAGCAGTAATGATGAAACTAGTGGCAGGGCAAGAATAAAGACACAGACGTTGAGAACAGACTTGAGGGTGTGGGGCAGGGGGAAGGGGATACTGAGATGAAGTGAGAGAGTAACCTTTACATATATACACTACCAAATTTAAAATGGATGGCTAGTGGTAAGCTGCTGCATAGCACAGGGAGACCAGCTCGATGCTTTGTGATGACCTACAGGGATGGGATAGGGATGGTGGCCTCAAGTAGCCACAAGAGGGAGGAGAATATTGGGATATATGTATACATATAGCTGATTCACTTTGTTGTACAGTAGAAACTAGCACAATGTTGTAAAGCATTTATATTCCAATAAAGATGTGAAAAACAACAAAAAAGACTGCTATGTCTATTTGGGATCTTTTGTGTTTCCATACAAATTATAAAATTTTTTGTTCTAGTTCTGTGAAAAAATGTCATTGGTAATTTGATAGGGATTGCATTGAATCTGTAGATTGCTTTGGGTAGTATAGTCATTTTCACAATAACCCTTTTTCTATACAAGAACATGGTATATCTCTCCATCTGTTTGTGTCGTCTTTGATTTCTCTCCTCAGTGTCTTATAGTATTCTGCATACAGGTCTTATGCCTCCTTAGGTAGGTTTATTCCTAGGTATTTTATTCTTTTTGTTGCAATGGTAAATGGGATTCTTTCTTTAATTTCTCTTTCTGATTTTTCGTTTTGAGTGTATAGGAATGCAGGAGATTTCTCTGTATTCATTTTGTACCCTGCAACTTTACTAAATTCATTGATTAGCTCTAGTAATTTTCTGGTGGCATCTTTAGGATTTTCTATGTATAGTATCATGTCATCTGCAAACAGTGACAGTTTTACTTCTTCTTTGCCAATTTGGATTCCTTTTATTTCTTTTTCTTCTTTGACTGCCTTGGCTAGGACTTCCAAAACTATGTTGAATAATAGTGGCTGGAATGGCCACCCTGTCTTGTTCCTGATCTTAGAGGAAATGTTTTCAGTTTTTCACAATTGAGAGTGATGTTTGCTGTTGGTTTGTCATATATGGCTTTTGTTATGTTGTGGTAGGTTCCCTCAATGCCCTCTTTTTTGGAGAGTTTTTATAATTAATGGTTGTTGATTTTTTTCAAAAGCTTTTTCAGGATCTATTGAGATGATCTTACGGTTTTTATTCTTCAGTTTGTTAATATGGTATATCACATTGATTGATCTGCATATATTGAAGAATCCTTGCAACCCTGGGATAAATCCCAGTTGATCATGTTGTATGATCCTTTTAATGTGTTGCTGGATTCGGCTTGCTAGTATTTTGTTGACGATTTTTACATCTATGTTTATAAGTGATATTGGTGTATAATTTTATTTTTTGTAGTATCTTTGTCTGGTTTTGGTATCAGGGTGATGATGGCCTTGTAGAATGAGTTTGGAAGTGTTCCTGCCTCTGCAATTTTTTGGAAGAGTTTGCAAAGGATAGGTGTTATCTCTTCTCTAAATATTGGACAGCATTCGCCTGTGAAGCCATCTGGTCCTGAACTTTTGTTTGTTGGAAGATTTTTAATGACAGTGTCAATTTCATTACTTGTGATTGATCTGTTCATATTTTCTATTTTTTCCTGGTTCAGTCTTGGAAAGTTGTACCTTTCTAAGAATTTGTCCATTTCTTCCAGGTTGTCCATTTTATTGGCATATAGTTGCTTGTAGTAGTCTCTCATGATCCTTTGTATTTCTGCAGTATCAGTTGTTACTTCTCCTTTTTCATTTCTAATTCTATTGATTTGAGTCTTCTCCCTTTTTTTCTTGATGAGTCCAGCTAATGGTTTTTCAATTTTGTTTATCTTCTCAAAGAAGCAGCTTTTAGTTGTATTGATCTTTGCTATCGTTTCCTTAATTTCTTTTTCATTTATTTCTGATCTGATCTTTATGATTTCTTTTCTTCTGCTAACTTTGGGTTTTTTTGGTTCTTCTTTCATTAATTGCTTTAGGTGTAAGGTTAGGTTGTTTATGTGAGATGTTTCTTGTTTCTTGAGGTAGGATTGTATTGTTATAAATTACCCTCTTAGAACTCCTTTTGCTGCATCCCATAGGTTTTGGGTTATCTTGTTTTCATTGTCATTTGTTTCTAGGTATTTTTTGATTTCCTGTTTGACTTCTTCAGTGATCTCTTGGTTATTTAGTAGCATATTTTTAGCCTCCATGTGTTTTTTTTTTACATTTTTTTTCTTGTAATTGATTTCTAATCTCATAGCATTTTGGTCAGAAATGTTGCTTGATACGATTTCAATTTTCTTAAATTTACTGTTGTGACCCAAGATGTGATCTATTCTGGACAATGTTCCATGTGCACTTGAGAAGAAAGTGTATTCTGCTGCTTTCAGATGGAATGTTCTATAAATATCATTTAATTCTATCTTGTCTGATGTGTTATTTAAGGCTTGTGTTTTGTTATTAATTTTTTTGTCTGGATGATTCCATTGGTGTAAGTGGAGTGTTAAAATCCCCCACTATTATTGTGTTACTCTTGATTTCCCCTTTTACAGCTGTTAGCATTTGCCTTATGTATTGTGGTACTCCTATGTTGGATGCATAAATATCTATAATTGTTATATCTTCTTCTTGGATTGATCCCTTGATCATTATGTAGTGTCCTTCTTTATCTGTTTTAACTATCCTTATTTTAAAGTCTATTTTGTCTGATATGAGAATTGTCCAGCTTTCTTTCAATTTCCATTTTCATGGAATATCTTTTTCCATTCCCTCACTTTCAGTCTGTATGCTTCCCTAGGTCTGATGTGGGTCTCTTGTAGACAACATATATACAGGTCTTGTTTTTGTATCCATTTAGCCAGTCTTTGTCTTTTAGTTGGAGCATTTAATCCATTTACATTTAAGGTTATTATCAATGTGTATATTCCTATTACCATTTTCTTAATTGTTTTGGGTTTGTGTTTGTAGGTCTTTTTCTTCTCTTGTGTTTCCTGCCTAGAGAATTTCTTTTAGAATTTGTTGCAAAGCTTGTTTTGTGGTGCTGAATTCTCTTAGCTTTCACTTCTCTGTAAAGCTTTTGATTTCTCCATCAAATCTGAATGAGAGCCTCGCTAGGTAGAGTAATCTTGGTTGTAGGTTTTTCCCTTTCATCACTTTAAGTATATCCTGCCATTCTCTTCTGGCCTGCAGAATTTCTGCTGAAAGATTAGCTGATAACCTTATGGGGATTTCCTTGTATGTTATTTGTTGCTTTTCCCTTGCTGCTTTTAATATTTTTTCTTTGTGTTTAACTTTTGATAGCTTGATTAATATGTGTCTCAGCATGTTTCTCTTTGGGTGTATCATGTATGGGTCTCTCTGTGCTTCCGCAACTTGATTGGCTATTTCCTTTTCCATGTTAGGGAAGTTATTTCAACTATAATCTCTTCAAATATTTTCTCAGACCCTTTCTTTTTCTCTTCTTCTTCTGGGACCCTTATAATTCGAATGTTGGTGCGTTTAATGTTGTCCCAGAGGTCTCTGAGACTGTCGTCAATTCTTTTCATTCTTTTTTCTTTATTCTGCTCTGCAGCAGTTATTTCCATCATTCTACTTCCAGCTGACTTATCCATTCTTCTGCCTCAGTTATTCTGCTTTTGATTCCTTCTAGTGTATTTTTTTTTAATTTATTTATTATTTATTTTTCACTGTGTTGGGTCTTAATTTCTGTGCGAGGGCTTTCTCTAGATGTGGCAAGCGGGGGCCCCTCCTCATCGCGGTGCGCGGGCCTCTCACCATCGCGGCCTCTCTTGTTGCGGAGCACAGGCTCCAGACACGCAGGCTCAGTAATTGTGGCTCACGGGCCTAGTTGCTCCGCGGCATGTGGGATCTTCCCAGACCAGGGCTCGAACCCGTGTCCCCTGCATTGGCAGGCAGATTCTCAACCACTGCGCCACCAGGGAAGCCCCCCTTCTAGTGTATTTTTAATTTTAGTTATTGTGTTGTTCATCACTGTTTGTTTGTTTTTTATTTCTTCTAGGTCATTGTTAAACGTTTCCTGTATTTTCTCCATTCTATTTCCAAGATTTTGAATTAACTTTACTATCATTACTCTGAATCCTTTTCAGGTATTTTGCCTATTTTTTCTTCATTTATTTGGTCTTATGAGTTTTTAGCTTGCCCCTTCATCTGCAACATATTTCTCTCTCCTCTCATTTAGTCTAACTTACTGTGTTTGAGGTCTCCTTTCTGCAGACTTGAGGTTCATAGTTCCTCTTGCTTCTGGTGTCTGCCCTCAGTGGGTGAGGTTGGTCCAGTGGCTTGTGTAGCCTTCCTGGTGGGGGGAACTGCTGCCTCCGTTCTGTTGGGTGGAACTGGATCTTTTCCCTCTGTTGGGCAGGGCTGCATCAGGTGGTGTTTTTTGGAGGGGTCTGTGGGCTTAGTACAACTTTAGGCAGCCTGTCTGCTGATGGATGGGTTTTCCTTTCTGTCTTTCTTGTTGTTTTGCATGGGGTGTTCAGCACTGGAGCCTGCAAGCAGTTGGGTGAATCTGGGTCTGGGAGTTGAGATGGAGACCTCTGGGAGAACTGTTGCTGATTAATATTCCCTGGGGCTGGGAATTCTCTTGCACTCCAGCATCCTGGGGTCAGCGCTCCGACCCCAGAGGTTCTGGCCTGACCCCCAAGCCTGGCAACCAAGACCCCATGAGCCACACAGCTCAGCAAAAAAAGGGGAAATAAAGAAAAGAAAAAAGAAGAAGAAAGGGGCAGGAAGAAAACAAATGAAAACAGACAAACAAAACCCAAGACAAATAGCAAAGACAAAGACAAGCAAACAGCAACAGCAACAATTAAAAACCAATGAACAAACAAAAACCTAGACAAATGGTAAAAGCAAAAGCAAACAAACAAAAACAAAGAAACACAGACACATACAAAATAAGAAACAAAAACAAAAGCAGAGAAAACATAAAACCAGAGAAGAACCAGACAAACAAAAGAATCCTGAAATGAAATCCAACAATTAAAAACAAAATTAATGGGCTTCCCTGGTGGCTCAGTGGTTGGGAGTCTGCCTGCCAATGCGGGGGACACGGGTTCGAGCCCTGGTCTGGGAGGATCCCGCATGCCGCGGAGCAACTGGGCCTGTGAGCCACGGCTGCTGAGCCTGCGCGTCTGGAGCCTGTGCTCCGCAACAGGCGGGGCTGCAATGGTGAGAGGCCCGCGCACCACGATGAAGAGTGGCCCCCGCTTGCCAGAACTAGAGAAAGCCCTCGCACAGAAACAAAGACCCAACACAGCCAGAAATGAATAAAGAAATAAATAAATTTATTAAAAAAAAAAAAAATTAACAAAAACAAAAAGTAAAGAAGAAAACAAAAGCAGAATGCAAGCTGAAGGAAACAGCAAACAAAACAAACACACAAAAACGATTTAAAAAAGATAAGAACAAATAGAACAAAGGAAAAAAGGATAAATAACAAAATAGAACAAAGGAAAAAAAAAACGATGAAAAAACACAACAGAAATGTAATGTACAATTAGAAATATAAAAAAGTAAAAAATATATTGAAAAATTTTTTAAAAACTAAATAAAAATAAAAACAATAATAAAAAACAGAATACAACAAAACATTTAAGAAATAGTAATAATTATATTTTCTTGGGGTCTCTGCTGTCAGTGACCTTGCCCCCACCATGATTCACAGTCAGCCTCTGCCTCCACAGGAGGCCCTCCAAAACCTCTAGGCAGGTCTCTGTTCCCTCTGTGGGCACTGTGGGGGCAGCTCAGACTCTGACCTGGCCCAACTCCCACATGCACTAATCCCCAAAGTCCACAGCTGCTAGAGCTAGACTGGCTTCAGTTGTGGGAACACTCCTTGTCCATTCAGATATTCCATAGATGCAGGGTTTACCAAGCTGATCATGGGGATTTAATCTGTGGTTTGTGCAGCTGCACAGAAAGATTTTTGTTCCTCTTCCTTAGTCACCCCACCCCTGGGGCCCAGCTGTGGTTTTAGCCCCACCTCTGCATGTGGGCCACCCACAGGAGTCTGCTCCTGAGGCTGCCCTGGAGGACTTGGGTCTTCCCTGGTAAGGACAGTGTGTGGACATGGCATGACTGCCTGGATTGTGGGGGCCCTGACAGCAATAGGTGCACAAGAAAGCCAGTGGCCATGGGTGCGAGAGATCCAGCCCTAGTGGGAGCATTTCCTAGCACCTGGTGGCTGATGTGAGAAGGCCAGCCCTGGTGGGGTCTTTTCCTAACACCTGGCAGGGCAGGGGGCCAGTGTGTGGGGAGAGAGACGCTACAGTGGCAGCTCCACCCCCTGTGCATCACTCAACAGTGACACCTTGCTTCTATGGCAGTCTGGGTTTCCTCCACAAGCATTCTCAGTTGCAGATTCCCTCCCTCCCATCTCCATAGTCTGTCTCCTCACAGCCAACAGCAGTCCTCCGCCAGGGTTTGCTCTCCAATCCCCATGTTCCAGCTCTCAGCCCCCGTGTGAACCAGTGGACACGCATCCCAGTCTGGGGCATGCAGGGCTGTGGCACAGACTATCCGTGTAGGTCTCACTCTGTCCTCTCTGCCACAGACCAGCCATTTCATCCTCCTCTGACAGCTTCAGATGCTCTCCACCTGTCCCAACTGACTTCCCCGTCAGTGAGGGGGCTTCCTTGGATACAGGAAACTCTCCTCAGCTTCAGCTCTGCCCCAGGGATGCAGATCCCATCCCGCTTCCTCTCCTCTTCTTTTTCCCTTCTTTCTTTCATCCTACCCGGTTATGTGGGGATCTTTCTTGTCCTTTCTGGAGTCCAAGGTCTTCTGCTAGTGTTCAGCCAGTGTTCTGTGAGAATTGTTCCATCTGTAGATGTATTCTTGATGCATTTGTGGAGAGAGATGAAGTCCACATTCTCCTACTTCTCCACCATCTTGGTTTTCCCCTCTATATTCTTTTATATCCTACTTCCACATCCTGAGTTCTGTCTTCAAATTTACTTTTAAAATGTCAGACTGATCATATTTACATTTTGTTCTGTAAGTATAATGAGCCTTCCATGCTTTGTCTATAGACTGATTTTTGAATTTAAATGACTCTTTGCTGTGACCATGTAATATCATTCACTGAAGTGCCAAATAATGTGCTATGATCACATTTCCTTTGATAACCATTTGCTTGTCACCTTGTTTCCAATTTTCCCCCTTTGTACTGTGTACCTTTATCATGTCCCCCAAGTACTTTAACCTCTACCTCAGGGATTCCAGAAAATCTTCCAAGTCTTCCTTTGTTTGAGCTCCATTTCTCCTGCTCCTCCTCCTCAACACTGACATGATTCTTCTCTGGCTTGATGAGCAGCTATCATCTTGGGACTTTCCTTCATTACTCTGCTGGTTTGGATTCACTATCCTATGGCTCTCATTTCTTCCTCTCTCTTTATTTAAACCTTCAAGGAACTTCTGGGTGTGGGGGGATGCATTGGCAGCAATGTTCTGAGCCTTGCTTTTGTTTCATCTGCACACTTCGTTAGTAGTTTGGCTGGATTTGGAATTCCCTCAGCCCACTGACCATCATCTCATCATCTTGGGGCATGCAGTGTTGCAGAGGAGAAGTCTGAGACCAGCATCACTCTTCTTCCTTTATGATGACCTGTTGGGGTTTTTGTTTTTGTTTTTGTTTTGTCTCTCTAGACACTTGGAACCAACTTTTCTATTCTACTTACTAAGATAGATACACAGAAAATGCTTTTAACTTGAAGATTCTTATTCTTTAACTTTTTAGCATTTACCTCTATTACCTATTTGATAATTTCTTCCCTTCTGTTCTGTTCTCTCTCTAGAAATCTTATTAGTCAAGTGGCAGACCTCCAATCTCAAATTTTCCACCGCTGTCTCTTATTCTATATTCTGTGAGATTTCCTCAATTTTTTTATCCTCTATTCTTTATTATTTCTGTAATCATATTTTTAATTTTAAAAAACTCATTCTTTTGGTGTACCTTTCTTTGCATTCTGATTCAATAGATGAAATTTTTATGTATCTCTTTGAGAATTGTAATTAGATTTAACTTTTTTCTTTTCAGTTTGCTGAATTATCTGTTTCCTTCAGGATCAGCTTTGGTATTGATTTCCTTGTTGGTATTTCTCTTTCATGTTGGAAGCTTTTCTCAAGCATCAAGTGATCCTGGATTTTTCATTCATGTGTAAGAATTAAGTGCCAGAAAGCTGACAGTGTTTGGGAGTGGAGTTTGTTCACTAATTGGCTTCATTTTAAGCTAAGCAGGCAAGCATCCTGCTGTTACATGGAGGGATCCATGTGTGCCAGAATACAAGGGCCACACCTTCACTGGTTGACCAACATTTTACAACTTATTTTTTTAAGTGTAGGTAAAAATAAACTTTATCTACCTCCCCACCACCATGGTAGATTAAAACCTATTTTCTTGGTGGACATAGGAGTAGAGAGGAGAATAGGAGAGTTAAATTCTGTGTACAGATTTTCACAACTGTCTTTATGCCCAAACCCCATTATACCAGGTGTCTCTGAGTCAAGAGTCTATGTGGAGTTCTGCAATGCTCAGCTTTCTCTTCCCATCTGCTTCACCAGCCAATACTCCTACATCTACTTTGGGTCTACTGATATGTGTTGAAACATTCTATTACTGATGACTTTACCCCCATTCTCTTTGTTTTATGGGGGCAAATGAATTTTTTTCTGATTTTTCATTGCAAAAGGACCTTAGAAAGGTAAAGGGGTAAACTTACATGCTCAATCCTCTATCTTGGACCAGAAGATTTGATTTCCATTTTTGAGATGATCCCAATGACTGTTGTGGGGTAAATGGCATGGATGAGGGCTAGAGGGGATGCAGGGAGACCAGGAGTTGACTGTTATATAGTTCCTGAGAAAATGAGATGGAGGAAAATGGACATTTTTGAAATAATTCTAAGGTTAGGACCTATATGGCATACTTATTGGATGTGGGAACATGAGGAAGGGAGAGGAATTAAGGATAACTGTAAGTTTCCAGATTGAGCACCTACGTGGTGGCATTTAATGTTTGAGAAGGAAAAGGACCGGGCCAGTTTTGGAAAGAAATAGAAGTTTCATTTGTGACAAACTAAGGTTAATATGCCAATTAGACATCCAAGTGGATATGTCAAGTAGAAAGTTAGATGCACATATTTGGAACCCAGAGAAAGATATCTAGGGTTGAGAAAAATTGGGGTGTTCCTCAGGAGATACATGGTATTTATATTTCTCACCAGGAGCTCACTTGGGTAATCTCTAGGGATAGTCTTCTGAAACATTTCAACTAAATCAAAACATTCATTAATGCAGCAAGAATAATACAATTTCCATGAATGTTAATTCAGTCATTTGAAATGAAGAATCTGTAAGGAAAGAATTATGCAATTTTCAAAATACATAAAAAAAAACTAACTTCTCCTGCCACTGAGAAAATCATGAGAGTGTACCTTTGGGTTTGTATTGATTCTCTGTTCTTAACCTAAATAACCTGAGCTACAGTAGCCCTCCTTAAAATTCTCAACCCATCAAGGTAATGGTTAAGCAGGAGGTCTTGGAAAGGCACGATTTAACATTTTGTCAGCCAGATGTAACAACTTTATAATGTGGATAGCAATTGAATCAACAAACCACAACACCAACACTACTTATTAATTACTCACCATGGGTCTATCACCAAACACTTGAGAACTTATCCTAAGGATTCAACATTAAAAAATGATTTGTAAGCACTCAGGCAAAGAGGTTTTCCAGAAAACTAGAAGGCTGGGGGCAGAGCTGACATTTGGGATGCCTGAGCTCTGATTCTGCTTCCTGCACCTGCTACTTAGAGAGAAATCCATGCTATGTGCTTCCAATTAATCTCTGTCTGACAGATAATAATGTTTTTATGCCTGAGATGTTATTTAAGGTGCATGTACATATGTGCACAAGTACACACACACACACCTTTAGTCTTAGAACAAAAAGTTTCATTTTGCCAGTAGTAAACCAACACAAAATCATACGAATTTTTAAAATAATTTCCAAAGGTTGGAATGTGCCCTAAACTGGCCAAGTATTTTTTCAACTCCTAACAGCAGTTGGTCAGGAAATCTTTCTCCTACAGTGTTATTTCTGGGCTAATAACATGAAAATGTCTCAGATACCAGAATAGGTACAAAGTGTTTTACAGTGTACATTTGAGAGACAGAATCATTCAAGCAAAGGAGCATAAGATTTTGAATAAAACAGACTTGAGTTCAAATTCTGGCTCACTATTGCTGATTCATTAAAACTGACTTTCTCTCACTTAAAAACAATATTTTTCTTACTTTAACAAAAGCAGGAAGATTAGGTGTTTTTTAGGTTATTGATTAAATTTTTCTCATTCACCAAATGATTTCTGAGAGATAAGACCCATCAGTTTTATTTACCAAGGGTCTTGGGAGATCTTGAAAAAACAGTGCAAACATCCTCATGAAAGAAAATGTATCCTGAGAAGAAGAGAGATGACAGGCTGACTTTTCATTCCCCATGAATTCTGGCTGTCTACGTAGGCTTCAGGATGTCCTCTTTCCCCAAGACATTTTCTCATGTTTCAGTGACTCAGTCACTTTACTACTTTTACCTGAGTTGGAAAAAAGAGGGATGCCTTATGTAGCATCAGGATTCTTTCGGATAGTTTTCAAGCTTTGGTTCCAACTCACTTTCTCCATTAGCTCTATTCTGTGGGTCCACTTGTCTACTCTGCAACTTTGAAATGTTCATGAGAACTCTTTGTGCTGTGGTGATCTGTAACAGTCTGTTAACGGATTTTACAGGTTCCACATGTATTGTCCCCAGTGTGGTTCAGTGATAAGAGTGTAAGAAAGATGTTAGACAATACATTGGGAGCATTGAACCAGTGGAGAAAGTTAATCAATGAGAAATTCCTAGTGACTGGGTGCTGAAGAACTTTCATGAAGAACCATGCCTAATATTCACATATAATTATTAACAATGATACAAGATGTGCTACTATTTCCCCAACTTTTAGCAAAGCCTAATAGACCCCCTACAGCCTTGTGTGTTAGTGGAGTGTAAAGGACATGGAAGTAAGGAGAGTAGTGACCTGTTCTACATGAACTCTACCTGTGCCTGTTTCTCACTGGGGCCCATAAAGAGTTACAAACATCATATATAAAGAGGGAGCAGTTCCTGGAGGTCCAGGTGGTGATCTGAGAGACTGTCATTGAAAGTGGCACAGAGAAGCAGACACAATATGGAACATAGGACACTCCCCTTCTCCAAGTGACCAAAGCAGCACAGTGACTGACTCTGGATTATGCCAGTTGTACTTAGTAACCACCTAGTAGATAATATTTATCTTCTCACATATACCATTAAAAATGAAGGTCACAAGAATACCTACCTCATAGGTTTGTTATGAAGATTAATTGAAATTTATATATTCTAGTGGTTGTATTTTCACTCTGTTGTGTTATAGTTTTCCCAAGACAGGATGATCTTCTCTCTTCTTTTGCTCCTTCTGCCCTTCTCTGAGCACAAATCCATGGAGCCCCAACACGTGCTATAGGCATTCTCGACACCTTGCTTGCATTTATTTCTTCTTTGGTTCCATTAGAATACGTCTTTGGCCTTCTTAAATTGCCAACCTGTGACATTACATTTGGACCGATTTTAAAATGTGAGGACAAATATGTATTGTCTCTGTGTCTTATTTTAGAGCATATGTATGATTCCTATTGTGGTTGAATTAAATATTCTGATTCAAATTCTGAAAATGTATGTAATATTAGTGTTGGGGTTTAGGGCCCATGCAGATCTAAGAGACATTTTGGAGCTGAGAGGGTGGGTGAATTACCCATCTGGGGTCTTCTCTGCAAATGGAAGATGTCACCCACGTATTGCAAGATACTAAGAGCCCCAGTGAAGAAGATCAGATCACTGGATGAAACCCCTGATTAGAAGGAGATAAATTTGTAGACTGGCTCCTTTCTGTGTTATGGATAATATCCCACTGACCACTTTGGGTGGTAGGTTGTCAAAGATGTAATGGGGCTGTGTGGGAGAAGGATTAAGAAAGTTGTTGCTTTGTATGGATCTGAACCTACAAAACTCTTGTAAGAAATGACTCATGTAAATCATTTCTGGACCCCACGCTGTGCTGTGTGATATAGGCTGGCATTATGAGGCCAATGAAGAAGAGATCTGTGATTCTGTGGTTTTCATGTTACCCTGGAACTCCAATAGTCACAGTCACTGAGTGGGTGGACCCTACCCTGGTCAACATTAATCATCCCACTTCCTGTGATCACAGGAAGTTACAGGAGATGAAAAGGAAGCCGTGGGCTGACGTCTCTCCAAAGGCAGTGACACATACTACTGTCAGTCTGGAAACTGTATGTGAATCCTGCATTTTAATAGCTCCTCAGTATGAAGGGGAAGGTGAGCCAAACAGTCTATCTCTGTAGACAGATAGCTGGCTGCAGAGAGCACATCTGAGTGGGAAGATGCTATCTGCACACAGAATAGATAAATCGTGATGGAGGAAGCAGGGCAGGGGGGCGGGAAGTTGTTCTCATGTGTTATAGGATGTTTAGCAGCATCCTTGGTCTCTACTTACTAGAGGCCACTTGCATCCTCTCCCCAGTTGTAACAACCAAAAATATCTCTAGAAACACTGCCAATGTCTCCTAGGGAGACAAAATCAGCCCTGTGCCTGAGGCTGTGGTCTTTGTTCGCATAATCAAACCTGGTGCACTAATACCATATTCACATTTCAATTCATGGGATGGAGAAAGGAGAAAAAGTGGAAGGCAAGCAACTTCCTTTTAAGAGGGTGATGTAGATATTGTATGTATCACTTATGCTTATGTTCCTTGTGCTAGGACTTGGTCATATGGCAATAGAAAGATGCAGAGGGAGGCTAAGAAATTCAGTGGCATGCTAAAAATCAAGGGGGTTCTATTTCTAAAAATATTTGGGGAATATGAATAATGGGGGGAGCAATTAATCTCATTACCCGTATGGAATTATTACATAATTAAATATGATAATGTACCTTAAGTACCCAGCATAATGCCTGACATAGTAAATGCTCAATGAATATTTGGCCTCCTCTCCCTCCTGCTTCTCCATCCCCAAGCACTTGGCCTGTGCCTCTTTCACACTGAGATTTGGTCTTAAATTATTCTGATAATCATTAATAATAATTACTCTCCTTTATATTTGGTAAATATTGAGACTATAGACCACTCTCGATGTATGTTTTAAGCCCACCCTCTCTCTTTCAGGCTTTTTCTGACTTTGCCTTTTGCCTGCTATGGGCTTGCCATTAACACAACCTCCATAAACACAGACAAATATGGACCCTTAGGTGATGCTTCCTGGAGGTCCTGCTTCAAAGTGAACGATATTTTGGTATTGAATAAGTTTTAACCCTGGGTCTAGAATTTACCAGGACTGTCACTTTGGGGTAGTTGTTTATGTAGTTACTTAATTTGGGGACCTCAATTTCCTTATCTGTAAAATGGGCAGAACAATACCTACTTTATAGAGATGTCACAAATTAATCCCAAAGAAAAATGTTTCAAGCCACTAATATATGGCTGGTCCTGTAAATATTATTTCAAAAAATTTTTCATAATGCCCTATAGCTCCTGAAATAATATGCCAATTTTATAGAAAAGTAAGTGTGGCTAAGAAGGGTAAATTTGCTTGCCCTAAATTATATGTGCACACAATTTTAGGAGGAGAAAGAGATGGAATTTGAACTCAGGTTTCTCTGACACCAAATCGAGCCTCTTTACAATGCCAAAGGTTTTTTTCCACTTCTTTTGTGAACACATATTACTCAAGAGCTGTTAAAACCACTTCAGTCCCTTAAAGAAGCTACGTGTGGACTGACAGGATATGGGACAACGGCTTCCCCAAGAGGGAGACTACAGCCCACAGTGGACTGTCCCCTCTTCCCCGGGAAAGAGGCTTGATGTAGAGAGTGACATCTGGGAGTTCTGCAGCCACTGACCATCCACCTGTGCCTGGCTCTGTCACCAAGAGCATGGCCAGGGGTCCCTGTGTGCTAAGCTTATCACTGGGGTGCTGGCACCCTCCAAGGGGCTGGCCCACCCTTTCTCTCCTTGCCTCCAGCTAGTTGTGCAAGCTGCTGACCCAAATGGAAAGCACTGCATTTCATGAGAATGAAATAAGTACATTAGACAAGAGCTCCACATTTCTCACCATCAGCTTTACTTCATTTTCAGGAATGGCCCTGCTAACCTGTGATTTCGAAGGATTCCAAAGAATTTTGGAGTCTAGGAATCAGTTTTACTGGTAGTTTCTTTTTTTCTGGATGTCTCAATGTGGCATGTTCCTTTCTCTGTGTGTGTGTGTGTACCCGTGTGTGAAGGCAGTATTGGTATATCTGCTCCAGATATTCCAAGGTGTCTTGTGATATGTAACAGCAGCTGTGGTGTAATGAAATGACCATAAGACTTGGTGTCTGAAAACCTGGATTCAGATCCTAGGTGTCTTACCTGCAATGTAATGTGGAGGACCTTTCTGGGTCCTAGCTTCCCCCAAAGGAAAATGAAACCTAATAAACCCTACTTTGGAAGGCTGCTGAAGAATTCAGTGATATTACAGATGGATGGCAGTGTGCTGTAGTGGAAAGAGACCTGAGTTCAAATCCAGAATCTATCTCTAAAAAGTCTTGTGGATCAGGACAATTTACTAAACTCTGTTGCTCAGTTTCCACATCTTTAAAATGATATTTCCAGCAGATTTGTGTGGGTCAAATGAGAAATCTGTGAATTCTCTTATATAGTCCCCAAGCAAATGATATGACTCATTTCAGGGGGCTTAGGAAAAGAGGAGGGGATGCTCTGAGACAGAGCAGCCTGGACTGTGTCTCAGTGAGCCTTCTTCAAGGGTGTCTGTTACTGCAGCTGGGCCCCTGGGGCTTCTTCACAAGTTAATGGGTTGGTTAATGGAATGACTCAGTGGAGAACCCACTTGTCTTCCTCTTGTGACACAAAAGGCATCTTGCCTGCTTTTATTGTTCTTTAGCATTTACTTCTGCAGCCTAATTTGGTTATAACAGGATTGTCTTCTCCAAGGGCCATCTCCCAAATTACCATCCTCAGATAAGAGTGATTGCTTTTGTAAAGATCCATCTTAATCATGGACCCTCCCTCTCACCTTAGCTGGCTTCTTAGCTCCATAAGGAGCAACCAGCTTGAGTACTGGGTGAGGTTTAACGTGGTCCCCGAGAATGTATGTTGGGGCACTCATCCCAACTCTTTGAGAGAAACATTTGGAGTAATGCCTCACTTTTCATGACAAGACCAATGGAATGCTTCTTCTCTTTCAAGCTCTAGAGAAGACTTTGAGAAGAATTCAAACTTTGTCTTCTGGTCCCACCCTGACTATCTATTCAGTACTTCTCACCACCTCCATTAGCCACACCCTCACTTTCTGTCCAAAAGGACAGAGCTCTCATTCTGTGCCTTGGTTTCCAAAGCTACCCACTGCAGTGTCCCACCCATGCAATCCTTCCCAAGTGTTTGTCATAGTACCTCAAGGGTGCACAGGTGAGAGATGATATCCTGAACTAATTTATTACTTATTATTAAAGAATGATAATGAGTTATTTCAATTTGATTCAAATCTACCTTATATTCATAAAGCAGCCGTGGTCCAGGTGCTGTGTCAGGTACTATATAGACAGCTACGCTATGCTACAGAGTTTATACTCATTATCTCATTTAATACCCAAAAAGTAGACATAATTATTCTTGCTCTCAGGGGAGAAACTCAGACTCAGAGAGGTTTGCTGATTTGCCCAGAGTTACTAGGACCTCTGCACTACACAATGTCATGGGACACCATTCTCATGGTAGTCCATGCAAACAGTACTCCCTGGATTTGTGTTCTGGGACACAGAATGCAAAAGGAATGGTACCCTGGAGCTGTGCAAAGCTGTGATTTTGGTGCTTACCCAACAGAGTCAAGAGTTGTAGTTCTTCTCATCCTGAGTTTAGTGATTCTTCTAGTGCACACGAAAAAAGAGTAACCTCTAGCATGATGCCAACTCTCTTCTGATGAATTAAATAAGAAAAGTGGTGATTAAAGGTTTCTTCTAAATTATTTGAGCACTCAGGTGAGGATGGCGAACACAAACAGTGCTTAGCGTATGGCCCAGGTGATTCATTGCAGTTCAGAAAGGGATAGTGAACAACACTCCACATGGGAAATCACCTGGCAGTGGAGAAAGAGCAGAGGTCAGACAGAACTAGGTTCAGATCCTAGATGTGCCACTTCTTAGTGTGCTCTAGGATAAACAGTAAGTTTTTTTGCACCTCAGTTTTATCGTCTGCAGAAAATGGCCCTTTTGCTTGGACCAGGATACCTTAAATTCATCAGATAAGATTCACTCAAGTGTTTAGAATACCATAATTGAGTGCTTTTAAAGGTGAGTAAAATTTTGGTGCTATCTCAGGAAAGTTTTAAGTTACCTTGGTAATTTTAAAATTTCCTTTATTCTGAATCAGTTTTTTTGTTTTTTAACATCTTTATTGGAGTATAATTGCTTTACAATGGTGTGTTAGTTTCTGCTTTATAACAAAAAGTGAATCAGCTATACATATACATATAACCCCATATCTCCTCCCTCTTGTGTCTCCCTCCCACCCTCCCTATCCCACCCTTCTAGCTGGTCACAAAGCACCAAGCTGATCTCCCTGTGCTATGCGGCTGCTTCCCACTAGTTATCTATTTTACATTTGGTAGTATATATATGTCCATGCCACTCTCTCACTTCGCTCCAGCTTACCCATCCCCCTCCCCATGTCCTCAAGTCCATTCTCTACGTCTGCGTCTTTATTCCTGTCCTGCCCCTAGGTTTTTCTGAACCTTTTTTTTTTTAGATTCCATATATATGTGTTAGCATACGGTATTTGTTTTTCTCTTTCTGACTTACTTCACTCTGTATGACAGACTCTAGGTCCATCGACCTCACTATAAGAACTCAATTTCGTTTCTTTTTATGGCTGAGTAATATTCCATTGTATATATGTGCCACATCTTCTTTATCCATTCATCTGTCGATGGACACTTAGGTTGCTTCCATGTCCTGGCTATTGTAAATAGAGCTGCAATGAACATTGAGGTACATGACGCTTTTTGAATTATGGTCTTCTCAGGGTATACCCTGAGAAGACCATAATTCAAAAAGTTTTACTGATTTTTAAAGTCAACGTCCTTTCTGTTATACTCCTCTGCTCCTCAACTGTTTTTAATTCATTTTAAAAGCATAAGACAATGTGTATTTCATACATGCTTCAGTGATTGTAAATACTCAGTTGAGCTTTCTCTGAGCCTGGTCGTATCCCATCTTTTCACTTTGATGGTGGCATAGGGTGTTTGCAAATATGCTGGTTCCTACACGAGGGCCAGTGTCCACACTTACACCCTCCCCTCTCTTCCCTTTGGCTGCTCAAATATTCCCCATGCTGTGCTGGAGAGTTTTGTGCTTGAAGAATCAATCAAAGGATTAGCAGATGTGCTGACAGCCACACAAGCTGATTTCCTGGACCTCTTAGCCCTCAGGCCCAGAAAGGAAGCGCAGCCCCTAATGGACTCTCATTTGTAATTAAATGACAAGGATATTGTGGTGGGAAGAGTTGTCTCTTCCTTATTAGGGCCACTTGCTGGTCTTTTTATTCATTTTTATGTGAGTTCAATTCCCATTGATGTGGGTGATGATTGTTGGTCAAATACCACTCCTGCATCTGAGTCGACACGGCATTCTCCCCCAACGTCCCTGTGGTAAACACGGAGGAATTGAAAGACAGAATGATTTCACCTCTGAAGTCCTATTTGGTGCACATTTTGAGCCCAGGGACCAACCATGCAGGAGGCCTGGGGTGTTTTCACTAGGGCACAACCATGAAAGTGTTTATATTTTTCCCCTTTGGTGGAAAAATGATGGCTTTGCTTTCTTGAAGCATTCCTGTTGACTTATTCATGGAACCCAAAGAGGGTGACATCCAAGGAGGGCAGCATGCAGCCTTCTGTTTCCCAGCCAGAGTCAGGGTTTGGCAAAGAGTGAGAGTTGGAGGGAGGCAGGACTGCCCAGTGCAGTAGGTGAGAGAAGAGTTGGCCAAAAAGTAGGAAAGACTTGAAACCAAAATCCACACTCTGATGTGCGGGGCCTCCCAGTGAGAAAAAACACTCACCAAACACCCACATACTTATTTGGGTTGGAAGAGGGTATGCAGTGCCCAGGAGGCTGTTGAAACAGAGAACCGACCCCCTTCAATGGGTTGGAAGAGCTGTGGAAAGCTGGGGCAGGGGCTGGGAGAAGGGATGAAGTGGAGCATGCCCAAGGCAAGGCTGTAGATACTTGGCCCAAAGAACCCATTTTGCAGGTTTACTTGGGATGAAACTGTAGGTTTTGCCTTGTGTGGGTGGCAGATGGAGAGACTTAGGAGAAGAAGGGATATGACTTTTCTTTGGAGCCAGACAGACTTAGGTTTGAATTCAAGCTCCACCACTTATGAACATTAGAACTTTGGGGGAAAGTCACTTAATTTGTCTGGGCCTCAGTTTCTTAGCCAGTAGAATGGGAATAAAATTGTGGTTTTTAATGAGGATTAAATTTGGCCTCGGTGTACTGGCCCTAACCAGTTTTCAGTACACAGTTGCCATCTTTCCCTATGTTTGATGACTAGCTGAATATAAGGAGGAAAACCTAATATAATGGTTTTAGAGCATCTCAGCCTGGCTGTAAATCCTGGCTCTACCTTACACTAGCTTTGTGACTTAGAATAACTTTCTTAACTTCACAAAACCACAATTTCTTCCATCATAAAAAGATTATCACAATAATATTTACCTCACAATGTTATCAAGGGTTGAGATAAAACACTTGCATAAAAACAGTTGCATAAAAACACTTAGCACGGTCTCTTACTAAGCAAGTGAATTTAGGTTTTTGTAAGTGTTAGCCAAGATGATAGGAGTAGTAGTCTATGAGGATGGGAATTGAACAGTCTAAACCATGGTTCTTAATTGGGAGCCTCCAAGAGACATTTCACGGTGTCTGGAGACATTTTCAGCCATCACACTTTTGGTGTGTGTGTGCTGCTAACAGGATCCAGTGGGTAGAGAGAGACCAGGGTTGCTATTAAACCTACAGTGCATAGGGCAGCCCTCCACAACAAAGAATTATTCATCCCAAAACATCAGTAGTGCCAAGGTCATGAAACCCTGATCTACGCCTGGCACTTTGGCAAGACAAACAAAATAAAGTAGATATCAGAGACCTGCCTGAGTTGGTATCAGGGATAACTAAGTTTTTCAGTTATTTAAATACAAAACATATACCACTTTCTAGATTGTATCTCCTTGAGTGTAGGGACTGTGCCTTCATCACCTTTATCCCCTGTAGCTTGGCACAAGTTTTGTATTCACTAAATGTCTTTCAAATCAGTGCATAAATTGATGCAGTAGCTCCAGTGCAAGGTCAAAGATATAACTATTATTTGATAATTCATGGAGAATTTTCACCTTGAAAGAAAATGGAAAAATGGTTCAGTTTTTGGATAGAACATCACCCAGGGTAATCAGAACTGGAACTGAAAAACCAAAGTGGCAGAAAACACAGGAAAGTTACTGCTTGGCATGGACCACCAATTTGGGACTGGGAAGGCGGGGAGTGGATTTGCCTTTCTAATTAGGTTTGACTTGGGCTAATATTGAAGTGGGCTTTTGTTCCCTGAGTAGACACCAGTTGGGAGGTACTCCAGGAACGTGCTGGGTGGCAGGGTGAAGTCAGCCTGATATTACACATTTTCTCTGGGTGATCCATAAATAGATGGTTCATACATGGACATATGAGACCAGTCTATAAACTTAGCTCTGACACAGAATGTTCAGAGAGGTCAGACTCTTGAGTCACTCTGGATGACAGTTCAAACCCAGGCTCTGTTATTAGCTCACCATGTGGCCTTGCACAAGATTTCAGCTTTTCTGAGCCTCATTTTTTTCTCAATCAAGAACATGCAGATGGATAAGATCTACCTCAAGAGGATATTGTGAAGGATAAAAAACAAATGAGGTAAGAAGTTATATTGACTTTTATCACAAAAAGCTTGGAATAACCCCAAATTCATCACACCATGTACTGATTTAGGGGAGAATTCCCCTACATAAGTGATTTATTGTTTACTTAATTTTTGTATTGCCTCTAGTATCTACCACCTCTTAACCACACGAATGGATGGTTAGTCTCCTAAACGTTCTTGCTATTTCCCTTCACCTCACCCCGACAACTGTCCTTAGAACATACTCCAGATAATTCCTCCTAAATCATAATGCTGGTCAAGACATTCACACACTTAGAAATGCTTCTTGTGACCTACAGAATAAAGGCCTAGACTTACTGGCAAGGCACTCAAAGCCTTCCACCATCTGGTCTCCACGGACTCTCCACCCCTAATCCTTACCAATTCTGGGCCACACCGTTTCCATATTATTTTCTATTCCTGAAACATCCCCCTGATTTTTATGCCCTTAGGTGTTTGCTCCTGTTGCTCCCTTAGCTTGAACCTCCTTTTTAAATGAAATCATATCCAGCTTTTAAGACTCAGGTCAAATCCCATCTTCCTCAGAGGAATCTTTCTTAATTTCTCCCTTTGTAGTTGGAATTATAACTCTTATTCCTCTGGCCTCCAAAGCACTTGCTGGCTCAAGTTTTCTGTTTCTGCTGTTACAGTAGTTTGGGTACACATTTTTACTCCCTTAGGAAATGAGAAGTTCCAGACAGGTATTAGGAATCTTTGTGACCCCTCCAACCACCGCTACCCCAGCGTTTGGAATGGTATCTTACACAGGGGAGGCAGTCAAAAATGTTTGTTGGATCAAACGTCAAGATCATCAAGGGATTCATTTCTTAAGGGAGATTCTGTTGCCAAAGGTATATCCTTCTATGCTAACAAAATATCCCCCCCAGAGGAGTGGTAGAATAAATTTCATTTTTTCTACACCAGAACAAGTTCATGTCCAGCAGTGCTAGAAGCTGGGTGTGATGATGGTTGTGTGATTTAAAGATTTAGTGTTTCACAGTCCCTTATCCATTAAATAATCATTCTTGTCATGCAAACGGACTGTGCTGTGTGTGCACGTGTGTTTGTGTGATTTCTCTCCATTTAGACTTGAGTTAATTGGAAGGTCCATGTGTTATTTCTTTATACTTCTTACAGGTCTCATCTCAATGCACTGCTTTGGACTTCCAAAGTGTACAGTATGGAAAAGGGAGGGAGTAACTTTGCAATGGAGAAACCTGTCAAACTGTCTCAGCCAGGTGGTCAAGGCTAACACCAGCAGTGATGAGTTGTCTTGATAAGTTTCATACCCTTGACGTGACACAAAGAAAAGGGAGCTTTACTTCTATGGTCTTCCTCTCCCAAACCCATAAACCCTATCTAACCATGAGAAAAACATCAGACAAACCCAAATTGAATGACATTCTACAAAATGCCTCAACAGTATTCCTCAAAACTCTCAAGATCATTAAAAAACAACATAAAATCTTGGAATCTACCACACTCTAGAGTAGTCCAAGAAGTCATGACATCTGAATGTAATGTATTCTGGATGGGATCTTGGGACAGAAAAATGACATTCAACTTCCACATGAAGAATTAAAAGGAAACTGTTAAAGCATGTGGTTATGGTATGGTAATTGGATAACCCTGAGCAAGTCGTTTGAATGTCTTTGTTTCTTCATTCATTTAATAATAGTTTTTAAAAGTGCACAACTTGCGGGTCAGAACAAATTAAATGACTCTGGATGGAATACCTAGCATTTAGCAGGTGCCCAATGCATGTTCCTTTCCCTTTGTCATAATGACTTGGGTGCGAGTCACTGAACCTCTCTGTGCTATTGAACAGAATTAAAAGAAAAGTTCTTTAAAACAAAATCTGTAGCTACTACTGCCTTCTCATGAGTGGGGTAACATAACTTTTATCAGTGAGGAAGTAAGTCTCTGTACTCTCCCCTTCCAGGATGGTGGGAGAAGGAGAGAGGAGAGATGGACATTTCAAAGCTTCTTCCATTTCTTCTGTGCTACTAAAGGATGAGTCCAAGGGTGGATGAAACTCTGTTCGAGCAGGCATCTTAATGAGGTCGTATTTTTTAAAATAAGCCTAGACAGTAGAGGGTAGAGAGTTCAGAAACAGCTGAACTCTTCTGCATAATTACAGTAGGGAATTAAGATAGGAGGAGTATAAACGTGTGTGTTGGGGGTTGGAGGTGGGTGGGTGGTGGTGGTACTGAGCCACAGAGCAGGAAGCTACAATCTTTAAAGAAATGTGACCAGCAATAAATTCTCTGTGGAGGCACAACACTAGGACTATTAAAGCAAGTGTCTAAACTCTCCTTTTAACTTATTTGTTTTTCTGTAAAGCAAATGCCCTTCATCATCTCAAATTTCAAAAGGTCTGCTAAACATACAAATTTCTGGCATGAAAGATTTTGGTGGAAATCGAAATCCTCAGCTACATTTATACTAATCCAAAGAAAGAACACAACCCCAGTGGTGGGGTAGGATAGATGAAATGAGATTTTGGTTTCAGCCAAAAGAGGAAACTGGACATAGAAATGACCATTGATTCCGCATATCCCCGGGAATTTGCAGCAAGCTGGGGTCCGGCATTACATATTACATTTGGACTGATTTTAGTAAGTGGGGCCTGTGTGTGTGTGTAGGAAGCAAAGCTATACTGCCACCAATGAACAAACACATCCAATTCTTATCTATCTTCCCAGAGCAGAGGTCTAGGGCAGTGGGAAGGGCTGACATTTCCTAGGCTCACAGTGTGTCAGAGATGTGCCCTCCCCATGGCTGAAGGGTCCAAATGCACAAACACACTATGCTGCACCCTCCAACCTTCTCAACCTCATTCCCTAATATGCTCCACATCCTGGAATTGCCATACCAAGTCATTTACACATCCTGGAACACGATGTCCTTTATTCTTCCTCCATGTCATACACATGCTATTTCCTTACCGCTCACTTTTCAAATCCCAACTCATCCTTTAAGCCTAGCTCTAGTACTGTATCCCTTCCACTGTAATGCCTTCCTAAGCACGCTTTTTCCCTTTTCCAGATCCCAGATTCTCATAGTAGAGTTCAATCCCTCCATAGCAGTTGCATTGTTATCTATCTTTATCTCTATCTCTATCTCCATCACTACTTCTATTTCTATCTATCTGCAAATAACTGCTGTCCCCTCTAGAGATATACATCTCCTGCAGCTCATAACAGAGGGGACTGCAATCATTTGTAATTATTTTATTACATACCAGTCCCCACCTCCCCAAGACTGCAGGGGCAGACAGTGGGGAGACCCGAAGAGCCTCCTCATCATGTTCTCTGATCATTTAACACAGTGCCTTGTTCTTAGAAGGTGCCCAATAAATATTTGGAGAGCGACTAACTTAAGACCTCTCTTCCATTGCAGGTATAATTACCTGGTCCTAACAGCAGCTGCTGATGCTTTGACTGGTTAGTTCCTGTTAGTGCAGAGATTTCCAAGCCTGTTGGCACACTGGAATCACTGAGAGATTTAACAATTACCGACGCCTAGGTTTCACCCCAGGCATCCTCAGTCCTCACTTAGCTGGTCTAGCTGCAGCTGGGCAAGGGGACTTTGGAAGCCCCTCAGCGGGTGCTGATGCACAGCCCTGGTTGAGGCACCTGCCTTCAGGTCCAGTGTCTGTCTTGCTTGGGCTCATTTTCCCTCCTCACTCTCATTCCTGGCACTGTTGCTGTTCCCTCTTTCCTCAAGACCAGATTTCCAGAACTACCTATAAATAAAATAAAATAATAGATATGACAGTCCTCTGAGGAGGTAAAACATGTGGCTGGGACTATTAGATTGATACAGAAACATCCCCCCAGTTGGATTTGATTTTCCAAGTCCTAACTGAGGTCATTCAACTTTCCTCTGCAGCAGACTCTGGTGAGGAACAAATAAAGAACAATGGTAGAGACTTGCAGGTTCCTGGGAGTTGTGGGCTTTTGTTCCTCCTCCCAATAGCCATTCTAGAAGGGTGGGCAGGGAGGGAGAGTGTGAGAAAAGGAGAATGGGGACATTCAGCTATGGCTCTGTGCTGCTTTTTCTCCACTGACCTCCCTGGAGTTAGCAAAGTGCAGAGTCCCTGCATCATAACTGTGGCAGAAGAAGCTCAAGCAGCTCTGAGATCAGGGGCAGGAACCGACAGCAGAGCCCTCATCATGGGTCCATCTCAAAGCTGCTCCATCTCAGGTTGGTCCCCTAGAATCTCTTACCAGGTGATGGAAAAGAAAAATGCTTAAAAAGTGCCTCATTCAAAGCGCGGTGCACACAGATGGCGACCATCCATCTAGCCTCAGGTCCCTCTTCCTGTTTCCAGGTGCCCCCCTGCTGCCTTGTGAATGCTTTGCTTCTGCTTCTTTGGAAGAAGGCTTTAGGAGTTGCTTTGCTCAGACTTCAAGAACGAGAGTGCCTGGGAGTGTGTGTCTATCTGGGGCTACCTTAACCAATGACTGCAGACGAGATAAAGCCCAGCCATCTTGTCCAGAGTTAGATCAGCCTCTGAGCTGTGATTTACACTCCAGGGTCCCCTTGAAGCCCGAGGCTGAGACTTTGTCTCAAATCCTATGCTGGCTTGGCCTTTTTCCCTTCCCTGCCCTGCCTCCCCAGTCCCTTACTGCTTCCTGCCAGGAGCACTTCCTTTATCATTTACTTGCACACAAATCTTGTCTCAGAGTCTGCTTCTGGGAACCTAAGTCATGAATATAACATGATACAACTGTGTCATTCCTCCTGGCAACTTGATGATTACAGAAACATATACTTATTGAGCATCTTCTTAGACATTGCTAAGTGCTTTTTATTTGAAACATGTATCACCTCATTTAATTCCCAGTCCAACACTTCATAAATCAGGAAGCAAGAGTTTAGGAAGATTAATTTTCCCAAAATCACGCAGTAGCTTAGTAGTAATTAAAGAACAGGCTGATTTAACCTAAAACTCCTGCTTTGGTTTACTCCACCAAACTAAAGGTTTTTGAGGAATGTATTTTTCCCTGGCTTTTTGTTAATTTATCCTACCTTTCCTTTTTCCTTTACTCCTCAACCCCTTTCATTCATGTTAGCCCGAAGGAAGGTCTAAGGAGAGAATCATGTTCTTCTGTCAGGCAGATGGGAAATGAAAACTCTGCCCACAGCGTGGCAAGGACAAGGGTAGTGATTGATCTTAGGTTGCTGGTCAAAATGACAGCCACTTTAAAACGTTTAATCCTGCCTCTATCCTGGGTGGAAAAAATCATCACTCATCACGTTTCCCATCCTGCTCAAGCCACTGCTTGCAGTTTTCAGCTCAGGTGTGAGAAGTCAAGTGAGCTGTCAAAACAGGGTTTCGTTGTCCCGGGAGGTGGGGAGAGGATTCAAGCTGTGATTCTGTGGGGAGCCAGAAGGCCAGTGATTGGCAGGTTATTTTGAGTGACTGCTGGTTATTTTATTATTTAGCTCTGCATCAAGTATTGAGCATCTGTTAGATGCAGAGCAGAGAGATGGGCAAGGCTTTGTTCCTGGTCTGGAGGAACTTGCAGTCTGTGGTGTTACAGACACATTCAGCCAACGAGAGCCCAAAAAAGAATTTAGGACCTGAGATCAAGGACCATCAGGTCAGCCTTGGAGATTCATAGAAAGCTTCAGATGCAGGGCAGTACTTCCGTTGAAGTGCAGGATGGCTGCAATTTGTTCAGGCAGAATTATAATGGGGTTGTGGGGGAGGGAGACTGGAAGATTGAAGGTATTTCAGGCAAAGTGAAGAGAATGCAGAAAAGCACAGAGCTCTCAGTGTGTAGGGAACCTCCTAGGAATGGTCCAGAGTAGCTGGAAATGCTGGGAATAGGTAGCGGTGAGAGGTGCAGTCAAACTTCACGCAAACTTTCTTGCATTCCTACTATGTAGCATGTAGGATGCTAATCACTGTAAAAGATGAAAAATATGAGTAAAATGCAGCCTTTGTCCTTTAGTTGTTTATAGGTGGAGGAGATAGACAAGCAAAGAGATAATTACAGCAAAATGAAATATATTTATGGGACAGCACAAGGAAATGATCTGATAGAGCTAGGAAGAATTCCTGGAGGAGGAGACACTTAAGATAAGTCTTTTACAGTTGAAGGAGTGATGAGGTTGGAAGGATGGACTGTGGACCAGTTACTGAGTGTTTTATGCAAAATTAGGGAGTTACTTAATGGGGTAGTGAAGATTGGAATCAAGGCATATCTAGGTGCAGTAGGGTTGAGGGGTACCATTAGACCTGCGTTTCTGAAAGATCATATAAGTTAATAGCTACACATGTGCTCTCTGCTGACCATTCTACTGGTTGATTGTTGAGGCTGTGCTCTATGTTTTGAGATATCAGTCCTATTGTTCTAGTTAATTTGTGGGTTTATTTTTGTCTCTATAAATAAGTGGCTTTAAGTTCCTAATGTAACAGAGAGCTGGGGGCAGTGTTGAGAGTGAAGAAGAGAAAGGCTTTCAACTCACCTGCTGTGCTGCATCCTCTCATTCAATGTTCTGTAACAGAAGAGGAAATGGATGGAGACTCTGATTGCTGATTCCGTAACTATGGTAATATGCAGGCCCCTGTCATTTGTGAGGGGTTTGAATGGATTAGAAGCACCTTTTAAAATGCTTGCTTGTGAAGAGGTAGCTAAACACATCTTGACGGCAGAGACAGGGTTTTAGAAGGCTGAGTTTCAAAGGCACACCTGACCTTTGCAAATAGAGGAAGGAGGCTTGGGGATCACTCAAGCCTGGCTTGCATATTTCCAACTAATGCCACGCAGCTGCCCCTAAGCCCTCCCCAAGTAACCCACAAACCCAGGGCTTTGCTTTGAAACTAAGACTCTGCCCCAAATACCCATCTATTTAAAACTGCAACAAAAAATA
The DNA here is from genome assembly GCF_965194825.1 of Balaenoptera physalus. NCBI lineage: Eukaryota > Metazoa > Chordata > Mammalia > Artiodactyla > Balaenopteridae > Balaenoptera > Balaenoptera physalus. Next base: position 36,910,246 of record NC_138901.1, read on the forward strand.
CTATCCCTTTGTTTCACATCCTTCTACCAGTTCCACCTTTAGAGTCTCTTTTGAACTTCCATAATAATCCATCTCTACCCTTTTTCTTTAATATCATGAGCCATATTTTGGCTTCTATCAGAACTTCCGAGATAATAAAATTATACAGACTTGGATTTCAATCCAATTTCTGCTGCTTCCTTCTTGCTGTGTGACCTTAGAAAAATCACTTTGCCTCTCTGATCCTCAGTTGTCTGATCTGTAAGAAAGAGATGACAGTGCCTATTGTAAAAATCTATTGCAAGAGTCTTGCAAAGTCTCTAGTGTTCTCTATGCCACAGAATGAAGACCCAAGTAAATGGTGTTTTCTTTAGCCTTCCATGTTTATTCATTCCCTCTAAGCTGTGAGCTTTTTAAGGACAGACTCTGAGTCTGTCACATACCTGCTTCCAATTCAGAGTCTAGATGGTCAATGCATGAGGAAAATGAGTGAGAGAACTGAGTCTGGATCTAAAGATTCTGTTCAGCCAGTTTATGTGGTCTGAGGACAACATCCCAGATTAGCTCAATAGTAGTACTCTCACTTGACCTCTGACCTTACCCAGACCCTACAAGGGGAACTAAAGTAACAGATGTATGCAACCCAGGCCAGCTGGCCTCCATGCCCAGGAGAACAGGTCCAAGCCCCTGATTTACTGGTGGAAAGAATTGTGGTTTTGCAGAAAGGATGGAACTCTTGAACACAGAGACAAAAAGGGTGTTCTCAGAATGCCCCTCAAAGAACATTGTCCAATGTCTTGAGATTTTTAGGCAGTTTCAGAATCTCTTCATATCCCCAAACCATCATTCCCACTTCATCACACTCCTCCCTTTGAGTGGAACACTCTTTGTTTCTCTCTAATCATGCTAGTTTCACCCTTCCTGATAAGCTTTATCTGACCCTCTGGTTAAAGTTGATCCCTCCATTTTAGACCAAGAAAAGCACTTATGAATTGTATAGTTACCATTGAGAATTAATTTCACTTTTTAAAATAACTTTTTTGCATTCTATTTTTAAATTGTAAAGCAAAGATACCACAATGCTAAAAATGAAAAATTTAAGAATAGAAAAATCAATCATAAATCCATATTCTAATACAACTGTATTTGATATTATAATATATGAACTTCCCATGTTTTAATTGTATAAGCATTTTTAACTTATGTATAAGAAATAGTTATACAAGATTTTATATACTACAGTCTGATTTTTATATCAAAATTTTAGCATTTTCCTAAATTGCAATATGGCATCCACAACCATCACTTTCCAGGGTTGCATTACATTTCATTTTGAATAGGTTTATACTCTTAAACTCTCTTTCATAGTGGAACACAAATTGCTTCTGCTTTTTCATTATTATAAATAATGTTGCTCTATGCACCTTTTACTTATACGGTTGTATGGATCAATATAGACTAAAGTTTCAATGGGTTAAAAAATGAAAGTTTTCCTCACACATCACAACCTAATGTCACCCTTCCTGATCTCTCCCATTCGGGTCCACACAATTTATCTAGGAACCTAGGCTTCTTCCATCTGGTGGCTCTTCCACCTTCTAGAATGCCAGAGTCCTCTATAAGATCCTCAGCATCCAGCAGGCAGATGAAGGAAGAGATAATTTACAAGAGATTTCAAAGGTTTTGGGGGTCTGCCTGGAAGTGGATATATGCAATTTATACAAACATGTCATTGGCCAAACTCAGTCACATGACAACCTAATTGCAAAAGATGCTGGGAGAGGCAGTCCTGATATGTACCCAGGGAAAAGAGGAGGTGGGTTTGATGAGCATCTAACTGATCTCTGCCACAATTGCTTTCTTTATTTTATGTTATTTATTTAGACTAGAAGAGTAATTTAAAACTCAATATTGCTTTTATAGCTATTAATATATATGAAATCATCATCCTTCATCGATTCATTTATTTAAAAACTATTTGAGTGGCTGTATGATACAGGTACCATGCTAGGTAGACACTAGAATAGAACACAGAACAAGACATATCATTTGAATTCTGGCAACAAGTCCAGCTACCTATTATGTTAATATATTGTTTTGCTCTTGACTTTTTAAAATGTGTATAAATCTCTATCAAAGTTTTATATACCTTGAGAGCCATGCATTTCTTTTGTAGTCTCGATAGAATCTAGCTCAGTGCTGGGCACACAGAAACCAAAATGTTATAGATTAAATGAAAGATGTGATCAATCACTAAATATGCTTTATGAATAAAGCTCTGAGAGGCGAAATACATGGCTGAAGTTCTGCAGAAATCCTAAAACACAATAAGCAAAGAAAAGTGTCCAACTGAATTGGACAGGACATCAAATAAGGGTTCTCCGAGGAAAAGAAAAATGCTTTCTGAGCATGAGGTGCTCTCTCTGACCTTCACTCTGTGCCTGAAATAAGCAGGACAAACATTGCATTAACTCACAGCAGGAGGGGCTTACAGCAAATGCAGAGCTTCCTGTCTCTATGGTTTACATTAAAGTCAAGGGAGATTGCAAACTTCCCATCCAGGGCAATGCTAAGAATGAAAGGAGTTTCCCATTAGCCTATGGTAATTTGGAAAAGCTCACAGCTCACAGTGAGGGGCAAATCTTTTGTCTGACCTCCATTTCTAATGTACAACTTTTGTTTTTAGGCACAGTAACTACTTGCTTTGTGCTATTTTGTCTTCTTTTTCTCAATAAAGCATTAAAAGAGAGTCCATTCCCTTCTGGGAAGTATGGTTTTACCCCCTTTTCTCATATTTCTCAACACCTGTTGGGCAGCTGCTACAGTCTGCCCAAGCAGTGGCTGCATTTGCAAGGACTAAATTCTAACAATATGGAAAGTTAGTGATACTTAGGGATTTGCAATATGAACTTGACTATAGTAGATTGCTGGAACTACGTTCTCACATTTCCCATGTACTTCTGTTCTCTCTATTAAGAAGCAATAAAAATAACAGAGCTACTGAGTTCACTGGTTCTATGACCCTGAATCTTTCTTACATCTATATATAACTACATAAATTCAATACTTATATAGCTCTATATTATGAACATATCTGTATACCTAGCTCTTTGTCTTTATCCAGATCTGCTCAGCATAATAATGATTTCTTAATTACATTACTGTGGTGGTTAACACGGAGCATTTATGAGGTGTCAGGCACTGTTCTAAGCATTTTACAAACATTGATACATTCAAACCTCAAACAACAATAAGAGTTAGCTAGGATTATAACCCTTGTTTCATAGGTGAGGAAAATAAAACTCAGAAGGGTTAAGTAGCTTGCCCAGGTCACACAACTAGTAAGTGGCAGAGCCAGGATTTCATATGGACAGTCTGGATCCATAGTCCATGATTTTAACTAGTATGCAATACTCACACTGAATATTCTATATTAGATTTATTAAGCTACAACTCATAGTACAAAATGAGGATATTATTATATTTTTAATTTGCAACAAGCCATTGAGATAAGTAGGACAAATATTATGACAATAATTGTTCTTATCATTATTTCTCTCCCATAAAAAAAGTGAAGCTCAGATAAATTGAGTGAATTTTTAAAGCTCATGTAGTTGGTAAGTGAGAGAGCAAGAATATTCTGCATCCTGATTTTATGTATAAATCTCATGTCTTTTTATAGTGTATAATATATTGTATATTTTATGTGTATATATAAATATACATCTATACCGAGGTGTGCAGGGTCTGATGTACACAGTACTTGGGTATTTATAATACTCAACATTTAATTATATATAATAATATATGTGTATAATAATAATGAAAATGCTTTGGAAATAACATTTAAAGTTTAATAACATTAAAATAACATTTAAACATAGTAACTTGAAATACAACACACTATCCAGATCTGATCAATACAATTTATTTTAGTCTTTTACAAATTGAAATGCCCTACCCTAGGAATACAGGTAAAGGATATTTTATGATCTAAAAGAATGAAGTTCCATATCTCTTCTGAAAACAAAATTCATTACTTAGTGACAAAAAGGTAGCAGGTTTCTTATAACAGTCTAATAAACCAGGTTATTAAAATTTCACAGCCACTCAACACTCTATGAATACTTTTTATACCTGTGGAGGTTTGAGACAAATGAGATGAAAGATTTCTTGAGCCTGGGTTCTGCTCTTAGTTCTGCTAGTGATTGGTCTCTGGTAAACAGGAACTAGTTTTTTTAGCCTCTCTGGGCTTCAAGTTACTCATTTTAGAAATGAGGCTATGAATATAATTTTTAAATGTTCAAGGGGCCTTGGAGTCTGACCAACAGTCCCTCAACATATCTTAAGGCAACGGTGACAAGAAAGTGTGGTCATTGCTAACTATGGCCTTGAATCTGTGGGTGTCCCATATTCAGTGATACTCCAACAGAACCAGGCAAAAAGAAAGTGTTGTGTTTGGTCTTTCTGAATTTGAGGATTCATTTATTGCTCCATGAAATAATTACTGAGCACCAACTGTGTGCCAGAACTGTTGTATGCATTGGAGAAAGAGTTGGGAACTAACACCGAAAACCCAACTCTCATGGACTTTACATTGGGTTTGAGGAAGCGAGACCTTAAGCAAATGAACGAACACGGTATATATAATATGTCAAGAGTTGGTAAGTGCTATGGAGGAAAATAAAGCAGAGGAAGGATGAGGAAAGAAAATGGAGAGGGAAATTTTGTTTCACATTCAACTGCAAACTATTTAATTGATATGAGGCTATTTATAGTCATTGTTCATCTAATTTAGTGTGGTTAGTTATTTTTTACTGCAGAGGTATTTGAATGTTGGGTGCTACCCCAAATCTTTATTTTTTTGAATATCTTTTTAAATTGAAGTATAGTTGACATACAATATTCTATTAGTTTCAGGAGTACATCATAGTGGTTCAACATTTGTATACATTACAAACTGATCACCACAGTAAGTTTAGTAACCATCTGTCACCATACAAAGTTATTACATTATTACTGAGTGTATTTCCTATGTGGTACATTACACCCCCATGACATTTATTTTATAACTGGAATTTTGTACCTCTTAATCCCCTTTACCTATTTTACCCAACTCCTCACCCCCTTCCCCTCTGGCCACCAACAGTTTGTTTTCTATATCTATGGGTCTGTTTCTGTTTGGTTTTGTTTGTTCTTTTGTTTTGTTTTTTAGATTTCACATATAAGTGAAATCATACAGTCTTTGTTTTTCTCTGACTTATTTTACTTAGCATAATACACTCTAGGTCCATTCATGTTGTCACAAATGGCAGTATTTCATTCTTTTTTATGGCTGAGTAATATCCCATTGCATACATATATATACCACATCTTTTTTATCCATTCATCTGCTGATGGACACTTAGGTTGCTTCCATATCTTGGCTATTGTAAATGATGCTGCAATGAACATAGGGGTGCATATATTTTTTCAAATTAGTGTTTTTGGTTTTTTCAGGTCAATAGCCAGGAGTGGAATTACTGGATCATATGGGAGTTCTATTTTTAGGTTTTTGAGGAAAATACATACTGTTTTCCATTGGCTGCACCAATTTACAATCCCACCAACAGTGCACAAGTGTTCCCTTTTCTCCATATCCTCACCAACATTTGCTATTTGTCTATTTTGATAATAGCCACTCTGACAGGTGTAAGGTGATATCTCATTGTAGTTTTGATTTGTGTTTCCCTGATGATTAGTGATGTTGAGCATCTTTTCATGTGTCTATTGGTCTTTCTTGGAAAAATGTCTATTCATGTCCTCTGCCCATTTTTTTTTTAAACTTTTAATTTTTTAATTTAATTTAATTAATTTATTTATTTATGGCTGTTTTGGGTCTTCGCTTCTGCACGAGGGCTTTCTCTAGTTGTGGCAAGCGGGGGCCACTCTTCATCCTGGTGCGCGGGCCTCTCACTATCGCGGCCTTTCCCGTTGCGGAGCACAGGCTCCAGACGCGCAGGCTCAGCAATTGTGGCTCACGGGCCCAGTTGCTCCACGGCATGTGGGATCCTCCCAGACCAGGGCTCGAACCCGTGTCCCCTGCACTGGCAGGCAGACTCTCAACCACTGCGCCACCAGGGAAGCCCCATGCCCATTTTTTAATCAGATTTTTTTTTTATATTGAGTGTGTGAGATCTTTATATATTTTGGATATTAACCTCCTATCCGATATATCATTTGCAAATATCTCCTCCCATTGAGTAGGCTGCCTTTTCATTTTATTGATGATTTCTTTCACTGTGCAAAAGTTTTTTAGTTTGATGTAGTCCCATTTGTTTATTTGTGCTTTTGTTGCCCTTTCCTGAGGAGACAGATTCAAAAAACTATTTCTAAGACTATTGTCAAAGAGGGTACTGCTTATGTTTTCTTCCAGGAGTTTCATGATTTCAGGTCTTACATTTAAGTCTTTAATCAATTTTTAGTTTATTTTTATATATGGTATAAAAAAAGAGGTTCAGTTTCATTATTTTGCATGTAGCTGTCCAGTTTTTCCAACACCATTTATTTAACAGACAACTTTGGGCTTCCCTGGTGGCAGAGTGGTTAAGAATCTGCCTGCCAGGGGACGCCTTTAAGATGGGGAAGTAGTAAGACATGGAGATCACCTTCCTCCCCACAAATACATCAAAACTACATCTACATGTGGAACAACTCCTATAGAACATCTGCTGAACACTGGCAGAAGACCTCAGACCTCCCAAAAGGCAAGAAACTCCCCATGTACCTGGGTAGGGCAAAAGAAAAAAGAAATAACAGAGACAAAAGAATAGGGATGGGACTTGCACCAGTGGTAGGGAGCTGTGAAGGAGGAAAGGTTTCCACACACTAGGAAGCCCCTTTGCAGGCGGAGACTGCGGTGGCGGAGGGGGGAAGCTTCGGTGCCACGGAAGAGAGCGCAGCCACAGGGGTGTGGAGGGCAAAGCGGAGAGATTCCCGCACAGAGGATTGGTGCCGACCAGCACTCACCAGCCCGAGAGGCTTGTCTGCTCACCCTCTGGGGCAGGCCGGGGCTGGGAGCTGAGGCTCGGGCTTTGGAGGTCAGACCCCAGGGAGAGGACTGGGGTTGGCTGTGTGAACACAGCCTGAAGGGGGCTAGTGAGCCACAGCTAGCTGGGAGGGAGTCTGGGAGAAGGTCTGGACCTGCCTAAGAGGTAAGAGACCATTGTTTTAGGGTGCATGAGGAAACAGGATTCAGAGCACTGCCTAAACAAACTCCAGAGACAGGTGCGAGCTGCAGCTATCAGTGCAGACACCAGAGACAGGCATGAAATGCTAAGGCTGCTGCTGCAGCCACCAAGAAGCCTGTGTGCAAGCACAGGTCACTATCCACACCTCCCCTCCCAGGAGGCTGTGCAGCCTGCCACTGCCAGGGTCACGTGATCCAGGGACAACTTCCCCAGGAGAACACACACTGTGCCTCAGGCTGTTGCAACATCATGTTGGTCTCTGCCAACTCGCCCTGCATTCTGTACCCCTCCCTCCCCTCGGCCTGAGTGAGCCAGAGCCCCCTAATCAGCCGCTCCTTTAACCCCGTCCTGTCTGCATGGGGAACAGATGCCCTCAGGCGACATACACACAGAGGCAAGGCCAAATCCAAAGTTGAACCCCAGGAGCTGTGTGAACAAAGAAGAGAAAGGGAAATTTCTCCCAGCAGCCTCAGGAGCAGCGGATTAAATCTCCACAGTCAACTTGATGTACCCTGGATCTCTGGAATACCTGAATAGACAACGATTCATCCCAAAATTGAGGCAGTGGACTTTGGGAGCAACTGTAGATTTGGAGTTTCCTTTAGGCATCTAATTTGTTTCTGGTTTTTTGTTTAGCTTAGTTCAGTGTTTAGGGCTTAATATAATTGGTAGATTTGTTTATTGATTTGGTTGCTCTCTTCCTTTTTAAATTTTATATATATATATATTTTTTTTCCTTTTTCTGTTTTTGTGTGTGTGTGTGTGTATACTTCTTTCTGTGATTTTGTCTGTATAGCTTTGCTTTTGCCATTTGTCCCAGGGTTCTGACTGTCTGTTTTGTTTTTGTTTTTTTTTCTGTTGGTTTGTTAGTTTTTAGTATAGATTTTAGTGCTTGTTATAGGAGGATTTGTTTTTTGGTTTGGTTGTTCTCTTCTTTCTTTCTCGTTCTTTTTTTATGACTTTTTAATTTTTTTATTTTTAATAATTCTTTTCTATTTTAATAACTTTATTTTATTTATTTATTTTTTCTTTCTTTCTTTCTTTTATTTTTCTC